>NC_050464.1:26630591-27253091 GCF_903995425.1 Onychomys torridus
TTTTGACCAATTACATCTCCATAGTAGTCCCTATTTGAAAGGAAGCTTCTTTGATGTGGAATGAGAGAGAAATGTACCTGTGTGGATAAGGGCGATCGCTTAGAACACAGAGATTAAACCGGCTTGGGAAAACAACAATAGTGGCATGGGACGGTGAAGGTTTCTGGGTCTGGATTTGTCTCTGGTGTGCACCATGATTTAAATTCAAATCTGTGACAGCATAGTTGATGTATTTCTTCTGAATGGGCTCGCTGATTCATGTCTGTCAGGGATGAGTCTGCCTCAGCCAAGTGTCAAGTGTTTGATTGTATAGTCATTTATAATATCCCACATCAACACGTTAACATCCTCAGCTCGTTAGTGAGGTGACCTCACCCTTTCCTGGTGTTGGTAATTTGTGTCTTCTATTATGACACAGCCTGGCTCATTCATCAATGTTATTGATCCTTCCAAATAATAAGCTTTGGTTCCCATTTATTTTCTCTTTTCTATTATAAAGGTCATTGATTTTTTTGTGTGCTTTTATCATTATTATTTATTTTTGCAAATGATGGGTTTAAATTCCATTATGCTTCTTACTCCCTTTAACTATGACAGTATGCGGATGCATGCATTTTTCTCACGTATAAGAGTATTCTGGAGAGCCAATTTTCTCTTATTTGCCACATTACTGCTTTCAATAAGACATTTAGAATGTCGGAGTTTGGAGTTAAATTCTGGTACCTGAGGGACTGAACTGGTGGACTCGTTGGTAAAATGCCCGCTTTGCAAGAATGAGGGCCCACACTATCATTGATGGCTTTCCTTTAGAAATTCTCTCATAAGTCCCTTGCTACCTGAAAGCTTCCCTGATGGCTTTACAGGAGCCTGCCACTCACTGGAGTATCCCCCCTCTCCCTTTTCTGCCTCAGGCTTCCCAGGCACCCTTGACACTTCCTCTTTTATTATCTATTTTACTTTATTTCTAATTAAGGAACGATCTCCAGATCATTTTATCTTCTATTTCTCCTGCCAAATCATAATCATCATGAAGACAAGGGTTTTGTCTATCATATTAAAAGTCTCATCTCCAGCACCTGGGGGACAGAGTACAGACAATGGGTGCATTTTGGATGAATGAATCCATACATAAGTGGGTTTTGATTGTCAGAGTACAATCCCTCAGTATAACTCTTTGCTTTCTCAAAGCTCAAAGAGATCAATCACGTGCCTTTGAAGACTCACCCTTAGCTGTCCTTTATTTCTGGACTGTCCTGTTCAGCCACAATCACCTCTCATCAACTCCCTATTTGGAATTTTGGCTCTTGGAAACTGGTCTCTTTTACACTTGCTTCTTGGCTCTTTCTCATTTACTTCATGTTCTCTGCTGGTGACACCCACAACTCCTCACTTACATATTTGTCTACATATCTTCCTTCATTGTTCTTCATGGCCTAGGAGACATCTGTTTGGGAGGTGGATGGAAAGGCTTTCTGACTTGGTTTCCTTCTCTTGTTAGAATACCAAATAACAAATTCATGCTGTGTGGGTTCTCAGGAAGCAAAACATGAGATTTAGCCTGTTTTTAACTATCATTGGATGCTATTTGTGAGATGATAATCTCCTGGAACTCTGAGAAGATTGCGCAGTCACATCAACAAGGGATCCAGGTCCACCCTTGGGTCCAGAGTCACATTATTTTGTGTAGTCTGGGCTGACTGGAAACCCAAGAGATCTACTGAGTCCAGGCATTCCTGCAATGTCTTGAGATGGAAACTGCTCCTTCCCTAAGCACCCCCTCTAAGTAAATTAGTACTTGAAAATATTTTTTTTTTATTTAAAAAACAGGTAATCTACCCAGTTAAATAACAACAATCATAAGAGGAAAGAACTTACTGCAGGTATATGCAAGGAAGGCTTGTGTCAAAACACTATCAGCTAATGGCAGAGAGACTTGTCACTGATCTCTTACACATTAGCAAGGAAAATGAAAACTTCCTGCCCCAAAGCCTGTCACCAATGGCAGTGAACATCAGCTTTGTCCCAGCA
The DNA here is from genome assembly GCF_903995425.1 of Onychomys torridus. Lineage (NCBI taxonomy): Eukaryota > Metazoa > Chordata > Mammalia > Rodentia > Cricetidae > Onychomys > Onychomys torridus. Next base: position 26,632,620 of record NC_050464.1, read on the forward strand.
GGGAAGTCATGCATCTTGCATCCAGGAGCCCTAGAGCTCATGAGACCTCAGAATTACCTCCAATAACAAAATGCAGAAATGTGAAATAAAATCAAAGTAAACACCACAAGTATGCATGTAGAAGAAGATCCCAATGCCACTCACTTTTTGACAGCATGAAGCTGGAGACAAACCCAGTGTCCACTGCATTTACGGAGAATCAAAGATTTGCCTGAGCAGGGCTTCTCTATTGAAGACCAGGCACACTAGCACAGAAGCTTAGGTGACTCACATATATACAGTAATGTTCCAAATTGCACATAGCCACAAATCAAATCAGGTGTCTGGTGATGCGTCCTTCCATTCAGACCTTGGAAGAATTTTAAGGGAAGAAGTTTATGAGCTCATGAAGTACCAATGTGAATAAATCTCTTTAAATGAGTGACTTCCTCCTAGAAGCACGAAGTCCCCTTGTGCCAATTAATTAAAACCCACAGATTCCATCTCACCTACTACTCACACCTCTGTAGTCACTATAGCAACCTAGAAAGTCTTTTGTGTGAGTTCATTATTCTTAAGTAATAGAGTTTTAAACGAGCCACAGTGAGAACGGATTGTATGCATAAGACTCCTTATGTTTTCTAGATCTATTTAGTTCATTCACTAATCAGTCACATAATAATTATACAGCCTTTTTTTCATTCTCTTGCTGAGAATCAAACCCAGGGTTTTGTGCATGCAAAGCAAGATTCAACCTCAGCCATGGGAATTTGAGGTGATGAGGTTGGCTTAGAACTTGCAATATAGACCAGAATGGCCATTCAAATAATATTCCTCCTACCTCAGGATCCTGTCTGCTGGGATTGTATGTGGACGCCAACATGCCTGGCAAACATAAGCCATATTAAAAGCGCCATTCAATCCAATTGAAGAAATCTAAACAAGGTTCACAGTGAAGGAATGGGACATCACTACCAGAGACTGATCTTTTGATTTGTGGCTTGGGTTCATGGAACCAACTTCCAAGTACACAGGATGGGAGCCAGCCACCTGACCTGTACAAAGAGTAGCTGCTGCCCTCAAGGTCCAGAGGTCTGACAAGAGCATCTGAAGAGCCAAGGCAGGGCTCACAGTAGCAGAACTAGAATGCCCTCTTTTCAGATATAACTTTCCCAGGTCATCCCAGAAGAAGGGACATAAAATCCAAGAATATCTGGGTGTGATTAGACACTGTAACAGGTCCCATTAGCCCAGACATTCAGACCAAAGAAAGTTCAGGATCTTAAAACAGTAAATGTAACTGCTGGTGTCTGGTCTGAAGTTGAGGTTATTCTGAGCTCCCATCTCTGCACCCATCTGGGCTCCATGCCATTCAGAGGATGACCTAAGGAGGTTAAGATTCATTGTCATGACTCTGCATCTCATCCCCCCTCTAACTTGGAAGGATCAATAGCAAGCTGTGGAAGTTACTTTTCTATTGCAGTAGTAAAATACCATGACCAAGGTAATTTATAAAAGAAAGCATTCAAGTGAATTTATGGTTCCAGAGGAGTAAACGTCCTTCTCCATCATGGTGGGCAACATGGCAGCAGGCATGTTGGCAAGGCACTGGTACAGCAGCTGAGAGGTCACATCCCAATCCACAATCAGGAAATAGAGAGCTAACTGGCAATGGCAAGAGCCTTTTGAGGCCTCAAAGCCTGCCCCCAATGATATACTTCTTCCAAAAAGGCCACACCTCCTAATCCTTCTCAAACAGTTCTACCGACTTTGGACCACACACTGGAACATATGAGTGTAGGAGGCCAATTCTCGTTCAAACCACAAAAAGGGTCTATGGGAGGTGGGTGCTGGGAACAAAAGTGGAGTACTCTAGAAGAGCACTAAGTACTCTTAACTGCTGAGCCATGTCTCCAGCCCCCTGCACTGACTGTTTTTATATTAAAGGGACCTTAGATCCCATCAAATGCCTTTTCTGGTCTACCACGAAGGGTATATGGGCTTTGTCCTTTATTCGGTTATTATGATGCATGCAAGTGGAAGGTTCTTCAAGACATTTTTGTTCTTCCACATTAGTATTCCTTTTGAGATTGAGTCACTTTTAGAAAACATTGGCTGTTCTCTCTCTCTCTCTCTCTCTCTCTCTCTCTCTCTCTCTCTCTCTCCCTCCCTCCCTCCCTCCCTTCCTTCCTCCCTCTTTCTCTGCTTCTCTCCCTCTCTAGCACTTTCTCTGGAGAAACACAGACTCAGGAAGTCACCACAAATAGCCCATGGAAGTGAAACACACCAACAAAATGAATCCTTTTGTCAAAAGCTAGTGAAGAAATAGCCTCTTGTCAGAATAGTGTGTGAGAAAACAACCATGAAGCCATGTCATTGACAACACTGAAGATGTCCTAAATAAGCAAATCCATATCTGCCCTGCAAGAGTTGCCACAGGAGTCCTTGGTTCTAAGAGCCTGACTTCACTGACTTCAGAAGTCCCAACAAATGAGATCTGGCTACTCACCTCAGAAACAAAAGTAGGAAAAGTACTAGTGAAAGGCCTGAAAGGAATCTGGTCAGCTGGGCAATTTGGGGAAGGTAAGGTGGTTCCAGCATAGTGGCCCATCTTTAAATAAGCTTTAGGTTTAAATAGAGACATGAGTGGAGCCATGGGTGATTAAGACCACTTGGTCATGCTGTGCTCAGATGAGTCTGCAATGTAGCTAAGGAGAAATGACCATCGTCATGATGAGGGGTGATGTGAGTGTTCTTGCTTTGTGGGGGCAGTTGTTGCTGTGTATTTTGTGGGGTCTTCCTGAAGGTTCATTGTCCCTGGAATCAATATGACTTCCTGTTTTGATAAATGAGTAGAGACTCAGCTGTTGCTTTATGGCCCCTGAAACATGTTTTAGAAGCAAACCTCATTACTTGCTCTACTATTGGTGCCTTAGGCTTTGAAAAGAGACAGTAGAGGTGTGATGAACTGAGGGTGAGGTAATCTCATTTCACCAGTTTTTGACAAAACTTCAAAGGACAAATATGTACACATTCAGAGTCAGACAAAATGTGACCCAGGGTCTGGAGAGGTAGCTGAGGTTAAGAATGTGCACTGTTCTTGCAGAGGGCCTGAGTTTGGTTCCCAGCACCCATTTTGGCAGCTCACAGTACTCTGTAACTAGCTCTCGAGGATCTGATGTCTTCTTCTGGCCTCCCTACAGAGGAAGGCACTCCCCTGCCGCAACACACTTATGCATACACACACACACACACACACACACACACACACACACACACACACTCACACTCTCACACACAAAACAACTCATTAACATTAAAAATAAATATCAAAAATTATGTAATTCCAAATTTTAAGACAGAAATGACATGTAGAATGACTCTGGAGGTTATAGTCTATCCCCCAATTCTATCCACTCTCTGCTTTTCTCCCACTCTAATATATCATCTCTTACCTCTGCAGTCATGACCCTCACTGTGTGCTTTCTGCACTGATGGACTGAGGCCCTAGCTGTAGGGAAAGGGAGCTGGCTAAAGGAACCCACCCTGATTCTGGAGCCCAGAATTAGAGAAGGATGACTCAGATAAAGCCAACGAGAGAAACACAGTTTAGCTCAGATCAGAGCCATCTGGGCCAGAGAAATGAACCAAGGAAACATGAGGAAACATGCCCTGACTCTGAAACCAGTACCAAAGAAACACTCTTGGCCCCTGGAATCAGAGTCAGTGAAAGAAATGTGCTCTGGCCTTAGAGGTAGTGTCAAAAAGCCAAGAAAGGCCAGTGAAAGAAACACAGTTTGGCCCTGAAATCGGGGCCATCTCTGTTCCTTGCCCACAAAACTGGCCAATCCCTGGGCAGAAAATAAACTAACCAATTACAGTTGACTCTGCCCCCTAGGCATCCTATATAAACCACCCTGCCTGGTCAGTTGTGAGCTGTTCTCTCCACCCTGGTAGAGGCAGCTACTCTCCTGGACTACTCCTTCCCAAATAAACCTCTTTCTCAAAAGAGTTTTGGGTGAAGACCTTCATTGACTGGTGCACAGAAGAACCTTGCTGGGATGTCCTATAGTGGACTGAGCAAGACAGAGCAGGTAACACTGAGCTTGAGATTGTGGCTCTCCAGGAGAGGAGCAGGATTGCTGTGTCCTTCGGGGAGACCATCCCCATCACATTAAGTATATCCTAAGTGTCCCAAAGAGTCAGGATACCCTGACTTTCCCAAAGATTCACGATACCCTTCCTTGCTGAAGCAGTTCCAGGCCTGACTCTCCGGGGAAGTCAGAAAATTTTCCTTTCCAAGGTTGGGCTGTTTCTTTGCAGTCCCAGCCATCAGAGCTGTGCTAAACAGCTCCAGGTGTCCGGGACACCTTCAGGGCAGAGCTCTTGTTCTGAGTAGCTCAAGGTATCTGGGATACCTCGCCCTCTAGTTTCAGCCATCAATTTACTAACATTTTGGTGCTGAAACCTGGGACACCAAACCCAGAGTTTTTGCAGTTTACTTACACTAGCAAACCATGAAAGCAAATAAATCTTCCCTTCCTCAAGATACTTTTGCCCACCACAACATCATGGGACTCACAACTCACAACTCACAACCAGGATGTACCAGTTCCCACCTCTGATCTAGAGTCAGTGTGATTGTTTCATCTGAGGTCAGTAATCTTGTCAGGTTTCTACCTTCTAAGGCTCAGGCTGAGGATTCATTCTAGACTCATCCAGGAATCCACAATTCAGCCTATGAAGAATGTCTTTCAAATTCAAATCACCCCTAAGTGACCCATTGTATCCTGTCTTTAATAGCTTCACACACACACACACACACACACACACACACACACACACACACACACACACAGAGAGAGAGAGAGAGAGAGAGAGAGAGAGAGAGAGATTATTAAAATTGAATTGAAAAGGCCAAGCCCTTCTCATGTACAGTGAGGTTTTCTGGCCACAGTGTAATTTCAACACATAGTCCCCAAATTCAGGACCAAAATAATTTTGATTTCATGTATATTCAGAGGTCACATGGTCCAGACTTTATAATCCTACGGGGAGGGGGGGAATGTTTTCTTTAATAAGCAGGGAGAAGTATGAGTGACTTTAAAATTCTCTCTCTCTCTCTCTCTCTCTCTCTCTCTCTCTTTCTTTCTCTCTCTTTTAGAGAATCCAATGTCTGGCAACTTGAAGGATGCAAGTCTATGATTTTCTGACAAAATTAAGGAATCCTGAAGCCAGTAGTGTCATTGTCCTGCAGACCAAGTGCTCTTGTCAACTGTATTCCAAGTAGCATCCACATAGTTTAGTCCAAAGCCTGATCCTTTCTGTGAAAAGATCATTTCAGAAATTCCTCAACAAGATGCTGGAATCAACAACCCAGAACTGTCATTTCTGAAATATTCTGACTGCCTTCTGAGTCTGTCTTCCACAGGGTTAGCTGTGTGTGTTGTGTTGTGTGTGTGTGTGTATGTGTGTGTGTGTGTGTGTGTGTGTGTGTGTGTGTGTGTGTGCTTAAATTTAATAACAAGACATTGTATAATTGCTTCGTAATTACAATGATCTCTTTACCAAGAAGTCCTTTATTGTCTGTCTGAGACAAGCTGATAAGCCTATTCACACGGGATTAAGTACTCCCAGCCCCAAATGGCTATTATGTTTGACAGACAGATTAGCCACCCTGGAGATCTACACACTGTAATCCCAGTAAATTGGATGTTTTAGCATTCACTAGAAGGATGCTTTTAATTATACAAGCAAGCCAGAGTCTGCAAGTGCATTTCCTGTAGAATGAACTGAACATGTGCAGGCTAACTTCTGACTAATAGTGCTGGAAGAAGGACACCAGGTCTCAGTTTATAATGTCCTTTAGAGGCTGTCCAGTGGTTCTCCCAGCTTTTGTGGCCCAGACTCTTTCATTTTTATGAGTGTTTGTTAACAGTTCCAAGTAAGGAAGTAAGGATGTCATCATGACTGAGCTGGCCAATCTTGATTGTCATACTGGATGGGACTGAGAATCGCCGTGGAAACAGACATCTGAGCACTTCACATCTGTCGAGGCATTTCTAGGTTAGGCTAACAGACAGGGGGAAGGACCCGCCGATGTTGGTGGCACCATTCCCTGGGCTGACGTCCTGGGTGGAATGAGAAGGAGAGAGCCAGCTGAGCACCTGTGTTCATCTCTCTTCAATTCTTGGCTGCAGATGCAATGTCATCAGCTGCCTTATAAACCCTGCCTCAGTGCCCTCCCCAGCATGGTGGACAGTACACTCCACCCGGGAGTCACAAGAAGCCCTTCCTACCTTCCTTAGATGGTTTTTGTCAGGAATTGTGTCCTACCCACAAGACAGTCACTAACACAATGACTTCTCTATATGCATGCAGGGTGTACACTTGGGTCGCACTCACCAACTCTGTCACCCTCCCATTCCACTTCCCTTCCCACACCTTTCAGGACATTTTTTTTACACCCCAAGTCAACTTCCACCCCCACTCATATGGAAGAGACCTGCGGGATGATTTCTCCCAGAGCTAGCATCACATCCTCTAGTAGAATAGTAGAGCAGACTCCCTCCTTGCTTTATCTTTACGGTTTCACCTATCAGTTCTCATCTTGGCTGCCTTTGACCTCAACTCCCCGTTGGCCTTTTGGTCCTCGATCTGCAGTCAGTTCAAGAGAATCAACTCTGAAACTTGAGTTGTGATTAACTCTTTTCTCCCCACCCTTGAGCACTAAGAGAAGAGACAGATCCTGATGAAAATACGTGAGCCACTGGATCCAGCCAGCTATGCATGGGGTTGGCAGAGCCCTGAACTCATGAGAAAATTGGGCCAATAAATTCCTTTCTCTTTCAAGCTGCTCCAAGTGGGGTTTTCTGTGCTCTGTGATCAGAAGATCAGAAAAGTACCGTTCCTAAACTGGGGAGTAGTTGGGCAGTCAGCCTTTGGTTCTGTACCTCATGAAATATTTTGGAACTTGTTGAGCTAACACTGCGTGTAACTACGTTATAAAGCTGTTTTGTAGGAGGTCAAGGCTTGCAGGGTGAGGGGACCGGGTCCCATGCTCTTTGTCCCCATGCAGGAAGCAGTGAAGCAGAGATAGGCTCTCCAGGGGGAGAGCCACAGCTAGACTCACTCCTCAGACACTCGGGGACCCTGTGAGCCAGGGATGATAATATCTTGACCTCTCAGAGCCCCAGATTCCTCACCATTTTAAAGAGAGAAAACAGTGTCTAGCGCATTGGTCCTTGGTGGGGAGGAGTGGCAGAATCAGAAGATGACTGATCATTGTTCTGAAACCCCAAAGATTTGGGGGACCACAATTCTTGGGAGGGGGATTGAAGAAGGAAAACAGTAAAGGGAGAAATCCACGGCTCTGTGGGTCGGGGCAGAGGACACTGACAGCCCTTAGTGCCCTGAACTTCTTTCTACCAAGAAAGCATGCTCAGAAAAGCCCAGTTACAGGAACTCAGCAGAGGCAATTACAATGTTCATGATGCATAAAACGTCATTGAGGACATCACTACAGGCCCGGCTCACTTCTTCCCCCCACCTCTTTTTGGTTTTTCGAGACAGGGTTTCTCTGTGTAGCTTTGCACCTTTCCTGGAACTTACTCTGTAGCCCAGGCTGGCCTCGAACTCATAGAGATCCACCTGGCTCTGCCTCCTGAATGAGGGGATTAAAGGCGTGCACCCCCACTGCCCCCTGGCTCTTCTTGCTCTCTTGAAGCCAAGTCACAAGGGAACAAGGGAAGCGTGGCATTCCCCGGGCCCCTCTATATCTTCCTCTTAATAAACTGTCCGTTTTTCTCTTTAAGAAAGAAAAGGGAAGTAAGGAAGGGAGAGAGGGAGGAAGGGGAGAGAGAGGTGGGGAAGGATGAAGGGATGGGGGGAGGGAAGGAAGGAGGGAGGGAGAATAGAGAAGAAATGATTTGGACAGAAGGCAGCAATGAGCCCCAGTTTTGGGATCAAGCCTACAATAACTGAGCAGGTTGTAAGCATTTCATAACCAACCCCAGCAGCAAGTGAGAAAGGAGTTGAAGGAAATGTAAAAAGTAATGGAGCAATTACTGAAAAGATGCCTCAGCCATTAAAAGTGAGTACTGCTCTTCCCGTGGACAAGTGTTTCATTCCCAGCACCCATGTTAGGTGGCTCACAGCCACCTACATCTCCTGTTCCAGGGATGAGACACCTCTGAGGGCACTCAAATTCTCTCCCTCTCTCTCTCCCTCTCTCTCTCTCATTCCCTCCTTTGCTCCCTCCCTCCCTCCTTTCCCTTCCTTTCCCTTCTCTCCCCCCTCCCCCTTTCTTTCTTCCCCTCTCTCTCACATACACAATCAAGAATAAACTTGTGTTGTTTTTAAGTAACGGCAGGATCAATCTAGTCCTAGTGAACTGCTTCGCTAGGTAAACAGCTCTCCATGTTCGCTCATTGATGACAATTCATTTTCTCCCTACTTACTTGAAAGCCTTATTGTGTAGCTGGTGAGAAGCCCGCCAAGCCCCGGCAGTCCCACAGCCCACTTATAAAATAAACACACAGACTCTTATATCATTTAAACTGTTTGATCTAATGGCTCAGGCTTCCAGCTATCTAGTTCTTACATTTTAAATTAACCCATTTCTATAAATCTATACCTTGCCACATGGCTCGTGGCTTACCGGTATCTTACATGTTGGTACTCATGGCGGCGGCTGGCAGCATCTCCTTGACTTATTTTTCCTGTTCCCAGAATTCTCTTTTTCATTTGTTCCACCTACACTTCCTGCCTGGCTACTGGACAATCAGCATTTATTTGTACAGAGTGATATCCACAGCACTATTGTCTGCAACATAAAACTCTTCGTAGTGTGTGACATTCGATAAACAGAAAAATGGGTCCCCCAAAGTGTCCAACCAGACTTCTAACATCTGAAAATGTGTGTTAGCCTGCAGAAAGACGTTTACAGATATGACTAAGTTAAAGACTATACAGCGAGGAGCCCTGGACTCTTGGGCCTGCCTCATGACATCATGAGAATCTTTCTAGGTGGAAAAGGAAGACAAAGGGTTGGCAGCAGAGAGAGCCTGAGACACCTGCTGATGTATTGGGGAGGGGGGGGGTCTTGAACCCAGGTCAGGAAACTGACACAGCTGCATAACCATGGAGAATTCCAAAGCAAGGGAATCCCGTGGCTTCTCTGAATAATGGTGGTTTGACTTTGCCTTGTCATTTAAGCCCACAGCCAATACTATTTTGCAAAACAAATGTTGAGAGCAATAGAAAACGGTGAAGTTAATTTCTTTCCTTCAGCTTCCTTATTGCCCTCCTGGCCTATCTCATCTCTCCAGAAAAATCGACAGATCCTCATGACAGTTCTCTGAAATGCCTAATTATTGGTATCCAGTCTCCTTCTGTCTAGTTCTATGTTTTCTGTGCTAAATGAAGTCAACACTCTAAGGGCCTGCTTTCCAGCAACTTCTGCTTTAAAATCCAGAGTTCTGGTGTTGACAGTTCACTGCCGTTGAACTAAGGGAAATATTTGTGGCACCAGAGGTAATGTGATTCAGGATGATAAGGGGCGTCAGGTCCTTTTGCAGCTTAAATAAATCTCACTGAATTAATATCCCTAAGAACCTTCCATCAATATCATGCATTGAACGTTCGCCTGAATGCCTGTGAGTAACGCTAATAAAATATCAAATGAATAGAAAGCTTTTATATTAAAAAAATAAATAAAAGGTCCTGTTTGTGAACTGCCATTTGAGGAACACTCAGTGTCTTAACAGCCCCGACACTCTTTAAAATGTGGCAAATGTTACTGTCTAGGGGTCTTGATTGGGTTCATTTTCTCTGCCAATTAAATAATCAAGAGGCAGGAGAAATCTCAGACACAGCAGGCAACAACAGGTAACTGAGTTTATTAAAAACAGAAGAGCACAAACCCAACAGTGAAAGGGGGAAGGGGACTGATTCTTCTCAGAGCAGGGAGGGACTCTCTCTAGGAAAAACCAAAGTCTGATTTTTCCCTTGGAGGCCTGGGATGGGCCCTGCTGTAGGGTGTCATTCTGTATGCTGTGAATATATGCTGTTTCCATTTGTCAGTAAATGAAGAGTTTGGCCTATGGCAAGAAAGCTTACAGCCAGGTGGAGGGACTGAGAGAAGAAGGGCGGAGTCTCTCCAGACTCCCCACCCCACCCCGCCAAAAGAGCAACAAGATGCCAGCAGACCAGTAATGCCATGGCCATGTGGCAATTTATAGATGAATAGAAATGGGTTAAGTTATAAGAGCTAGCTAGCAAGAAACCTGCCATAGGCCATGCAATTGGTAATTAATATAAGCCTCTGAATGATTATTTTATAAGCTGCTGTGGGACCGCAGGGTTGGGCGGGACCAGAGAAAGACAGACCGTGGGGCCGGGTGGACTGGAGAAACTTTAGGCTACAGGCCCCCCTCCCCTAATTTCTGATTAGTGAATTTAGAGAGAAGGGAACTGGTAGACCCACAGCTTCAGGTAATCAGGTACAGCCTTGAACTTATCTGACTAACCTGGACCAGGTGGCCAGGAGGGCTGGCCCTGCCAGCAAGAGAGCCTGGCTGGCCTTTGTTGCCATCAAGAGGGTGAGGAAGAAGCTTCTGGATCTGTCTTCCTGTCAGGTGTCTGTCTAGCTCCTAGTCCCTCCAGGTTAGCTTACTGCAGGACATGGAGGAGACAGCTGTCCTTTTTTTCAGTAGCTGAATCAGGAGGAGGAGGAGCCAAGGAGAAGGGATCTCATTTCTACCTGCTGCGCACACAGTGAGGTCCAAGTACTCATGCCCAATGAAATCAATAACTGTCCCAGCTTGAAACAGAACTCTTTGTTATTATGGGATATGACTTCATAAAAGGACTAATGTACAAACATGTGGCCAGTAGAGAATATTTGTACCCTTAAGAAAAAATAAGAAGGGCTGTGGAAAGCTCCAGAATCGGACACCAGAATACAGCTGCCAACACTCCTGAGCCTGAAGGGCTAGGTCAGTGAGAAGAAAGTGTTTGTTTTAGTTAAGGTTGCTATTGCCCTAAGGAAACACTACCACTCAAAGCAAATTGAGGAGGAAAGGGTTGTCTTGGCTTATGCTTTCACACTGTTGTCCATCACTGAAGGAATTCAGGAAAGGACCTCAAACAGGAAGGAACCTGGAAGCAGGAGCTGATGCAGAGGCCATGGAGGGGTGCTGCTTACTGGCTTGCTCCTCATGGCTTGCTCAGCCTGCTTTGTTATGGAACCCAGGACCACCAGCCCAGGGGTGGCACCACCCACAATAAGATGGACCCTCCACCATTAATCACTAATCAAGAAACGTCCCATAGGCTTCTGTACAGCCAGATCTTACAGAGGCATTTTCTTAATGGAGTCTCCCTCCTCTTAGGTGACTGACCTGTGTCAAGTTGACATGAAACTAGCCAGCACAGTATCATTTCTGGAGACCCAAGAGAACTGCAGTCATGGAGAGGGTCTGATAACAACTATGCCCTGCCAGGATGGAGTCCTTGCCAAAATCATGCTGCAAGAGCTTAAAGAAGCTGGGGGAGTGTATCTCCTTGTTGGTGTTTTCCATTTGCCAACGCAGTCCACTGGGTAACGAATAATGTAATCTAGTATTTGAGATCAGTCAGGTGTGCAAGATGGGAAGAGTCTACTGAGAAGCATAGCCCAAACTCAGGCCTCTTTAGTAGCAATCTGTTTCCTTTTCCAGACTTGGCCTCTTGTAGCCCTTCCCCCAACTTTTCATAAAGACAGAAAATAGACTCTATCCCTAAGAGAGAAAAGAAGTATAGGGAACCTTGAAGTCAGCTCCAGACACGCCAAGACCAAATTCTCAAAGGAGATTTATTTGCCCCCAGAGGGACCAAGAGGTGTGAATAAGAGACAAAGACAGGAGATAGATGAAGAGGGAGAAGGGGAAGAGAACAAGGGACAGAGGAGAAAAGATACAAAGAGAAAGGGTATTTGTGCCTTGGTTGGGTGTGGGTGTGGGGGCAAAGGACTGCCTCTGGATGGAGAGGAGTCAGATGTGGTCCATAGGCAAACAGTGGTTTATAAAGGCAAAAGGAGAAATTCTGTTTTAGGACAAGGTATTTATTTTTAGTTAAGTGTGTTACTTAGGTGAGCCAAAGGGGGCTTTTGATTGCTGGTCTTCAATACTTTGATAGCCGGACCTTGGTAGTCAGCCTTAGTAGGAAGGATTGGCCAAATAAACCTTGATGGGTAACTTTAGGAATGTAACCTAATGATTTTTAGCAAAGTAGAGGGAATGGGGAGAAGGGCAAATCCTACCAGAGCCATATTTGCCATGCCCAAGCTTGCAAGTATCCCTTTAAGAACCATTTTCCAACAGGTGTTTCTCACCTTCACCCTGGTCATTACTTTAGGGACATATTACAAGTGTCTGATGGAAGCCGATGTAGAGTTCCATGGTCGAGCCCCAGGTGGAGCTCTGGGAGTCCAATTGGCAAGAGAGAGGAGAGATTGTATGAGTAAGAGATATTGAGACCATGATTGGAAAAAGCACAGGGACAAATAGCCAAACTAGTGGAAACGCATGAACTTTGAACCAATGGCTGAGGAGCCCCCATGGAACTGGAGCAGGCCCTCTGGATAAGTGAGACAGTTGATGAGCTTGAACTGTTTGGGAGGCCCCCAGGCAGTGGAGCTGGGACCTCCTTGGTGCATGGGCTGGCTTTTTGGAGCCTGGGGCCTATGCTGGGACACTTTGCTCAGCCTTGGTGTAGGGAGGAGGAGACTGGACCTGCGTTGGCTGAGTCTACCAGGCTGGGCTGACTCCTCAGGGGAGGCCTTGCTTTGGTGGAGGTGGGAATGGGGGGTGGGTTAGGGGGGAGGGACTGGGGGTGGGAGGAGGGAGGATGGGGGAATCTGTGGCTGATATGTGAAATTAAGTTAATTATAAAATAAACATGGTATTTCAGAAAAGAAAAAAAGTGCAAATTACATTTGCTACTACTTGCATGAAGCAATGTGTATATTTGAAACATTGGAGAGTGGACAAACCCAAATGTACACCTGAATTACAGCACACTGAGGAAAAGTTGCATTTTGCGAACCACACACACTGAAGTGCTTGTGTCTTAGGGGTGGAGAATGAGAGGGCCAGGCAAGTATCATGACAGGCTCCAAACAACTCAGTTAAGAATTAAGCCTCAATTCCTGCTTCTTGAAAATGACCAGGACATTTCTGAAGAAGTCATGAACAAAGGACAATCAATCTTTAACACCCCTGACAACAGCTCAAGGAATACTAGGCCTGAGTCAGACCTGCACCCACCCCTAGCCCCACAGCAACTCAAGGTAATAACTAAATAAGGACAAAGCCAGGTCTGCCCCCAAATGGAAAAGCTATGGCCTTAGCCAGCCCTTGCTAGCCCTAGCCAATTAGGAATGTACTGGTAGGATTGCCACTCATGTAGGACAGTCATATTTGACATGACCTAACTGTCCCTGAAATGCCCCTTAGCTGTGCATAAAAGGAGGGAGGACTCTTTTGGGGTCTCCATTTTGCTTTTGTGTCAGATGTGTGGCCCCAGGATGCTGGTACTTTTATTCTCGAGATAATAAAAGTTCTTGCCGATTGCATATGTGGATGGTGGTCTTTTGTGGGACTTCTCCAGGACCCTAACAGGGGCATAAGGAAACATTCTAGGTAAAAACAGCCAGCTTTGAAACAGTGTTTTTGAAGGATAATGTGAAAATCCTTTCCCTGGGGAGATATAAACCATTCCATCAAAACTCAGCCTGGGGAACCAATGGGTTCATTGGGCTTACTTCTAGAACTTGGGTGCAGGGTCATAGGAAGGAATATGGGTGACCTTAAAGCAGCCAGTGGCCATGCTGGAGGTCTGCTCCAAGCATGAACAATGGCATGATGACTCCCCGACAGACCCACAGATGGAGTGTCCCCCAGTTCATCTTCTCCAAACTGTATATTCTAGGATCTCCCTACATAAACCCTCAAGCGGAATGCAATTAGGGTAAAACTGCATACAGTGGCTGGAAGGAGAGCCTGGTTACTTAGGTTGAGGTCCAAGGACCCTCCCCAGCTTCTTCCCTGAGGGAAATCCAACAGTCCACCTATTTCAAGAGCACAAAGTGGACCTGCTGAAAACATAGGCTGTTTTTCTCAGCTCAGAGCTTGAAGAGCCCAGAAATATGAAAAATTGTATGCTTACAGCCTATGAGCATATTTCTGAGTGTATTAGGACTGTTAGTGACTTTAACCCTTTGCCAGGCATTCTCCCAGATAAGAAAAAGGCAATTTAAAGGAACCCAGGACTATGTAAACATCTTGAATTAACACCCTGTAGCCAGAGACCTTAAACACCAACTCTTAAAATGCACTCTTTAAAGGGTCATAAATCCAAAGAGCTGTACTCTCCTAGGAGCTGCGCTTTCTCAAGGTCATAACCCCAACCAACTCCAGGTGCCATACTTTGTTGTTTTTTTTTTTAATTTTTTTTTATTATTATGTGTTTTAAATTTTATACATCAGCCATGAGTTCCCCTGTCCTCCCCCACTCCCGGCACCACCCCCACCTTCTCCCCAGCCCCTCCCCTCCATTCCCATGTCCTCCAGGATCAAGGCACCCCTGGGGATTCATTTAAACCTGGTGGATTCAGTACAGACAGGTCCTGTCACCTCCTTCCAGACTGAGCAAAGTGTCCCTGTGTAAGACCAAGGTTCCAAACAGCCAGCTCATGCACTAAGGACAGATCCTGGTCCCACAGACTGGGTGCCTCCCAAACAGTTCAAGCTATTCAATTGTCTCACTTATCCAGAGGGCCTGATCTAGCTAGGGGCTCCACAGCCCTTGGTTCATAATTCATGTGCTTCCATTTGTTTGGCTATTTGTCCCTGTGCTTTTTGCAATCTTGGATTCAACAATTCACGCTCTTGCAGACCTTCCTCTTTCGCAACAGTTGGACACCTGGAGCTCCACCTGGGGCCTGGCTGAGAATCTCTGCATCCACTTCCATCAGTTATTGGACGAGAGTTCCAGCACGACAATTAGGGTGTTTAGCCATCTGATCACCAGACTAGGTCAGATCAGGCTTTCTCTCGACCATTGCCACCAGACTACAGAGGATATATCATTGTGGATTTCTGGGGACCTCTCGAGCACTCTGCCTATTCCTGTTCTCATGTGGTCTTTATTTATCATGGTCTGTTATTCCTCATTCTCCCTTTCTGTTCTTGATCCAGCTGGAATCTCCTGCTCCCCTAAGGTTTCTTTCCCTTAAATCTTGCCCTTCATTACTCCCACTGTCGTCAGGTTGTTCATGTAGATCTCATCCATTTCTCTGTCATTGGGTGATCCTTGGGTCTTTCCTAGGGTCCCGTTTTCTAGGTAGCCTCCCTGGAGTTGTGTAGCAGTCTAGTCATCTTTGTTTTACATCTAGTATCCTCCTATGAGTGAGTACATACCATGTATGTCCTTCTGAGTCTGGGTTACCTCACTCAGGATGATTTTTTCTAGATCCGCCCATTTGCCTGCAAATCTCATGATGTCACTGTTTTTCTCTGCTGAGTAGTACTCCATTGTGTATATGTACCATAATTTCTTTATCCATTCTTCAGTTGAAAGGCATCTAGGTTGTTTCCAGGTTCTGGCTATTACAAACAAAGCTGATACGAACATAGCTGAGCAAATGCCCTTGTGGTATGATTGAGCATTCCTTGGGTATATGCCCAAGAGTGCTATAGCTGGGTCTTGGGGGAGATGGATTCCCAATTTTCTAAGGAAGCGCCATATTGTTTTCCAAAGTGGCTATACAAGCTTGCATTCCCACCAGCAGTGGAGGAGAGTTCCCCTTGCTCCACATCCTCTCCAGCATAAGCTGTCTTCTGTGTTTTTGATCTTAACCATTCTGACAGGTGTAAGGTGGTATCTCAGAGTCGTTTTTATTTGCATTTCCCAGATAATTAGGGATGTTGAGCAATTCCTTAAATGTCTTTCAGCCATTTGAACTTCCTCTGTGGAGAATTCTCTGTTTAGTTCTATAGCCCATTTCTTAATTGGACTGTTGGGCATTTTGATGTCTAATTTCTTGAGTTCTTTATATATTCTGGATATCAGCCCTCTGTCAGATGTGGGGTTGGTGAAGACGTTTTCCCATTCTGTAGGCTGTCGCTTTGTCTTGTTGACCCTGTCCTTTGTTCCACAAAAGCTTCTCAGTTTCAACAGGGCCCATTGATTGATTGTTTCTTTCAGTGTCTGTGCTACTGGTGTTATATTTAGAAAGTGATCTCCAGTGCCAATTCGTTCAAGAGTACTTCCTACTTTCTCTACTATCAGGTTCAGAGTAGCTGGATTTATGTTGAGGTTTTTGATCCACTTGGATTTAAGTTTTGTGCACGGTGACAGATATGGATCTATTTGCAGCCTTCTACACATTGACATCCATTGTACATTTTTGGCTTCTTTGTCAAAAATTATATGTTCATAGGTGTGAGGGTTAATGTCAGGGTCTTCAATTCAATTCCATTGGTCCACATGTTGGTTTTTATGCCAGTACCAAGCTGTTTTTATTATGGTAGCTCTATAGTAGAGCTTGAGGTCGGGGATTGTGATGCCTCCAGAAGTTGTTTTATTGTACAGGATTCTTTTGGCTATCCTGGGTTTTTTGTTTTTCCATATGATGTTGAGTATTATTATTTCCAGATCTGTGAAGAATTGTGTTGGTAATTTGATGGGATTTGTGTTGAATCTGTAGATTGCTTTTGGTAAGATCGCCATTTTTACTATGTTAATCCTGCCTATCCATGAGCATGGGAGATCTTTCCATTTTCTGACATCTTCTTCAATTTCTTTTTTCAGGGACTTAAAGTTCTTGTCATATAGGTCCTTCACATGCTTAGTTAGTGTAACCCCAAGGTATTTTATATCATTTGTGGCTATTGTAAAGGGTGATGTATCTCTGATTTCCTTCTCAGCCTGTTTGTCTACTGTATATAGAAGGGCTACTGATTTTTTTGAGTTGATCTTGTATCCTGCAATGTTGCTGAAGGATTTTATTAGCTGTATCAGTTCCTTGGTTGAATTTTGGGGTCACTCATGTATACTAACATGTCATCTGCAGATAGGGAGAGCTTGACTTCTTCTTTTCCAATTTGTATCCCCTTAATCTCTTTATGTTGTCTTATACCTCTTGCTAGAACTTCAAGTACTATATTGAATAAGTATGGGGAGAGGGGACAGCCTTGCCTTGTTCCTGATTTTAGTGGTATTGCTTTGAGTTTCTCTCCATTTAATTTGATGTTGGCTGTTGGCTTGCTGTAGATTGCTTTTATTATGTTTAGGTATGTTACCTGTATTCCTGATTGCTCCAAGATCTTTATCATGAAGGGGTATTGGATTTTGTCAAATGCCTTTTCTGCATCTAGTGAGATGATCATGTGGTTCTTTCCTTTGAGTTTGTTTATATGGTATATTACATTGACAGACTTTCATATGTTGAAACACCCTTGCATACCTGGGATGATGTCTACTTGGTCATGGTGGATAATTCTTTTGATGTGTTCTTGGAGTCTGTTTGCCAGAATTTTATTGAGTATTTTTGCATCAATGTTCATGAGGGAGATCGGTCTGTAGTTCTCTTTCTTTGCTGCATCTTTGTTTGGTTTATGAATCAGGGTAATTGTAGCCTCATAGAAGGAGTTTGGCAATATACCTTCTGCTTCTATTGTGTGGAACAATTTAAAGAGTATTGGTATTAAGTCTTCTTTGAAGATCTGGTAGAATTCTGCAGTGAAACCATCAGGTCCAGGGCTTTTTTTGGTTGGGAGACTTTTAATGACTGATTCTATTTCCTTAGGGGTTATTGGACTATTTAAATGGTTTATCTGGTCTTGATTTAACTTAGGTATGTGGTACCTATCCAGAAAATTATCCATTTCTTTTAGATTTTCCAGTTTTGTATAGTAGAGGTTTTTGAAGTATGACCTGATGATTCTCTGGATTTCCTCATTGTCTGTTGTTATATCCCCCTTTTCATTTCTGATTTTGTTCATTTGGATGCTCTCTCTCTGTCTTTTGGTTAGTTTGGATAAGGGCTTGTCTATCTTGTTGATCTTCTCAAAGTACCAACTCTTTGTTTCATTAATCCTTTGTATTGTTCTCCTTATTTCTATTTTATTGATTTCAGCTATCAATTTGATAATTTCCTGGTGTCTGTTCCTCCTGGGAGACTTTGCTTCTTCTTGTTCAAGGGCTTTCAGGTGTGCTGTCAAGTCACTAGCATGAGATTTCTCCAGCTTCTTTATGTGGGCATTTAGTGCTATGAATTTCCCTCTTAGCACTGCTTTCATAGTGTCCCATAAGTTTGGGTATGTGGTGTATTCATTTTCATTGATCTCTAGGAAGTCTTTAATTTCTTTCTTTATTTGTTCCTTAACCCATTGGTGATTCAGTTGAGCATTATTCAGTTTCCATGAGATTGTAGGATTTCTGTAGTTTTTTCTGTTGTTGAAATCTAACTTTAAACCATGGTGGTCTGATAGAACACAAGAGGTTATTCCAATTGTTTAGTATCTGTTGAGATTTGCTTTGTGGCCAAGTATGTGTTCGATTTTAGAGAAAGTTCCATGGGGTGCTGAGAAGAAGGTATATTCTTTTTTGTTCAGGTGGAATGTTCTGTAGATATCAATTAAGTCCTTTTGAGCCATAACATCAGTTAAGACCATTATGTCTCTGCTAAGTTTCAATTTGGCTGATCTCTCCAGAGGTGAAAGTTGGGTGTTGAAGTCTCCCACTATTAATGTGTGGGGTTTTATATGTGATTTAAGCTTTAGTAATGTTTCTTTTACATATGTGGGTGCCCTTGTGTTTGGGGCATAAATGTTCAGAATTGAGACTTCATCGTGGTGGATCTTTCCTGAGATGAGTATGTAATGTCCTTCATCATCTCTTTTGATTGATATTAGTTTGAAATCTATTTTGCTGGATATTAGGATGGGTACACCAGCTTGCTTCTTAAGACCATTTGATTGGAAAGTGTTTTCCCAGCCTTTTATTCTTAGGAGGTGTCTGTCTTTGAATTTGAGGTGTGTTTCTTGTATGCAGCAGAAAGATGGGTGCTGTTTTCGTATACATTTGTTAGTCTGTGTCTTCTTGTAGGTGAATTAAGACCATTGATATTAAGGGATATTAATGACTAGTGATTTTTTGTTCCTGTTGTTATTTTTATTTTTTGGTGGTAGTGTGTGTGTACTTCTCTTCTTTGGGGTTTACTGCTGTGGTGTTATCTATTGCCTGTGTTTTCATGGGTGTATCTGCCTTCTTTAGGTTGGAATTTTCCTTCTAGTGGTTTCTGTATGGCTGGGTTTGCGGATAAGTATTGTTTAAATCTGGTTCTGTCTTCGAAGGTCTTGTTCACTCCATCTATGATGATTGAAAGTTTTGCTGGGTATATTAGTCTAGGCTGGCATCCATGGTATCTTAGTGTCTGCATTCTATCTGTCCAGGTCCTTCTGGCTTTCAAAGTCTCCATCGAGAAATCGGGTGTTATTCTGATGTGTTTGCCTTTATAAATCACTTGGCCTTTTTCCTTTTCTGCCCTTACTATTCTTTCTTTATTCTGTACGTTTAGTTGTTTAATTATTATGTGGCAAGGGGACTTTTTTGGGGGGTCTAGTCTGTTTGGTGTTCTATAGGCTTCTAGTATCTTCCTAGGCATGTCCTTCTTTAATTTGGGAAAGTTTTCTTCTATGATCTTGTTAAATATATTTTCTGTGCCTTTGAGTTGGTATTCTTCTCCTTCCTCTATCCCTATTATTCATAGGTTTGGTCTTTTCATGGTGTCCCAAATTTCTTGGACATTTTGGGTCATGACTTTGTTGGTTTTAGTGTTTTCTTTGACTGATGAATCTATTTCTTCTACTGTATCTTCAACACCAGAGATCCTCTCTTCCATCTCTTGCATTCTGTTGGTTATACTTGCCTCTGAAGTTCCTTTTTGTTTGCTCAGATTTTCTATTTCCAACATTCCTTCTGCTAGTGTCTTCTTCGTTGTTTCTATTTCCCTCTTCAGGTCTTGTATCGTCTCCCTTGCTTTTTCATGATTTTCATTCAAGGATTTATTGTTTTCTTATGCTTTAATTGTCCTTTCCTCTAGTTTTTTATAGCGTTCTTCCCATTTTTTGTTTGTCTGTTGCTCTACTTTATTTTTGATTTCTTCTATATAAGGCTCTAGCCTCTTCATGATGTTACTTCTAAGGTTGTTTTCTTCTTCTTCTTCCATTGTGTGATGTTCAGGGATAGCTGTTAGAGAAGGGCTAGGTTCTGGTGATGCTGTATTGCTCTTTATTTTGTTGTATGCACTTCTGCCTTGACGTCTGCCCATCTCCTCTTGTGTTCGTTCTTGGTCTTAGCAGTGTACTTGGTCCAGAGAGAGTTGACAGATTTAGGAGCCTCTCTCTGGTCCAGATGGAAGCTCTGGGCCAGATGGGAGCGCTGGTCCAGATGAGAGTGCTGGCCGGATAGGAGCTGGGGGGCTGGACTCTGAGTCTCATGAAGTCCCTGATGTCTCCTTATTTTGTTCAGATGGGAGCTCCTCTGGTCCAGATGGGAGTTTCTCTGGTCTCTGGTCCAGATGGGAGTTCCAGGGCAGGATGGAAGCTTGGGGCTGGTCTCTGATTCTCAGGAAGTGGCTGGGGTCTCTAGCAGATGGGTGTGGGGACAGGGTGTGGAGACTGTAGTATCTGCATGCAGTCTTGGAAAGGGGAACCTTCCCGCAGGGCCCACTGATTGGCAGGAAACTGGGGCCAAGTTGGTCAGGTGGCCTGTGTCCAGAGTGGCCTGTGTCCAGTGGTGGGACCCAGGGGCAGTTGCCTCTTTGGCTATAACCCAGGCACTCACCTCTGGTTCAGATGGGAGTTCCGGGGCAGACGGGAGCTGGGGGTTGCCATACTTTGTAGTGGGTAGCAGTTCCAGCTTTGACCTTAAAGAACTGCCCCAGTGAGGCAACTAGTAACTGCCATGCCTACCTATGACCTGCCCTTGAAGTGTGGCTGAGGCAGGAGTCTTTAAGACCCAAGATTTCTATGTGCTGGCCCTCTTGGCTTCTCGTGATCCTGGATGCTGGATTGAGACCAAGTCAGAGTTATCCAGAGAACTATGCTGGACTGCACCTCACCTCTTCTGGATTCTGTAAACAACCCCTTTACTGGTTGTAAATTATCCCCAAATAAACCTCCTTTTAACTCTCAGATAAATTATGTGGAGTTGCCTTTTTAAATGCCCATGTTAATACTTCCCAAAGACTTAAAATCCTACACCCCATGCACATGGTCCTTCTCTATAAAAGGATGTTTAAGGCCCCTTCTTGGGGTCACAGAACCAAATAATTTTCTGTGATCCTGGCTAGCTAGAAATTTCTGTTCTCTGTGGTCTTTCTTTCTTTCCTTCTTTCTTTCCTTCTTTCTTTCTTCCTTCCTTCCTTCCTTCCTCCCTCCCTTTCTCTCTCTCTCTCTCTCTCTCTCTCTCTCTCTCTCTCTCTTTTTCTTTTTTTTGGCAGAGCTGAGGACCAAACCCAGGGCCTTGTGCTTGCTAGGCAAGTGCTCTACCACTGACCTAAATCCCCAACCTCTCTTTCTTTCTTTTTTTTTTTTTTTAATAAAGTTGCTTCTGGTTTATTGACTTAAGTGGTGTCCTCCCTATTATTTTCACAATTCCAAGACCCAATAAGCTCTCTACCATAGATGCTTCCTGTCAATTATAGTAGATCTCACGCAGAGTGGAGTGTCTACCACAGCTGATCACACATCTTCCATTATCTCCCATTTACCTGTATTCAGACTAGACCCTGCTGTCTACCACCAAAGCTCAGAATGGCCTCAAATCAAAATGGGTGACCATACATCCCTCACAGACTCCTGAAAGCTTTCAAATGAGATGGTGGAAGCCCGCGGTAAAGAGAAATACTTTGAAGGAACATTTTTGAGTCACAAAAGTCAGT
The DNA here is from genome assembly GCF_903995425.1 of Onychomys torridus. NCBI lineage: Eukaryota > Metazoa > Chordata > Mammalia > Rodentia > Cricetidae > Onychomys > Onychomys torridus. Next base: position 26,654,590 of record NC_050464.1, read on the forward strand.
CGTTGAAGATACAGACTGCTCAGAACAGCACTCAAGAGACAATTTTCCTGTCAGGTGAGATGAAGATTTCTTGGGTTTGGGAAGGAAAGATCGTCAAAGAAAGAAATACACACACAAAAGGGGTATTTGTCTCGTTGTTTCCAAATTGGAATTATTCCCACTGAGTTTGTGTCAATAAGACAATGTTAAGTTTGCTGAGGTTGTGAGAAAAGAGACACATGAACCCTGCTCACCCCTGTGTGAATGAAGGCAGAATTGAGAGCTAATTTCCCATATGAGTCAAGTCAGAGACACTGTGGACTCAGAAGGTACAGAGACAGGGGAGAGGATCGAGTGAATGGACAGAGAGGCTGAGGAGCAAGGTTGAGAATGGGGAAGGACAGTGTGGGGTTACTGAGCCAACAGTGCAAACATGTGAAGGCCAGATGCCACCAAGGTCACTGAAACCCCCAAGAAATGAGAGACACAGTGAGCAGGCACAACACAGGGAGAAAAGCATGAGGGAGCAAGGCTGAGTAAACATTGGTGTGCTGTAGATCATCAGGCTGTGTTTATTGTGGCCTTGGTTACTGTTTGTCCTTTCATAGCTGACATCTACACATGCCAAAGCCTCCACAATTCCTAAGCAGACATATTGGGTTAGTCACGGTCTTCTACTTGATGCAGAAGATCAGTAGATGCGTTTTCAAATAATTAATCATCGAGTGAACAAATTAACCCACCTGTACATTGTTGCATCTATGAAGCACCTGCTCAATGTAGGCTAGGAAACACAAGAAAGAAAATGAAAAGGGGGTTTTCTTTAATAAGCTAGAGGGGCAAAGGAAGTTCACAAAGCATAAGAAGATAAAAGCTAAAAACAAAAAAGCAGATAAATGTGTACAAAGTGTCAAGTGCAATAAGCATTGCATATGCAAGGCCAAAACAGAACTCAAGGTGTGAGATTGACTGTGAGAGACCACAGGGGCAGCACCACACAGAGCACTCTGGGATGACCTTCCGTGCCCCTCAAACAAACACATGACTTCATCACAGATCACAAAAAAATTTACATGGAATTCAATCAACTATGAAATGTCAGTATGGAAGCAAGGGAGCCAATGGCAGTCTGAAGACTTTATCCTGAGGAACAGAGCAAGCTGCTGAATTTTCCTTCTCATGATGATTTTTCCATACATACAAAATTAAGCCTGCTTGTCAGGGAAGCTCAAACAATGTATAGATTCATGAATTAGAGGTTAAAGTTTATATCCTGGGGCTCTAAAATAATCTTTCCCAAACTGCTGAAATGGAAAATGTATGCATGTGCATGTGTGCTACCTCAGAAGGCTTGTGTGTATGTCTATGTATGTGTGTGTTTATGTTTGTGCACATGTGTGTTCATATGTATTTATATGGCTGTGTGTATGTAGTTGTATATATGTATGTGTGTTGTTTTGTGACAGAGCTTTTCCTGGGGAGATGGAACACACACACTTGCTCACCCCAGATAGGGATCCCACAACAGACCAAAGTATTAATACCACCAATGTCCAACTTGATGGACCACTAGAGTTTATTGGAGTGACTTACAGGAATATGGGTGAGAGGTTACTTACAGGAGCAGAAATGATCCCAAGACAGCTGCATTGCCAAAGCCCACCCCAGCATGAGTGACAGCTCACAAAGCTGGAAATATAGAGCACATTGCACAGTCTGCAGGCAGCTCAACAGGTTGGATAATGTCCTTTATAGGTGACTCTGCTCTAAATCTCTGGATTCTGCTTCTACCAGGCAGCTACTTTGGTCTCAGAGTCTTCTTTGTAGCTTAGCTCATCTAAGTCCTGGCTGCTAAACTTCATTTGTCTGAGAAATACTCTTGGCTTTCATTGATTGCTCTGGCAAGGCCGGGGGCCTAGTGAAATCTGTTCTGTTTCAGGGACTTCCTGAAGCTATTTTGAGTTGTTTACCTTCCTCCTTGAGGAACTTCCCTAAAGGATAGAATGTTTCAATCTTGTAGGAAATGGTTACACAACTTAGGTGAATGAGATCCCAGTGTACAACTACAGGCCCAACACCAATAGTGGCTACAACAAGCATGGCATTTGCCCTACATCTGGGCTCAGACACTGTAGGCTTGCTCAGCTGAGTTGTTCTTCTGCCTGTGTCAAGTGGTATCCTTCTACAATTCTGCCTCCTGGGAGCCCGGCAGGGAGGTGACTTCTGCCTACACCTCTCTTCTTGGATTTCTTATCCTCAAAGAGTTACATCTAGCGTTTGTCCACAGGGAAAAATTCCAAGAGAGGATACATTAAAATCACAAGACTTCAGGAAACCTCGTCATGTGCAAACGGCCAAACACACCTCAAACCTAGCTGAAAGCAGACAGCACTTCTTAGTGGCAATATGTAAAAACATTCTGCAGTTGTTGTTGTTTTTTTGTTTGTTTGTTTGTTTGTTTGTTTGTTTTATTCTAGTACGCATGGAATAGGGAAGACAGAGGCTTATATCACAGTACACTAAAGAACAGGGAAGACCGAGGTTAGTGATTTTAGGAAACATAGAAATGGGTGCAAAGAGACACTTACCCACAGACACAATGCAGATCGAAAATGGAATGTTTAGCAATATAGGTCAACTTCTCAGTAGCCAAAGGCTTGTTATGTGGAACATTCCCTGCCTCCCACAGAAAACTCTGAGCTGGAAGAGAAGTGTCACGTTGGTTGTTTGCAGAATGACAGCCCTGGCGACAGGTGAAACTGCATGAGATAAATACTGCTGCAAATCCCATTTCACAGATGAAGAACCAGATGCGGAGGCTGTCACCCACTCCAGCGGCTGATGGATGGGGACTTAGGCAGTGGTAAAGGAGGTTGGACTTGACCGGTGCTGATGAGGCTGGTGAGCTACAGCCCTCATCTGCTTTTCTGCAAAGTCCTTTTCATGACTACAAGGCTCAGAAAGAAGGCTCTGTAGCCCAACAAAGAAATGCGGAGGTTCACCACCACAATGAGTCTGGCCTGCATTCACTCTAAACTCCTGTTCAGAGGAGCTGAGGTCCAAGTGTAAAAACACCAGGCTGAAGTCATGTTCATAGCCTTAGGGAGATGAGAGCTGGCTGCGCTTCCATCATGGTGTCCTTTCCTCTATGCCTCAGTGTCTTGTGGCCATCCCTGCTTAGAGGACATATATCAAATGGCTCATGGGCTAGGCACGTTTGTCCCATCCCAAGGCTTCTGCAGACATCCACAGGAAGTCTTAGCCTCAGAGCACATGTCATAGTGCTGAATAGAGTCTAGAGAGGCACCGAGCCAAGGGACAGCAAAGCTCCAGACATCCTTTCTTCTTTCTTCGTCTCCTTCCACATCTGTGATTTGTCAGCACAAAGCATGATGTTTGCCCTAAAAGGAATGAATCCATTGCGAGCCAAATAGGAGGTATTTGAGTTAGAGACCCTAGAACCTAGAACGACCCAGGCACACAGACTCGAGTTGTTCTGACGGAAATGTTCTGACAGGAAAGCAGAACATAGGAATGTGCATAGTCACAAAATGAAAGACAGTGGTGAATCATGGTTTAAACATGTCACTGGAAGCATTAGGTAGACCAATTATAGCCCAGCAGAAACTTCTTTGCTGTGACCTTTAGATATCATCTGATGACATTCTGACCTGTAGTGTAGGTAGAAGCTAGTGGTCTGATAAGTTAATGGGGCAGCATTTTGTACGTTGGGCCCTAAATTGGATAAGAGTGGACAAAGGAAGCTGGGAACTGAGCACTGAACACTAAGCACCCTTCCATTTCTTTCTACTCCTAAATGTGGGTGGAAATGATTAGGGGCTATTTCAGGCTCCTGCCTAGACTTCCCTGCTATGATGAGCTGTGAGTTCATTCCTAGACCCCTTCTCCCCTAAGTAGCTTTTTATTTTATTTTTTTATTTTTCTTTTATTTTTATTTTTTGTCATGGAATCTTGTCACAGCAGCGGAACAGAAACCTGGACAGTCACTAACTAAACTATAATTTCCCCATGTTACTATTTTTAAACCTCTTCTTTCTTACTCTTGTTCAATACTCAGGATTTTCCAACCTCATGTTTTTGCCTCTTCATCTACCCCATGGGGACATGCAGCTTGTACCAGAACACAAATTCCCCCAGATTGAGAATCATCTTCGTATTACCATGCTGATAAACTTGTCTTTTCCCTATGGAGACACTAAAGTCTCCCACGTGGTTCACTTATCCACATCTTGCTATATGTCGACCCTGCAAATATCCCTTGCAGAAGCTCTTCTCCCACCCGAAAATGCTTCAACAAGTAGTCTCCAGGAAACAGTGCTGTGCCCATGTGATCCTTCTTATGATTTCTGGGGCTCCTCATATTCTCCTCCTTTGAATGACTTCTCTTCAAACGACATCACAACATTATCCTTTCCTGTGGGCTTCAATATTTTCTGTCAGTGGTAAAACCATTTTTAATCATTCTCTTAAGCTTTAAACCATTTTTGAATAGACAATCCTTTAAAAAAATAGCATATTTAATGTTCAAGTTGTTTCAAAGTACAAAATGTGAAAACTTACCATAATCTGTGTGTAGAGCGAAATGAATACAGTTAATCAGAGGGAAATTCTAGAGTTTGAAAGTAATATGTATTATTTTGCCCTGCAGCTAAAATCACTGCAATTCAATTCTGATGACTGTGTCTTAACTTAAAATGAAGGCTGGCTTTCTCAAACCCCAATTCACATCAGGTGTGTGCACATGGTCCAAGTGGAGCCCATGAGAACCAAGGAGGCCTCCTCCTTCTGGGATTCAACTTTTTTGGGGGGATCTGACATTTTGAATATATGAAATTTGAGTCTCTGTGTCCATCTGTCACTCCTTCTTTCTAAGAGCCTTGCCTAATATACATGTGACTTTTCTGAGGACACATGGACAGGTCTCTAACCCAAGCTCTCCATTAAGCACTACTAACAGATTGAAGTTTCGTGTGGTGAACCCAACCCCTGGGCTCACAGGAGATGTTTGCAGAGGCATAGGTGAGGGTTTGCTTACAGGACCATGGATGACCCAGGAGCACCTGCACTATTGAAAATCTCACTCCATGGTGGACAACAGCTCTCAAAAGCTGCAACTGGCTTCACCAAATGATTGCCTTACCAGCAATCATGCACTGATTGTACAGCTTGGCAGTGGCAGGGATAACAACCTTATAGCTACAGGGCCTCAGTGGCTTCCCTGGCCCACATGCACAGTGAAGTAACAATCCCTGGCCTTGGGACCTTCAGCCATCCATCTTATGACTCCGTCAGAGCCATATGATGGACCCATACTTGCTGCCCTTGTCCAGACTCTAAAACCATGTTGTTCTTCAATGTGTTTCTTCTGCAATCACGAGACACTGGACAGCGAAAATTAGTTAGCTTCCTCCTAAGTGTTGTGGGCTTTCTGGCACTTATGAGCCTTGTTCTCTCTCTATGGAAGGGAGTATTTCAATATAGAGGAAAGAGCCACACAAGTAGCGCTCAGGTAGGAAGTGAGAAGTCTTTTGAAGAATAAGTATTTTGACTAGAGAGATCAAAGACAAGGGCTCTGGGGTAGTCTCTGCTGAAATATGGGGTGGGATTCAAGAGGATAGGATCCCCAGGTTGAGCTGGCAGAGTCAACGTCAGGAGGAGATGAAGCTGTGGTCTGTCAGTCAAAGCCAACAGTGTGGAAAGAGAAAAGAGAAGAGGTAAGGACATGAAAGGATTGGAATGATGATGTATTTGGCAGGAAATTAAGGCTGTAGGCAGCTCTGCCCATTAGGGATAGTTGCGTTCCAGGAACTTTGGCCTATGGGATCATTTGTCTATTATAAAAATGGAAGGAAGGAAGGAAGCAAGCAAGCAAGGAAGGAAGCAAGGAAGGAAGGAAGGCTAAACTAAATACTATGGTGATTTTTTTCTTTTAAATTTAAAGTAAGATTTTTTTTTAATTTAAACATTAAATTATTTAAATTTACTTTATGAGTATGGGTTCTACGCCTGAATGTAGGTTTGTGCACCACATACCTGTGGAGGCCAGAAGAGGGTACTGGATCCCAGGAAGCTGGAATTATAGACCACAGTGAGTTGCTATGTGGTGCTGGGAACTGAGGTCCTCTGGAGGAGCAGCCTGTGCTCTTAACCACTGAGCCATCTCTCCTATGCTCAAGCAAAACATATTTATGAACGTCTTCATAGTACAGTGAGCCTGAGGCATGCATCTGTTGTGAGCGCTGGATAAATCACCTCTGCTTCCCCTGGGTTTATTATTTATGGGAAGCATTCAATGACTTTTCTGCCAAAGACATTTGGTGTTGACTTCTCTATCATTTTCAATCAACGGGATTTTAACTGATGCAAAAGCATTTTTCTTTCCTTAAGCAGCATTTAATAATGCATGCTCCTTTCCCCTGAGAAACCATTAGTGTAAGCAAAACCGACGTTAATTACATGATTTAAAACAAACAAACTTTGTTCTCTTTTTCTGAGTATTACCGGAGGAGAAGACTAGTGCCGAGCTAGGAGATAACTTAAAGAAAGAATTATGGATTGGCAGGGGTGAGTTTAATTGTGATGCTTATTTTACAGAACACCCCGTCTGGGGAGGGTGGGCTTAAAGACATTGCCTAGGATCAGAGGTTTACTATGGTCCTCCCCATGATAACCTCAGTCCATCCTGAGGCATGGGGCTGCTGTTAAGTGATCACTACTGTGGAATGAGGCATCCTACACACCAGGGCCAACCCTGGCACCTCTGCACCATCAATACCCACTTTAACAAACAGATGCAGATACGACAAAAGCCATCACAGAATAAAAGGCTGCCAGATAGACAGAAGAAAACCAGACCCTGCTACTAACAGTCGTACTGGTGCATTGTCAACACTTGAGACTTTTCTAAGTATTTTCACCAACATTTATATAGTGTGTGAGTGTGTGTGCGTGCATGTGCATGCATGTGTGTGTGTGTGTGTGTGTGTGTGTGTGTGTGTGTACACGGCTGTGTGCCAGGGCACATGTGGAGGTCAGAAGACAACTTGCAGAAGTTGGCTCTCTTTTCTACTATGTGGGTTCTGGGGATTGAACTCAGTTCATCAGCCCTGGGGGAAGTACTTTCATCCACTGAGCCACTTCAGTGGCCTTTTTCAAAGCATTGTGATGTGCATTATCTTATAGGTCTTCCTAAAATCCCCCCACCCAAGGGACTATTATTATTTTTTTTTTACATTCTAGTCAATGGAAAATGGAAACTCCAAACATGCAAAAACCTTGTTCACATCTAGATCCCACAGTGGAGACTCCATTACTGACACGTTTGGCTTGTCTCTTGATTAGACAATCAATGGCTAATTTGTACATGTCAAGTGCTTAGCAAGGTACATGCTATCGGTTCTTTGCCTCTCTACTCACACTTCCCCTTATTTTCTCTACTAGTCTGAAAACCAATCAGGAAGTACTCTGAGAACTCCCTAACTGATAAAGAGCCAGGAAACCTTGTCAGAGGCTGATAATAGTTGGAAGACACCCATGGCTAGCATGGAAGGCAGAGGGCAGAGCTACTTGTGGCCAGAGTGAGGCTGGGGATGGAAGCCAGCACCACAGAGGCCAGTAAGCTGCCACTGAGCATTCACCCACAGCAGACAAAAGAGGGATGGAATCTGGAGAGATGGCTCAATGGCTAAGAGCACTGACTGTTCTTGCACAGGACCCAGGTTTGGTCTCTAGCATCCACATCAAGTTAGTTAACAACCACCTGTAACTGTAACTCCAAGGTATCTAGCCCTTTTTCTGGCCTCTGTTTACATATAGACACACACACACACACACACACACACACACACACACACACACACACACATACACACACACCACATAAAAATAAATAAGCCAATTCTTTAGAATAAGAACAGAAGAAGGCTCCCTGGCTGTGTCTTCAAATCCCCTAGCATTACCACCTCAGGGAAAATTTAACAGACCTAAGGCAAAGGTCATACTAAAATCTGGCAGCTTTGGGAGGAAGCGTGAGGAGGCAGGAGACAGAGTTAAGAACTCACTGAAACTCAAATTCCAGTGCTCACCACTGCTTGTTCCAGAGTCAGCCATGTTACCATAGAGACTAGCAGCTATGACGATTAAGAGCTTCACACACAGGAGAGAGAGAGAGAGAGAGAGAGAGAGAGAGAGAGAGAGAGAGAGAGAGAGAGAGCACTTCAAACTATATCTTACACACAATGGCACCTATGCCTCAAAACAAGATGTGGCACCCTAAAAGTCTACCTCTCCAACAGTTCTTTCCCCATGATACATACAGATTACCTGTGTACAACCAGGTATTGTTATTTGTTCACGTGGCTTTAATGACCTTTGGAGTAAAGAGTAGCCTAGGTGCTCTTTTTTTTTTTTTTTAACTCCAATATCCTGAATGATCCCCATGTACTGACTCAGAAACTCATCTTTTTGTTCATCCTGGAAATTGTGAGAATTCATAGGCTTGGTGGCTAAGGACTGAGCATGCAGTGGGGTTTTCCCTCTTCAAGATGCTAAGGCAGAAGTTTTTGGTAAAGGTCTACATGGTGATAGAGCAATTTCAAGTTCAACCCGGGAAACAGAGTAAGACCCTATCTCAAGTGAGGAAAAGGAAGAGGAGGAGGAAGGGGAGGAAAGGCCTAGAAGTGTGATTCAGTGGTAAAATGCGTGCCTAGCCCTGGTCCAATCCACAGTACTGCAATAAACGATTAAATAAATACATAAATAAACAAACAAATAAATACAGGTTTTTAAATACAGTTCAAGTAGTTGGGGAAAAAATGAAAAGAATACTTTGTAATATGGAAAATGAAGCAACTTCAAAATCCAGTTCATGGTTTACTCATCAGTTATACTGATAGTCATGCGTGTTTGATTGTATGCTATCTACAGCCTTCTTAGGCAACGTAACTTAGCCCAGTCAAGAGGAAAATGCCAAAGAGCAGTCACTCTGCAGATCAAGCCAACAGTAAACCTCAAAGCCACCGTGATCACTGCAAACAAGTGTAAGCTGGGCATCTGCCACAGACCAGAGGATCCTCCTGACATCCAAACAGAGCCAGGGGAAGTCTGGAGTTCAGGTAATATGGCTGCTTCATTAATTATGAGAATTTACTAATGCAGTAAAAATGTTAAACTGGGGGGAAATTTGGGGAGGAATGTGAGGAAGCATCTTCACCATCCTCAGCATGCCTCTGTAATGACATTTGTTCTCAAAACATCCTTCTCCCAATGTCTTATCATCCAATAGAAAGGAAAACCCTGCCCCCACCAACCCCAATCCCATCCCTGCATACAGGGATGCCATGCATACAGACTGTAGAAGACAGTGTGAATTCTTCTCAGATGGAATGAGCCATGGGTAGCAGAGGTAAAAAAAAAAAATTAGTTCAGTATTCAGAAATGGTTTCACATAACCCTACAGACCAGGGACCCATAGGAGACACTGGCTGGCTTCTCTCAAAGACAACTCACATGATAGATGTAGAAATAGGCAATAGAAACATCAGATGCAGCCCATGATCCCTTCACGTTCCATGACTCCAAGGACAGCAAAATGAAGAAACAGCAGTTAGCACGCTGTCTATGAGATAATGCCAACCACAACTCACTGACCACACAGGGCCTCACCAACAGTGAAAAGTTGTGAATCAGAAATTCTCAATGGCCTTCCAGAAGACCAGAGATTGGTGGATGCCAGGCCCAGCATCCAGCAGCTCCCAAGGGGCAGTGTTGACATTTCCTTTGCTTGGTAGAGGAAGACAGACTCATCAGCATAGCATCCCATACCTCCAACCTAGCACATTGTCCACTGGCCCTAGTTATTACCCACATCCTATGGTTTTACACAATCTGACAGGACTTGGTAACTCCAGCGTGTATGTTTATTTCCAACCTCTTATCAAATGGTGCCCACTTGAAGAGTTTGCTCATTGGAAACTACCAGACATCTTCATAATTTCCGTTAACATGACAGTATCATCATGGTAGACCATGTCCGTGGGACCTGTGACATCACTTGTACTCATAAATGAAAAAGACAGAATCGATCCGTGGTGCATGAGGGGGCCTTTTTGGAGCCCGCTACCTCCTGCAGCCTTGAGGCAGGGGGGAGGGCTTGGACTTACCTCTATTGGATGTGCCTCCCTATGGGAGGCCTTGCCTTCTTGTCAGGGGCAGGGGGAGTGGAGAGTGGGTTGGAACAGAGGCTGGGGAAGGGTGGGAAGAAGGAAGAGGGGAATCTTTGATTGGTGTGCAAAATGAATGAAAAAAATTCTTAATAAAAAATAGTGAGGTAAAATTAAAAAGAAACAGCCAATGTGTTATAACCAGGTGCCTAAAATTTTAAGTCATTTTATAGCATTTAAAATTCTATCTATCTATCTATCTATCTATCTATCTATCTATCTATCTATCTATCTATCTATCTATGCATCTATGTATGTATGTATGTATGTATGTATATATGTATGTATGTATGTATGTATGTATGTATCTATCTATCTATCTATCTATCTATCTATCTATCTATCTATGTGTCTGTGCTATCACAGAACAACTTGAGAGTGTCCATTTTCTTCTTCTAACACATGGACCCCAGGGATAAAACTCAACTCATCAGGTCTGACAGCATGCACGTTCACCTGCTGAGCCTTCTTACCAGCCCCATGCATCTTAACAATCTTGATTTAGCTTTCCCGACTCCCTGAGACTCAAGTTTCCTCAGTTGCAGACTCATGACTGACTCTCCCTCATTGAACTATTGTGAGTAGTATAGGTATTCTCATCTCTAAAGTGATCAGAAGACCTAGAGGATGATAATACAGATGGAACAACTTACCTGTTATTATTGTCAATGAAATGATTACACCTAAATACTAATTCACCAGAAGCATCAGCCGATTGCAGTGTGTTTGTTGAGTGGGATAATATATAACTGAGTAAATAAATGGAGGGGATCAGTCATAATATATTCAAGGCATGTTCATAATAATTTAATAGATATAAAATAAATCAATTTATAAATAAGTATCATAGGATGGATTCATTCAAATGCATGCATATATCTATTCATATGCTTATACATATATATTCAACAGGGGAAAGACATTCACCTTTTGCCATCTAATCATTTATTTTGTGTTACTTTTTATAAAAATTTACTATGTACTGCTTTCAGTGGATGGTGGAGGCCATAGATATATTTCAATATAATGGAAAAAATCCACATACCAAAGATTCAGAAAGCTCTTTCAAACTACAGGTAGCCCATCAGAAGCCAGGAGGTGACATACAGCCAGATATAGACAGGGATTTATTCCAACCCCTGCTCTGATATACACCAATGACCCGGCAATCTCAGTCCTCTCCTCCATCCCCAGATTCTCCCACCAATTCAAGCAGTCAAATCTGAGGGTGGTTTTTATAATAGAATGGGACTAGAACATGAAAAGAAATATAAATCTCAGTCCCTCTGCTCTGACCCCAGATGTATTTATTCTCCAACACTTTAACAGTGCTGGGAGTTTGTGATTTTTCTCCTGATTTATATTTCTTCTGCTTTTACTTGAGGCTGGCCATGGGGAGTGCTCCTCTCCCGAAGGCTCACAAGTTGTAACTTGTTGTAACTCAGACACTGAGAGAGAGGCATGCCACCCATAGGAGGCTAGAGACACAGCACTTCCTGAGGGGCTCTTGGGAAATGAGTTTTTATTAAGTGTTTTCAGCGGGTGGTGAGAACCACCTTGAGTTTGTGGATGGAGGTTAGTTCATCTTGTATCCTTTTGTTTAACTGATGTCTCAGTCACCTGTGTGTCTCGACCCTGGAGAAACAACAGAGGGAGAAGTCAAGCATAGAGAGGGTCTTGGCTGTGAAGATGGTAAACATCACAAGAGTATATAGCTGGCAGAAGCGGGGCCTGGGGGACTTGAACTTCATGAGATGTAAATTATATGCCTACAAATAGGTCCACTAATTCATCATCTGAAAACTTACTGTAATGAAATAATGAAGACTTGGGGAGACGTGTGTGCAAAGATGTTTGTGTGTGCGTGTGTTGTTATTTATGATAGCAATAAGCTTTGAAAGCAACCTAGATATCCATCATTAAAAATGATTAAGTAAATATAATTCAGACAAAGAGTGTGTGGAATATTAAGCCACTATCAAATCATAAGTGAAAGGTAATGAAGTTTTATGAGAAATGTTCATAATTTTATATGGAAAAGCAGAAGGAAAGGAAACAGCATAAGTTAACTTAAAGAATTAAAATTTTCTTGCATAAGTAAGGATGAAAGTATGTATGTAACTACAGATCAAGTATGTATATCACACACATTTGGCTTTATTTGGGGGAATATTCAGTGATGTTATTTATCAGAATTGTGGCCATCAAGATTAGGCAGGGTTTGGATAAACATTAGAACTAGAGAAGGCATGCTCTGGGAAATAATTCTTAGGAACATTATGCCACAATTTGTATATAAAATGTAAAATAAGAGAAGATAGAGGGTTCAGTGAGTAAAATGCTTGCCTTGTAAGCATGAAGACCAGAATCCCATCCCCAGCATGGATGTCCAAGGCATCATGCACATTTGTAATGCTAGCATTGGGAAATAAGAGACAATAGAAGCCCAGCTGAGAATACTTGATGAGTTCTGGGCCTGCATAAGACCCTGTCTCAAAAAAAAAAAATAACAACCAACTTTCCTTTACACACACACACACACACACACACACACACACACACACACACCACAAACATATACATACATGTGTTGTACATATATATACACATATGTGTATAAAGGAAATATATATGTGTATGCATGTGTACATACATATACAATGGAAAGATGTACACCTCGTATAGGGTATGGAGATGTCTCCATGAAGCCAGGCCCAGAGATGGGCAGTTGTCATTCCAGTATTCAGGAGGCCGAGAGAAAGGGATCACCATGTGTTAAGCCAAGTCTGAGCTATATAGTGAGTTCAAGTCCAACACTGGCTCCGTTGTGAGAGCCCTTATCTCAACAAAGCCACAAAAATTATAAAGGAACAAAACCTGTGGCCTGGGAAATGGCTCAGTCTATAACATCCTTACCATGCAAGCATGGAGATCTAAATTCAGTTGATTGGCACCCACATAAAATCCAGACAAGGCAGCTGTCCCTGAAGTACCAGCCCAAGGATGACAGAGACAAGTGTATCCCTGAGGGCTCATTGGCCAGTGAGCTTCAGCTACTGGAAAACTACTTACCTCACTACTCAGGCTACTGAAGTTATGGATCTTGGAAAACTCTACAATCACCACTTTACTAAACCAACACAGTTCTTAACTACATTCTAAATATTTGTCCGTATGCCCATAGGTAATGTAGTCTCACCCCCAATCAAGCAAACTTCTCTCTGCAACAGAGAGAGACCATTACAGAAATCCACAGACAATCAGAATGCAGAGCTGTGGACTCCCACCCCAATGAACACATTTACAAATCATGCTCACACCTGAGGCTCACCAACTGCTGTGGAAGAGGAGGCCAAAGGGTTCTGAGAGACAGAGGAGCAGGGCGGGGGGGGGGGGGGGGGGGGGGGGGGGGGGGGAGTTTGCTGGGAGGATGTGTTCTGTAGGAATGTCAGAAGCTACCCCTGTAAAGTCTCACCGACATGACTGCCCAAACAAGCTGAACACATACATTAGTATGTCAAACTGTGCAGGGGAAAGACCACAAGGCCTCAACTCTGCAAAAAGAACTATAGGCAACTGAGGAAAGCTGGGTAGAGGTGATTTTTTAAACCAGGGAAGAGCATTGCAATTGCTTGTCTAGTACCAAATGGTCATTCTTGAAAATACACATGCAAGTAACCACCTACAAAATTAGCAGGTTGTATTTATGAATATAGGAATATGTGTATATGTATATGCATATTGCATATGCATTAATCAAAAAAGAGACCATACATTTGAAATAGAAAATCATGAACATTTCAGATTCTGAATGTGTCCCAGACATAGAAAAGCAACTTAAGTCAGCCTTCTTCTCTTCCTAGTTGTATTTATCCCTCCTTTATCTTTTATGTAGATTTTTTTATGCTGCAAATACTGATTTATATGAAATTTAAGAAGGCAGTGTTTTCTCTTTTCATTTTTTTGTAGCTAAATCCACTGCTTTATGTGAACGAGCTGCAGTAAAATACAGTATAAACTCCCTCCAAAGCTACTTTGGAAAGCCACAAACATCAGCTGTCAGGGCCTCATGTCCATGGACCAGATTGTGATAACATATATTTGAATACAGAAGCATTTTAGGAATCCAGAAGAATATGTCAGAAGGAATCCATAATGTCCTGACAAGCTCACAGCCCTCTTTTATCTAAAACTAAAAAAAAAAAAAAATGAGTTTAATTATTTTCCCATCAGCAGTGAAGACACCATTGCAAGGAACATTCCCAATGGGAAATGAAGCCCCACTTGCTTCTATAATTCCCAAGATGCATTTCAGTATCCAGCTGAACAAAATACTTCCAGAGAGAAAAGGGCGAGGGGAGAGAAGTTTTAAGGAGACCCAGCTCAGCAAGGCCTTTCATGACTGCCCTGGTTGTGACCTACAGTTTGTTTGCAGCTACAAGGAAGGGAAACAATGCTTCACAGGAAGGGGGCTATTCACAAGACATCAAGATCCCTAGCAAGAGACCAAGGTCCAGTGCTTCTATAGATCCAAAGGCCTTGTGTATAGCTGAACTTGAAATACAAAGGCTGTTCTCTTAACACATTCTAACAGGATGGAGGATGACCTGGACACATGTACACACAGACAGCGTGACAGGGTCTTAGACAGAGTCCTGAGTCTCAGAGACCATATCATATTCCCCACCTCAAAAAAAAAAAAAATTACTCATCACATGCTTGGCAGGAGTAGAGAGCCCAGAGCATTCCTGCAGCTCAGGTGACTTCTGTGATACAAATGAATGAATGAATGTACTGTCAATGCGAATCACAGCTCCTTTTCCATAAGAAATAAGGGATAGTTCTCCTGGATCTGGATATGAGTGATTAGACTATGGTGATGGTGAATGACGCATCCCATCATGCAAGAGGTTATGCAAGTGTTTATCACCCTGTAACAAAAGTAAGTCATACATCAGGGCATTTGCCAAATGCATTGGTGGGGACAACAGGTTGGCAGATGCAAGGAAGAATCTGCTATAGATGTCTCACACACCGTGATGGCATAGTTAGCTTTTTGTTTGGTTGGAAGAAGCTAGTATGAAAGAGGTAACCCTTCCTGAAAGTTTTACCCAATAGTCATAGGCATGATGGGCTGGATATAATGTTTGGTGACAAATAGCTGCTAAGGGGACAAAATTACCTCTTGTTGTTGAAAATGCCAGCTTCGATCATCCATAATCACCAACCTTCTATTCAGCCCACAGAAGCTTCCAAACGAATGTTGCTTTTCAGAGAACTTCAGTTTCCAAACTGATAACTGAGGTACAGACAGCCAAACTGAGGGTTGCTCTCCATGATGGCGCTCCCTGGTGAAACACCCAAACATCAGCAGCAAGACCAAGAGATTCTTAAATCTCCGAGTTTAGCCTCTAGGAATCACTGGTAACACAGATACACATCCTTCTCAATGCTATGGGCCTGTCAATCAAGAGCTTGAAGTCTCTGTAGGTACACTCAGACGCTCAGGCTGTTCATTAAAAGACCACAGACATCCCAGACACTCTTCCAGCCACTGTTGACTGACAGCTCCTCATCTGTCACCACATCTCCTCTAGATACTGTTCTGTGGCCTCACTCAGCCTGGAAGTCCTTTCTTTTCCTGGAGGTGTGTGGTGACTGCAGCTTGCCATATATCCTCACTTCCATGTCACCCTTAGGAAGTCCCACCCCAACATGCTGAAGTAAATGCTGCTGTGCTTCCCACCACTGCGGAATAATTGGAAGACCACTGTTCTCTATCTTCTATGTTCTAGCCAAACGATGCCAAGAAATCATTCATAACAAGACATAGTTCTGACAAAATGTTATATGATCTCAATTGCTACTTGGGACCAGGATGATGACTAACAAGCTTGTGGACGATTCTCTCTACAAAGCATCAATGATGAGCTGCTAGACAAACCTACCCCTCCTTCAGCCACCCTCTATAATAGTAAAGGACTGGTCACCTTGAGCACATTCACTGTGCAAGCCCTGAACCACCCGAGGGATAAATAGAAGTCTTCATGTCTTCAGTTTTCTTCAACCATTCCCTTCCCAAAGCCTAATGCCCAAACGACCCCCAACTAAATAACATTAAGATGACATTTGTCACATAAGTTTAACATCTGGCAAGGAGTGCCAGATGTTCTCAGTTTCTGCTTTCGCCTTCATTGTGAACCAGTCAAAGAGGAGGGCAAATGAGCATCTCTGTGGAATTTTAAGTATGAATTGCTAAGGCTGAGTCCAAAACACAAGTAAAAAAAAAAAGTATTCTTACCAGCAGCAACTACCAATTAAGCTTAATTATAGCTGAGTTTTACACAGCTTCCAAATTCGGTATTAGAGACAAGGGCTGGGATCTCAGGAGTACTTTCCCTATTAGTAAGTGTGTGTTAGTTGTTCCAGTCCCGACATCATCCTATCCAGCACTACCCCACCTTTCCCTCCAACCATGTTCTGATCTTCTTTGGACAATGCCACAGTGATCATAGATTTGTGAAATAATCGACAGAGCAATCCTGACTGGCTTAAGCCAACTGACATATCTACGTAATTTCTGACTTGATCTGGGACCTAGAGCCGGGCAAAGGATGCTTATGTGTTCAGAAAAGAGTGCTAGGCCCAACCTCAGGCTGATGTTCTCGGAAAAGCTGATGGCAATGTGGGTCCTCAAGTGCTGCCTGAGAGCTTGGATTTTTGTGAGTGTTCTCAGCATATCCTGAGGGGCAGGATGTAAATAGTGTGTCTGAATTCTTCTTATGAAGAGTGTGGTTTATGCCACACATCTGCTTTCCTCCTAAGAATCTATGACATTGGGTACACAAAGGGCAAAAGTTTCCTTTGTAATCAGTCCCCAGGAGAAAGCTTGGCTCATCCTATGGGGGTGGGGGAGTATGGAAGGAGTCATCTCCTCCTTCAGTTGGCCTCGTCATTTGACCCTGGCCCATTGGCTTGGATCTGTATTCCATTGGCTTGGATCTTTATTCCAAACATCAGAGCTATCACCATGCACTGTCAGTCAAGACACCAGCCTACCCAGTATAGAAGGCGATGTGCTTATGTGCAATGGTTAAGAGGCAGAGGCAACAGGGGTGGCAGAAGAGCCCAGAAGCTGTTGTTGGGAAGGCAAAAATCCAAATAGGTAGCCTTCTGAATGCACATTAATGGAGTTTGGAAAGTGGACTTTCAATCTTTGTGGTACAAGGTAACGACAGATGAACTATTAGGTTCGGGAGTCCAAGAACTGAAACTGGGCAGCTACCACTGCAACATTGTGGAAAGAGAAGGGAAATTTCTTTGTTTGGCTTCTCTCCTGACTCATTAGATGGCCCATTAACCATTTAGCTGCTATTGTCTTTATCACCCGAGGATGAGTGCTCCTGTATCAACTGAGGCTTACTCGAGGCAGTAACAGCTCCGTTTGTGTGACGTCATTCGAGATATATTTAGAATGAGTTGTATGACGAGAGAAGGAGAGAGGAGGCAGAGAATTAAGGGAAGAGTGGAAGAACCAGAGCAAAATCTAACCAGCCTATTGGCAATGCTGGCATGGTCTAAGATGAGAGAGTACTCACAGGGAAGCTAAAATCCAGCATTCACCTCAGGTGGCTCTCAACTACCTATAACTCCAGTTTCATGGAATCTGACATCTCCTTCTGGCATCCACAGGAACTACACTCATGTTTACCTACCCACATGCAGGCACTCATATACACTTATAATCAAAAGTAAGTCTTTAAAATGATGAAGAATCTTACTCAGATGCTCCAAGCCATGTTGAGTACAAGGTGTTTCAAAACCCACTCCATCAACATGCCTCACAATATCCTTCTAAATTCAATATAATCTCATGATTTTTTGAAAGTTAAACGCAGTATTTAATATGAAGAAGCTTTCATGTTCAACCAATGGTAGTTCTGTCTCATTTCAGTTTCTTGTAAGAACAAATTTTATGTACAGCACATCAGAGCCTCAAAAATTCTTATTTAATGTTGAATATTTGTAGAAGGACCTGGCTGATTTTTAGAGTGGATTCATTGAAAGTGATTTTAAAGAGAATTTTTAAAGAGAAAAATATATTATTCTACCTATGAAAGTACATCATAATCTGTATTAGAATGCGGCAGAAATGTAAAATTATAGCCCATTAGCTCTGAAAAACATATAAAATGCCATAACTAAAAGAGATTTATTGGCCTAAGTGGATATTGACATAAAACAGAGAAAGAAACGCCATGAAAAATACTAGTAAATGGATTCTTACCCCTTATTTGTGGTACTATAAAAACAAATGGCAGCACGCCGTCCAGAAAAAATATTGGTGGCTAAAAAGCAAGACTCCAAACAAAATGGAATGAAATCAGAACAAACAGCCCTCCTTGCCTGCAGAGGAATTCAAACAGTGGGAATGCAGACTGATGTTCTCACAGGGGTGCTGTGGTGGATACTGACAAGCTGATGTGTCTGTGAACCAGCACAAACGTTACAGTGCGTGATGCAGTTGAAGATACTCCAAGGTCATTTTCATGCCTGCAGGAGAGGCTAGTATTTGCTTTGCAGTGGGTGTATGAACAAACAAACTTGTGGGGCAAAATAATAATAATAATAATAATAATAATAATAATAATAATAATTCCAAAAGACCACACACACACACCCATGGTCCTGTAGGCTTTCAGAAGTTCAGGATATCTGTCACACAACAGCCTCTTCCCTTATTATTGTCCTAGAGTCCTCCAAGACTAGTCCATGTATGTGTTTCCCTCAAGGCTGAGATGGTATCCAGGGGAAAGGCGGGGTCTATGATGTTCAAGTGCACACCTCTGTTTGAACTCTAGGATCAAGGATCCCTGCTCCAGTGTGCATCTGTTGGGATGTGATTCCTTACCTCACCCCATCCTTATCCTTACACATGTTGTACTCATCACCCCGAGGAGTAACACCTCCAAGCCAGAGGTGATTCCCATTCCAGGCAGAACTAACTGGAGATGAACGCTGTCATTTTGGCAAAATAGAGGAACAAAGAGGAGCTTTGGAAGCCCCAGTCTAGGTAGACATATGGAACACGTTGCTTCTTGGAATGTTTTCCTTGTACCCTTATATGGCCCAAGGAATAATTGTGTCAGCCCAGGCTTGGGGTTTAAGAAGGAAAAATCACTTTAGAGACAACAGTGGTGACCGGAGAATCCATTTCCAATCTGTCCCATTTTGAATTGTGACTTAGTTGGTAGGGAACAGTTTTTAAGTTTAGTTCAAACATTTTATTTGTAAAATCATATATATATATATGTATATATATATATATATATGTGTGTGTGTGTGTGTGTGTGTGTGTGTGTGTGTGTGTGTATTATACAAAGCAAATTTTTTTAAATGTCACCTAAAATTTACTTACTCATAGAGAGATTTTTGGTTTTGTTTATTGCATTGCATTCTCTCAATACATACACAAATGTATGTGCATGCCCATCCACATACACATGCACACATGTATATGCATACACACACACACACACACACACACACACACACACACACACACACACACACATTCTAAGCTCAATCTCCATTTGTTCAGGTTTAACTCTCAACTTGGCACAAACTCAGGCTGAGTCATGTTTCAACAGCTGTCTTCCCACAAAGCCCTTCCTGCTTGTGGCTAAGACCCCGAAACAGGAAACATGAGCTGTAAAAGACTGTGTAGTCAATGTAAAGGTTGCTAGACCTGGAGTCAGGGGAAGTTGGCTGGCTGGTGGCAAGGGCGTGGACACTGCTCTGGGAAGTGGTACCCTGTCCTCTGTTGAGCCTTGGTGCTGGGCCTTTACCTTTTCCTTGGTTTTTCTTTGTTTAGAAAAGGAAGTGTCTAACAGCTTCCATCAAGGAAACACCATGTATCCTTCATGTTTATGTGTGAACGGTGACTTTACACTTACATAAAGATTGCCCTGAAGTGCTTAGAGAAGAAAAAAAAACACGAACAATTTTCCAGCCATTCTTGAAGTTGTTATCGAGTTTCCTACCAATTGTTAACTTGTGAACTAATTATTTCCATTTCTATCATATTAAAGTCATAGGCACGTTTACATTAAGGATTCGAGCACTTGGGAGCTCACAGTTTTCCTACCAAAACTGTTCAAATGATAGGTGTCATATTCAACAAGGCTGCGGGGGATGTTTGTCTCAAAAGTACATTCCATAAGCAATGTGAGATGACTGAGAAGGAGAGAGAGAAGGCAAAGCAGATGCAGAACAGAAATAAAGAAATGATTTTTATATGAGTGGGAGGAATCTATATAACATTGCTCACTGCTGAATCTAGAGGACCCAGCATAAAGCATAGAACTTACATCTCATACATGCAGCACAGTTATTCACTACCACTAAGAATGTGAAAAAAAAAAACAGCAAAAGGGATATGTAGCTTATTATATGGGTGCCATCAAAAGGTGTGTTTAGAAAGGGCTTTTATTAACAGAGAGCAGGAGAATATGCCTAGGTATAGAAGGTCCCCTAGTCAGTGCCAGGTGTAGATAATCAGTGGTGAATGAACGGTGTGTTAATTGGCTTTAACAGTCCATTTGACATAATCTAGAATCACTTGGAAAGAGAAATTCAATTGAAGAATATCTTGAGAAGGGTTTACCTGTACCTACAGCTATGTTTGTGGGGGAATGTCTTCATTGCTAGATGATGTAGGAAGACTCAGCCCACTGTAGGCAACACTATCCCCTAGGCTGGGCCCTGAAGTATTTAAGTTTGAAAAAAAACTAGCTGAACATGAGCAAGCAGGCAGCCTGGTACCCTCCTTTCTCTCCATTCTTGACTGTGGATGTGATGTAATTAGCTGCTTGAGTTCCTGCCTCGGCTTCCCAAAAATGTTGGTCTATAACTTGGTACCATAAGCCAAGTAAAATTCTGCCTCTGTGTTGCTTTTTTGTCAGAGTGATTATCACAGCCACAGAAGGGAAACTGTTACAAAGGACATACAGACATGTTCTAGCATGGTGAACTCTTGATAAGGTCAAGAAAGGGCATGTGTGTTCATTGGTTATCTAACTTGCCAGTAATGGTTCGGAGGAGACACACGTTACTGAAGCTTTTCCTCCAGATGAACGTTTACAGTGTGTAGAGGTGTTCTGTCAGTCACTCAGTCTCTCACAGATGCTACGCACACAATCCTCCACCTCAGTACCTTTCCCAGGGAGCTGCCACAGTGTCATCTGTCATAACAATACACTGACCATCTGTATGAGCTTCATTTCTGCTGTGATCAAGTATCTTGACAAAAAAAATGCAGTTTAGGGGGAGGAAGGGTTTGTTTTGCTCAGTTCCAGGTCACAGTCTCATTGTCAGAGAGTCAGAGCAGCAGTGGCCTGAGACAGCTCCTCACATCCACAGTCAAGAGCAGAGAGAAATGAATGTACTTACCACTTGGGAAGCTGTCTCTACTCTCACACGGTCCGGAAATCCCAGCCTAGGTAATGGTGCCGCCCACAGTGGTCTGTGTCTTCCCACATCAATTAAGGTAGTCATGACAATTCCCCACACACATACCCACAGGCCCACCTGATCTGGACAACTCCTTATTGAGACTTTCTTCCCAGGAAGACCTTAAGTTGTGCTAAGTGAACTGTGAGAATTATCTATTGCACAGTCCTACCTCTGTGGGGACAAGTGGACTGGGATCCCAGAGGCTCCTTTCTAAATATAGGGATGCTGCTTGATATTCCTCTCCATCACCCTTATCTTCCTAGGTCCAGGCCCACGCTTTTGAGACATGCCATATTTCCAGGAGTGTTGTGTTGGTATTCTTGTGTGTATGTGCGCCAGTTTGATTTAAAGTATTTTTAACTCAACGATGATGAGTTATTTGAAACTAAGAAGAACATCTGATCTGTGTAATACTGCAATCCCCCAGCTACACACAACCTCCCACATGTGTGAATGCAGGCTGGAGAGGGGGAGATAGAGGGAAAATAGGGATATGGATAAAAGCTTGGAAAGACAGTGGTTCACTCTTTTATTTGTCAACAACACTTGGTTACCTACTAGTGAGGTCTAGTTGTGTGCTTAAATGTCCTTATCCACAATTTCAGGATATTAATATTAACCTAGAGGGTATGCAAGGCTTAATAGAAGAAGGATGGAGGTCAGATGTGGCTCGGGGTGTGAACAGCTTTCAGCTCAGCCAGTGGGATGTCACAACCCCAAGCTACATTGTGCTTATCTGTAAACTGAAGATAACAGTCCATGCTCTGGTTCAAACAGTGATGAGAATTAAATATTGGATGCTGGAAAAAAAATCCAAGTGTCAGCTGAAAATACCCAACTCTGTTATCATCATTGCACAAACTTTTCTTGCATTAATCATGTGGGATTCGTTAAAGTATAAATGACAGGACACTTGTCATTTACTCTCTCACGCATGGAGACTGATGTGGGGTTTCATGTGCAGAAGCTGAAGTCCTTGTGAGAAGTCCTGTTCTCCATGAGTCTTTGCTCCTCTGGGAGTCGTTAGTCTGTCTTCATCATTGTCCTGTTGTCTCACAAGCCTTTCTACAAATGACGCTGAAGTTTGGGTCATGCACTCTTTGCATCATTGTCTATGTCATCAGAGAGTAGCCCATCTTCAACCCAACATTTATAATCTGAGTCATGGAGTGCCCGCTTATTCTGGCTAGCTCGGCTTCCATGGCTGGCTCATGGGAGTTTAACTATGTGCCACATGGGGATGAGGGCTCTGTGGCTGACTGTACTGGATCATGGGCTTAGCCTATGGCCAACTTGCAGGGATGAGAGTGACGGGATAACAAATATCCAAGGGGAAAAACAAATAATGCTGTGTTAGGTTGCTACTTCTGTAACTGAAGGCTGGAGTGAGATGTCTTGATAGATATGCATTCTTTTGGTTTTAGAAGCCAGGATGGAAGGAGAGAGGACAGGAGGGAAGGAGGGAGGGAGGAAAGGAAAGAAGGAAGGAAGGAAGGAAGGAAGGAAGGAAGGAAGGAAGGAAGGAAATGAGAGAAGGAGGAAGGAAGGAAATGAATGAGCAGATAAAGATGGAATTCATCAGAATCTATGAGAACCTGGGCTTAAGTAAGACTTTAGACACGATGATCAGAGCCTCTGGTGCCCTCTTGTGAATGAGATCTAATCATTCACACTTCTAAGGCATTTGCAGTGGGAGAGGGAGAGGGGGGGACACACAGTCTTTGTTCTCTGCTTCACAAGGTAGCTGACCGTATTAGTTAATAGATAGGGGTAGTGCTCACAAACTCACATGGGGAAAAAAAAAGCATAAATGATCACTGGGGCTGGACTTGGAGAGGTTCAAGCGGAGTCCTACCACTCTGACATCCTGACTCCCTCACGTTATCCTACTCATCAAGCTGGCTTGGAAACCTGAGAAGTACAAACCCGATGATCCCAGTGAGGTCCATAGACGGGCATGGCCGAGGAAGTCCAACTGTTGACTCCAATCAGGAAGTTAAGATAACTCAGAGCCTCTGTGGGCTCAGCATGGAGTGACCCTGGGAGAAGACACAAATGAGGGGTACGGTCAGGCAGACACCAAGAGATGATCATGTGGAGAATTTTATACGTACTCCACAATTCTAGGGACACCCACTTGAGAGGCAATAATGAGAGTGTGGTCATATTATTCCCCCTTGAATAGCAGAATTACATCCCTGCCCCAGAGACCAGCCATGGGGTTTTGTGAAGCTTTTTCATGGTCCAATGGCATCAGGCCTGCAGTTCTCCTGGTGCCAATTAAATGATTTCATTCAAACAGTAAACACCACAGAAGAGGTGGATTCCTCATCTCCCACTTCTTGACCTTAGAAAGCCGAGCAATGGAGAAGAAACAGAAACTAGGCATTAAACAAATGCAGTGGTTCAAATGTACGTTTACATTCATGGAGGAAATATGAACACAGAAATTGAAAAAGTCATTAACCAGGAAAGATGCCAGTGCCCTTCCCCTCTCAGTGAGGCTTCCAGCTCTTCTGAGTCCCCTCCCACCCTTTCATGTAGATGGCATCCACCAACGCTCCAATGTGGCAGCTTTCCAAATCCTGACAGCACAACTGACTTCAGAAAGGAAGGAGAATGTAGAGGGTGCACGTTGGGAGAGCAGGTTTAGGTATGTGGAGGGTGAGCCTAGGCACCTGTGCAGGGTCTGAGACAGCCTGGCTCCATGTAAAGGAGAATACAGTCTACCTCTCATGTAACTGGATGCTCAAAAGACATGGACAAATCTGTCCTTATAACCACAGAGCCTGCTGAGACCTCTGACTGCCATCTTTGAGCTGCTGGCTTCTTTCTTTCGCTTCACTTATTTCAGTGTGTGGCTTAAGGAGAATGTGTTTGTTTGGTTAGCGTCTGTCTTCTTCCGTATGCTGTAATCATCACAACTAACTGGCCCAGGTCTCATTTAATTTTAGCTTGGCACATGGGCACCCAGCTCCCCATGGGCATTTCAGCATATTGCTGATCTGAGGGAGGAGATGATTGCTCAGGTGCAAAAGATTCCTGAGCCAGCACAAAGTAGGTATTCACTGAGAGTCTGAGGTCTTCAGAGAAAAGTAAAGAGGAAGGTGGATTCAATGTAAGCTGGAGATGAAAAGGGGCTGGACCTCAGACTGAGTCCATCTCCTAGCATAGGTACCTCTGTGCCGTGGCACAGAGGACATCATGGATAGTGGGACAGAAATATGATTAGATAGAGAGAAGTGTTCAAAATAGTCATATCTGGTTATAACATGACTGTTGCAATCATGAATACACAACAGCTGTGACTTCCAGCCTGAGTGTTGATGTGCACTTACACACACACACACACACACACACACACACACACCAAAAAATAAAATCTTTTTTCAAAAACAAAGACATTGAAAATGAATAAGAAAGAAACTACTTATCCAGAGGGCCTGATCAAGCTGGGGGCTCCACAGCCTTTGGTTCATAATTCATGTGCTTCCATTCGTTTGGCTATTTGTCCCTGTGCTTTTTGCAATCTTGGATTCAACAATTCACACTCTTGCAGACCTTCCTCTTTCTTGACAGTTGGACACCTGGAGCTCCATCTGGGGCCTGGCTGAGGATCTCTGCATCCACTTCCACCAGTTATTGGATGAGCTGGATGGATCAGGCCCTCTGGGTAAGTGAGACAATTGAATAGCTTGATCTGTTTGGGAGGCATCCAGGCTGTGGGACCAGGATCTGTCCTTAGTGCATGAGCTGGCTGTTTTAAACCTTGGTCTTACACAGGGACACTTTGCTCAGTCTGGAAGGAGGTGACAGGACCTGCCTGTACTGAATCCACTAGGGTTAAGTGAATCTGCAGGGGTGCCTTGATTGTGGAGGACATGGGAATGGAGGGGAGGGGCTGGGGGGAAGGTAGGGGTGGGGCAGGAGGGGGGAGGACAGGGGAACCCATGGCTGATGTATGAAATTCAAAACACATAATAATAAAGAAAAATAAATAAAAAAAAGAAAGAAACTACTATGGTGCACTCTAGTGCCATCTTCAAGAATATACTCTAACATGTCCATCAAATAATAAATAAATAAATGTCATTGTTCATTGTTAGCAATACTTAACACAATTCAAATGTGCCATCATGCATTTAGCAAATACCTCTGTGGCATAAAGAATGTCTACCAGTGATAGAAGGTACCTTGCTGGGGTTTCATGAGGGAATCTGTACCAGGAAGGAGCCCAGAGTTATTATATTTAATAATCGATTTGTAACACCATCTTGATCAGGCCAGCCTGTAAAACTTTATTTGGCTAACAGGAGTATGATATGTGAGGTAAGAGCCTGCCAAATTAATTTCCCCAGGCCTTGCTGAAGACAAAACTTAATCAGCCATCTCCTTGGTGAGAATTAATCTTTCATCAAAAATAATCTTCTTTGCTCTTTCTGCTTCTACCTAATTCTCCTGTAAAATTATAAACAAACAAAAATAAATAGGTAAAAGATAGAACTATTTGTCACTTATCCCTCAAGTGCAGCTGCAGGTAGGTCCAAAGACACAAGGAAGAAAATATGATCCTGGCCATGATGGAGATGTCCCTGATCCCGGAGGCTGGACCACAGTGGGCATGGATGGTTTGTGTTTGTTTATTTTGATGGCTACATGTGTAAAATACATTGACAAATCTAATCAGCTACAGTAATATCTTCCCTTGCTAATGAAAATAACATATGCTTGGAAGACTTCCTTGTCATGGTGTCTGGGTTCATGTGGTGATAAAATGGAGTTTTCCAGGTCTTCCAAGAGCACAGCAGGTTCCTCAATTTTCCCTTCTGTGATAAGGGTGACTTCAAGACATTAAAAAAATCACTCAGGGCTCTGTAGTTCAGTGCCTTTGCTGCTCCTACAGAGGACCTAGATTTAGTTCCCAGCACCTAAGTCAAGCAACTCACAACCTCCTGTAACTCCAGCTCCGGGGGATCTGTCTCCCTCTTCTGGCCTCTGCCGGCTCTGCACTCACATACACATACCCCCACATAGACACATATCCATGCACATAATTGAAAAAGAAAATGAACCCTTTTGTTTAAAAAAAAATCAGCTCTAATTCATGATCCTGATTTCTCTGTCCCAAGGGCTGAGACTGCCTCAGGTATGTTTTACATGTAC
This sequence comes from Onychomys torridus, assembly GCF_903995425.1. NCBI lineage: Eukaryota > Metazoa > Chordata > Mammalia > Rodentia > Cricetidae > Onychomys > Onychomys torridus. The sequence continues at coordinate 26,681,487 of NC_050464.1, forward strand.
TTACCCATGCATGTTTCTTTCCTTGCAGACTTCAAGAAGCAACAGGCTCATGTGTGTGTTATTTCTCTTTTCCTGCTTGTTTGTACAGTTTTTCATCAACTGCAATTCTGTAAAGACTCAGAAAAACCAAGTGAGTGAGTGAAGATGTAACTGTATCTCAGAGCATGCTTAACCCAGCTCCTAAAACAAATGCCAAATGGTCTGCGTGAGTTTCTAATTCTGCTGATGTGCTAAAATACCCTGTCCTAAAGCAATTGAGGGGAGAAGGGGTTCATTTTAGCTTATGATCCCAGGTTGCAGTCTATCATCATGGGGAAGCTACAGCAACAGGAACTTAAAGTCGCTAGAACATCATGTTCACTGTCAAGAGTACAGAAAAAATGGATGCAGGGATGTCTGGTGTTGAGTTATCTCTCCATCCACACACAGTCCAGAACCCAAACCTGGCAATGGTGCTGCCCACTTTCAAACTGAGTCTTCCCACATCAATGAAGTTGTTATAGACAACCTCTGCCCACAGCCAGTCAGATTTAGGCAAATCCTTATGAAGACTCTTGTAAGGTAATTCTCGATTATGTCAAACTCACAGTGAAAACTAATCAAAGCTCAGTTGTTAATCCGGGCATTGCTAACTGCTTGTGATTTGTCCATACTTTCCCAAAGACACTTTATCTGCATCGAATAGGATCCTTTTGGTCCTATCTCTTAGAAACTGAAGGAAAAGAAACCCCTGCCAGTGATCAAATGGTTAGAACTCCATCCATGTCAACCTTGGGTTTCAACTATTCCAAACCCCCCTTTAACAATGATCATTAGTCAAAAGACACAGGAGCTAGTGTCATCTAGGGCAACATAAGGCTTATCCTATTTTTAACTGGATAAATGGTGCATATTGTATTCCACTGTATTCATGGAGTTTGCAACACTGGTTTTCTTCTAGAGAAGATGGTGGCTTATGTACAACTTTCAGGCTCAGGGACCAGACATTCCCCCTGGAACACTTATAATGAACCAACAACTCCACTGCAGTTTCTTGTTTAGAATTCGCTTGTACTTTCCTTTTGCCACTGAACACACACAATCTATCAAACATAAGCAATTGCCGGAACTTGAATGATTTATTTGTTATGTATCAAAAGTTCAGAGGAAGCATTTCAGGGCCCTTAGCTTTGCCAGCTGGTTCACTCAAAGTTGCCTTTGCTTTTGAGTTTCAGTTCAGCCTGCCCTGGGCTTCTGTAGCTACAGTTAGTGTTTAATAGACACACAAAGGAGCATTTGCTTGACTCCTTCAATGTTTGGATGGCATATGGTTTGAGTATCACTTCCTTTGTTGTATGTTAGGATGGATGAACATGCAGCACAGTGCTAGCATGCTCTTGTGGGATTCACTGTCAGGTGGAGGAGGTAGGTATCATCCCTTCTCCACAACACTTTCACGACATGTGAGGCAAATGTTTAAGGAGAAGTGTATGGCTGTGTTTCAATGTGACCCAAGGGTCAATTCTATTATGAATGTATATTTAACTTTTAAAATAATCTATCTACCAATATATCATTATCCATTTACATCTGTCTATGTAGTTATCATTTATCTATCCATCACCTACCCAGTTATCATCCTTCTATCATCTATCTTCCTATCTATCATCTACCAATCTATCATCCACCTATCATCTATCTTCCTATGTATCATCTACCTATATATCATCTATCTATACATCACCCATCTGTCATGTTTCTCTATCATCTATCAATTGATCATCTATCCATCAACCATCTATCTATCTATACGTCATCCACTTATCTGTCAATCTATCCATCTGTCTCTCATCTCATCTTTATCTATGACCCATCTCTATCTATCCATTATCACCTACAAATGTGTCATCTTCTGTTTCTATTTCTCTATGGAGCCTTTTGTGGTGTAGAGAGGTGATTTCTAGCAGAGTGATGCCTACAGGAACATGTGCACCCCCTTTTTCCCAGGTATCAGTGGAAGTTATTCTAGCAGCAGCCACTGACTTCTACCAATTATCATCCTATAAGTTATAGCATCATCCTTGGCAGCCCCACAAGCATCTCTATGGGATGAATTCTTCAGCACCACTTGGGACATTTTCTTTCTTCAATTTTCTCCAATTCTTTCTCAATAGCTCTCTTGGATATATGAGCTAACCCAGTATCATCAAGGAAGGAATAAGGAGTTGTATGCACAGTGTGTGGCTGTTTATTACAGGTTCTCTTTATACACAAAGCATTTGCCACCTCCACCTACAGAAGGCCTCTGCCTTGAGTGTCCATTCAGAGCTTGCCCTCAACCTCCAGTGGCTACAATGATATTGTTGGACCACATATTTTTCCTTTCTGATAGAGTAGAAACGCATCCTTCTTTGCTCCTTGCTCCTCCCTCTACTGGGAAATCACCAAGCCTTATTACTTCCTTGGTCTTTACAATACAGTTGACACTGTTTTCATGGCAGGTGACCATGGTTTTATATCATTGGATTTTATGTGCCTTTGTTGAGACCTGTAACTTCTCTTTGCCTCTGTTACCTAATATAATTTTCTGCGCAACTAATATGAAATCACCTAGCAAACACTCACTACTTTATCATTATTTAAAATAATTTTGATTAAGTTTTATTCATTTATTGTGTGTGCACAAGCCTGAAATGAAGGTACCACAGTGGGTATGTGGGGGTCTGAAGGTGGGGTTGGTTCTCTCTTTCCATCATGTGGGTCAAAATCAAGTTGTTAGTCCTGAGGTTCTGGGTCATATAGAAAGTCTGAAATCTGTCACAACAGCAGGACAACCCCCAAGATTAATTTCCCAAAACTATTTCTAAGTGGATGCCCTCAGAGTTTCTAGATCCTCATTAACAATTACAGTGTCATAAGTAAGGAAGTAAAATGAAAAGTATTTTAAGAGGATGTAAACCTTATATTTTGACCTTGATAAAACCCGCAGGATATACTCAGGATTCTCTGGAGATTTGTGTCCTAATTCTCTACAGTAGTGCCAGATATAATTAATTTCTCACCTCCTGCCCTCCTTCCCCCTCCCTCTTTCTAATCTTAGTAATCCTGTGCTGACTAGACAAAATTTAAATGGGGGGTATAGACAAAGGTTATATGGGGCTGGAGAGAAGGCAGCAAAAGATCCAGGTTCAGCTGCTAGCACCCACATGGTGGCTCAACACTGCCAGTAATCTAGTTTCAGGGATCCAATGCCCTCTTCTGGCCTTGATGGGAAATGCACACACATGTTGCACATACAGACATGCAGGCAAAACACCTGTAGATGTAAAATAACTCTTAAAATGAGAGGAGGATTGAATATATTTCAGATGCAAATACAGATTTTGCAGGGATGTCGGTTAGCATGGGAACTTTAAGGTGAGATTCTTTCCTTTGTGATCTCGTAAGAAGGAATCAGAGCAAGGAGGGAGGCTAAAGATCAGGGAGTGAAGTGCAGCAGCCTGAAAGCTTTTTCACACAGAAGCAAGCCCAGAGGCCAACTGAATCAAAGAAATGGAGGTCAGCATGATTTCCCACAGTGATAGCTGGGACCAAGATGTTTGTATAACAGTTCCCAGTTTTCCAGCTCATCTGCTATTCTGAATGCTAATGAGAAATCCAAGCAAAGGCATAGCCATTTTCCCTCTGGTTCAAACCTATGTCCCCAAGCCTTGCAAATGTGTTGTAGTTGGGCTTAGAGCCAGAGCACAGACACTGAAAATATGGAAATCTGTCCCAAAATAGCAACAGTTTTCTGGTCGGAGATATCCCTCCCAAACTGTTTTATAATCTCTCATTAAGGAGGACTAAAGTCACAATACACAATTAGTCCTAATTTTAATTATAGACTGCCCTCCCAGAGAGAACTTAAATTACAGTTAAAATACAGATAATCAGATCAGACCAGGAGTAGAAGGAAAAAAAAAGACTTGAAGAAAATCCCTTGGGGAAAAAAAAATAGACTGCAGACAATTAAAGGCAAATTTGAAGTATTAATACTTTGACTTTGTTTCTGAAAGTTGTGTGTTTAAGCCATTAAGTCTCATTATTTGAAGACTCAATAAACATTATTAATGAGGAAATATTACAATGATAAATCATACTTAAATATAAACATACAAGTAGTAGTTTTACACCAACAGAAAGAGCATACAATCACAGAATTTATATGCAGGAGAGAGACTTCCAAAGTTACTACTGAAAACTTTACTGTCTTTACAGAACTTCATCAATTTTACACTTATTAAATAGGAAAAATTATAAGACTGTAAAAAGAAATGTAAGTAGGCAAAGGACTTCAACATTTGCATATAGATAGAAAAGAACTCAGATCCAAATTACTGGTAAAAAAAAATGATTTTCAATATTTTCACGTAATTTTCAGTAAATTAGCATTTAGAAATGTCTTTGTCATGTTTTTCAGAAATATAGATTGATTCTTCTTAACTTTTCTTCCAAATGATAAAAATAAATACAGTTTATCAAAGAAATCACTACATGATGTAGTTAAGCCCCATGAGAACTTCAGGGAGTTAATGAGTTTGGAGTAAATCAAGATAAAAAAATCCATAAAGATAACTTTTCTTCATTTCACTTATTATTTTTCTCTCAAACTTTTTTATTTATTTATTAAAGATTTGTATTACATTTTATCTATTGTGTTTGTTTGCATGTGTGTATGTGGGCTTGAGCACACTGCAGAATATATGCAAAGCTCAGAGAACAATTCTTGGAAGTCAATTCTCTCCCTCTACCATGTGGGTTCTGGAAATCGAACTCAGTTTGCCACGATTGGCAGCAAGGACCTTTACAAACTGAGTCATCTCATGAGCCCTCAATTATTTTTTTTTTCAAATCTCTACTAACATCTATAGGTTCTAATATCCTACACATCCCTCTTTATGGAGTCTTAGTTCCCATATATAATAAATCATCTTTGCTGGGTGGTTATAAACAACAAAAGGTTATTTCTCACAGTTCTAATGAGGTAGAAGTCTGAGATGGAGGTGTAAGTGGTGCCTGTGTCTAGTGAATTCCCTTTATCTTCTTAATGGTTGACGTCTTCTCTGTGTATCCTAGTATTGTGAGATAGAAGTCCTCTGGTCTCTTTAGACCTTATCATGGCTCTAATCTATCATACAAATCCCCAGCCACGACTCAGTCACTACCCAGAAGCCCCACTGATTAACAACACTCAATGGGAAAGGAAGATTAGACTTCAACAAAAGAACTTGGGTACAATTGACTTCTCCCTCTGGTACCTCTGGTAGCCTCCTTGTTGTGGTGACCTTGGTTACCCTGGCTTCCTGGGCTCCATCAAAGCACAAAGTAAAACAGTGGGTGCCCTAATGGTAAACTCAATGGACATCCCATTAAATTCCTAAATAGGATGGTGAACATGTACTCTCAGGGTTTGCAGAAAATACAATCAGGCGACTTTGAGAAGAGCCTCACCCTGGCAGCTGTGATTTGTAGAAGCAGAAATCTTGCAAGATTCAGACTTGAGGAGACCCCACCAGTTCTCAGTTCATTATGGCAACTCCTCCTGAAGTCTTCTGTTCTATAACTCTGTTCAAAGACAGTCATCTCCTATCCTTTACTCCAAACTGAAAGAGAAACAACCTAGGCAGAAGGTGTCATACTCTACTGTAGCCAACACCGATGAGCAGATGCCCATTCTTCATGTTCTGCTGTGTTCAGAGAATAGGATTGCCAGAGAAAGAAACCTGGTGATCTTCAAAAATAAATGGAGTATGATGCCATTCATTGTATAGGTTTTTAGGAACACCTAGCAGGGATGAGGGCTGTTAGGTTTGTGCCCACTCAGAACCATGAGTGCAGAGGACTGTGGGCTTCTCTTCCCTTTAGCAACTGAGTCATCCCCTATTTGTGGCGTTCTACTAAGGTTCTATTAGACCATGCAAGGAAAGCACACAGAATGCCTGCTTTATATCCCTCCACCCCTTAAAGAAAGGGCAGTAAAAGGTCAACACTAGCCATTTCTCCAAAGGCTTAAACTAGGCTGCCAGTGTCTGTGTGCATTTTAACCATATTGACTTGTGTATAGTCAATAAATGTGTATAGAGTCTTTGGGTTTTGATGGCATGTCCCAAAATGTTTGAGAAAGTTTGGGGGCTAGAAATCTTGTTGACTGTGGGCAGAGGGCTGAGTGACGTCTACAAAGAGTTCCCCATTGTGTAGAGGGAGGAAATGGCTCTTAAGAGGTGACTCTGCAGGATCCCATCACCTGTGATCAGATACCTTGCTCACCCCTGATAAAGTGGGAAGGGGCTTGGTCCTGCCTCAACTGAGTGTACCAGGCTTAGCTGTCCCCCAATGGGAGAACTTACCCTGTTAGAGGAGGGGATGAGAGGTAGGGGAGAGGTAGTGGGGAGGCAGGGGGAGGATCGAGAGGAGGGATTAGAGAAAGATCTGTGGTTGGTATATAAAATGAATTTAAAAAATTTTAAAAAGGTGACTCTGAAGTTGTCAGCTCACAGCTCAAGCATGCAGTGACTAGACACAAGGTCCTGGAGGTGGAGACTAACATTAATAACTCTGAATATTTTATGTTGTGATTAGCTTAGATATCATTGTCTTCTTGCAATAAGTGCTGGTTATTTTTTGGTGGTGGGGTGTGTGTGTATGTGTGTGTGTGTGTGTGTGTGTGTGTGTGTGTGTGTGTGTGTGTGTGTATTACTGGTAATGTCAATATGTAATACTAAAACCTACAGATCCAAGAAGCCATGAAGAATTAAATTGTCTCAGTTGTAGGAAAATAGATGCAACTTGAAATAAACATGCTAAGCTAATTATGTCAGACTCAAGAAAAATAAATGTCAAATTTTCTTTCGTTCATAGATACTATGCTTTGTGTAGAAACATAAGATCACATACTTCTATATGTCATGAAATTGTCTATGGGAAGAACTTGGTCCAAGTGCATTGCATTATTTCTTGTGTGAAAATATTCTTAATGAATCCAATACTATCTACACTGAATGTCCTGCAACAATAAAAAAAATATATATAGGAGAAGCTGGAGAGAAGGTTGAGCAGTAAGATCACTGACTGCGCCTGCAGGTTTGGTTCCCAGCACCCACATGGTGGTAACTCTGGTTCCAGGAATTCTGACGCCCTCCTCTGGCTTCCACCTGTGGACATCCACACATTTAGGCAAAGCACTCAAACACACAAAATGAAAATGAATCTTCAAAAACGTTGGTAAATTCAGAGAACACAGGGGGGTCGGGTGTGGAGAATGTAAGAGCTGGAGGAGGAGGGCTGTGAAATGCTGTGCTCTGGATGTTACGTTGCCATGACACCATGAACTGATGGCAGCTGTGGTGACTTAGACAAGGTTGGAACAAGATGGGGCCCATCCTGGAAGGGAGAGGTGAGCATGATGTGCCCTTCCCTGAGGAGCTGCTGGCAGTGAATGATTGCAGAGGGGAGGGATGCCATTTTCTTCAGCAGTGTAACTGGTGAAGGTTGCCTATACATCTGTCACCCCTCCCCATGCTCGTGTAAGCAACCCTAATGACCTCAGTGGGTCACACAAAAAATAAGAAGACATAAAAATAGGAGAGGAGCTTCTTGGGAAGTGGAGAGCACGCTCAGCAAGTATGGGAGGGGAATGAGAAAGGGTAATGAGGGTGGGGTATAAAAATGACCAAAATACATCATATGCATATTTGAAATTATCAAAGAATAATAAATTTTAAAAGTTTAGGCATGTCAGTATGATGAGAAAAAAATGTGTATTTGGAAACCAGAGAGGCCATCAAAACAGAAATATTTGATTAGACACAGCTATGTCCAAATCACTCCCCAGACCACATTCACATCGGATGTATTCCATGTTTGGAATACAGCGAAGAGTGAAGGAACACCACACTTTTCCCTCGAGCTAGGGACATCTGCTCTGAATTCTGAAGACCTCAAGTGTATTAATTCTAAAATACTCAGATCCCCTGACCCTTCCTCAAGAAATACTCAAATTTGAAACACATATCAATTATTAGCGATATGACTGATTTGTATATTTTTTGAGAATTTAATATGAGTACTGTATTTATATCAGTTCCATTCACTTGCACCCCAGTTCCTTCTGTGTCCATCTCCACGATCCCCCAAACACAAACACATGATCTTTAATATTGTTTTACACACACAACACATACATACATACATACATACATACATATGTACATACATACACCATTTGCCATTGCTTTTATGTTTATGTATATAGGCTGACCACTTGGAACTAGATAACCTACCAGGGCTCATCCCTGGAGAAGTCTGGTTCTCTCTCTCTCTCTCTCAGTACCCTTTGGGTGCCTGTAGCTCTTCCTCTACGGATGAATCCTTGTGAGAATCCCTCCACACACCTTGGCATGTCAACTGGTGTCGCCATTGTGTAGATCTTTATTTAGGTGATCATATTGTGGAGATTTCATGGGTGCAGCTTCCCTGTCCTGTCTGGAAGACACCATCTCAAAGCAGGCACAACATGAGTATTTTTAACACAACCCAAAAAGATGGAAGCACTCTCCTTCCCTATCACCATCCCCATTTCAGTATCAGGCCCAGAATTATTCATAAACATGCAGTGGGTTCATTTCTTAGCAGATACCAACTATTGCATTCCATGATTTCTAACTTGGGCAATGACTCTGGCATCTTGACATATGAACTGAATTACAGCAAGCCTCCATTTTTATCTTATGCAGATTAGGGAAATAATTTCATTGCCCTGGTAATGGATCATTAGCCGATTTCAGAAACGAAGGGCATTAAACTCATGTTTTGCGAAGCGCTTCCCAGAATTTCAAGCTGGAGCCACAGAAATAAAGAATTTACCAATTTTTGAAGCTGTTTATTATATGTTTTTATAGACATGACTCCTTGGTACTTTTGCCTAAGGCATCTCACTTAATAGCAGAACAGCACTTTGAGTTGCTATTATCAAATTTATGCATCAGATGGACTGATAGACTCTCTATAATCTTGGGATTATTTGTTTGGAAGGGGTGCCCCCCACTACCTCTCCCTATAATGTGCATAGGCTTCAATTATCAAATTATGTTTATGTTTAAACTCCCTGATTTTTCCCCACCGTTTCCCAAACAATACTTTCCTTTTCTAAGTGTTTTTCAAAATGAGATTTTCCTTTTCCAGCTGTAGGCAGTGCAAAGGGCAGGGTAAATTAATCATGATTTAATGCATTTACGACTGTTTCAAAGTGGTGAATAGATGGGTAGGGACTCAATCTCACATGCCTCAAAGTTATGTGGTTTTTGCATATATAATAAGTACCTGGAAAGCTTTTTCAGTTAGTTGACTTGCATATTTTATGGGCCATAAATACCAATGTAACCTAAATTTTATCTGCCGTATTTTGCTTATTTCTGTTGTGGATGCAAAGTACAGGAGCAATTGAACATTTTACTGCGTGAGAAAATTGGGGGGGGGGGACAGAAATAGTGGCTTGTTATCTGCCCTTTATTTATTTCACCTAAATAAAATCAAACCATCAAGCTAAAGCTTACAATAAAAGTAAGTGCCACATGAGCAATACAAAAACATGTTATTAAAGCTAATGTGGGGAGGAATGTTAACAGAATCAGGTGTTGAGGTGGTTCTATTCAAACCTGACTGCTGTTTTCCAAGGCATAAATGAATCTTGGGGTAATGGTTTCTCAGTTGGAAGCTTTAACTGGCTTTTCTCTTCTAAATGGAGCCAGAGGATGAGGCTGAGAGAGCCAGGAAATGCTTTCTCCTGGACCTGACAGGACCACTGTACACTTGAGCCCACAGCAGCTGTGGTTGTCTGCACTGGATCAAACCAGTCAACATTCCAGTATGGACTGGGAAGAAGCTCCCCAGGCCCCTACCCCTTCCTGAGGAGGTATTGATAGTTGTTAGCTTCTGGGGGAGGGAGAATCATTCTTTTTTGAGGGCGTGTCTTCTAGTGGGTTTCCCATGCTTCAGGGGATGGCCCCACACCAATACACGCAAGGTTAGCATGAACTGAACTTAGTGGGTTATCAAAAACAGTGTACAAATTTGAGGAGGGGATATCTTAATGGGGGAGTACTTGAAGGGGGAGTTGCAGAGGGTAAATGAGACAAATATTATCACTAAGTATATGTATGAAATTCTGAGGAAAAAGAGAAAATAAATTAAAGAGTAAAAGCAACCCAGTCTGAAATCCATTTCTTATCAGCTCTGTACAAGCTATAAGCAGGGTAATGGTGGCAGTAGTTATTTGATGATTACTTGTATTGAATACTAAAAGTCAGACAAGAATGAGAACACGGGAACTAAAGGTCCTAACTAGACCTTCATGAAGTAGCCCATACTAGAAACCTGCTGGATTTTCTCTCTCTCGGTTCTGAAGTGAGAAAACAGAAGAGTGGAATCAAGTATCTTTGGAAACACCCTCACAAAAGCACCCAGAGGTGTGTTTCCCAGGTGATTCCAAATATAACCTACTTGACCATAAAAGATGCACCATCACAAGTCTACACCTTGTCAATCTGACACCCAAGCACATCATGGTTAAACCATCCCACCCCATGCATGTTCCCTTACAGTCTCACATTCACTTCATGTGGCCTTGATGGAATAAAGGGGGAAAACTATTCCCGTTACCTTTCCCAATGTGAGTCCTTGGTGATGGGCACTGGTGAGGGCAGATGGCAAGCGTTAGAAACTGTCTACATTGGGAGTTTCTGTCCTGTTTTACCCAGAGCACATCAACATCAAGGGAAATTAACCTAAACAGGTTACCCATGGGCTGTGCTGGGTTCTCAGTCTTCCCTCTAAATACTGGGGTCATTTGTTGCTTGCAGGGGAGAGAGGCAGAGGAAAGAAGAGTGGAATAGACTTCCTGAAGGAGCCAAATTCCAATTTAGAGCTAACTAGCAGCTTCATATTCAACACGCAGAAGAAAGAACAAGAGAAAATATCTTGAAAGGCAGGGGGAGAGAAACACTCAGCTCAAACATCTGTTGGATTTAGTCTGCTCAGCACTTTTTCTTTTGGGTAAATGCTGATCATTTTATATTTGGTTCTCATTCTCTCCCCCCCCCAATGTGGTGTGTATGTGTGTGTGTGTGTGTGTGTGTGTGTGTTTAGGAAGCTATGGATGGGTCACATAAAGCTGTCTCCCAGATATAAAGCTAATTTAAATTTTTGTCTCTTTTTACAGTCTATTTTACACATACAGGTGTTTTGCCTGCATGTATGTATGTGTCTGCAGAAGACAGAGGAGGGTGTTGGACTGTTCTGAGCTGCCATGTGGGGTCCTGGGAATCAAACCCAGATGCTCTGGAAGAACAGCCTGGGCTCTTAACCACTGAGCCATCTCCCCATGCCTCTGGGGTTATTTTTATCATTGCAAGCTTTCTTCTCCATCTCTCCCATTAAAGTGGTGAGTCCAGGATTGAGCAAGCAAGTTTCAAAATGAGAGAAACAAAAAGCACAATAGGTGTGATGCTGATCAGTTAACGGACCCTGCTTATCCACAAGCCGCTGGAAGATCATCTGAATATTCATAAGGATGCTGGGAAAGCTGGAAGAGACCAGCGTCACTGTTGCAGATTCCTCCATCTAAAACAGAAGGGTCGACACTGAGAGCTAGAGGAACAATTCCAGGCCTCTAAGAGGGCAGGCAGGTACTCAGGAAAAGGAGACCTCCCCAACCCACCCTGAGCTCTTCTTCTGAACCCCTTCCCACTGTTCCCATCATTCTTCCCAAAATTCATAGATGTCATTTCCTGTCCACAAGACTCTCAAATGGCATCCTCAGTGTATAACTCCCTAAGTGTGGTCTTCCAGCAAGCCAGCATCTGCCTCTCCTGAGGAGGAACATGCTGGAATGAACGATTGTCAGGAGCCTCCACAATCCCATGCCCAAGGGTGCCAGAGCAACCCTCCCAGAACCTGCAGAGCTGGGGCTACCTCACCTGTTTCAACATGTTCCACAGATGGTCGTGATGAAGTACAACTCAGGAATTTCTGGTGTGAACATTGGGAACCCCATTACTCTCGGGAGTCCTTAAGGTATCTAGAAAGACAGTATCATGATACAAATTAAAATATGAACAAAACACATCAATTTAAAAATCAGAAAAACATGATTGCATTATTTGCTTTTTAGAAGAACCTGTGTTCTTCCAAATTTGGACTTTTCAGATCTTTTAATTGAAAGGTAGTGAACTGGTTTGTTTCATTTCCTTTTGTTTATAGGAATGTTTATTAAACAAGAAAGAAAACACACTTCACAAAGTTAGAGTATTCAGTCTACTTGTGATATGAGAAACCAAGAGGAGCCTTCACTATCAAATTAATAAGAAAATTCATATAAATGATTATTATTCCGTGATCGGCAAATAGCCCATGAAACCAAACTGTAAAGGAGCTTGGCAAACTAAATTCCAATGGTAACAAGTCTGATATATGGATGTGTTTAGCCACCAACTTCTACATAGAAAATTCTCATAATGCCTGCAAGGCTTCGATATGTGTTTACTCTCCCATGCTCAATTTCAAGCTGTAGTCACGTGATCAATGATGAGCAACAAGGAGAACTTTACATAATTGACTTATGAGGACAGATGGGAGGAACCAGAAGAACACTAGGGGTGATGCTGACCAGTGGACGGACAGTATCATGATATAAGTTAAAATAGGAACAAAAACGTATCAATTTAAAAATCAGAAAAACATGATTGCATTATTTACTCTTTCGAGTTTTCTAGAGCTATTTTGCAAGTGGTATACATTACATTACACTGTAACTGGTTCATCGGATGGCTTAACTTCCGTAAGAGAACTTTGCTTTTTTTGCATGACATCGAAGAGGAATGAACACTACTGAGAGCATACTAGGGGTAGAGGCTGGAGCACCATCAAAAACAAATTTTGTTTGGAAATGCCATAGTGAAGCCCGATACTTCACAAGCAGATACTTTATACAATAAAATGAGATTAAATTGAAGAAATAGTTTGGATGAGTGGAGCGGATGCTGCTAGTTTAATGAGACTCAGGTCTGAGCTATTTAGGGAACTAAATTCTTCAAATGGCCCATGCGTAATACTGATTGGACTCAGTGGGTTGTTATTATTGTTAAATATAATGAACACGAAGTTGGGAGAAAAATGTGTGTCAACTAGGAGACCTAGGCAAAGTTGTGGGGGTTAAAGGTTGTTAGATATGATCATATATTTCAGTGTACACATGTATGAAATCCTCATTGAATAATTTTAATTGCTTCGAACAGTTAAATTACAGAATATGCAATTTTATTTCATTATTAAAAACTGAGTATGTTTTCATTTCTACACCCTCATATAGACACTTAATATACCTCAAACCAGCACTATATATAATATAGTTTATTCAGAGATGAAGTTTTTAGATTCTCTTCCCCTTTATTTTATGCATTTCCATATATTTAGGCTCTCATTGTCTGTGATAGAAAAGACAGAACTTCTAAAAAGTCAAATATTACAAAGACTTACTAAGTCTAGAAATTAAATACTAGGTGCTGGGGCTGGCTTCCTGTTTGTCTCCAAGCAAAAACAAGCAAATAAAAAAAAATGTGACCAGTGCCCAGGACACAGAGCAGAAACACTGTTCCATTTAGGACAAAAGGAATTCCAGCCCATTGCTAGGCAACTTCTACTTGGAGATATTAGCATCAAGATAGGCAAGGGGACACCCGTCATGAATGGTAGACAGTCTAGAACAAAGGTTCTTAACCTGTGGGTCTCAACCACTTTGGGCATCCCAGATCAGATATCCTGAATATCAGCTATTTACATTACGATTCATAACTGTAGCAAAATCACAGTTATGAAGTAGCAATGAACTAATTCTGTGGTCTGGAGTCACCACAACAAGAGGAACTGTATTAAGGGGTTGAAGCATTAGGAAGGTTGAGAATCACTGTTCTAAAGGATCCCGCAGGAAGTAGCACCCCCATCATGACTCAACTGAGGGTGTCTCAGAGAAAAGCATTTCACTAGTTCCATTGCTTTTTGCCCTGATAAAATACATGACTAAATCCAATTTCCAAAGGAAGGATTTACTCTGCCTCTTGGTTTAAGGGGATATTGTCAGTCATGACAGGAAAGACACAGAGGATGACAGAACCTTCTTTTGTGCAAGAACTCTCTATATGGCTTGTTTACATCTCAGAAGACCCAGAAGCAGAGCAGGGTTATAAACACCACAGCAAACTCTTTCTACCAGCCCACCCTCACTCACCTCTTAAATGTTCTACAATCCCCCTGCAAACAGCGCCACCAGTTAGGTACCAAATGTTCAAACACCCGAGCCTGTCTGGACACGTTTCACATACAACAACAGTCTTCAAAGACTTGCAGTTGTATGGAAGACACTGGGGTTGGGAATGCTTCCAGAATTGCTCTTATGCTCTCTCGGCCTTGAAGGCGCGATGCAGCACCAGCAAAAGGCAGAGCTGGAGCCAGGAGCAACTGGCAATCTGAGCATTGCAGTTCTGCAAAAGTACAAACATCAGACAACGGGCCCCAAGCAGAGGAGTGGCCAAGAGGAGACTCCGGGCTTTCTTTCCTCCCACATGAAGTTGGGGCTTCCCACTAGGACATTCCAGGTGAAAAAAGGAAAATGAAGGCTCCTTGTGAGTAGTTCTCACTCGGGCTCAGAATGAGACAGACAGGGGAGATCCAACATCTCCTGGGTGTGTTTCCCATGTTGGGCTGTGCTAAGACGAGACTACCCTGTGTTATCTCTTGGTTTCTGCTCCTTGCCAACTAAGGACCCCCCAGAGTTGTTCAACTCCCCTGAGCTTCCTATTCCTTAAGTAAATAATGGGGGGTTGAACAATCTGCCAAGCTCCATTCTGGAGTAACATGAACATGGTAAAGGTTTGTCTGCCCAAGGAAAGGAAATAGCATCTGTCCACAAACAGGGTACCAATCAGTCAGACTCAAAACTTGACAAGCTGCTCCAAGAACTCATTTCATATTTCTGATCTCTTAAACGTGGCTTAATGAGTTGATATAACTTTAACTGAAAATTCATTAAAATGTATTTGCTCTAAGTAAATATTTAAATGAATATTACACACTCCAGGGAAGAGGGGGGAGGCTTGTTTAATTATTTCTCCCTCCTCTCTGGGAACAATTTTAGTTTTCTCCACGTAGGATGATTCTGTTACACACCACTGTCTTCCCCACCTTGGGGAAGCCACATGGAAGTCAACGAGACTCCATACAGGCTGACAGCATCCAGATATGAGATTGGACTACTGAGGCTGCAGCTGGCTGTTTTCCAAAAGCTCTTGATATTGCTACACCCACACAGCTACACCTATGTGGGGATCCTATGAATTATTAAGCACAACATCTTGATTTCCCACATTTCCCATCACTTTTTTTTTTTTGTGCACAATTAAGCAGCTAAGACACGTTTGGCTTACCATCCAAACAATGGCACTTATAGAATAAATACAACTTATTAAAAGCTCAAGTTTACCCCAGCTTTTGCAGTTCACAACAGAGTCTTGACCACTCAAGACAGGAGGGATGATCAAGAGGAGATTAGGAACATGGGTTGAGTGGGGAAAACAACTACATGTTTGTTCTCTTGAAGGTGAGCTTTTAGTTCATGGTTTATAGCCACAGGCAAGGAAGAAAGGATGGTTTAAAGACCCCACATACGTGGGGGAAGCTAAGAGAGTTGGGAAGAAAGCAAATACAATTAATTCAACATGCTAAACTGAAGGTGGCCAGGTGACTTTACCCAATCTGTTAGGGAATCTAAAAATAGAAGTTCATCCATACAGGGTTTCTTATGCCTGTGTAATATGAAATATGTGGAGGCTGTAGTGTGGGTTCAAGACAAAGGGCCCTTGTAGCATGAATCTTAAAGGTACTTATTAATAAAATCACACCTGAGGCCAGTTATTGGGGTGAATGCTGGAAGATAAGAGAAGCAGGACAAGTCTCAGCTACCTCACCTCCCCAGTTCCTCAGCTGATCCTGTTTCCTCAGATTGAGTCCTCATCCAAATGGATCACAGTTGAACTGTTGCCCAAAAGCCTAAAGGCTTGACCAGCCAATAGCTTAACCAGGCAAATGCTACTAGTTTCTGGTCCTCACGCCTTATATACCTTTCTCTTTCTGCCATCACTCCCTGGGATTAAAGGCATGAGTTACTAAGCCTGGCTGTTTCCAGTGTGGCCTTGAACTCACAAAGATCCAGAGGGATTTCTGCCACTGGAATGCTAGGATTAAAGGTGTGAGTACCACCATTTTCTAGCCTCTGTATCTAGTGGCTGTTCCATTCCCTGACCCCAGATAAGTTTATTAGGGTGCACAATATTTGGGGAACACAATACCACCACAGGTCCTGGTGTGACTTCAAAGTTGTATGATGTCAAAAATGATAATAAAGAAAATAAAAAAAAAAAATACATGAAGGGAATATATAGTACTTCCCCAAGCAGAAACATCTAGGTCTAACCTGAAAAGATAATAAGGGAGTGGGTGGGGAGACTCTCTTAGCATTGTCTATGTTCTCAAATGCTTGGGATTATATTGTGTTTGCTTACTTTAAGGTCGTCTTCTTCTTCTTCTTCTTCTTCTTCTTCTTCTTCTTCTTCTTCTTTGTCTTCTTCTTCTTTTCAACAAAAATTGGCTTGTATTTCTTTAAAGCATCATCTTACTTGGAAAAAATATATATCTAAAGAAAAAGAGGAAATATATGGAAATTTGGCCGGCATTTAAAAATTTGGACTTTCTAGATCTTATCATTGAAATGCAGTCTGTGCACCAATGAGAGATGGAAAGGGTGGCATAAGGCTAGACTTCCACATGGATGAGGACATGTGCCTTATTAGGAACCAGATGAGAGTGGCCAACTCAAGGAGCTTGTGAGAGCCAAGGGTCAGAGGAATGGCCACGGTGGACACACCATTCTTTTACATCCACTGAAAGTATACTGCTGTCCTTGAACCCCACCTACCCCTTAGCAGATGGTGCCATGCTCTGTTTTTTCTGTTATTTTGTTCAAAAGAGGCAACTTCAAAGAGTGTGACTTGGATAGGTTCAACTCACAGAAAGTGGGTGATGACTCTGAGTTGCTGGGACTGAATAAAGGCATATGTCACATAAAAGTGTCATTTAGTGGCAAGAGTTAGATGAGGAAGAGTGAGGTAGAAATGACAGAAATACAGTACTCATGCATGAAATTCTAAAAAACAAATAAGTGTGTGTGTGTGTGTGTGTGTGTGTGTGTGTGTGTGTGTGTGTGTGAATTCAGGGGAAATTTAGTGTGGTGACATACATCTTCAATCCCAGCACTTGGGAGGCAGAGGCAGGTGGATCTCTACGAGGTTGAAGCTGGCCTGCTCTACATAGTAAGTTCCAGGTCATCCAAGGTGACATATTGAAACTATCTCTCCCCACTCCACAAAGGCAAAGGAGACAGTTACAAAATTTTTATTTTAGCACCATGCAGGAGCAGATACAGACAAATAAGATTGGCAGTCAAGAACAAAGGAAGCCTATGTGGATAACGGAAATGTGGTGAATTGGTTTGTTTCATTGCCTATTTGTTTACAGGGATATTTAATTAAAAAAAAGGAAGGAAACACATTTCACAGAGTTAGAGTAGCCATGCCCTGAAACACAGTGAGGTTCTCATCAGGGATGAATTGTGCCAAGGTGTGCAGAGGAAATGGAACTCATAAAAGGTCTTATTTCTTCCCCTCATAAAAATTGCCCATTTCTATATGACTTTATAAATAACCAAATATAGTACTTCCCCAAGCAGAAACACCTACGTCTAACCTGCAAAGATAATAAGGGTGTGTGGGGGAGGGGAAGGGAGGCTCTCTTAGCATTGTCCATGTTCTCAAATATTTATGATTATGTTGTGTTTGCTTACTTTAAGGTCTTGTTTTTGCAAACAAAAATTTATTCATATCCCTTTAAAGCACAGTTTCATCTTATTTGGAAAAATAATATCTAAAGCAAAAATGGAAAATTGACAGGCATTTAAAAATTTGGATTTTTAGATCTTAAAATTAAAATGTAGTGAACTCGTTGTTTCATTGCCTATTTGTTTATAGGAATGTTTAATAAACAAAGAAGGAAACACACTTCATAAAATTAGAGTATTCAGTCTACTTGTGATATGAGAAACTGTGAAAAGCCTTCACTATTGAATTAATAAGGAAATTTATATAAATGACTATTATTCTGTGATCAGCAAATAGCCTATGAAACCAAGCTATAGGAGAGCTTGGCAAATTAAATTCCAATGGTAACAAGTCTCTGATATATGGATGTGTGTAGCCACCAACTTCTACGTGCAAAATTCTCCCCATAGTGCCTGCAAGACTTTGATGTGTGTTTATTCCCACCATGCTCAAATTCAAGCTATAGGCACATGATCAATGAGGAGCAACAAGGAGAAATTCACATAATCAACTTGTGAGGAATGATGGGAGCTAGATACACCACACTCCTGGACA
This sequence comes from Onychomys torridus, assembly GCF_903995425.1. Lineage (NCBI taxonomy): Eukaryota > Metazoa > Chordata > Mammalia > Rodentia > Cricetidae > Onychomys > Onychomys torridus. Next base: position 26,700,041 of record NC_050464.1, read on the forward strand.
GATTCCCCCTGAAATACCTGAACACTCATCTTTGGCAGAGCATAGAGTGATAAATGGCTTTCATAGAAGCAGGAAAAAAATGCATCAGCTCAACATTTTACCAAGTCTGAGTAAGAGTTATCAGTTCCTTCAGAAAATCCTGGTGTAACAGGAGACATGGTCACTCACAATCTCCTTTCTATGGCTCTTTCATGATGTTCATGAGAAGGGTCAGGAGTAGGATAGGCTTCCTAGATGTGCAACTGTGCAGGATGGGACTATATGCCATTCTGAAGCATGTTTGAGTCCCTAAATTTTATTTATTGAGTCCCACAATGGTATTTTTCTCCCCCACAGAGTAGAGGCCTAAGATGCTGGAAGGAGGCAGAAAATCCTTATCCAGGTGAAGCTCATGACTAGGTGGCCCTCTGGGAGAGGATTGACATCTTTCTTCAGGACAAGAGAAGATGATTTCCAGCATCTATATTTATGCATAGTTAGCCTACATTGTGATAAGAAAGAAGATAGACAGTGACAATGTCACCAATGAAGACAAGACCATCTCTAAAGTGCTGGAAGCCACCAGGAAGATTTCCACACCATACTGTAGCAGCTTCATCCAAATGTATTTGATGAGTCAATTGAAGTAAGAAAAAGGCTTGAGATACTCAATCTACCAAAGCTCACTCTAAAATAAGCAAGCACAGGAAATATCCCACATTTACACAAAGAATTTAGTGTAAAAAGTATTTGCATGGATGACTCAACTTCCCTGGAGAAATCTACCAAACATTTGAGGCATTAATAAATAAGGAGATGTAACATTCCTTGTTTGTTTTCTGTTATTGTGATAAGCACTATCTCACACACACACACACACACACACACACACACACACACACACACACATGCAAGTATGCACACACTTACCAGATGATAAGGAACTACAGAGAATGTTCAAAACACAGTAATCTCAATAGAAAGAGCAAAGATTTGAAAACCTATAAAAGTTAATATTGGTTTTTAAAAACTCTCAATGGATGAGAACATTAAAGAAACCTCCCAACAAAGATAAGCAGTGTCTTCATAAAACCTATACCTTGAAGGTAACAATGATTTTTTTTTTCCAAAAAAAAAACCTAAAAGATTTGGAGAAACATCCAAAGCACCCAGTGACAGGACTGTTTACAAATTGTACTGAATATCTTATCCAGTGCAAAAGAAGAGAAAACTATCAATGTTCCTCCAAGATGCTGGAAATAAAATGGCTTACACAAATTCCCAAGGTCTATGGTGAGTTATGCTGATGTCACTTACTTGCAGTTATTGCTTGGGTATCATTTAACCATGTTTTCAATAGGATCAAATAGTTTCTATGTGCAGATAGAAGGCTGAGGATACAGTAACAACAAAATGTAAATGATGACGATAGCAAGGATGGGGGTGATGCTGGTGATATTGACGATGGTGAAGCAGGAATGGTGATGATGGTGGTAGTGATAGCATTGGTGAAAGTGAGGGTAGTGATGATGGTGGTGGTCATGGTCATGATGATGGATAGTGGTAATGGTAATAATGATGGTGATGATGGCAGTAATAGTATTGGTAAGGTGATGGTGGTGGTGATAATGGGGATGATGGTGATGGTAGTGGTGGTGACAGTATCAGTGAGGATCATGCTAGTCGGGATGGGATAGTGATAATGGTAATGGGGAAAGTCATTACATAACAAAGAATTCAGTATTGTTGCTCTCTGCAAACACAGAAAACACAATGCATCATACATGTGCGGGAATGGCTCCAGAGAAACCATTAACAGCATCATGTGCTTTGCAAGCTCTGGCACCACCAAAACAAGTAACAGTAATGTGTGCAATACCAAGTTCTAACGCTATATAGCAATAGAGCTTTGCATTCCTCGTGTGATTACAGAGTTCCTGGACCACTTCAGAAAATCACCAGCATCTCAGTGTTGAGTGTGCATTTATCATGTGGCCCCCAAATTATTCTCGAAGACATTTCCCCTTATGATGCAAACACCATGCACAATCCTGCAATTCAATATCTATTGTGTCTTAAGTCATCACCATTGACCAGTCCTTCAAAACTACCTCTGAACCATATCAATGGACTTCATTGCATCCCTAGCAGCCCATGTATTTTGGCCGTGGGTGGGGGTGGGGGTTCAATGGGTAAAATAATTCAAGGCATGACAGTAGAGATGACATAAAGAGAATGTGCTTCCTATCTTCAGATGAGCTGGGCCTCCCCTTCATATTTTAATCATCATTTAATCACTTCTGCTTCTACCCACTCTAAACGTGTCTGCCTACAAGAAACCCAGACTCTTTCCTCATTATATAACCCCAGGCTACTTCATCTATTTCAATCTCAGATTTACATTGAGAGGATAAAGGTGAGCTACCATCCTTGTGAAGGTAAAAGTCATTTAGGGAAGTCTGTATTTTCACATTTTATCCACACCCCATTGCCAGTTCTTAAGGCTAATCAAATTGTGACAGCAGAGAATCCCGAATAGCGTATTCTTATTATTGCATTCTCAAATACTGGAGAAGGAATCATGTGTCCCTTGTTTTCATATACGGCTGGAACTCTTGAGAGATTTTTCATATTAGTGTGGCCTTTAAGAGGCAACAAAGAATGTGTCTTCTGAAAAAAAAAATGTCTTCAGGCCATCTTCACTTAGTTATTGTTGAAATACTATTGTAAGATATTAACCTTCACTCACCTTCCCTCATTCAATCAAACACAGGCTCTCTGTTCATTTCTTTGAGAGAGGGGAAGGGGGAATGAAGCTGAAAAGTACCCTGGAAGTCATCAGCTCCTCCTATCTGCTACAAAGTTTGGTTGGTAGCAACAATCATGACAGCTAAGGTTTAGAGAGTGCTGTATTGTCGACTCTTGTTCTAAACCTCCCGTGTGTTAAATCTACAAGAACAGTACTATTATCCTTCTTATGTCACAGGGGACAAAGCTGAGGCAAAAAATCATCACATAAGTTGTCTTTTTTTGCATAGCTATTGAATCAGAACCAATATGTGGGCACACACAGTGTGGATTCAATTTCCATGTATTTAAGTATCTGGCTGCAAGACCCTCAGTCCTCAATACCCCCTACACTGATCTGTAATTTTTTTTAAGTCTTAGGCAATCATGTTAGGAAATAAATTGGGGGAGAGAGATGGTTCAGCAGTTAAGAGTATCTGTTGCTCCGGCCGGGGGGGTGGTGGCGCATGCCTTCAATCCCAGCACTCGGGAGGCAGAGCCAGGCGAATCTTTGTGAGTTTGAGGTCAGCCTGATCTACAAAATAAGAGCTAGGATAGGCTCCAAAACTACACAGAGAAACCCTGTCTCAAAAACAAACAAACAAACAAACAAAGAGAGTATCTGTTGCTCTTCCAAATGACTGGAGTTCTGCCCAACACCCACACCAAATGGTTCATAACTACCTGTAACCCCTGCTCCAGGGGATCTGACACCCCCTTTTTAGTCTATGGGCACCCATACATGTGTATCATACACAGATGCACATAAACAAAAATGAAAATAAATCTTTATTTTAAAGAAAAACATAGAAGTTGTGGGAACACTTACAATCATTTGAGCATAAAAGTGAGAACAGAGACATTACTCAAACCAAAAACAGGTGTTCTTTCCATTGTAGCTGGGGGGATAGAAGATGGAGAAGGGTGAGTCTTAAGACAAGAAGAGCAGAGGCAACAGATCAGAGAAGAGATGCTAAAACCTCATTTGCCATGAGGTGCTAGCTTCCCATCAGTGTCTCCAATCTGCACAAAGCTAGGCTCATTGGTGTCTTAGTTATGTTTTCCATTGCTGTGATAAAAGTCTATGACATAAAGCAACTTGAGGAGGAAGGGGTTCACTTTAGCTTGCGGTTTGTAGTCTATCATCCAGGAAAGTCAGGCAGGAACTGCATCAGAGGCCATGGAGGAACACTGCTTAGTGGATTGCTCTCATAGCTTGTTCAGTCTGCCTTTTTATAGCATCCAGGGCCACCCACTCCGGGGTAGAACTCACTACAAAAGTCTGGGTCTTCCATCATCAGTTATCAATCAAAAAAAAAAAAAAAAAACTCCACAGACATGCCTACAGGCCAATTCTATAGAGGCATTGCAATTGCTTGATTACAATTGCTTCTTCCTAATGGTCCTCTCTTGTATCAAGTTGAAATGAAACTATCCAGCAACCTAGAAAGCTCACTGATTCTTAGGACCCTTACCTTCATGGAATTTTCCTCTAGCCTGTCACAAAGACTTGATAGAAACAGAGCTGGAGAGATGTCTGCTCTTCCAAAGAACCCAGGTTCAATTCCAGCACCCATACAGTGGCTCTCAACCATCTGTAACTCCAGTTCTAGAAGATCTGATGCTACTTTTTTGACCTCCATTGGTACCAGGCAGGCACATGGTGCAATATATACATGCAAACAAAACAACCATATAAATACAATTAAAATAACGATAAATAAACATTTAAAATAAACCAAGCATCCCCCATATTAAAATCTCTAAAAATTCAACAATGTACATACATAAACATACTTCAAAGTTCTACAAAGGGACTGTTTAAGCTTTTGTCAAAATCAGCCCTATTTTTGTACCACTGCCTGATAATAAAGGATTTCATGGATTATCTTAGCAAAGAGCTTCCACACAGTTGTCAAGAAAAACCATCCTAAAGTCACTATGTTTTTTTTTCCTTCTGCCAGTCTTGATTATAGCTATGTCCATTCAAATTCCAATATTCAAATTGCATCCACAAATATAAAAACATGCCAGTAAGGTGACTTAATTACTGTCCTCATTGACCTGAGAGCTCCTATGATCATCACCAAGTCTGTTTCCTTTGTGTGGACAGATGAGGGTGAATTAGGAACTGCACCTCTTCATCAGCAGCTATTCAGAAGCAAATCTTTGTATGCTGTATATAGTTTTTTGCTTTTTGAATATTTGCCTGTCACGGTGACTAGGTTAACTCACTGTTGAAACATGGTCTCCTCGGAAACCCAGAGCTCTTAAAGGATTTGAGGCAGAAAAGAGCAGAATTCTGCAAGTCTATGTAGCCAGAGCACAGCTTTCAACCTGAGAAAGATCTGCCTACTGCCATGTATGAGTCACTGTATGGTCTTGATAGGCTGGGGCTGCAGGACAGACAATTTTCTCATGAAAAAAAGGTACTTCTTGATAATAAAAGAACTTGTAAATGTATTTTAAATATTTATTTATTTTAATTATGCATGTGTGTGTGTGTGTGTGTGTGTGTGTGTGTGTGTGTGTATACATATGTGCATGTGAGTGTAGTTGCATGCAGAATCCAGAAGAGGGAGTCAGATCCCCTGGGGCTGGAATTATAGGCACTGTGAACTGCCCAATATGGGTGCTTGGAACTGAACCCAGGTCATCTACTAGAGCAATATACACTCTTAGCTGCTGAGCCATCTCTCCAGGCCCTGAAAGGGAGATTTTAACCCTAAGCCTTCTTGTGTAGTTAAAGTTGTAGTTGTTCTCATAAGGAATCTAAAGGAGTCAACACTGTGTATGCTTAAGATTTCACACAGAATTAAGGGAATTATAAAGACTAAGTCTACAAACAATAAAGTCTTATAATGAAGAGGTTGCAGATAATTGTATTATTTTCTAATTTAAAAAGTTTTGAAGTATGAATATATCGTACTTCCACAGTTAACAGAAAGGAAAAGGAAAAAGAAACCGCATGGGCATTATGAAGGATGTCTTAGCCCCAACAACAGACAATCCTCCTAGCTATTGAAAAAGTGGCCAAAGAGGTTCTCATATGACCTCCCAATGCCAGTCTATTGAGTGGAAAGGATGCTGGCTTTGCTTCTGTCCAGTTGAGAATGTGCCTCAGCAGACTCCACTCTATTTCTGTGATTCAAAGATGGCACCAGGTAATGGAAAGCCAGGAAAATGAATGTCTTTCATAACTGTAAGCCTGTATATGGTGCTACCCAGAAGAAAATTGGGGTGCTACACCTCCATCACTACAGGTGGATACTGACATGTTTGAGCTTCTTTTCACTGCTCTCTTTATCCAGAGAAGAGCTGGGATCCTGGAGTCCAGGCACAGGCTCTGACTTCTATTATGGACCTATATCTTCAAGAGAGTGAAACCATTTGATTTTTACTCTGTTGACTTAACTGTCAACAAACAACATCACAGTGACTTGTGTAAATGAGCAACTAGATGGGACCCTAAAGGCTGTGCCTGGCTGGGTTCTCTGTTCTGTCTCTACTAAGTTACTATCTCTCTGTCCTCTTGCCAAGAGAGGAAACACAACTCCTTCTAAATACCACAAACCCCTCCTTCTCATCACAGAACACACCAGTCTTTGTCACCTGATAACTGGTGTTAGGGAACTGAGCAGTCACCAGCTTTCCACTACCAAGTGTAGAGTGTACTCTCTTAGAATAGATGTGTGTAACAGCAGCTGACTGATGATGGAAACAGCCACAACACCTGGACCACATTGTGGAATCTGCATCTGTAAATTGGGTCAGGTGATCAGGACTCCTGGGGCTCTCCAAGAGACAATGTAGAGCTGTTGGCTAACTAAGTGTGCTTCCCACAGAAAGAAGAATGATAACTGTATATACAGCAGTCAACAACCACATAAGGGTGTGTTTATCAAAGATTGGCAGCAGAGCTGAGGAAATGGATCAACAGGTAAAATGTCTGAGCAAATGTGAAACCTGAGTTCAGATCCACACAACCCACATAAAAATATCCACGGACAATGGTGTGAGAGACCCTGCTTTCAAAATTAAGATGGTAAGGAACTGATGAAGCCACATGATGTCTGCTTCTGGCCTTCTGCAGAGAGAGAGAGAGAGAGAGAGAGAGAGAGAGAGAGAGAGAGAGAGAGAGAAGAGGAGAGAAGAGAAGAGGAGAGAAGAGGAGAGGAGAGGATAAAAGAGAAGAGGAAGGGAGAGGACAGGAGGGGAGAGGGGAGGGGAGGGGAGGGAAGAGATGGGGGAGATAGGAGAGAGAGAGAGAGAGAAAGACTTCATAGACAACATGGCTTCATAAAACATTCATTGATGTCACAGACAAGGGAATACAACTATAAACAGCATGGAATAGTATTTGGCTTCTAAAAAGAAGTGAACCCTGCAAAGTACAACTGTTTGGATGATTCTTGAGATGGTGATGTGACATGAAACAAGCTGGCATGGAAGACACCAACTGCACAGTTCTGCTTTTATGAACTATCCAAACTAGTAAAAATTCATAAAAAACACAAATGGGATTGTGGTTACCCACAGCTGAGGAGAAAGAGAACATTCTTGTTTGAGGTACATAAAGCTTCGGCTAAGCAAAATCAACAGGCTCTGAAGTTGTGCATAAAACCTATTTTGTGCATAAACATTTTTATCAATGAAGAGGAAAGGTATCATGCTAACTCTGTTATAGTTTGGCTTCTGTTATTGTGATGAACATCACTATCAAAAACTACTTGGGAAAGAAAGGGTTACACTTCCATATCACAGTCCATGATTAAGTCAACTCAGGGCAGGAACCTGGAGGCAGGAACTGAATCAGAAGCCCTGGAGGAACACTGCTTATAGGCTTGCCCCACATGGCTTGCTCTACTAGTTTCTTTCTTTTCAAACAACCTAGCATCACCTGCCTAGGGATGGTGCATCACCTGCCTAGGGATGGTGCATCACCTGCCTAGGGATGGTACTTCCCGAAGTGAGCAGAGTCATCCTACATTAAATATCACTCCAGACAACTTCTCATTGATATCATGCCCACAGACAAATCTTATTGAGGTAGTTTCTAACTGAAGTTTTTTTTTTATTTTTCATCCCAGGTGATATTAAGTTGTGTCAAACTGACAATAAAAACCTAACCAAGACAATGTTCTTTTTCTCTCCTTCCTTTAATTCTTTGAGAATTTTATACAGTATATTTTGACCATATTCAAATCACTCCCCTCTCCTCCAAGATCCATATCCACCCCCCTTCCCTAAGTATCCTACATTACGTCTTTTAAAAAAGTATTGAGTAAAATTGGTGCTGCCCACATATTCCTAGATGTATGATTATCTATTGGATCATGGTTGAGTTTCCAAGTGCCACAACTTTAAGAAGACTCACTTTTCCTCTCACAGCAGCTATTAATTGCCAATAGCTCCTCAGCTAGGGGTGAGGCTTTGTGCCCATCCCCAACTCCATGCTTGGATTTTATCCCATATGGGGTTGTGCAATCTTGTGCCCAATAAGTGCAATTGCCCTACTGTATCCTGAAGACACATTGCTTGTAGTCATCCCCTGCCTGTGACTCTTAGAATCTGTCTGCCTTCTTTTCCTAAATGATCCCTGAACCTTTGTAGGAGGGAGTGTGATGTTGACATTCTATTTGGGGCTGAACATTCCACAAGATCTTATTCTCTTCTTTTTGACTGTGTTCATCACCTCTACTGTAATAGGAAAGCTTCTCTGGTGAAGGTTAATAGATGTACCAGTCTTTGGGCAAAACAATGTGCCATTAGGAGTCTGCTTAATACTGTGGATACCTAGCAAAGTAATCGTAGTAGATTCTTTTCTAGGTCCTATGACCTGCCTAAGCACAGCTTCCTAGTCTCAATAATGGTCCCAGGTATATCATGTGAATTTTGACTTATATATAATCAGAGAGTGTTTGTTTACTCCCATGTTATTGCTTTTCTCCTCAGGTAGCATGCACAGCACTTTCCAGCACTATGGATGCCAGCCAGTAGCTTTCAGGCACACAGTGTTCGTACGAACAATGAACAGGCAGAAAGAGCCCATGAAACTGAATACTCATATCTCATTGACACAGCAATGGTTGGAGTGTTACCAGGATGAACCCTCTGTCAACCTGAGAGTAGTGACAATGAGCCTCCACCCCTCAGTCACCATGGACACAGAGGATCTCAAAGTAATTGGCCAAGTAAAAGCAGCCTGTTCAGAGAAGGATGCTCAGAGCGTAGCCCCACAGCTATAAAATTCTAGAAAATACAAACTAACATTTAGTGACTAGGTGCATATGATCAGTTATTTCGCAGAGATTATGAGGTATTCCTGCAGGGACTAGATGCATTCACTGTCTTGAGTGTGGTGATGGTTTTGCCAGTGTGTATGCATGTCAAAGTATATCAAATCATACACTTAAAAGTCTATGCATACTATTTGGCCAAGTATGCCTCATTAAACTTTTAAAAGAAAATGTGCTGCTGTGTAGCAAATACAATATATATACAATGATTAGAATCTTGATTTCTTTTGATGTCAAATAAAATGGACATTTAAACCTTTCATTGAGATACCAAACACTCAGAACTAGAAGAAACGATACAGTCTAGACAGTTAACAGGGAAGATAGATTATGAATAAAGCTGTATATTTAGTTTCAAAGGAAGATATATTTTAATCATTATTTTAATGTTTATGTGTTTAATGCAATAAAAGGAAAGGTCTTAACACAGCTAAAAGTATTGTGTGTTCATTCCACAGGCTCCACTTTCAGTTTTGAGTTCTTAACAATGGAGTGTGCTAGGGTCTCCAAGACACTTCTGGTATTTGTGACAATTTGTGAGACTAAAAAGTCATTGACACATATAATTTTTACCTAAGGACATGAAGCTGTTGATGCAGCCTAGTGAGCACACAGCTTAGTTGACAGAGTATTTACCTAGCACAGGTGAAGCCCTGGGTTTGATCCCCAACACAGCATACTTCGGGTATGGTGGTGCATTCCTGTAAACCATCCAATACTCAGAAGGTAGAGGCAAGAGGATGAGAAATTTGAAGTCACCATCAGCTACATAGGCAGTTTGGGTTCAGCCTGGGGAAATGTGTGACCCTGTCTCAAAACAGCAGAAAAAAACATCTATTGAAGTCAAACAAGTGAGGGAAAACAGCACAGGTTGATTGATGTTACCCTCCAAGAGGTTTCTCTCAGTGTGCTCCACAAGAGACAAACACACATCTCATTACTCCAGCATGGGTGAAATGGCCCCTGCCACAGGAGCTCAGTTGAGCCTGTGAGTGAAGGTGTTGTTTGAGGAGTCAGTCACACAAGGCATGTACCAAAGTTCCAGACCCTCAGAACAAGGGCAGATGGTACACCATGGTTTACAGGGTGTAGAATATCTAGAATGTTCCTAGAACTTCTCTACCAATAATAAACCAAGGACCGATTGGGAGAGCTAACCCATTTAGAAAACTCATAAACAAGAGCAACTTGGACCTTCTGAGACTAACTGGTTCCTGCATAGAGGGACATTCACAAATGTTTATTAGTGTTAACTTTAAATAAGCATATATGTATATTTACAGAGCAAAATGATCAATATGAAGGAATGTTCAGCATAAAAGTATACTGTCCCATACCTACTTCAATATCATGACAATAATTTTGATAAATGTGCAATTATTTGTGTGTAGCACGATATAACATCCCCTTATTTGCATGTTTTGGAGATGATATGCATCAATTCTTTGAGAATTTTACTCAATATATTTTATCATTTTTGCTCCCTGCTCTTCCCCTAACTCCTACCAGCTACACCCCACCACCACCACCACCACCACTTTCTATCCTCCTAAACTTTGTACCTTGGAGAAAATAACCCATTGATCTCAATTTGTGCTGCCCAAACATTCCTGTGTATGGAGTTGTCCACTGGAACCTGGTCCACCTACCAGGAGTCACATCCTTAAAGAAAACTGATTCTCCATACCTTCAGGAGGCATCAACTGTCCATGGCTCCCCTGCTAGGGGTGGGCCTCTAGAGCCTTTCCCAACCCCATGCTGGGATGTTAACTGGCTTGGTCTTGTGCAGGGCCTATGCAGGCAGCTGCAGCTTCTGTGAGTTCTCAAGCATGGTGGTCCTGTCATGTCCAGAAGACACCCTTCCACTCTGGTCTTTCTGGACCTCTGGTCCTGACTGTTGCAAAAAGAAGTTGGTTGAGTTTGTTCTCAGCCTTTCCATGGCTATATTGGCTATCACTTTTATTGCTTTGACAAAAGTGACTTAAGGGATGAAAGGTCTTTTTGGACTCGTATTTTGAGAAGACATACTATCACGAAGGGGAAGCCATGGCAGTGAAATCATGAGTTGGCTGGTCAACCTCATATCTATAGACAGGAAGCAGAGACTGATCCAGGTGCTTTATTTGCTTTCTCACTATCCTCATATGGGACCCCAACCCATATGACTGTGATACCCACATACAAGGTGGGTCCTTCCTCCTTGGGTAAACCTCCCTGGAATCTTCTTCATGGACATGCTCAGGATGTGTTTTCTGAATGATTCCCAAGGTAGTCAAGTTGACAAGGAGCTCTATGATTAGATCAAATCACCCAGATAGTTTTCCATTTGAATACCCACACGACTATCAAGCCATAACCAACTGACTACAACCCTAATTACCATGGAAACAAATTCATTTTGCTGTGGAATGAGACACAATTATTGGAATGATGTCTCATTGACCAGTAGCTTCCCCCTCTCCCCATCCAGGGAAATGACAATTATCCTATGTACAGTGTGGGGTAGGATCTCAGAAGAGAATGTTAAATGGAGGCACAGACTATATATTAATCAAATTTGGGGGTATATGCCTGAAGAGTTTGGGATCTACTGTTACACCATAGCTATCAGGCTGAGAACACTTGGCTGGACTCAATAAGGCCTTAATATTTAAATGTTTAATACTTTTATCAATAGCTGCTAAATCTCTGAATATTTTCAAATAATGATGTGATATAAATACTATCAATACTTATTTTGATGATGAGTTATTTTGAGTTATTTTGGTAAGACACTGGATTGAGTTTTTCATGGAAGGCAAAGCAATGAATTGTTATAATTATGTTATTAGACAAATACTGTCACTACCTACATTTGATATCTGAAGAAACAAAAACTTGGGGACAGGAAGTGACTTTCATGCATTCACTTAGGTGGCAAGTGAGACAACAGTTAATCTCAAACTCACATGCACCTACCCAGGACCCCATGAAGATCTCTGACATAAGTACATTCTGCGATAATTGTACTAATCGATTTTATATTGTGAATTTTAAATAATCTTCCTCCCGCATTTTAAGTGAACACTCAATGTCTTTTAGCAAATGCACACAAATATGCAATTGAAAGTAAGGAAGAGTCCAGTGCCCTCAGAGTCCTGTGCTCCTCTTATAGATGGTAACCCAAGACAATGACTACCCTAGTTTCCATTGTAAGGGTGGAATTTGTGTCATTTAGAACCAAATTCTATGTAGTCATTTTTGATTCATTTAGTTATGTGATTTAGATTTTCATTTGTATTGCTGTGCACATGCATAATTTATTTCTGGGTTTTTTGTTTGTTTGTTTGTTTGTTTGTTTTGTTTTGTTTTTTTTGGTTTTTCGAGACCAGGTTTCTCTGTGTAGCTTTGGAGCCTTTCCTGGAACTCGCTTTGGAGACCAGGTTGGCCTCGAACTCACAGAGATCCTCCTGGCTCTGCCTCCCAAGTGCTGGGATTAAAGACATGCGCCACCACCGCCCAGCTATTTCTTTTTAATGCTAAACAATCTTCTATGTATTATTGTTACACCCTACACACCCACACAGAAATTCTCTCTCTCTCTCTCACATACACACACACATTCACAGATACTCACACACAAATTCCCACACTCACATACACACACTTGGATTGGTTTGTTTTGAGCTGTCAGATATCATAAGCAAGGCCACCATGCATGTTTGTGTACAGGTAGTTTTTGGACATAATATTTTCACTTTTTTTATACAAACACCTGAAAGGAAATATACTAAATGAGAAGGTAAACATATGTTTATCTCCCTCATGTACTGCCAAAACCATTTCCAAAGGTTTTGTGGCATTTTATAAATATCCCATTTGCCATGTGTGAGAAATGGATCTTCTCGAAGAAGTACAAGTCTTCAATGTGGGCACAGTCTGAACTGATGGTGTAGACACAGGAGAAGATCACAAACACTAAACTTGTGTTTATCCAGGGTCTGTAACTAGAGCAATGACCTCCTTCAGCTCACTCACATGACAGCAACCTCCTAGTATGGGGATGATATCCTTCATCAGTTTATAGATCAAGAAATGGAGGCAAGCATAACTAATTCTACAAAGCCACACATAGTGAGTTAAGAGAGTTCGCACTGCCATCTCTTAAACACGCTGTGATTCTGCCTCTATCTAAGGATCTACCTTCCTCTAAGGATGTTTTAGCCATAGCCAAATGATAGACAGAACAGAACAAGCTTGGAGTGTTTGATGTGAGTCCTAGGAGAGTGAAGATGTTGTTCCAGTGTTGTGTATCCTAGTAAATTCTCTTACAACCCAAGAATTGTGGGGACAATTTCCCTGTCCTTTGCAGACCTTGGTGTCCTGGTCTGTGGAAATAGGGTGATGACAGTGTCACCTCCCAGGGTTATATGAAAGCAAGGGGTGAATCTACAACAGTCACTTGTTGCATAGGAAGAAACAAATCAGAATTTGCTGTTGGGGAGGGTAGAAAATTCACCACCCTCCCCAAAAGATGATCCACATTGGACTGAAGTTCTGTCAGCCCAAGTGGGCCACCTCCCAACTGTATTTCCTTTACGTGCCAAGTGTGAAGTGGTGATTGCTCAGCCCAAACTATCTGAGCCCCAAGGAAGCCAACACAGCAAGTGCAGTGCAGGTGCATGCTAAGTGTGAAGTTTGATGGGAAGGCTAATTTGCAGGAATGTTAGCCTTCCTATTTCTAGCACTACCAGCTCACCACAACCCGTCTGCCATCTGTTCTGAGAGATAAGGAAGCCCATCGCACTCCTGGGGCTTTTCTGCCGCAGGTATGTTTTGCAGAATATCTTTTTTGTAGAAGCTCATTTTATTAGGCTATTTGTCCTAATTAACTGGAGGGGCCTTGCAGGAGGAGGCGTGGCTCAATGGCCACTGTGATAATAGAAGGTTCACAGACACTGGACAGCAGCTAAATTGGTGGTGCATCTCTTTGGCAGGAGCAGCAAGATTTCTTAACTGCTGATTGACATAGGAGGCCCTAGCCCACTGTGGGCAGTACTATCCCTAGGCAGGTAGGCTGGGTTCTATAGGAAAGCTAGCTGAGCATGACCCAGAATGAACAAGGCAGTATGCAGCATTCCTCTGTGGTTTCAGCTTCAGTTTCTGCATCCAGGGTCTTGTCTTGAACCCCTAGCACGGCTTCACTCAATAGTAGACAATAACAAGTGAAATGAAGTGAACCCTCTCCTCCCCAAGTTGCTTTTGGTTATGGTGTTTATCACAGCAACAGAGCCAGCTAGAACAGGTTCACACAGGTAAGACACAGAGGCCTCCATGCTGAAAAGAAGGAATCTGCATTTTAGTCTTTGTCAAAGTACTGCTCACGAATATGAATGTCATTACTGTTAATTATTGATAATAGCATTGCTTAGATGAAGACCCCAGGAGAAAAATCTGATGATTAAATTGAGAAGGCTTCAAACCCAGAACTGGCTCCCTTGTCTTGTTTCATCATAAGAGAACATGGCTTCTGCTCAGCTACAACAGTGGTTGAGACAGAGAGTTGCAAACACACATACCGACACAATGCCATAAATAAATAGGGATAGGTATATAGAATTTTATAAATGTATGTATTTAGTTTCTTACCCTCATGGAGATACAAAAGTCAGTGAAAAACTATCAAGCATGATGGATTAGGATTCAATCAGACACCAATGGGGAAGCAGATATACACAGGCTATATTATAGGTAGGAAATATGAGTCCCAGTGTGGTAGTTTGAATGTAATTGGCTCCCATAAGCACACAGGGAGTAGCACTATTAGAAGGTGTGGCCTTGTTGAGATAGGTGTGGCCTTGCTAGAGGAAGTGTCACTGTGGGGGCAGGCTTTGAGATCTCCTATGCTCAAACTATGCCTAGTTCAGTGCACTTCCTATTGCCTGTGGGTCAAGATGTAGGACTCTCAGCTCCTTCTCCAGCACCATGTCCGCCTGCATGCTGCCATGTGGCACAATGATGATAATGGGCCAAACCTCTGAAAATGTAAACCATGACAATTAAATGTATGCCTGGTCATAGATCTCTTCACAGCACTAGAGACCCTAAGGAAGACACACACTCAGACCCAAGCTCAACTTTAACTTTGGCCCCAGTAACAATGGAATCTAACCGAGAATCACTGGTCTGACCACAACAATACTAATGCTTTCATTTTGTCTTTGACTAAGAGATCATGGGGGGAGTGTCTAACAGTTGACAGCTCCTTCTTCATCCTCCCTTTGATCAACTTCCTCTTTTCTCTTAGCTGAGAAAGGAACACCTGGATACCCACACTACATCTGTGCATGCTCATTCTTCTTGCTGTCACCAGGAGCAGACCCAAGCAATGCAACATGGGTTATCTCAGGGCACCAGGGGCCTGTCAGATCCAGCTGGGTAGGTGACCAAATGACTATATGCCTTTGGTTCTGCAAAGTGCAGGAACCACCCTGTGACAATGATTGATGGTCTCTTTCAGTCTCCAAAGCAGGGCAATCCCACACAAAACGCCAGGCTAAGAACAAAGGGGATAAAAAGCAGCTGAGCACATAGAAGCTATGCTGAGTGCATAGAAGCTAGACCTGGTCCACCTTCAGTAAAAGACTCAAATTGGAACATTTCATGTTTGAAAGACTCATCCTTTGAATTCTGGTCAAATGTAATAAGAGAGATGAGATGGACTCAAGACTCGCCTCTTTGTGTGTCTGTGGTTGTTACTTCCCAAGACTTAATGGGTGATTTTTTTTTTTAAGAATTGAGAATTCCATACATGTGAAATAGGGTCATATCCACCCTCCCCCACTACCCCTCTTCTCACCAAGTCCCCCCACACCTCTCCAATAGCTCTTTCTGCCTACCGCCTGTCCTTTTCTTTCTTAAAAAATGACCCACCGGCCGGGCGGTGGTGGCACATGCCTTTAATCCCAGCACTTGGGAGGTAGAGGCAAGTGGATCTCTGTGAGTTGGAGGCCAGCCTGGTCTCCAAAGTGAGTTCCAGGAAAGGTGCAAAGCTACACAGAGAAACCCTGTCTCAGAAAAAAAAAAAAAAAAGGACCCACCAAGTCCAATTTGAGCTGCTCGCATGAGCACAGGTGTTGGGACACCCACCGGAGCAGAGGCGACCTGCCTCAAGGTCTCTGAACTCCCTAGAGAGTGCACAACACTCCCTCCCCTTAAGTGGTCACATACTCAGACAAGAAGCCACGCCCCAAGGCTTATACCCCAAAGCCATTGGCGGAATGAATTCCCACAACACACGGTTAGCATTTTATAGCTCTCTTCTCCATTCACTGGCTCTTATATTCTTTCCTCTCTTCTGCTGATGTTCTCTGAGCCTTGGTTTGGGGTTGGGGTTGATATAGAAGTCCCATTTAGGGCTCGGTGCCTTCTAAGAATTTTGACCACTTATACACCTCTGTATTTACTGTTGCTCACAGATGAGCTTCTCTGACGAAGGCTGAGAGCAGTCAGGTGACCAGTGATCTTTACAAAGGCTGCCTTCTCTCCATGTCTCCTGAGCATGTGGGTGGCTGTGTTGTACACAGCAGCTGATTAGTTGTGTTCTGAAGTGTGTACCTGCCAGCTGCCACAGTCTCGCCATCTTGTCTGAGTTCTGTATGAACTCATTGCTACTGTATGAAAGCTCATGTGTTAAAAATTTACCTCCCTGTAAGTTATAAAGCTGTAAACATCCCCATGCCATAAAGACTCTGACTCTGTAATTGGGGAGGGATTTTGCAATACTGGTACTGGTACTCAGGCTCCAGTAAAAGATGAATTCAGCCATTCTCCCTGTTCTTGTATATAAGTGTCACCTTCCTTCTCTGTCTTCCTCTGTGAGATGTCAGACCAAAAAGGATGCTGCCTGACACTGGCCCCATGTCCTTTACTTCTCTGCCTCTAGAACCATAATGAATGCATGTCTGCTCCTCATAAATGATCAACTATCAGGTATTCTGTCACAGCAGCAGAAAACTGATTAAGACATCTATCAAAACACTACCCAGTGTCTATCTGACCCCTTATTAACATGATTCTATTAAGGACATGTTTATCTCCTGGTCTGTGTTCTTTTTTTTTTAATTAAATATGTTTATTTATTAAATTTTTTTCCATTTTACATACCAACCCCAGTTCCCCCTCCCTCCCCTTCTCCCACCTCCTCACCTCTCTCCCACTCTACCCCCATCCTTACCCCCTCAGAGTGGATAAGGCCTCCCATTGTAGTCAACAAAGTCTGGCATACCAAGTTGAAGGAGAGCCTAGCCCCTCCCCATTGTATCAAGGCTGAGCAAGGTATCCCACCACAGGGAATGGGCTCCAAAAAGCCATTTCATGTACCTGGGATAAGTCCTGGTCCTGCTGCCAAGAACCCCACAAACAGATCAAGCCACATAGCTGTCACCCACATTCAGTGGGCCTAGTTAGGTCCAATGCAGGTTCCTGAGCTATCAGTCCAGAGTCAGTGAGCTCCAACTAGCACCGGTCAGCTGTCTCTGTGGGTTTCCCCATCATGATCTTGACCCTCTCTTCTTCTTCTTCTTCTTCTTCTTCTTCTTCTTCTTCTTCTTCTTCTTCTTCTCCTTCTTCTTCTTCTCCTCCTCCTCCTCCTCCTCCTCCTCCTCCTCCTCCTCCTCCTTCTTCTCCTTCTCCTCCTCCTCCTCCTTCTTCTTTTTGAATGCCAAATGCCATTTATTGAAGGAGGGAGATATCTTAAATACAGGCTTACAGCACAATGGGATGGCAGAAGTTCGCTTCTGATGTTTTTTTTTTTTGTTTGTTTGTTTGTTTTTGATTGAACGCTGGGCTTTGCACTTGCTAGGCAAGTGCTCTACCACTGAGCTAAATCCCCAACCCTGCTTCTGATGTCTTACAATCTTGCATCTAAGCTATTAACACCCAATATGTTGGATACACAGACAAGGAACTTCACTTAAGCATTCAGGAGAGTGGAATCTCGCAGGGAATTAGCACAGGACGGATATCAAGGTCAAGGTCAGCAAGCAAGGCAACAGTTACCCAAAATGGGGGCCAAGGACCTACAGGTCCCCCTTTTACTAAAAAATGAGCTTCTGACTTAGGTTGCATATGACGTCAGCAGGTCACCTTACCCGTCATAGAGACACCTGTCCAGGCCACACAGGTCTTCTGTCTTAGGTTGGTGAGTGCCCCCCAGGAATTACCTGTCTCTGAATACTCATTATCATACAGGCTCAATCTTGTGAGAGCTGCAGAGTTAACTGTTGCCAAAGATCTCTAAGTGACACTGGGCTTGCAATCTGTGTGTTTGACACAGAAAAGACCAACTGAAGTCTTAACCCACCCATAGCCAGTAGGTTAAAGACAACTGAACCATTCCCTTCCTTAACCAGACTTACTGCAAACTGGAGACCTTGTAAGATATTATCCCGAGAGCAAATGGACCACTGCTACTACTGTTTCTGGGATTGCCATTTCATAATTGGTTATTACAGGTAGCACAGTGGAGACCCTGGCAGCAAAAGTAGCTACCACAGTTAATTAATCTTTCATTCTATTGGGCATGACAAATTTAAATCAATAGTTATGTACATTTCAATTGACTTTGAAAGCTATAAATTTACAAACTGGTCTCTGTTCTTACCTAGAACTGGTAAAGTTGAATTTAAATGTGTTGGTTTTTATTAGCAGATCTGTGCTGTTTTTAAGTTTCATAAGGAATACCCACCCAAAGAATGGTGTAGCAAATGAAATAAAGAACAGCCAAAAACACTCACAGTGTTTTCTCTGCTATTCATGCTATACACATGCAAATATTCATTCTCTGCTATTAGGGAAAAATTGTTCATTCTTGCACGTTAGTTTTAAATAACAAAATGGAGTGACACTGGTTTATATACATGGAGATTGGATCTGCCTCATATCAATTGCTTCCTCTCTCTTGAGTTCTCCATTTTGTTCTTTTTGTAGCTTGTGTGTGTGTGTGTGTGTGTGTGTGTGTGTGTGTGTGTGTATGAGATAGAGAGAATGTTGACATGTGTGCATATATGTGGATGTTTGCATGTATAGATGTACATGTGTGGATGTGTGCACATGTGTGTTTTCATGTGTGTATATGAATATTTGCATGTGTGTTTGCACAGCGTATATGGATGTGTGCATGAATATGTATGCATATGTTATAAAACATGTATGCTCATATATGTGTGAATGTTTGTGTGCATGTACACATGTGAGGGTATGTGTGTAAGTGTGTGACCATGTAGTGGCCCAAGGCTGATACTGAGAATCACCATGTATCCTTTGCTGTTTTCCACCTGCTCCCTGATTCAGTATCTCTCAATAAAAGAGCTCACCTGCAGCCAGTGGGTCTGGTCTTGCTAGTAAGGTTGTTTTGAGGGTTCTGACTCTGCATTTCTTGGCTGGAACTACAGGCAGGCTGCCATGCCTACCCAGGCTTCTGGAAATTCAAACTCCAAGCCTCAGGCTTGTGTAGCAAGTACTTAACCACTGAGCCATCTCCACAGGCCCCTATTCTCTTCTTCCATGCTTTCATTTGTTCACTAGTTCCATCCTCAGGATCACCCAATGGCAGATTTAGACCTACAACCATATGGAGCCTAGCAGCAACAAGCCTTCTCTCTGGCTGGCCAAAATCATGAAACCCTAGCTAGAACTTGAGCCCTTCCCCGGCCTTGATAGAGACCTGTGCCTCCCCTGTGGTTATAATGATGTCCACCAAATAAGATGCTTAGCTGAGCATGGTAAGACTCACCTGTCAAACTCTGGAGTGGGAGATGGAAGTGAGTCATGAAATGTGGACCCAGCTAACTATAATGTTGAAGAGCAGAGGGGCACCATAAACCAGAAGCCATGGAATGTTCAACCACAATGGAAATCTACATTGAGTTTCAATTTGGAGGAGTGATTTGGGAAATATCAAGAAAATTGGACTCATCGATATTTCAATATCAAGAAATAACTCATATT
The DNA here is from genome assembly GCF_903995425.1 of Onychomys torridus. Taxonomy (NCBI): domain Eukaryota; kingdom Metazoa; phylum Chordata; class Mammalia; order Rodentia; family Cricetidae; genus Onychomys; species Onychomys torridus. Next base: position 26,720,095 of record NC_050464.1, read on the forward strand.
AAAATCCCAAAACCCTAGCTGACCTTGGCAAAATGAACCCACATTTGATCATGGCAAGAATCCCCAAAGGTAGAACGTAGTCTGGGACTACACCAATTTCCCAAGTTCCCAGAGGTCCAAGGGATATCTCACAGAACTTGCTTGCCCTTGAAGATGCTAGAACTTGAGACCACAGATTTAGGTTGAAAGGGTCCATTGAGTATGTGCAAACAGTGGCTGGCGTGTGAAGATGCATGTCTTATTTGAAACAAGAGGGAGTGGTTTGCAAGTCAAAACTTAGACCACCACCCCCCTCCTGATCCCAGTGGGAATCTAAGGGCTTGGGATATAGATTCCTCTATTGTCATACTTTGCCGTGAGGGTGAATGCATCCCTGGATCTAATTATTGTCATCTTTTCTGTGCAAGGTGACAAATTAACTCACTTAAATTTTTATATAGGTGACCATGTGATTGACATAAATATAGCAAGTCTTAGCCATGCCCCCAAGCCAGTGTGGAGAGTTCAATTCCTGTTCTGTGGCCACCAGAGACACAGCTTTACAGCTAAAAACATTTTTAAGCTCTGACAACAGTATTGTAGGATAAAACGCAGGGGCTCCATGGACCCCATTTTTAACCTGCTTGAAATTGCCTAACACTGACTACACTGCTAAGCTGTGTAGAACGCTCCTCAAGCAAGTCTGTAAATTCCCTGTCACTCTAGCCAATTGCTTCTGGGTAACAAGAATCCTCATTTGAAAGCAATAATTAAGCATCTATAAAAAGCAGTGGTGCCTGGTGTATGTAGGAATTTGCACAGCAGCAGACCACTAGGGAGTGTTTGCAGGGGAACAGTAGAGAGGCAGAGAAGCCACAAGTCCTACTGTCTTCAAAAGCAAGCAAGTTCCACACACTGGATGTCGTTGGACCGCTGGGGACTTAGGCAAGCTGGCGTGGGCATAAGCCCTGCCCTACACCAAGCAATTTCTACACTGATTGAATGTGGGCTCATTTCTCACATCTTCCTTTTTCCTAAGAGAAATTAAGGTTTTGAATATTTATGTGGGGTAACCTTCAATATTGAAGTGTTGATAACAGTTCGTGAAGAGAGCTTGAAATGTATGCTGTTCATCAATGACAGGAAAATTACTGCTGATATACAAAACACCTGCATCAAACATGCTGGACATTAAATGGGAATCCCCAAGGATCCATGTTGTATAATTTAACATATGTGACATTTTGGAAATGACAAAATTATGGAGAACAGATTCACTTTGTGGTTCCTTGGGGTTAAGGCATTGATCACAAACTGAGGTATATAATAATAAACTTTTGAAAATTTTAAGTCCAGAACCTTGTTCTTGAAGCCAAAGATGGACAATGAAGATGTCCAAGCATACATTGGGTCCTGAACTTTACACAGACTTGAGTCATCAGAGAGGAAAGCCTCTACATAGATAAGACTGTCTTTATTATTAATTGGTGCAAGAGAGTCCAGCTTACCGTGGGCGGCACCATTCCCTATACAAATGGTCCTGGGCTGTACAATTAAGCTAGACGAGCATGACCCTGAGAGTGCGTCAGTAAGCATCCCCCTCCTCCTGGAGCAGATTCCTGCCTCCAGGTTTCTGGTTGAGTTCCCACCCTGACTACTCTCAATAATGACCTCTGACCCATTAACTGAAATAAACCCTCTGCTCCCCTAAATGTCTATAGGCCAAAGTGTTTTATCATAGCAACAGAAAGAGAACTCTGACAAGTTAGTAAACGCATTATGGTATGAGCTACAGTTTAGAATGCCTTGTACAGCCTCTGTTGAGGTGACACTTGTCCACACAGTGATTAGATTTAATCACAAAAGTGACGTGAATGCAAGGGTGATTCCTAAAGAGAACTGTGGCTGAAGGAGAAAGAGGAACCAGGAGTGAGGCATAATTTGAAGGAAGAATATCGCTACGTCTCCTCCACTAGGCCAGGCAAGGATGTTTGAGCATATGAGTGAAAATGGTGGATTTTATTATCCAAATAGCATTTATATAGATATTCTTATGTAAAGTTTCTAGCCAATGCCCTAAGCAGCTTTGGAAGGGAGGAGGCCTCTTGAGTTATCCTTAGCTGAGGCAACAGTGCTAGGTCTCTGCATCGCCTTGGACTTAGCTGTCAGGAACCATCAAAGCCATTGCTGTTGCCCCTGGGGAGCCAGTGCCCAGTCCTGTAGAAGTCTCTGGCCTCACATCACATTTCCTATTGTGAGGCACATGACAAGCACGTTTTATATTTTGTTTTCATGTTTGGTTCTTTAAATTTTTTTTCTTAACTATTGTGTAAATGTGCATTATTTGTGCCACGGTACAAATCTGAAGGTCAGAGGACAACTTGGTTCTCTTCTATCACCTTTGTATGAATTCTGGGTGTTAAACTCAGGTCTCCATGTTTGCACAGCAAGTATCTTTACAGACGAGCCATCTCTCAAGCCCTCTGATTCTTCATCTTAACAGCTCTTGGACAGGCTAAGCAAAACCCTTTTGTCTAGAATTTTGCGACAAATCTGCCCAGGGGCATGCTGTGTTTCCAGCATCCTCTGGCAAACGCTAACTGCTTCTATAATATATAAATTGTTAACATTATTTACATTGTTTGTCAATTTATTTTAAAATGAGTAACTGACCATTACTCATCTGTAAAGCTCTGCATGCTGTATGTAATTTCACTGATCTGGTTAAAATACTTAAGCTTGGCTACTCACCGGAACATGAAGAATTGTTAAGGCGCAGCATGGGGGTGGGGGTAGGAGGAACAAACCAAAACAAAAACAGTGAAATCCTTTCATATCTTCTGAACTCAGGCACCAAGCCCAGCAGTCCTGAATAATTTCAAAGAAGCAATAGGGGATATATTCTGTTTTCTGATTATTTGGTCAGCTCTTTCTTTGCCACTTATAATTAGAGACAAGATAACCACAGTTCTGGTTCACCTGGCAGAGGCTAGGAAATGGCTTCTGCCTGTTGCCACCAGGTGGCAATCAATGACTTAATCCCATGCCTGGAATGAGGCCCCAGAAGTCCTTACTGAAGGCATTTCTGCAGCTAAATAATAAAATCAACAGCAACAGGAACATTTTACTTAGTGTTGTGTGTGATGCTTAATCTCATTTAATTTCCAAAAGTCTCCTCTATCATTTTTAAAAAGCTAAGCACGCCATTGCCCTATCAACTAGCTGTGATTGCCCTACAGAATCATTCTAGCAAAAACAAATGAACTTCTTATATTTATACAAAAATATATGTTCAAATGCTTATGACAAACCTTCTGAGAATAGATTGTCCCAAACTGGAATACAACCCGAATGTGCTTTAACATAAAAATATTCAAATTAGGCTGCACCAGACAGTAGAATACCACTCAGAAGCATCAAAAAGCATACTTACTATTCACAGCCCCGGCCTCCCCAGTGAATTATGCTAATGCAAAAATCCCATCTCAAAGAGTCATATGCTAAATAATTTCATTTATGTGACATCATGGAAATGATAAAATTATGGAGAACAAATCAGGGATTTCCAGGGGTTAAGAAGTGAATCAAAAACCCCAGCAGTGAATTAGGATAAAGTTTTCAGGAATATCAGATTTATATCCTTTACCCCACAGCCAAAGGAGTGGTCATATCACACTGTGTCTTTTAAGAGTCTGACAGAGTCACAAGGCTGGAGAGAGAGTACTGGTCCTGGTGTTACAGGCATAGAGGCCTGAGTTTGATCACCAGAAACCAAGTAAAAAGAGCCAGGTGTGATGGTATGAGCTTATAAGCCCAGCTCTGTGGAAGAAGAGACAAACAGATCCTAGGTTTTGGGAGACTGCTTACATGGTGAGTTTCACTCCAGTGAGACACTGTTTCAAGAAATGAGGTGGATGGGGATTAAGAAAAGACATCCAAGGTTTCCCTGTGCCTTTCATATGCTTTCTTGCTGTGGAACAATCCTTTTCTACACTATGAATATGTATTACTCTCGTTGGTCAATAAAAAGCTGACAGGCCCATAGCTGGGCAGGAAGTTAGATGAGAAAGTTAGAAAGCCAAACTGAGGATGATGGGAAGAAGGAGGGTAGAGTCAGAAGAGATGCCTGTCAGCCACCAAGAGAGCAAGATATGTAAAAAAAAAAAAAAAAATGAGATAATAAGCCATGAGCCACATGGCAGAGGGTAAATAAGAAATATGGGTTTAAGTATAAGAGTTAGCTAGTAACAAGCCTAAGCTATTGTCAGAGCATTTATAATTAATATAAGTCTCAGTGTAGAAATTTGGAAGCAGCTGATGAACAGGAAAACTTCAGCTACATTCTCTCTCTCTCTCTCTCTCTCTCTCTCTCTCTCTCTCTCTCTCCCACCCCACACCCATCCTCACCACCATACACACACATACACACAAAGACAGACATACACATATATACTGAAAAAGAAAATATCAGACTTAAGTTTCAAGTATTTTTTGTTTTTTTGTTTTGTTTTTAGTTTAGTTTTTAGGTTTTTTTTAGACAGGGATACTCTGTGTAGTTATGGTGCCTATCCTGGATCTTTCTCTGTAGACCAGGCTGGCCTCGAACTCACAAAGATCCTTCTGGCTCTGCCTCCCAAGTGTTGGGATTAAAGGAATGTGTGTTGCTACCACCTGGCAAGTTTCAAGTCTTATAAAGAAATTTAAGTCTTAAATAATAAGAGCTCACTTTCGTTTGTCTATCCATTTTAGTTAGACAAACTTGAGGACCTGAGTTCAGATCCCAGCACTCACAAAAAAAGCTAGCCTTAGTGTCTGTCCATAATCCCAGTTCTGGGGAGACAGAGACAAGCAGATCCTTGGAGTTCATTAGCCTACTGGAATTGGGAGACTCTGAGCTCAGGGAGAGACCCATCTCAAAAAATAAAGTAAGACGGATGGAGGATGACACTGCAGAGCCACCTTTGGCCTCCACATGCATGTGCACACAGGAACACATATGGGAATACACCATAGAAATGTCTTTAAAATTACTCATATGTGCAGGGCACCGTGTCTCAGAACATGTGTGCTCCTGTGTCAAACTTATAGCAGAGAAAACATCTCCCCTCAAAATTTCATCTTTTTTTTTTTGTGAGGAAAAACTTGGAAATCTTTTCCTCTTAAGAACTGCAGTAGCTAGGTGGTGGTAATGTACGCCTTTAATCCCAGCACTCGGGAGGCAGAGGCAGGTGGGTCTTTCAGTTCCAGGCCAGCCTGGTCTATAGAGGGAGTTCCAGGACAGGCAGGGATACACAGAGAAACTCTGTTTCAGAAAAGAAGAGGAGTGGGAGGGGAAGAAGGAAGAATAAGAAGAATAAAAATAAGAAAAGAAGGAAGAAGAGAAGGAGGAGGAGCAGTCCCTAATACCCATCATCTCGAGTCCCCTTTTTGGGCACTGGCTGACTCCTCAGTATTTCTCCATTCCAGCTCTATTTCAATATCTTTCACCAGCATCTCCCTGACTCTTTTACCCTGAGTCTCACTAGTCTCTAATAAACAATTCTATAAGTCCGCTGATATCTCTCTTTGTTCTTATTTATTTTGTGTGGGGGGGGGGGGGGGGGGGTGTTTGCCTGTGTGTATGTATATGCATCACAATCATGCAGTGCCTGGAGAGACCACAAGAAGGTGCTGGCTACCCTGGGAGTGGAGTTACAGATGGTTGTGAACTACTATGTGGATGCTGGGAACAGAACATGGGTCCTCTTCTATAGTAGCCAGCCCTCTTACCCCCTGAACTTACCCCCATCTCCCTACACTCTGATATTTGAAATTTAATGAACAGTTTTAGTCATATAACTGCTATCATTATCAACATGATATTAAGGTGTTTAATATGAACTTTAAAAGTGTAAGTTTTGGAAATACGTTCTGAATGTTTCATGACAATGTAGAAACAACAGTTAAAAATAAGTAGGTATACCCTATGCCCATCTGCACAAAAGCTGTCTGAAGTAATGAAAATTCATCTCCAACCAAGGGACTAAGAAACTGCTGGGCTTCATCGTACACACACAGACCATCCTTGTGATGTGTATTTACAAACTGAAACAGCAAACCCAAGTTCCAGCCATTGACAAAGGAACAGTACTAGATGAACCTACTAAATGTGGTGGGAAGACTCCATCACTCAGCACTCAGCAAAGAAATCAAAGAACAGAAACTATGGTGTGAATCTGAGATGCACGGGAATGCTGATCATTACCACATCTCTATCTAAAATATCACCCAAGGACTTGAATAAACCACAGTGAAAGAAAACAACACACAGGGGCTTTATTGGAGCCAGAGATTAGGGCAGAGGCAGTGACCATGTAAAACAGAGCCAATGATGGATCTGTAATATGTATGTGCACTGACTTGAGGTTAGGTTCCCTCAAATGAAAAACTCAAGAAAGTAATATTCCAGTTCAAACATAATCCCTTCTGCTTGCATTTCCAAGACGACTTTCCAGAAAGTCTTGCTGTTGCAGGTGTGAAAAGATGTCACATCAGAGACTTTCTGAATCATGCATTTCAGGGTAGCTCAGCATCTAAATATAATCCTGTTCCCGAGCTCCTGCCATCATTACCATTTGGTAATTGTAAGCAATGTGACGGGAGCTTTCGCTTCCAGATGTATGACTGAAGATTAGATTCTGTTTACACAATGTTGCTGCCTTCTCCCTTTTAGAGTGCTCAGTTTGGAAGGAAAGGTCAGCTCTCTGCACATTAGCTAAAGCAATTAATTCTTCAGGGCTTGCTTCCCCTAGGTGTCAGAGAATTAAGGAATGCTGAGGCTGGATAAGGCTGGATTCTTGCAGGGGGCTCTTTTATTTTGAAGTTCTGACACATCTGGTTTTTCTACCTGTTAAGTTACAACTCAGCAAATAGAGAGGTCAGACTTCCCAGACCCTTGCAGTGGGTAAATACTGATGGTGTGTCTAAGTGGACACCTGTGCCCATCTGATGGAACAGCCCTGGATGAAGATGCTCACTACTGTATGGAAGGTGCTGTGATTCCACACTGAACAAATACAGAACAAAGACAGGGTTGTTAACCTGGACCATAGGGAAGATCGTACACTCTACACACAGTCCCAATATATAACGGTTCCATTGGTCCTCTTTAAGATATTGGGGTGGGGGGAGCCGCACATATACGGAATAAGCCACATTTTGAATTTTTAGATCAGCCTCAACTGACATGTGTGATTCACTGCTCACTCACACAATCATAAAGGGACGTATTGATACTCTGCCATGTGATTTATCTATCATCAGAATCTTTGGAAGGTGCAAGTATTCGAGAGATCACGGGTGTGAATAGCTTCTGCTCTGTTGCTTGCCTCTGCATGTGAAGCAGTGGTCAATGATGACGGGAGTTCAACAATGGTGCTGGCATTCCCAAACACTTGCTGTCTTCCCGTGTGTTTCTGCTGTCATTTGCAGACAAAGTGCCATTTGCAGACAAAGTCTAGAGACCAGTGGACCTGGGGACCACATGTGAATGAAACAGACACTCACACACAGACACAGACACACACACACATAGACACACACACACACACACACAGACACACACACACACACACACACACATACACACACACCAGACACACACATGCACACACACAGACAGACAGACAGACACACACACACACACACACACACACACACACACACACACACACACACGTCTGTCTCTCTGTCTGCCTGTCTGTCCATGTGTCTGGAGACCCATCTTCCCTAGCACATAAGTTGATCTATACACAAGCTTGTTGGTTAGAAGTAGTATTTCTTAATAGGGAATTTCCCAGCTCCTCTCTTCCTCTACAGCTCTAAGTTCAACTTTTGATTGAGAAAGCAAAAGAGGGGATGGAAAGACACCTAACAGTTACAAACATTGACCATCCTTGCACACGACCTGAGTTCAACTCCCAGCACTCACAGGATGGTTCATAGCTACCTATAATTCCAATTCCAGGGGACCCGACACCTTCTTCTCGTCTCTGTGGGCAATGCACACATGCAATGCATATGCACACATTTAGGCAAACACGTAAAGTAAAAATAAATTAAATCTTATTTTTTAAAAGAGCAAGCAACTTGCTCATTAAATGCACTGCTTGTGGTGATGTAGAGGGTCACAGTGTGCTAACCAGAGTTTAATAGCAGTCATTTTTATTGCTAGTATCTAATTAATGAATTGTAGAAATCATGTTATTTTAAAAAGTGCACAGGATGACTTAATAACAAAAGAAAATCTGATGCATTCTGAAATGATGTTTACAGGTCACAGGTTGGTTTTAATAAAATGACCTAACTAGTTCTTTGAAAAACAGTTTTCATCAAAATTTGCAAAGAACTGATGGTGTTAAAAATCTTGATATCCCTGGGGATAAACGGAGCATCTGGGTTTAGTTAGCGAACTGAATAAATGTGATCATAAGCAAGGCTCACAGAGTGTATCCGTAGGATCAGAATGAAACCTCTCTGCTAATTCCAAGTGATACCACTGAATTCCTAGTATAAATGAAATATCGCTGTGTATTTGTTTTTATTCAAAATGCAAAGAGACGGCGATGATTGGTTTAGGCTGACAGACATGCAAAGAAGATGCTTGTGGTTCACTCAGGTAGCGCAGATAGAAACAGCTGCTGAGAAAAGTCATCCAGGCCAAATGGTACAGTACAGGCCTATCATCCTGGCACTCCCGAGGCTGACTGTCATGTGCTAGACTTTTCCTGTGGAGAAGCAACACAGGCACTTCCCCTCACCCCAGAAAGGGAACACATGGTGTCCAGAGTAACGACTGCACAAAAGTCCAACATGGCGAATCAATGGCTTTTCATTGGGGTTACTTGCAGGAGTGTAGGTGAGGGATTGTGAACAGGAGCAGGGATGATTTAAAACAAAAAACAAAAACAAACAAAAAAAAAATTGCATTACTTCAAAGCCCACCACAATGTGAGTGAAGACTCAGGAATGTTGGAACCACAGTGAGTGTTCTCTCTCTCTCTCTCTCTCTCTCTCTCTCTACCTCTACCTCTACCTCTACCTCTACCTCTACCTCTACCTCTACCTCTACCTCTATCTCTATCTCTCTGTCTCCAGAGCTTGCAGGCAACTCCATAGGGCTGAGAACCTCCTTTCTGTACCTTGGGTGGTCAGTCTCCTTCATAGCTGCTGTTTGACGTTTCTATAGACTGAAGGGAATATAAAGACTTTTAAGATTCTTGCAAGTTTCAGCTTTCCCAGACATGGGAGGATTGCTCTCTGTTGCTCCTGGAAGGAGGGTTTCAGTTCCAGAGAAACTGCTTTTGCAACACCGAGACAGGGGAATTCTGTTTGTCTGGGTTAGTGTGAGTTTTCAAGGTAAGGCTGGGTAATGTAGTGAGACCCTGTCTCGTCTAGAAATAAAAAGTTAAATAGAGGACCAGGGGTGTGTTTCAGCTGTCAAACTCTAATGTAAGTGAGGTCCTGGGTTGCACCCCCAGTGCCTCAAAAATTAAATGAATGAATGAATGAATAAATAAATAAATAAATAAATAAATAATGAATGAATGAATAAATGAATGTTGATGGTTACAAAACTCTCTGCAACAAAATTCCATTAAAAAACATTTGTCTACCAAATATGTCTGGCAAAGACAACAGTTTCTGGTTCTGAACAAACCACAGGAGTCTCTAAATCAGAAAAGAAAAAAATAAATAAATGAGAATATAATGGTTTTAGCAACCGAAAATGAGTTCAAACATAGTCTCTTTTTCTCTGGAACTTCAAACTAAAATCTGTGGAAGGTACAGACCCAAGACATAGAAAAGAAGAATAGAACCTAAAAAAAGACCATGTTTTCCCTCGAGGAGTGCATTACCAGACAGGGCACCTGTGTCCCTAAAATATGATTAGACTACTAACAGTCAGGACTGGCCATTTGTCATATCACAACTTGGATTCAAAAGATCCAGACATAGAAGTATCAAGAGAATCTAGATGTTTAAAATGTTTCTGTGACAATTTCCCTTTTTAAGTTCTACTGACTAAATTTAAGCAGTTCAACTTGTGTGTTGATTCCAGATGATAACCCTTGCTGTCTTAAGAGACTTGGTGTGCACTGCCCTGGAATATTCAACCAGAGATCTAGAGTGTCTGGCATCACACAGTTCATCCCAGTCTACACAGCCAACAGCAGGGGTGCCACCGATCCCACATCACTATCAACTCTTCATCCTATCGCCTGCCTTTACTTCTGACTTCTGCCCTGTGGTCCTGTTAAGTGCAGTGTTGGTCTGGTTACCTAACTACTCTGTGTCTCATCAAATGTCCCCTGAGAAGCAGGGTTGAAATGTATCCTAGGCAGATTATTTGTGATGTGCACTTTAAAGGTAAGGTGGCAGATGTAAGTGTAAGTCATCTGAGACAACTGGACTCCATTGAAATTTGAAGCCCTCATTTGCATAATTACCATACCTTATTTGGCAACATCACCTTAGTGTTCAGCCACACTCATCACTACTGGAGTTAAGCCATACAACAATATACAAAACATAATCACAGCTAGACAGTTGTAAGTGAAAAAATACTGGGTTCCAATATAGTGTTTATTTTCAACTACTTAGTCTTAGTAACCTTGAACATGTCTCCTCCCTTTTCCAGTGTCATTAAATGTTAACTGAGAACCTAAAAAATTAAAACCATAATGTCAACCCATAAAATGCTTGGCTGGGCAAAGCGTGTGATTTCAAAATTCAGTCAGCAAGAAACCATTATTTTTAATTTTTTCTAACATGCCTGTCTCATTTGTATTATTGTTGCAATATTTATATCAAGAGGTCACTTAAAAGGCTTCATTATTAATTTTAAAAGAACACTTATGTCATAGGACTACAGAATAAAGCAACAGACATCACCATGAATAGGTGTTACTTCAAGAAGAAACTGATAAAATGTTAAATTATCCCAATTGGCAGGTGACATGATGTAGGTGACATCATTTGGGGAAAGAGAAGCCAGCTTGGGAGGAGAGGAGATCATGTACATCATTAACTTAAGGAAAACAGACAGTCTGCATTGGAGAGGGTAGGGGAGTAATCACCTTGATTGCATGCTTCTCCTCCTGTCACTGTATACCTATGGGCATAGAGATCCTGGGAGTACCTCAGTGTGGTCCAAAGGTCCTGGTGTTGTCCAAAGGTCCTTAAAGTACCTCAGTGTGGTCCAAAAGTCCTGGAAGTAACTCAGTGTGGTCCAAAGTCCTTTAAGTGCCTCAGTGTGATCCAAAGGTCATTGAAGTACCGCAGTGTGGTTCATCTGGGGGAGGTGAGCAGCATGAAGAAGGAAGGAGTGTTGAGGGGAAGGGCAGAAAGATGATGCCCTGTTGCAGAGCAGATGAGCAGGCACAGAAGCCAAAGTCATCAGATGCTACTGCCCACTAGGGGCTTGACTTCAAGATCCCTCCCTTGCAAACGGCCGAGGAGCCCGTGTCAAATATGCAGCTACATCAAACTGACATTTTCAGAACATAATCAAAATAACTAAAGAATCAGGTATTGGAATTCTCACTGTTTAATTTAGCCTGTTTAATGTCACATCCGTACAGGTGTATTCACACAGCTTTCCACATGTCCTTGATTGGGAGATTCGGAACTCTACAGTTACTCAGTTCCACCTTGTATTCCTCTAAGGTTGGTAAATACTCTAGTGAGATAACAGTTTTCATCCTGAACTCTTCAGCTTTCATTAGAATATGTCACTTGCCAACACATGGTCAGAATTGTAAAGGGCTCAAAATATATGTTAATATATTTCACAGAATAATGCTGTATAATTGTGCTGTCAGCCAGCAATAGACACTGCTTTCTTTATAACAGGAGACAGTTTCTGAACCACCAGTATCCATGTTCCATTTTCTGCTACCACCCAGAAAGAACATCAGGCATTTCATGTCAGGATGGACATGGAAGAAGACTGCAGAAAGAAGGTACAGGTGACATTTGATAGAATGTTCAAGAAACTACTTTGAGTCCATCAATTCCATGTGTATTTACGAGTGTGGATGATGGGAAAACTGTGATTCTGTGTGTCTTAAAATGGACTTAAGTGTAATTGCTTCTTCTCCAACTAGCTGTCGCCTCTGAGGAACAAGCCGGGTGGTGGTGGCAAATGCCTTTAATCCCAGCACTCCAGAGGCAGAGGCAGGCTGATCTCTGTGAGTTGAGCAAGATCCAGGACAGGCTCCAGAGCTACACAGAGAAACTCTGTCTCCAAAAACCAAGAAGAAAATAATCTGAGGAGCAAGTGAACACCCAGAGCACATTTTTCAACCTTAATTCTATTCTTTTAAAACTCTGTGTGTGTGCATGCACACATGAGGGGAATGTACATAAGTACACACATGTTCTGGAGCATGTATTAGAGGTCAAAGGATGACTTGAAGGAATTGGTTTTCTCCTTCTACCACCTGAGGTCCTGGGGATAAAACTCAAGTCTTTAGATTAGACAGCAATCAACTTTACCCAATGAGCTATTTTGTCCTCTGAGAGAAAAGAGAAGAGAGGGGAGAATTAAAATATAGACCAGGTTGCTAAATATAGAGAGAACCCAGCTCTTCCGTCCATGCCAGTCCATGATAGACATCTGTCATAGCCTTAAAAACTACCACTAACATGATGCTGCTGTCTCATGGACACAGGCTTCAGAGTGAAATTTACCAACCATCCCCTGCAAAAAAAACCAAAACCTTGCTTACAATTCCCTCTCTAAAAAGCAGGAGAGATGATGGAACATGCACCTCATCCCGGCTTGTCCAGTTCATTCTACAGAGCAGTGTGAGTCTTCCCAGTGCATGGGCTTTCTCAATCCACGAATGAGGTCTCTGTGGCGTACTATTGGTACCCAATAAATAATTCTTGAGGGGGTTGACTAGGGACATCACGTGAAACAAAAAAGGCAAATACAGCTGTGACCAAGAGAGCATATCTGTGGGACTGAAAAACACAAGCCTCCCCAGTGGAGGACAGTCGCCTCTCATCTATAGCAATACAGCAATTAAGATACAGCTTTTGTCACTAAGTTCTGACCAGGACTGTAGGGACAGGCCTCTCAATTTCAGCTATTGCACCATTTTTATAATTGCCTAGCCACAGAATGGATTCTACTAATTAAAGACGGTAATGCCATTGGCTTTCAATTTTTGAACTCATGGAAGGACATTCTCCATAGAGGATAGCAGAAGTGGGTCAGCTCTGGTTTGTGTCACTTGTGGATTTGTACTCCCTGCCCCTGTTATTTGTGAGTCCACTTGTAATTAAAGAGAAGTTGGTGATCGTGGAGGTACGGCTGCCTTTATTCTGCTAGGGCTGTACATAGCATTCAGGCTTACTTGCTATCTAAAAGAATGACTGGGAGGAGACATTAAACCCTAATGAAGTCAGGTGACTCATGAAATCTTAAGGAAGGCGCCCATGCATGGGGTCGTGCAGAGGACCTGGATAAGGGCTGTGAAATCAATCTGCTGGATGGACTCATGCCAGCATGACTGGGACAAACAATGTATTTTAGAAACAGAACAAAGTAGAAATCTTTCCTCCTCAGTGGAGGCTCTATAGCTTCACTTGACAGGCTCTAGAATCACCCAGAAGACAGGCCTCTGGGCATGCCTGTGAGGAAGTTTCTAGATTAGGTAAACTGAGATGAGAAAACCCACCCACCGTAAATGTGAGTGGCTCTATGTCATGGGCTGCAGTCCTGGATGGAATAAAAAGGAGAAAGTGAGCTGAGCACCAACCAGCCTTCATCTTTCTCTGCTTATCAACCATGGATGTGATGTGACCAGCTGCCTGACATCTTGCCACCATGTCTTCCCTGCCATGAGGGACTGTGTGCCCTCAAACTGTGAGCCACAACCCTCCCTTCCAGAAGTGGCATTTGTCAGGGTTTTTGTCATGGTGGTGAGTGTAGAAATGACTAACACAACATCTACAAATGAATCCATAAAGACTTCACAACCCTAGAAAGAAAGGCTACAGTGCCCACCCCACTAATGAAAACAGTAGCCATGTTTAATTTGTAGCTTTAGCATCTTGTGCAGAACACTCTCCTACTAGCTCGCTTGGAGCATCTTAATTCTCTCAACTCAGTGTGAATGTCTTACTTATCCTCTGGCATTAGAGGTGAGAGGCAGATCTCCCACTGTGCTAACTTGCATAATCTCTAATTACTAATACAAACCAAAGAAGAATTTGAACCATCAATCATACACTACCCTGAGACCCTATGACTGCAAATACTTTTCCACCTTCCCAGGGCTCTTGAAAACACAAATCAATGCAACATTATTGTGCTTCACCATGTAACAAACCACATCTGATAGGTATAGGTCTGGCTACATTTCCTAAGACTCTTTTGGAAATCATTATGATACTGCCCAGAATGTGGGCTTTTTTTTTGTTCAACAGTAAAAAATTAGAAGACAATAGCTCAGTGCAAAGTGAAAGTGAAGTTGATTGGCAAGTGTTAGAATAATCTTCTTGACAGGCAGTGGTGGTGCATGCCTTTAATCCCAGCACTCGGGAGGCAGAGCCAGGGGGATCTCTGTGAGTTCAAGGCCAGCCTGGTCTACAGAGCAAGATCCAGGACAGAAACCAAAACTACACAGAGAAACCCTGCCTCAAAAACAAAAAACAAAACAACAACAACAAAAAGTCTTCTCCAACAGAGATAAGGTCCCAGAGCAGGTATATCATGTCTCTAATTGGTCGGAGTTTTTCTTTTAGTTTCCAGTGTCTCACCCATAGATTCCCAGTACCTCTCATTTCCACTGGTCTGCAGATGTCTGGGTACACTTCTGTAACAGGAGTTGGATCTCTATCTCTGTAACTGTAGACTGGCTGGAGTAACAGTGGGCACCACATGCCCCTCTGCTCCTCGAGGCGTAACAGGTACATGAGAGACCCACTAAGGGGTAACATGGACTACATTCTGGAGAAATAGAAACTTAATTCTGGAACAAAAACCCATAAAGAAGTGAAGACCCACCTGTTGCTAAGGACAAAAAGCTATTAGTAAGACAGCCTCAAACTGTGGTTGTTTACATTCTTCATCCTCTCACAATAAAGACCTATGGCCTCATTTACAACCTCAGGCTGCTTCTGCACGAGGTCCAGCAGCAAGTTCACTTACATTTCTACTCAGCCTTGGCTTTATTGACCCAAAGCTCCCAGCCCAATGTGACTACAAACATAGAAGAAACAGTCATTTTATCAGATTGATGCTCCATTTTATTAACCCTTTGAGAATTTTATACAATGCATTTTGACTGTATTCACACACCCCCAACCTCCTCCCAGATCCATGCATTCATCTCTGCCCACCCAACTTTGTGAACCCGCTTTGTTTACTGAAACCCTTACTGAGTCCAACTTGTACTACCCTCATACTCTTAGAGGGTCATCCACTCAAGCATGGTTGTACCAGGAATCACACCCTTAAAAAAATACTAACTTTCTGTCTCCCAGAAGCTATAAATTGCCAGTAACTCCTCAGCTAGGGATGGAAGTTCGAACCCACCTCCCCTCTCCATGTTGGAATTCTGTCTGGCTTGAGCTTAACTCATGTGCTTTATTTTTCCACAAAGAATCTAACTCAAGTTCGCATGTAAAATTCCACATTAGACATAACCAGCTCCAAGGCTTGGTTCTGCTCAGATAAATGTGAACAGAACAACCAATATTGGTTGACAATAAAAAATAGGGGCTAGTGGTGTAGATGAGAATAAAACCCACAACAGCCAAACAGATCAGAAAGTTACAGGGACTGTGCTGTGCTTGAATTGTGAAGATGTATGAGTCGCCTTAATAGAAAAGAAAAGCTGAGGCTATAAATAGCCAAGCTACACCCTGGGTGATTTCTACACCTGAGTTATCTGAAAGGCATTCAAGTGCAGTTAATCTCTGGCTTTTGTCTCTTAGGAATGTCTCTGTAGCCATCCCTGTCAGAACTCTTTGCAAAGTTAAATTAGCAGGGGCTCACACAGCGACAGTGAATATCCCCAAGTATGTTCCCAACAAAGGCCCCCTACAACAGCACATCATGGTAGAGAGATAAGCTGTCCTCAGACACCAGCTCCACCTCCAGAAACTAACCATTCGAGGTGAAATGGTATGGGCATGGCTATGGTCTCAGTAGCTTGTCTCTGTCAACACCACTAGGCCACTAGCAACTTTATGTGAGTAGAATTATTTAGTATTGAACATTCTTGTTCCTTATTTATTTCATTTAGCAAAATAACCCCAGGCTTAGCCATGTGGTCACTAGATTGATGGACTACATTTCACTATACTGAGAACACTGCTATCTCAGCAAAGGGTTCCCAGCCCCCATATTTCTTGGAATGAATTGGTTTCCATTCCAATCTCCCCTCACTCTCTGTGTTCTCCACCCCCGTTAACCCAGAGGAAATAGACTCCTGACATATAGAAACCTGATCACTATCCCTTCGTCACCTTCTTTTTATTTAAAAACAATTTATTTTTTCTATACGTGCACAGGTATGTTTGCGCATGTGAGTGTAGGAGCCTACAGAGGCTACAAGAGGGCATCGGTGCCCCCTGAAATGGGGTTTACAGGCTGTTGTGAGCCACTCAAGAAGGGTGCTGGCCACAAAACTCAGATCCTTGGCAAGAGCAGTAAGCGCTCTTAACTGCTAAACTGACTCCCCAGGCCCACTCTGTCACTTACCAGTCAGCTAATACCAGGAACCCACAGACATTTGCCAAGACTTTCCCTGGCATATTAGTTACGTTTCTGTTCCTGTGACAAAACACCATAACCAGAAGAAATTTAATGAAGGAAAGGTCTGTTTCGGTTTACAGTTCCAGGGAGACAGAGGAAGGCTTTGAAGCAGGAACAGGACAGAGGTCATATTTCGTCCACACACAGGAAGCAGAGAAAGAGGAACAGGAAGTGGGGTGATTTTGTAATCCTCGCAAGGCTCCACCCCCTAAAGGTTCCATCACCTCTCTAAACAGCTCCACCTGCTGGGGATGGACGTTCAGACACCGAGCCTCCAGGGGGAGTTTTTTGTTCAAACCACTGCACCCAGAAAAAGCGATTTTTTTTGCCCTGGAAGGAGATGTCATAGGACCGTGAGAACAACAGGGCTGAAACTTTTCCATGTCTGCAAATACAAATTGAAGTAATATTTTATTCAAATCTTGAAACACAGCCATTTAAACACTGTGACATGAAATACTGACACAATATTACCCTATGTGAATAATTGGTAATAATAGCTACCTCCGAAATAAGTAATGAAGCATCAGGAGTGGCTCATTCCACAGCTGGCTAGCCAGAGATAGGGTGACTTAGTTAAGGATATTGCTTCAGTATGGTGACAGTTTGCTTAGCCAGAACAATAAAGTAACGTGCTGTAGTTCATTAACCTTTGAAATGACAGAACTAGACACGTGGAGCTGGGCTTGTGTTTCTATGATACTAGCACCAGTGAGGCCAAGGCAAGAGGACTGTCGTAAGAGATTTCAATTTGAAGTCAGCCTGCAACACACGGGGCATCAGACCAGCCAGGGTTACATAGAAAGACCTTGTCTACAAAAAAATAAAAAATAAAAAAAATAAAATTAAATAAAACAAAAAACAAAAAACAACAACAAAACAAAAAAACATAACGACAAAATACTCCAGACCTTCAGATATGAGCCAAAGGCTCTGTATACTGTGTGTGTGAGGTTTTTGTTTGTTTTGTTTTTGTTTGTTTTGTTGTTGTTTTGGGTTTTTTGCATCTGTGAGCTAAATTTAGACTTATTCTCCTTTTTAAAGGATTATTTGTTTTTTATTTATGTGCACATATGTGTGTCTGTGTGTGGGTATGTGAACATAGGTGCATTATTCTCAGAGGCCAACAGAAGGCGCCACATGGCTAAAGCTGGAGTTATAGGAGGTTGTGAGCCACCCCACATGGGTGTCTGGAACCAAACTTGGGATCCTCTGAAAGAGCAGCAGGGGGCTCTTAACTGTTGAGCCATCTCTCCAGCTGCTCCTTTGATAGTTCCTTGGAGAAGGCATCATTATGATTTTTGTTTTAAAGACAAGATCAGAGTAACAAAACAGTTTATGCAGCAGTCACTATGACTTCATTATGCAGATTTAAATATTTAAAATATGTAAATATATGAGGAGGCTATATTTCCTGTAAGGGATCCATTCCCTATGAAACAAAATAAAACTTAAAACACTTCAAGTTGCAAATTCAAGTGTTGGTTTTTTGTTTTTGTTTTTGTTTTTAATTGTCATTGGTTAAATGGGCCTCTTCCTGACCCTTTAAGCCATCCCTGTGTAGTCTACACGAGGGATGCTTGAGTCCTTTGTACCATGGAAGATGTTGGCTCTGTACCAGGCTTCTGGGTCCCTGAGGAGCCCATGGAGTCCTCAGCGATATCCTGCTGCAGCTGCCTCCATAGTCTCCAAGGAGATCTTCTTCTGCCTGTACCGTTTCCTACTGAGACACGAGCTACACCCTCTTAGGGCTTCTTTCCTGACACGTGCCCTTCACTGTCATTCAACCTTCTCTTTCAGTCTCTCCCCATGATTTCTGTCTCTTTAACCTTTCCTTGGCTGGATGATAAGCAGCATGCACACATGCTATGGCTGGCATGCTTATCGGGATTGTCATTTGATGAGTGTAGCCATTATTTCCTTCAACACTTACAGAGTGCCTATTAAATTCCAGGCTTGAGAGGCACCGACATGCACAGCAGTATCTAAACTACAACTTCCTGTTGAAAATTTGCTTAAAACTCTAATTGTTATTCTAAAAAAAAAAAAAAAAAAAAAAATCCCTGATGGTACTCTCCTTCAAACAGACATCATAAACCCTTCACACATTTTCAAAGTCACACTTCTTTTTCTTCTTCTGAGCAAATACTGAGATACCCACTTTTTTTTACCCCAAAGGT
Source organism: Onychomys torridus (assembly GCF_903995425.1). Lineage (NCBI taxonomy): Eukaryota > Metazoa > Chordata > Mammalia > Rodentia > Cricetidae > Onychomys > Onychomys torridus. Next base: position 26,739,067 of record NC_050464.1, read on the forward strand.
ACATTTGATCTCTTTTTAAAAAAATACATTGACCTCTTCCCAAATGCATATCAATTTTTATTTCAAAGTCATACTTCTAGGGAATAGGACTTTCTTCCTCCCCAGGAGATCACAGAGAATGTTTAGAATGGTTCAGGAAACGGAAGAAATCAGGAGGAAATCCGGGTATAAAAGCGAGTTTGCTGTCAGATGTCCAATGGAACTAGAGAGCTTTGATCTGAGCCTCTCACAGGGGGGCATGTCCCTCCTTCCTCCTTGCAACCTAGTCCTTGTGATTAACAAGGTCATGGTGTTTCATTCTACACCGTGGACATTTGTTTACCTAGAAGAAAATAAACAGCCCCAATTTTGGTTGCTACTCATTGTGGGACACACTCAAACTAGATTCCTTGGTTGTTGCAACCTTTTCTCAGTTTTGTTTTTGCCAACATTTCTCAACTCTCCTTGTTAGTGTTACTGTCAGTGTCCACACCAAGTCCTTCCAATTTTCCAAGTTATGTTTTTAAAGAATAGTAAGGGCTCTAGTTCAAGGATGTCTATAGTTTCCCACACCACCCCCCAGTGCCTTCTCTATTGCCTTTCTTTGATGAGTTTGAACTTCACAGGTGCTATCCAAACATCTAGTTCTCCTCTTGGGACTTCCCTGTATTGGCCCAGTTGATCTTTACAGTGTTTCTTTGAACCTTGGCTTGCAGATCTGGGGAGCAGGTCAGGGAGTCAGTGCAAGATAGCCCACGCCACAGCCAGGGACTGACTGTGAAATATGGTAGCATCTTCTGTGCTCTCCAGACTCCAAGCTCCCTACATTCCTCCGCTCATGAGAAGCATTTGATTTTAAATGGAGGCCCATTGCAAATATGCCCTTATTTCCTTCCAGAATATTTATCTGATGTCCACAATGTCAAGGCTGGAGTTTAATTGAGGGGGGAAAAATGTATCTGCTCTTCAGCTCATCTTAGCAAACACTGACACCTGGAGGGTGGGAGGACAGCCCTGGTTTTCTGTTGCAAAGTCTCCAACCATCCTAAAAATGTAGATTTAATATAAATCATCATCTGTGTGTGGATGCATGTGCATGTATGTGGAGGTATGGATGAGAGATGCGCAGATGCTTGGGTGTGTGAATGCATGTGTACAAGTGTGTGTGTGTGTGTGTGTGTGTGTGTGTGTGTGTGTGTGTGTGTGCGTTGTGATGTATTGTACCTGTTGGAGTGCCTGGGGAGGCCAGAAGAACTTCTGGTGTTTTTCCTTACTGCTCTACACCTTGTACTTTGAGACAGGGTCTCTCCCTAAATGGAAAGCTGGCTGTTTCAGCTAGCCCAGCAGCTAGTGAGCTCTCAGCACCTGCCAGTCTTTACATCACCCCCAGTACTGGGGATACAGGAACACACATACATTCCTTAGTTTTCAGTGTAGATTCTGAGAATTTTAACCCAGGTCTTCACACTTGCAGAGAAAGTGTTCTTTCCCACTGAGCCATCTCCCCAGCCTCCATTCATTAAAAAGTATCTTGTGTGGCAAAGAACTCATCTCTGTATGGTGCAGTCTTAACTGAAGCAATTCCACAAAGGACTGCAGGAAGCCCCTGCAAGAAGAAGAAGAAAAAAAAAGAAGGAAGAAGGAGAAGGAGGAGGAGGAGGAGGAGGAGGAGGAGGAGGAGGAGGAGGAGAAGTTCATCACAGAGGTCTCATCTGGAAGCTGGCCTAGGGCTAGGAAGCTGCAGAATGCCTGGGCTCCCCCACAGCATGGTTAATCGGTTCTGAAAGTGAGGATGCCTAGGGAGTTGGGAAGAAGCCCAAAGCAACAAGAATGAGAAAAAGGAAAAGATGGGAGGGTAAGGAATATGATAGACTTCCACCCACGGCAATGCAGGCATGGTCCATGGAAGAGGGGCTCCTATAAATGCCTTATAAACCCCAGAAGAAAGAAATGTAGCGGGGCAGTGATGGTGTACGCCTTTAATCCCAGTACTCGGGAGGCAGAGGCAGGCAGATCTCTGTGAGTTCGAGGCCAGCCTGGTCTAGAGAGCGAGACCCAGGAAAGGCGCAAAGCTACACAGACACAGAGAAACCCTGTCTCGAAAAACCAAAAAAAAAAAAAAAAAAAAAAAAAAAGAAAGAAAGAAAGAAAAGAAAAAAGAAATGCAATGTCTAGATGCTCTCACTGAAAAATATACAGAACAGCATCATCAAAAGGGTAGGAAAGTGTCACCAGTCCCATGTGGTAACTCCCATGCTGCTTCCCCTTCACTTGAGGGAGTCAGAATAGCCACCTCCCTTCAGCTGCTCTCCTCCAAACCAAAGCAGACTTTCTGGTGCCAACCATTGCAAAGTGAGCCCTGACCTGTCCATCTGGTCTATGTAGTGGTCAACAGTCATCAAGGATCATGGCCCACTCATGTCAGTGGATGGAGGCTTTCTCCACAGCTATGGTGGATTAAGTTATTTAGGCCATCCATTGCCAGGCAGTAAAGTACTGAACCAAAGGTAGAAGCTACCTCTGCCCTGAGAGTTTCAAGTGAATTTGCCTGTTCATATGTGCCCTCCTTATTTATAATTGTATCTGAATAATTAGCTAATCCAATGAACATTAAGTACCATGTCTGGGCAGTGCATTCAAAGCCCCCAGATAATTAATACTCATTTGTGTTTATGGGCCTGTCTGCTTCAATACACAAGCTTTCTTGGAATATGACTTTAAGGATGATAGTTTTTGTTGTTTCAATTGCTGTTCATTTTGAAAACTGATACATAGCAAACAGGCAGGTCCCATAGATGGCATTGAGAAGCCCAAGTCAATCCAAGCCTGTTTAACTGTGCGCCTTTATGATGGCATTCTCCTTGATCCAAATCACAGCTGATTATGTTAACTTGCATGCAAAGTGAATACTTGATTTCCACAACTTTGGATGTTATAAACCATCTCCACTGTAGCCCTTGACAATTTCCCACTGATTAGAGGAGATCAGATCCTTTCTAAAAAGACAGTTGCATCTGGTACACAAGAGAATAAAATGATGCATCCCAGAGTGGCCCATTCATAGCTGCTGGGTAGGAATTTCATATTTCGGCTCAGTGCTTGATCTGTGGGGCTGTGAGACTTGAAACTAGGTTAAGCGTTGTCTCTGGTAACAAGTAAATGGAAAGGTTGAGTGAGTGATGTCTTTTGATCAGAGAGGGACACAATGACATTGCCTGTGGTATAAGATCACAAGATATAAATCACCATTAAAATCAATACCAGTGAAAGCCTGCCAGGCAGGTCTGTTGAGTTGAAGCAAAGACAATATAGGACACTGTCTTAGTTAGGTTTTCTATTGCTGTAAAGAGACACCATGACCATGGCAACTCTTATAAAGAAAACGTTTAATTGGGCTGGCTCTCTTACAGTTTCAGGGGTTCAGTCTGTTATCATCATGGCGAGGAGCATGGTGGTATGCAGGCAGAGGCAGGTAGACATGGTGCTGGAGTAGTAGCTAAGGGTCCTACATCTTACAGGCAACAGGAAGGAGATTGAGACACTGGGAGGTATCCTGAGGACAGGAAACCTTAAAGCTTGCCCCACTGTGACACACTTCCTCCAGTAGGGACAAACCTACTCCAACAAGGCCATGCCTCCTAATAGTACCACTCCCTTGGGTGGGGTGGGGGGCATTTTCTTTCAAACCACCACAGACACAGTCTCGGAATTTCATCCACATCCTTTGCCTGTGTTTTCCCTTGTATGTATGTATCTGATCTCATGCTTAAAGGTGTGCATTAAAAATAAAATAAAATCCATACTTGATGCACCCAGTTAGAAGTAACTTGGTTCATAGCAGTTTCTGTTTCTTTCCTGGAGCCTCTTGTCCATCAAACTCCTGGAAGGGCCATGCAGATTTTGGCTTTGATTGGTGAAGTCAGTGAAGGTCAGCTGTGTTCCTATCTGGAAGGACACTTCATTAAGTCCAGCATCTGCTTTTCTGGTGAAGTGATAGCATGGAAACCCATGGCTTTGGGGCTGGGCAGATGTCTCTGTTAGCAAAATGCCTGCCATCAAACACGATGATCTGAGCTCAAGTCCCTAGCACCCATGTAGAGGCTGCTTATACGTGATTCCAGGGCTAGGGAAGTGGATAAAAGTGTATCCCTGAGGTTAATTGCTGATCTAGTGTGAATGGGTGAGTTCCGGGGTCAGAAAGAATTTAGCTACTCCCCCTCAGCCCTCTTGTTCTCTCCTCCAACACCTAAACGTTCCAGGTAGAACAAGTGATATCCTGGGAGATCAGACTAACTCCACCTCTTCTATTTTTTGCGTCATTGTTCCCATAAGCAACCTGTGGAAACAAACGCAGCCCCCTTAATCTCTTCAGAAGTCATTTTGCTACCACAGAGGCATTGCACACCTCCACAGGGAATCTGTGTGCTTTAGTACTTTCAGATGACATTGGCTGGGAAGAGTGCCAGCCTATCAGGCATGTCCAGCCTTTTGACATGACACCAGGACACTGTCACCCACTAAGGTCCCTCTCAAGAACCATGTGAAATAAATTGCATAATAAACATGCTAACAGGGGCAAGAGAAAGCCTAGGAGTCTTCAACCCTAGTACAAAGAATTACAGGCAACCAAGAAATGTTGAGAATGGGAGAAAGAGTTGTCCTCAGGAAAGAGCATACCGAGTGGTTATCCAATCCTAAATGGTTCAGTCCTGAAAACATACACAAAAGTAACATTATACAGACCGAGCAGGTTATATTTAGTAATATATGTGTATATATGTGTAAATATATGTGTGTAACGAAAATTAATGTAAAAGAGGCCATATAATTGAAAGAGGAGGGTTTAGATAGCAGGATTTGAATGGAGGAAAGGGAGGGAGAAATGACACACATATAATTTCAAAAAATAAAATAATTTTTTAAAATTTGCATCTGGCCCAGAATCAATATTAAAATATTTTGGAGGCTGAGAGATGACTCAGTTGTGGTGATATTTTATTTGTGCTCTAACAAATAAAGCTTGCCTGGGGATCAGAGGACAAAGCCAGTTAAACATAGAGGTCGGGCAGTGGTAGCACACGCTTTAATCCTAGCATTCGGGAGGCAGAGATTCATCCAGAGCTCTGTGGGCTCAAAGCCACACTGGGAACAGAGCCAGGCGTGGTGGCGCATGCCTTTAATCCCAGCACTAGTTAACCATAGAGGTCTGGAGGTCTGTACAGACAGACAGGAAGTGATAGAGCTGAGTGGAAAGAGGAAGTGATGTAGCTGGGAGGAGAGAAGAAGTAAGATGGCAGGGTACAAAAAGGTATATAAAGTGTGATTATACAGAAGTAGCTCTCTCTTGGGTTGAAGATTTCCTAGTGGTAAGAACTTGTGGCTGGCTTGTTCTATTCCTCTGATCTTTCAGCTTTCACCCCAGTATCTGGCTCTGGGTTGTTGTTTTTTTTTTAATTAATAAGACCATTTAGCAATTTGGATTACACTTAGTAGCCAAGAACACTGGCTGCTCTAGCAGAGGGCCAGGGTTTGATTTCCAGCACCTATATGGTAGCTCACTGTCTGGTGCAATTACTGTCTGTAATTCCAGTTTCAGGGGAGCAGATGCCCTCTTCTGGTCTCCATTGGCACTCCAAACACATGATGTACATAGACACATATAGACACATACTTACACACATAACATTTAAACAAAACAAGGGCGGTGGTGGCGGCTCACCCCTTTAATCCCAGCACTTGGGCTGTAGAGGCAGGTGATCTCTGTGAGTTCGAGGCCAGCCTGGTCTACAGAATGAGATCCAGACAGCCAGGACTGTTACACAGAGAAACCCTGTCTCAAAAAATAAATAAATAAATAAATATATATAAACCTCATGCTTTCTATGCCATTAAAAAAATAAATTAGGAGGTGGGATTAGCAAAATTGAACAACAGAATTCCCCATGAGATGTACCAAAACTAGTTCCACTTTCAAGATCAGGGAAACTAAGACAGTCAAGTCCTAGCTGAGGTCTCTCAGAAGCCTAGCCTGCACCAGTTTTATTTTGGAGGCTCCAGTAGGATGAAATGACAAAACTATGTTTTAAATAGTTGTATTTTAATATTCTATGCTTCCTAAAAACTTGGTAACAAATTAAATATATGCACATTGTGCATGAAATGAATTCAAATAAATATTAAAGAAATGAACAGCTTTACTAGAGTCTAGTTTATGGGAGGGAGGTCTGGGCTCCTTGTGTTTGAGGAAAAGGATGCAGTAGGCCTTCAGGTTGCTATTGTTACTGAGATCTGGACCGGATTCTCTTCACACCTGCATTGTTGCTCACAACTGAATCCCATGCAGGACAGAGAGACAGAGGAAATTATGGGACACAGAATTGAAACACAATTAGTAATACTTATTTCGGGGCATCCTCCCCTCCCAGCTGTGAACATGCAATTTTCTATGAATCTCACCAGAAACCCCCTTCACAGTAAAGGCCACAAGCCAAACCCCTTATGCAACCTTAGTGCTTGGTGATTTTATTTAAGGAGATTGTAACACCATCTGAGACATCTCAGGAGCCTCCTCATATTCCTGGTAATTGACAGAAAGAGGGGTGTTGTTTCTGTGCAACCCTTTGAGATGTAATTGGAGAACCACCAAAATGGCTAAATACTGAGACATTTGATTGGGAATCTCCCTTGAGAAGGCCACACCCAAGCTTTTTTCCCTGAGTGCCTTTCTTCCTGTTTTTAATGGATCTCTACTTCATACTGGCTCATCCTGAAACTCTTTTTGGTGGTTTGGCCAAGGATTTGGATTTATTTGAGTTGATGTCCCTAAGAGATTATGTGACATTGTAGAGCTGTGCCTCTAAACCTATGACTGCCCTGGACACCCTGAGAATCTTTAAGTGGACCACATGAGTACTGAAAAAAAATGCATTTTGTTTGTTTGATTTTAAGTCAGCATTTCAAAACCAGAAGATTCTCAAGCAAGGCTGGCTTTTATCTGGGGACTCAAAAGACCGGCCTTGCTGTGCATCCTCCCAATGGGTAGCTTGTTTTCTGAGGAAACAGAAGTCTGTGCCCACCTTCCTACCTGCTGGGAGCTGTGTCTCAAGTTGCTTTACACTGTTTCTCTTCCCTGCTGGCTTGGTGACTAACATCTGGTCCATTCACCCTCGCACTTGAGGCTGTTCGCCCAGACAGAAAAAAAAAGGGGGGGAAAGAAAAAATTTGCTCACATATCTCTATTAAAAAAGATTTGCTCACATATCTCTATTAAACTCAGATTAAAAACAAAAAAAATGGCTGAAAGAATTGCTCATTTCAAGAGAGGCTTCTAGTGACACCTACCTTTCATCTAACAACTCAATCTGAGAACACATTAATAATCATTTTGATCTGGGTAACCTCACTGCAGTCTAAGCCTCCACAGCTCCAATCTCCTCAGTCTGGAAGCATCGGTCTCCCTTCTCCCTCTTCAATAATTTCATAACTCTCATGAAAATGAGTTCTTTTTACTCAATGACAAATTACAGATGCAAATGTGGTTTTGAGAGCCATGGGAAAGGGAGAGGGGGAGGAAGGAGATTAAAACACATCTGTTTTTCTCATAAGATGAAGATTTCAGTCTGGAAGTTCCATTAAAAATTAAAATAAACATAAAGTGTTGCATAATTAGAACTCTCCGGCATTTTCTAGGACCTCATCGTGTGTCAAGCCTTATCTCAGGAATGCTCAGACACCATCTCATTCAATGCTCACTGCAAGGCAGGAGAGGTGGAGAACTATAATTCCAGCTCACAGATTAGAAAACAAAGCCCAAGAATATGCCTATGGGAACTGGAGAGACAGCTCAGCAATTAAGAGCACTCACTGCTCTTGCAGATGACTGGAGTTCAGACCCCAGAATCCATATCAAGTGGCTCACAATCACCTGTAACTCTAGCTCTAGAGGATCTGACACCCTCTTCTGGCTTCTCTAGGTAGTGCAGTCATGTGCGATGCTACATATTGACTGTGATTTTTAACAACAAATTCTATTCTTTGTCAAAATTCTTTCTTCATTTATTTAGTAGTATTAATTTATTCAATTCTTTTGATATCCCTGATTCAGTTTTGTCCTCACCTAAACTCTGGGACATACTGGGAGAAAAATCCTTCTGACAACTCTGAGACACATTTGCAACTCAACCTGTAATGCACAAATCAGCTTCTACAGAATTGAGGAAGTTTGGATGTGTTGCTTTCAGTATCAAGAACCAAAGCCAACATAATTCCTAACAGTTTTGTAGTAAAAATAAAGATTCAGAACTTTGAAATGAAAATCTTCTCTACCCTGTAAAGTGGTAGAGAAGAAATGGAAGAAACACAAAGCAGTGGCTTAACCCTGCTATCCTCTGGGCACAGTGAAATGTCATGTTCCCCTTTATTATCCTTGGGTGAACCTGACTTAAGAACATTAGCAGGAAAGTATTTCTCAGTGGGAGCAGCATGCCGGTGGGGGCATGTCTGAGTCTGTTACAGAAGAAAGTTTGCCTTTTCTTTGATGAGACCTTTGATGGTGACCACTGAGGAGTGGTGGAGAGGGCTGTGATGAAGGCAAAGGAGCTCTGGGTGAAACAGGGATGTCTAGGACCAATAGGATTTGAAGCAGAGGTGCCTTTTAACATGTTGTCCTGGTACAAAGGTGTGAATAGGTTTGTCCTCAGCATTTGGTCTTTGTGTGTTCATGCACAGTCCGTTCACCTCATCCCAGAGTTTTAAAGTCATGTTCACTGCTGTCCTAAAGCATGTGTGTGTGTGTGAGTGTGTGTGTGTGTGTGTGTGTGTGTGTGTATGTGCGCTCGCACGCACGCGCACATAGCTGAACCCATGTATTTCAATCTTTTTTGGAGATTATCAAGGTCCTGTCAATCTTGGTTTGTTTTTTTTTTTTTTTCAACCCAAATGTTGTAACCAAGTCTTCCCTTACTTAGCTTCCAAGATTAGAGAGCATTGGTGCATTATGGATACAGCTGGAAACTGTTCCTAGGTTTATGGTTTTCTTTTATTTTGAATATTATCATTTTTTCAGAAGCTTTTTTTTTAATTTAATGAAATAATCACAGATGTTCTCTACTTGGCATGCATATAATTTTATGTCCTGCTCATTTTCGCTAATAGAGTAGTAAACATGGATATGACCATACCACCCTGCACACACTTCTAATGTGATAACAAATATGTTGAGGTATATGGTGATCTGGCCATAGGTATCTTCTCTTTTTATTTTCCTTCACATTGCAGCAAAACTCTGTGAAGAGGCAAAGCTGTGTTCTCACACAGAAACACAAGTCCCTGCCTTGTCCCTCATACATTGTAGCATCTGCTTGATCTCAGAGAGAAATCTTTTTTTCTGGAATGAAAGTTGCTATTCTAGGTAAAATTATATTTAGTTACCTTATTAGAAATGCACTTTTTCATAGGCTGTAGGAATCCACATTATATACAAAGGGAAGGTACCTAATTAGCCGACCAAGAGAAAACAGAGTCCACAAACAGTTAAATCCCCCAAACTCGAAGACATCATTTGGAGTCAATATAGAAAATAATTCTGAAAATTAGTGATAAAGTTAGATGTTGGTATCGGACTGGATAAAGGCAACTGTGGTGTTGAGGAAAGAGTAAAGGCTCAGAGAATCTCCTTTACAGACGGTCCCTTCACACTGTATCCTGGCAGCATAAATGAAAAGCAGACACTGTCCTGGGTGCTGGAGACTATGCAGGAAGCAGAGTTGACCCTATCTTCATCAGGGTAGCAGAAGCAAGTACTGCACATGCATTAAATAAAGAAGGATGTTTGTTAGGCCAGGAGGACCTAGCGTCTCACAGGAAAGAAGACTAATTGGGCCAAGGGTTGGAGTGATGACAGGATTAATCCCTGTTATATCAAAACAGACCTGCAGGTGACTTTTATGACCTAAATCACCCCAATTTCCTCTGTTATACAATCAACCAGAATCCACCAGAAGATCTACAGTCTTCTCCCATTTTTAGTATTTTACTTTATCTGTCACTAAACTGTGAAGTTTCATGTCCTGTGACATAATTTTGATACTTTTAGCACCATTAAAAGTATATACATCCCAAATGGAACTACAATGATGCTTAAAAAACAGGGACACTGGGGGTGCTTTCCCACATGATTCTGCCCTCTCATCACCTGTCTGTCCATCACAGTTTAACAAACTCATGGCAACGTTGTTGTGAGATTTCATTTCCTCCCCTGCCACTTTGGATAGCTCCTTGACCACCTTGCCAATGATAACTTGTGGTTCCAGACCAAGCAAATCATTCCCCATGGAATCCTTCAGGTGTGTATATTCGATTGTGGCATTTGGGAAGAGTAAGATTTGTTTGGACAGAGGAGGGAGATTTTTGTGAGGAAGCAAGGTTCTAATTTCTGTCCTATTTATTCCAAATTAAGAAGTCCCAAGTTGGGTGCTGGGAGAGAGATAGCTCAGTGATGAAAAGAACTAACCGCTCTTCTAGAGGACCCAGATTCAAATCCTGGCAGCTCAAACCCACCTGTTGCTGTAACAGTCTGGCATTCATGGGCACCAGGAATGCATGTGGTACGCAGACCCAAGTGTAGGCAAAACACCCATACATGTAAAACATCATTTTTTTTTCCGTAAAAAGAAGTCCCAAGTCACTTGTCACTTACTAATGTCTCAAAGAATATACCACTCTGTAGATGTAACCGTCTTGTTAAATAAGAAACACAGAGCCAAATACAGAGTTAATAGTAGTCAAGAAGTAAGAGCAATAGCTGAGAGCTGAAAACATTACCCTTCACTGCTGCTCTGTCTTTCCTCTCCTCAAGAGCAGCATTTGCTGGTTAAGAATTCAGGCTTTTGAGTAGCAGTTCAGCTGAGACCCATTGGAATGAGGACACAGAAGTTTCCAGTCTGAGGAGACAAGACCAGCTGAGGAACTGACAAGGTGAGAAAGCTGTGGCTTGTTCTGTCTCTCTGATCTTCCAGCATTCACCCAATAACTGGACTCAGGTTTGATTTTATTAATAAGACCTTCTAAGACTCCTGCTACATCACTCCCTGGCAAAGTACTGACTACTACTTCTGTGAGCAGTTAGAGTAGCTGGGCCTTTTTCTGTTGCATTGAAGTATGGCTTTACTTCTTGATCAGCAATATCCTGTTAGCAAGCCTTGTGCTACTGTGATATGATGCCTGAGAAAAGTCAAAGGATGGGGATTCATTGTGGCTGATGGATTTGGAGGTGTTGTGAAGTTGTGACTACATTGTTTCTGGGCTGTGGTGAGGCAGAGCATAGTGAGGGGAGCATGGTGGGAGAGCTCTTGACCTCATGAAAACCAAGAAGCAAAGAGGGAGAAAAAACAAATGGGGATGAGAAGCAGGAGAAAATATACCCTTCAAGGGTCCCTAAGGAACACTTCCTCCAACATGGCCCTGTTTCCTAATATTTGCACACACACACACATGTACACACACACACACACACACACACACACACACACACACACACACACACACACCTCCCTGCATTACCAGGAGCTGGAGACTAAGCCTTCAACACTTCAAAACTCGAGGCTTTGTGGGATATTTCAGATCCAAATGCTAGCATTCTACTGTAGAGCGTTCCACTGTCTAGTTATGTAGCCCATGTCTGTGAGTTTCCCGGCAGCAATACTTTTTAGGTTGCCAGCTCTGCTTTAAAACCACCCAAGGCACCCAGTACCAGACACTTTGTAGCATTGTAAGGGATTTAGCAATTGGTGATTGCTGGAGATGAGTATGGAGTGCATAGAGAGACGTTGTATTTCTTACTTGAGGGACTGGCAAGAGGGCTCACAGCTGGTAAAAGGTGCTTGCCACCAAGTATAGCCAGCTGAGTTTGATCCCTGGTACCCACGTGATGGAGAGACCTGACTCTTAAGTTGTGGTCCGACTTCCACACATGCATCATGGCACACACTGGTAACCATGTAACTCCTCACATGTACCCATCTCCCAAATAAGTAAATGTTAAAAAAATAAAATAAAAGGTTAAAAAAAAAATCTTGGAAAGCCAAACAACAGCCATTCATCATCTGTATCTGAGTGACAGCCACCATTATGTCCCATTGTGTGACTCTTCAGAGTGGTGCTCCTTTAGGGATACATCATTAGAGATACAACAAAACCTGATTCTATCTAGAATATAAGGACCATCTGCTATTAAGAGGCCTAAGGCAAAGCCCCTCTATCGTGTCCACCCTCCTCTATGATTTCGCATGTCTAAGCAACTGTACTGGGTACATTGAGTCTGAAGTGACTACAAGCAGACACAGAGACAGGATGAACATCCACAGATGTGAATCCTTTAACTTCGCCTACTGGCTAGCCTGCTGGGACACGGTAATTACTCTTTGAATCCAGGTGTTCTGTTTGTTGGCAAATAGAAATTATGGATGATATGTTGACAAAATAATCCAGCGTTTACAAAGTCAGCTCACAAATCCTATGTGGTTTTAAAAGAGCTGGTTGTTTTGATTTAATAAAAATGTCATTAACCACCATTAGCATATGGCAGGTCACCAGCTAAATTCAGTAAAGACACAATGAGTGGTCATCTTAATAATGGCTCTGAGGTAGGTGGACACCTTGGCCGAAGTCACTAGCCAATGCTCACAAAGGCCAAGTTCATACTGAATCTATATGATTCTGCCCTAATCAGGGCCTAAGGTGAACTTGACTCTGCTGAAGCCGTCAGGAACAGAGGGTCCTCCTGGCTGCTCTCAAATGTGTGTTGACCCATGAGCACACTGAAGGTACAAAACACGTATCCAATTTCAGCAACTCAGATCTATGGGGCTCCACTGGGTCAGAATGTCCTGGAAGCCAGAGAGAGGCTTGCTGTCAAGCCAACCCAAGCGTTTTCGTTGCCTCCAAGATGTCCTCCAAGCTTCCTACCTTTGGCTTTGTCAGCTATAGGGAGTGTTGGTCAGGCAAGGGCTGGACTTCTCTAAGGACAAGGAGATGATCACAACAAGAATTAGCATTGAATTAAAACCCAAAGTGAACTTGACTTCCTATTTCTCAAATGCCTCTGCATTTTCTTACTCTTACAATCTCTTTGTTAAAGTTGATTTCTTTCTACACTCCTGTTTTCAAGATCTGCATTCACTATTCTCTAAAGACAATTTCTGCACATGTTTATCTGGGTGATATCACTCATTTTGTTCTAAAAGCCAATTATAGCCCTGAAGACAGTGATGTATAAGGACTTTGAAAAAAAAAAACAAAGGAACTTCTAAGGTGGCTTTCAGTGAAACCTGATAGAAAATGTTTGAATTTATGCCACTTAAATATATGCCAGATACAGGAAGAAAATCGAATTTCTTTGAAGGCAAATAGCTTTTATCTCTTGATGTTATTTGAAAGCTTTATGGAAAATAACGTGTCTAATGTGTACCTGGTTAAAATCTCATTAAATCGAAACCAAGAACATTATTGACTAAATATTATTCTGTTGAGAGGACAGAGGAAACACCAAATCAATGGTTATTTATTCTTTTGCTCTTAAAATTTTTCTGCCTGTTATCGGCTTTTCCAGTTATTTTCATCAACATCCCTTCTACAAAAATTTCAGCAGGTGCCTTCCCCAAACCCTATTATTTTATGTAATCATTTTAAAGAGTATTTAAAAGCAAAGACCCTTTTCCAACCCTCTCAGATAGTGACAGGTCCCTGTGAGTGGTAGATCCTCAGAGGTCAGCTCATGGCTGGAACTCTCTGAGACCCACTCCAAAAAGCCCACCTCATTATGGGACCTCCAGGTACCTCCTTGCATGTGTACATATGGGCACAATATAAAACCCTTTCATTTGTGTGCCCATATGATAGTGCAAGGACATTTTTATATGTATAATTGATGCTCTACAATAGTCTGCATGCTGAATCTTGCATGAACAGAAGTTCTCAGTAAAACATCATACCCATGTTAAAGATTCTTTGTGGTCAGCTGGTCAATTAGAACTTCCATGATTGTGGAGAGTGGGAATGTGGCAGGTCCAGAACTGCTAATTTGGGCTAATTTTATCTTTTAGTAGCCGTTTGTTGCCACCTCTGCGCTTAACCTAACATCCTTATGATGATCAAATGAATATTTTTGAAATATGCTAACAGATCAACAACCCAAATGCTAAGAATGTCATCATGAAACTTCTGAAGTAACAGTGATGTCTCCATTTTGCTGAAATCCACCTACCTCATATCCTTAATACTGTACTTGGAAAAAAAACCTTCCATTTGTGATTTTCTCTATTCTGTAACTATAAAAAGTTCAGAAAACCATTTCTACATTGGAACATGTTATTTGGGACAACCATAGGCATACATATTTAGCCCAAGAATAAACTATCTTTTATCTCCTCCTACGTGAGAGCTGGGTTTTGCATCAACACCAGCCTACCAGTCTATTTTATTTGGCCAGAAGAATTTCCAAGAATGTGAATGGGCATCAACTCCTCCAGTTAAGCACAAACGTACCGTGTCCTCTCCTCTTATGTCTGACCTACTTTGCTACCCACCTCCTTTGTCTAGACTATGGATGCTCCTATTGGCTGTCCTGAGTTTACACTTTGGTCTCTCTGCCAGACTGACAGTTCTGCAAGAAAAAAAATAAAAAGGTTGCCTTTTTTCAGATACCAGGATCAAGCATGAGAAACTGGATCACAGTAGGCACCCAGTTGGTGTTTAGCATATATAATATGTTTATATTTATATATATATAAGCATATATATAAATAAACAAAGACAACCCAGTGGAAGCAAATAGGTCCATCTGTTCAGAGCCTGGATTAGTAAGGGAGTCAGTCACCAGGACATTTGTGCATCTTACGCGCATGTGTGTAACCGAGATAGACAGTATGGAAAGTGTGAAAGACTGATGTGGAAAACCAGGACTTCAGTGCCTCTGTGTCCAGAGGTAGTCGGTGCAGCTTTAGCTGAGCTGACTAGAAGCAAGACCTCTAGTGTTACATTCTCATCCCTTGTTCTGTGACAAAAAGCAACACCAGAGAGGAAGGGTGTATTTGACATAAAATCCCATCATTTCTGAGAAGTCAGAGCAGGAACTCCAAGCAGCTAGTCACATCACAGCCACAGTCAGGTGAAGTATTTACTCATATTGTTCTATTGTTAATAAAACCTTGGAAGTCAAATATTGGGGTAAGAACCAGATTGATTAGAAAAGTATCAGAGAAGCAACCAGTGACCTCTTCCCTCCTTCCTTGATTCAAAAGGGCCACTGAATCTTTCTAAGCCCCTCCCCCCCCACTACTACTTTCTGTGTCTCTCTACATATATCTTGAGTCTTCCAAAACCTCTATGGCTAATTCTGGTCATCTAGTTGCTAACTCTGCCCCTGATTCAAAGTCAAACTTTATTAACAGCCTCGGAGTGTCAGTGCAAACAAGTATTCTGCAACAGTCAAGAGCAGAGAAACAAATGGACACATGCTTCCTTCTTGCTCATGCTCAGCTAGCTTTCTTCACTCTTACACAGTACAGGGCCCTGCCTAGGGACTGATGCTGCCCACATTCAGGGTGGGACTTCCCACCTCAATTCATAATCAAAGCAAATACCTGTAGACATGCCCACAGGTCAACTGACCTAGACTACTTATTCCTCTATGAAGATTCTTTTCTCCAGTGCTTCTCAGTTGTGCAAGCTGACATTGAAAACTAACCAGCACAGGTCCAAGAAAGGGAGGGATGAGTGATGGTCACTGATGTCACAGCTGAGGCTATCACAGGCAATCTGACATGCTATCTCATTGAATGAATACAACATATTCTGGAGATTTTCCTTTGTATCATCTTTGGTTCTGAGGACACATTTTCATCAGCCTGTGTTTTCTAGGCCAGGGATGTCTTTGCGGAATGTCTCCATAGGGGCTCTGTATTCAAGTGGTGTTAAAATAAATGGCTTTGAGTTAGCTTAGAAATCTTCCATAGAGATCCAGTGAGAAGAGCATAGTCATCTGCCCAGAATGGCCCAAGCTACCCTGGATCTCTTTAAATGAATATTAAAGAGACCTAGAGAGACCCTGGACTGTGCTGTTTGAGCAGGAGCAGAGGCTAAGGAGAGGCTCCACCTCAGGCATCAGTGCCATTGAGGGATCCAGGGTTTGGGCACCAATCACAACATGCTGACTATGAGTGTGAACTCCTCTGGTCCAGTCTGGATGAGAATATCCCAAGATGAGGACCCTAATCTGCATACCATCTATAGCAGGATGTAGACACTGGTGTCCTCAGCAACACGCTCAGGTCAGCTGCTCACTCAGTGTTTCACATCTCAGCCTCTCCATTTGTCCCCTCAAGCCAGCTGGACCATTGCTAAAACTGCCAGGGTTGACATGTGGTAAATACCAAAGGCTGTCCCCCCAAGAATCCCACAGTAAGAACGAGAGAGACAGGAACAAGAGCTAAGGCACAGTAGTCTCTGCGATCATTAGTGTGTGACCATGCACATCCTCCCCATTTTTAGGAACACCGAGCACACCTCTCTGGCATGGCCAGCTCCACAGTCCAGCTATTTCCATCTTTTATGTCTCCTACTTCCCCCAACTTGAATTCATCTCCTCCTGGAAACATAGAATGTCCACTGTCAGCAGCAAGGAGGTGAATAACCTTAGGCTGAATCCCTGGATGGAGAGGAGACATTCTAAACACCGGGTTATGTTCCTGTCTTCAGCTGCCTTTTTCTTCACTTCTAAAGTCAGTGTGTTTGACCCAGGTGTGCAGGAGCTCAAGACTGAAGCTGAGCCCCGAAGAGATACTGTGTGAGGATTGAGCCTTACACCTATCAGAGAAATGAAGTAGGGGTGAGAAACCGGGATCTTGCACCCCAGAAAAGCCCTTGAGACTCTTTTGTTTCAAAAAGGAGGGTTCTTGAAGACAGAATGTCTACCAACATCTACGGCCATACCAACCTGAACAAGCCTGATCTCCTCTGATCTTAGAAGCTGTCTTTGGTCACTGTGGAAGGGGAAATGGTCACAACATGGCTCTGAAGCCTTCTGCAAGTGTTTCACCAGTTGCTGCAAAATGAGAGGGAAAGAAGAAGAAGAAGAAGAAGAAGAAGAAGAAGAAGAAGAAGAAGAAGAAGAAGAAGAAGAAGAAGAAGAAGAGAAGGAAAGTGGGGAAAGATGAAGGAAGAAAAGAGAGGAGCATGGGAAGGTAGGAGACAAGAGGAAAAAGGAAGGAAGAAGTGACCCAGTTAGCTTTCTGTTGCTGAGATGAAACACACACCAAAAGCAATGTGGAGAGGAAAGGGTTTATTTCAGTGTTCAGCTCACAGTCCATCCTGGAGGGAGGCCAAAGCAGGAACTCCAGGCAGGAACCTGGAGGCAGGAACTGAAGCAGAGGCCAAGGAGGAGTGCTGCTCACTGGCATGCTCCTCATGGCTTCCTCAGCCTACTTTTCTATGCACCTCCATATCACATGACCAGAGATGGCACCACCCACAGTGGGCTGGGCTCTCTCACATCCCTCATCTCTTAAGAAAATGCTCCACAGGGAAATCTGATGGAGGCAACTCCTCAACTGAAGTTCCCTCTTCCCAGATGGTCATGACTTGTGTTAAGCTGGCAAAAACAAACGAGCAGACACACAAAAATTTACTCTCATAGGTAGGAAGAAAATAAAGGAGGGAGGGAGAGAGGGAGGAAGATGTCAATGAGTCTATAACATCACATTTTCTATTCACCTGGAGGAAACAGGTTTGTAACAGCTGATGATAATCAGAACACCGGAAGTCCAGGCATCTTCAGTTCACAACATCTTACACCTGAAATGTATTCATTCTTTGAAATATGGCCCTGCCTGTGGTTTCCACTCAGCGACTCAACCCCAAGAAACATAAAGCCACGTACAAAAGAAACAAAACCTAGCCAGTTCCTAAGATCGTGCCTGGCAAGCCTGTTTGTGCAGTAAGGATTGTTCAGCCAGCCCACATCCCAGATAATATAATCAAAATGCCTGCGCGCTGATGCTGGATGGAGATGCACTTGTGCAATTAGACTCATTAGCTTCAGATCCACATTCTAATAACACCTGTCTCATGGAAGCGTGCTTATTTTCCAAATCTCATTCTTTAAACCAGCTTCATTTAGGTACACACTCTTTTAAAAAATCATCTCAGTTGTCGTAATATTAAAATTAAATATGCAAAATAAGTAATTTTATACAAAGCATTTCAGAAAGCCCTTCACATCTGGTCTGCTCATAGCCGTGAATGCAAAATAGCACTTTACAATTTCATCAGCCCAGCGAGCAGAAGAGATTTAAATTCGCATGCAGCTATTTTGCATGGCACACCTTGTAGCTCTGATTTCTCACACTGGAACTACTTAATTTCCTAACGCAGAGTGTGGCTTCTAATGTAAATTGCCTTTCTCCATATAACTGTAAGTCTAGCCACATAAGCATTTTTAAACGTTGGATGCAAAGCATGTTGGGAAGGTTTTGTCAGGTTCAAGGGAGGGAAGAAGAGACTTCCCCTTCGTGAAGTCACCTGCTCAAATAAATAAAAATGAAATTAGCATTTTTGCCCATGACCCTGGTAGATGACCTCGTACATGAGTGCATCTGGACAGCAATAATTGGACTTAGTGGGTAAAAAGAAAAGGAAAGATGCAAAAGATGGAGGGAGATTGGAGATATGGTGGGAACTGGAGGGAAGGATATGATCAAGATGTATTTTATGGATTTGTGAAATTATATATATTATGTATAATTATATACAGTCCTGTGGTATTTTGATTGAAAGTCAATGTTTTTCATAAATTCTAAATTGAAGGCTAGACCATCTCCATCCCTCTGTGTTTAATTTAAATTAGTTGGTTTGTTAAGTTATTTTCCTCATCATTGTGACAGAACACTGGGCAGGAGGAGCAGTTTAAGGGAGCAGAGGATGATTTCAGCTCATGGCATCAGAGGGATTTCTGTTCCTCATGGATGGGGAAACATGGCAGTTGAGTGGCTCAGCTACACCTGTGGGATCCAGAGACAGCTCAAGAAGTCTTGTAGGCCAACAGAGAAGTAGAGAGCTTAGGCCAGAACAGAAGTTCCTATAACCTTCAAGGGCTGCCCCATAGTTATCCACGTCTATGATCATAGTAGGCCACAGATTCCACAATCTCCTGACACAGCATGATCAGCTGGGGAATCATTGTGCAAACACATGAGCCCATGGGAACAAATCATACTCAAATCATACCAGTTACCAGCATAGTTGAGACTGTGCAGTTTCAAGCAGGCCGTCAGATTACACACACACACACACACACACACACATACACACACACACACACACACACACCTTTTATTAAATGTGTTCCCCCTTTGACCTGAATTCTTCTTGAGCAACAAAAACCCATCTTGGAAACTGTGGCTTCCCAAATGGCCACAACCCCAGGAGTTGGGGTTTTCTACTTAAGATTATATTAATTAAGATTTTATTTCATTTTATTTTCTTAATTATGTATATCTAAGTGGGTTTGTGCACAGTGGGTGCAGTATCTGTGGAGGACAAGACAGGGTGATGGACCCCCTGGAGCTGGAGTGACAGGTGTTTGTGAGCCTCCTGTCATCAGTGCTGGATGCTGAATGTGGACCCTCTGCAAGGGTATCTTGTGCTCTTAACCCCTGAGCTGATGCTCCAGGCCACTGCTCAAGATTTTGAAAATGGAAAAAAGAAGTCCTGAATATGGAATTTTCCAGAATGCTGATTCCTTCTGCGAAGTATGTTTAATGAACATGGAAATGGACCTGGAGAGATGGCTCCATGGTTAAGAGCACTGTCCATGTTGGGCAGCTCATGACCACATGTAACTCCAGCTTCAAGGGATCCAATGCCCTCTTCTGGCCCCAGCAGGTACACACACACACACACACACACACACACACACACACACACACACACACAGAGAGAGACAGAGACAGAGACAGAGACAGAGACAGAGAGACATAAGTAAATAATAAAATAAATCCTATAAAACAAGGAATGTTGAGGTGTCATGAGTGCATTAGAGGGCTGAGCTAGTGGAGCCAGAGGTAAGGTGGCAAGACACACAGCCCAATTACACAAGAAGACATGACCATGCTTTGTACAAGAGAGGTGGAAACTGAGGTATTTCTGCTCAGGCATACAAAGGAATTGAACCTGAGTTCCAAGAAGGGAGCCTCCACAGGAGCTGATGTCGGCACAGCAAGAGGACAGAGGAGCATTACCAGCTTTCTAGTCTACTAATAACTGCCCATTGCGGAATGGGAAATCAGTTGTTTACTACATTATTGCGACCACAAGGGAATCTAACAATACTGTTTACTGTTTATGACATGGGCTTACTTTCTGGAGTGTGGGCCACCTTGATATTTTGAGCACAATCCCGAGTCTGGGTAGCTTCTTCCTTAGGTTCTCTTAAAAGAACTCTCAAGCCTAGTTAAAGTTCTCAGCATGGTATTGAGTGTTCTGTTGAGCTCAATGCCACTCAACAAATGTTCCATGACAAGATGGCCTCTGTGAAGCGTATACCATCAAATTGACTGGGGAGGCTTTTCACATTGTTACTAAATGCTTCTGAAAACACAATCAAACAAAAATCTAAGTTATACATGACATTAGAGGCTTAAGGGAACTAACCCTGAAGTTAGACTTTAGGTATGCTTGCGCCTGTGTGTGTGTGTGTGTGTGTGTGTGTGTGTGTTTCCTCCTCTATAAAACAGATTAACACTGGTGCCTTACATGGCGGGTGGGAGGACTACCCCAGGGATGGTTGCCTGCAACTCTACACATGTAGGAGCCAGAGCAAATGCTTAGGAACCTTACCCTGCTCCCGATGTCGAATAGGACAAAGGATGGATTCCCCAGCTAGAGCTCTAGCTCCTTGCTGTCTCTCTACTCAGAGCATTCCAGCGGAAGTGAGGCACAATGATGTGGGTGCTCATCTCTCTAGAACTATGTGTGAATGCTGCTAGCCCGAGGCAGCGGATTCACCCGCAGTCTACGATCAAATCCTTATGAGACCCGTTGCTTTGTACAAGGGTTATGCATTCATAAAATCTTTAAATAAAATCACAGGCATATGAACTTGCCTTATTGAAGACTGTCCCACATCCCCCCATTAGAGTGTCATGGTCTCATTGTTTCCACAATTTTGTCGATTTTCTTTCTGTTGGCCTGAGCTAGTAAAAACACCTCCTTATGAAAAATGTATGTGATTAATAAAAGATGAGCATTCTAATTGGGTTCTCCTTGCTCTTCCATAGCCTGATTGTAATTAGTTCTTATATTCATGCGAAGATTCTTATTTTCAAAAAGGAATCTCGGCTTAGTCAGTTCAACATTGTTGAACAGTGATGAGCACATAGGAATTTTTTTCCAGCTTTGGTTTGCAAAACATTTCATTAAAATAAGTTTTGCTCTGGGTTTCACCTAATAATTAAATCTGTGAGGCAGGGTGGGGGGATATGCCAACTCCTTATCACCTATTTTTAAACTTCCTTATTTATGGAGAAGGAGGTCAGAAACAAGCCCAGAACCCCCCCCCCCAAAATGCACCTTCATCACCTCTTAAATTTTTACTATTTATGTTAAAGAAAACATAAAGTCCATAGCATAGTATTTCATAAAATGTCTTTTGAAACATTGTATATTGCAAGACTTATTTAGTTAGGTGCAATGATACAGTTCTAAGGGACCCATCTTTCACTGAGGCTTTGTATGTATCACTCAGTTAATCAACTTAAAATTGCAACCCAGTAATGGTTAGAATATTCATGACCACAAACAATTATTATCACAACCCATTTTCAAAGATTTTTATTAAGCAAAATGAAACTCTGTACCTATCAGTTGTCAACCCCATTATACCCATCCTAACTACCACCTGTCTTAACTACTTTCTATTGCTGTGATAAAACACCATTACCAAAAGCAACTTGGGGAGAGAAGACTTCATTTCACCTTACAGCTTATAAGTCCATCCATAGGGAACTCAAAGCAGGTACCTGGAGGCAGGAACTAAAGCAAAGGCTTTGGATGAATGCTACTTACTAGCTTGTCCCTCATGGCTTGATAGCCTGCTTTATTATAGCACCCAGGACCACCAGCACAGGTATGGCACTGCCTACAAAGGGCTGAGTCCTCCTATATCAACCATTAATCAAGAAAATACCCAACAGACTTGCAAGTCCAATGGGGGCATTATCTCAGTTGAGGCTCCCTCTTCCAAAATGGCTCTAGCTTATGTCAAATTGACATAAAACCATTCACCACACCACCTAATCCCATTCCCACCCACCTCCTTTTAGCATCCTACCCTGCTACCATCCAGCCCCTTATTTCCCATCCCCATTACCACCCACCCTCACTGCCACACAAGGCCATAACCTATTTGCAGCAACAAAGCCATCATTCAGCTCTCTGTCTATCTGGGTGTTTCATGCCATAAGTTGAACCTGTGATGATGACTTGTGTGTCTAACTCTTGGCATAATCATCGTGAAGTTACTCCATGTTGGGTGAATGATATCCTACTAGATAGACAGACCAAAATGGATGTTTTTCAGTTGTTTCCATTTAGGGTTCATATTAATGATGTTGTTTACTCTTATTTCTAGAAAAATATCGCTTGGTCACCATCACTGTGACATGGTGTTGAGTCGTCTAAGCCAAAGCAAAATTATGATGTTATAAATCTACATTCAATGTGGTGATATTTTATTTGTGTTGAATTGTGGTGATGTTTTATTTGTGCTTTAATAAATAAAGCTTGCCTGGAGATCAGAGGAAAAAGGCCAGCCATTATAAGTAAACAAAGAAGGCAGGCCGTGGTAGCACACTCCCTTAATCTTATCACTTAGCAGGCAGGATCTCTGTGTTCAAGGCCACACTGGAAACAGCCAGGTGTGGTAGCACATGCCTTAATTCCAACACTAGCTAACCATGGAGGTCTGGAGGTCTGTACAGAGAGAAAGTGACAAAGCTGTGTAGGAAGAGGAAGTGATGTAGCTGGACAGAGAATAAATCAGATGGTAGAACAGCAAGGTATATAGGCATGGGTAGACAGGGAGTAGCTCTCATTTGGAAGCTGCAGTTGGTGAGGTAAGGTTGGCTGGAGGCTTTCCCTATTTCCCTGATCTCTCTAAGGCTTCTATCCTATATTTGGCTCTGTGTTTTTTATTTATTAAGACCATTTAGAAATTTATCTGTAACTCAACCTTTGATAAAACCACCAAACATTTCCCCATGTACAGTTCCATGACTTCTTGGTCAATATTTGACATTCTTTATAGACATCAACTCTATTCCTTCCCTCTGTGTGTTTAACTTAATGCAAGGAGACACTGTATTGATGACATCAGCTTTGTGGTAAGTTTTCAGATCAAAGTATTTGTTCTTTGGGTTTTTTTTATTTGCTTGTTTAAAAGTTTTGTTTGGATTTATTCAGTGCTATTTTTAATGTGTGTGTGTGTGTGTGTGTGTGTGTGTGTGTGTGTGTGTATACATGTGTGTGAAGGTTCCTGGGGAGGCCAGAATAAGTGTTCAAACTCTTTGGAACTGGAGTTGAAGGTAGTTGTGTAGTCAAAATTTCTTAATAGAATGCCCATGCTCTCTTTTTGAGGGTGAGTGTGGCTTTGTAAGTAATCCCTGTTTTCACCCTACCTGCTGTAATCTCTTCCTCCATTGTGTTCATTGCATTGACTACACTCACCAATGGAGGACCTATTTCACGTGGCACACACACACACACACACACACACACACACACACACACACACACGCTGCTCACCTATGCCATGGAGGGAATATGTCCAGTGAGCTGCATTTCTCATTTCATCATTACAAAGAAATCTGTGGGACTAGTTTTAGTCACTAAAGGAAAACTAAATTAAAAGTAGCAACTGGTTACATGAAGATGTTAAACTTCAGTTAAAAAAACAGAACAAGAAGTTGTACATTGAGAACGAAAGATAACTTCAATTCATTAGTAAGAACATTTTGGGGGTGTGGGTACTGATTGAGAGATGAGATGATCTCAAGCACTAGGCAAACATTTACTGAATGCAGAAAGCCAAGCACAAACCTTAAACTTTTATGTGCACTGTGGGAGGCTAATTATCTTATTAATCCTATTATGGTCTAATTATCTCTTCCATTTAACCATCTCAATAACACCTCTTTGTAACAGCTTTATGAAGATATAATTTGCATACAATAAAATCTGCCCTTTTAGAGGGTACAGTTCAATGGCTGTAATGCACCTATCACTGTTTGGCAAGAGGCGTCTGTTGCCTGTTAGCAGCAACAGAGCCCTACCCCTTGGCATTAAAGTACATACACACATGTACACACACAATCCAACCAAGCCAGGCTCACACAGGGGAAAGACAACAGTGTCAGATTCCCTGATGGACACTGGTCCTTGTGACCAGAATTCTCCCCTAGCAACCAATGATGGAAAAAGCATACACTACTCCCTCAGATCCCAAACTCCCCTGGCAAGGCACACAATTCTGGGATTGACTGTTGGAATGAACACTTAAGCAAAGTCCAGGTTGACTCCCACTTGCTGTGATCAGCTCAGCTTTTCTACGATGTCTGAGAAATGTTTGGTTTGTTCACGATCAAGAAGGCTCACATCTCATTTCCTTCCGAGAGTTCTGTAGTTTGGGCTCTCTTACTCACAGTTGTAGGATTCAGCCTGAGTTCGTTTTCATATGTGGTGTGTGGCAGGAGTCCAACTCCATTATTTTGCATGTGAATAGTTACCCAGAGGCATCTGTTGAAAAACCTACATGCTTCCCTGTTAAGTGGTCTTTAGAACTTGCGAAAAGTCAATTAACCTTAAGTGTGAGGGTTTGATCTCTGGATTTCAATTTCTACTCAGCTGATTTGTGTTTAGCCTTATGCCACTACCACACTCATTTAAACAATTAATGGAATGAGGAAATGGCCAAGGAATTGGAGAGAATAACTTTGTTAACTCCTTGTGTGGCAGAAGATTGTTATCCGGACTATGCAAAGAACTAAAACATAAATAAATAAATATTAAAAAAAAAAAAACCAAACAACTCAATCAGTCAATGAGCTTATGATGTGAACAAATAGTTTGTTAATAAATGAACGTTAAACAATGAAATCCAAATGGCCAATAAACATGAAAAGTTTCAAAGTCACTAGTCATAAGAGAAATGCAAATTAAACTACATTTCGAATCCATTCCCTAGTCAGAATGAGTGCCACCAAGAAAATGAATAATATGCCAGTTAGGCTAGAGAGAGAAGGGATCCATTATATACTGTTGTTGGGAATATAAACTAGTCCAGCTGCTATGGAAATCAGTCTACATGTTATCTTAAAAACAAAAAGTAGAACTACCCTGTGACCTGGCTATAGCACTTCTGGATATATGCATGAAAGGTTCTAAATTGGCCAGGCAGTTGTGGCACACACCTTTAATCCCAGCACTCAGGAGGCAGAGGCAGGTGGATCTCTGTGAGTTTGAGGCCAGCCTGGGCTACACAGTGAGTTCCAGCAAAGGTGCAAAGCTATACAGAGAAACCCTGTTGTGAAAAACCAAAAAAAATAATAATAATAACAAATAAATAAATTGATTGATTAATTAATTAATTAAAATTAAAAAGAAAGGTTCTAAATTAGCATATTAGAACACTTGCACACCAGTATTTACTGTGGAGCTTGTCCCAATAGCTAAGTTGCAGAACCAACCTAGGTGTCCAACAACAGAATGAGCCAAGAAAACATGGCACATATCATGATGGAAATTTTCAGCCCTTCCAGAACCCTCCATCTTTGTCATGTTCAGAAAAATGGGTGCACGTGGAGATAATCATATTGAATTTCCATCTGACATGGAAAGAGAGTTAGCTATTTTCTCTCATTTGTGAGTAAAAGACTTTGTATAGACTAATAAAATCCTCTGTGTGTGTGTGTGTGTGTGTGTGTGTGTGTGTGTGTGTGTGTGCATCAACCCCACTCCCAGCCTCTGACCAAGGCTCTGTGGACATCATGGAAGAGGAGGCAGGAAGAACATAAGAACAAAGGACAGAGAAAAGAGAGGTGCATTGCTGTCTTTGGACACCGTGTGTGACCGTTACACTCATGAACTCAAAAAATATCAGAACACTCACCCATCAGTGTTTACTGCAGTACATGTCACAACAGCTAAGTTGTCAATAACTGTAGTCAACAGCAAAGATCAAGATTCCCAGTCAACATTCCCAGAGAGATGTGGGAGGAGCCCCACTGGCCCCGCCCCTTGCTGAAGAGCTGTTGACAGTTGATAAGTGCTGGGGGATGGAGAATTCATTTTTCTTCCCCATGCACCAATGAATGATCCCACAACCATGCACACTTAGGCATCAATGGACTCAGTGGGAAGGGGATGTACTGGGAGCTATAGAAAAGTTGGAGAGAGGAAATGGGACAAATATCCTATTCCACTGTATACATGCATGAAATTCTCAAGAATAAAGAAAAAATGAAATATTTTTTTAAAAATGAAAGGAATTAAATTATATAGAGTTGCCAACAGTTATGAGAGGCTGTGTGGGGCCTGGGAATCGAAGCTGAGACCCCTGCAAGAGCAGCCCGTGCTCTTAACCACTGAGCCGTCTCTCTAGCCCCTCTCCTCACTATTATTGAACTTGAATTTGTCTTTTGTTTTTCTCAGTGTATTCATCTCTTTGCCTGTAAGTTTTATATTCATGCCCTTGTAACTCCAAGCTTTTGTTGAACCGGTGACGTTTGAAACAGTTTTTCATGTATGTATTTTTTAAATTCCCTACGTACAAGATCCCAAAATCTGCACCCAAACACAGCACTATCTTTCTCTCTAATCTTTACGTCTTTTGTTTCGTTTTCTTCACCATTTGCCTGAGCGAAGAAATTAAATTCTTTCAGTATCATTTTGAACTTTTCAAGATAGACGTTTGTGCCTCCTGTGCTAATTTTCCTAGAGTCTCTCATTCTTTTTGATGCTGCTGTAAATGGAATTGTTTGCTTAATTTAATATTTCCCGTTATTTATTCTTCCTTTAGAAGCACAATGGTCTTTTGTGTACTGTTCTCCAGCAAGCTTGTTGAATGTCTAGACTCTTTTATTGGTTCAGGCAAGGGTTTTAAAGCCAGTTCTTAGCATTTTCTAAGTAGAAGATCATGCCATCTGCAAACAGCATAGTTTGGCTTCCTCCCTTCAATCTGCGTGAACTCCGAGTTGTGTTTCTTTTCCTAATTGCCTCCACAAAAGTCTACACTGCAGTGTTGAAAACCCAATGCAGAAGCACAGACATCTGTGTCTTTCATGGATTAGGGAGGGGACACTCTGTTCCTCACTGATACTTCTGACAGAATTGTTCAGAATGTTTGTGGATGGCATTTTCAGGATATAAAAGACCTCTTCTGTTAATGATGTTTTGAAATAGAATTTAATTCCGCTCTTTTTCCTGTGCCTATGGAGATGATCAAGTAGCCTTTGATTTTTATTCTGTTGATACAGTGTGCTGCATTCACCTGAAAAATCAAAGTAATTTTTTAATGGTGTGTGTGTGTGTGTGTGTGTGTGTGTGTGTGTGTGTGTGTGTGTGTACATGGAGGCCAGAAGAGGCCATCGCATCCCCTGAAGTTGCAGATACAAGGTTGTGAGCTTCCCCAAATGTGAGTGGTGGGAACTAAACTTGGGTGTTCTAGGAGAGTAGCAAGAACTTTTAGCTGCTGAGTCATCTGTCTACCCTCTGCCTCTATATTAGTGGTTCCCAACCTTCCTAATGCTTTAACATACTTTCTCATGTTGTGGTGACCCCCTCCCCCCAGCCATAATATTATTACCTTGCTACTTTGTAACTGTCATTTTGCTGCTGTTTTAAATCATAATGTAAATATCTGATATGCAGGATATCTGATTGGTGACCCCAAAGGGGTCATGACCTACAGGCTAAGAACCTCTGCTCTACATGATTTCTTTTTCTTTTAACTGCTCAAATAAGTCCCACCTGTGTATTCCTTTGCATGTGTAAATAGTGGGTATTTTGTGTGTCTAGTCTATACTGATATGAGTTTTGTTCTATAGTTTTCTACTGGGAACGCTCCTTGACTGTGATCTCAAATAATGCAAGCTTCATACCATGAATTGAGAAGTGCCCCTGCCTCTGATAATTTGGGAGACTTTAAAAAGGTAATGCATTTATTCTTTTACAATTTCATATACATATATAATGTACTTTAATGGCTTCTGGGGAGAGAGAGTCACTTTTCTCAATGATATAACTTCTGGCAAGTTGTCTTTGCTCATGCAAACAGCCCCTCACCTACCTATCCACAGACTTTGTAGTCAAACATGATTAAATGCAGTGGGTTACAAAAACAGAAACAAAAGGCATGGAGGCTTTATGATAACTTAATATTTATTCTTCTGAAATCTTTGGTAAAATTTAATAGAAAAATTACTTATGTATAGGGCTTTAGTTTGTAGAGAATGTTAAAATGTATAATTTAATGTATCTAGAGAATAATTATCCTCTCCCAAACTTGTCTGCTATTGAGCTCTGGTATGGTAAGTTGTCCAACACCAGGGTTTGGTCAACCACTGCTATTGACAGTGTTGTGATTAGACAAGATGCCTAGAGGGGTCCCTTTGACTCTGACAGTCTGTTTTTCTGATCCCACTGGACTCCTGTATAAAGCTCTGTGTGGCTTCTTGTCTATGGTACTTGGACTTGCTGATATGTGACAAGGCAACTTTCATTAAGGAAGACGTTCAGGTTCTGAGGCTGAGAGAAAGCCTGGCTGAGCCCTGTAGACTTAACCATCATTGACTTGGAAGGCCACATGGCTGTGCTCTGTCCTACCAGTGGGCAGCATCTCTGGTGTGTGGTCTTTGATGGTAAGGGTTGCTTGAGCTGTGTGTAAAGAGTTCAGAGTCCGGCTGGAGAGATGGCTCAGAGGTTAAGAGCACTGGCTGCTCTTCTAAAGGTCCTGAGTTAAATTTTCGGCAACCACATGGAGGCTCACAACCATCAATAATGAGGTCTGGTGCCCTGTTCTGGTCTGCAGGCAAACACTCAATACATAATAAAGAAATAAATCTTAAAAAAAAAAAATTCAACAACAACAACAACAACAAAAGAATTCAGAGTCATCTTTTGTTTACCCTCCACTGGCTGAAACCTCAAACTCTTTGCTTGCCCTGTGCCAAATGTCACATGGATGACTATTAATGGGCCCACACTCCACCTCCTCACACTCATGCTACTGTTCTCTGAACAAGTATCTGGTGATGCTGGATGCTGCATGATTTCTTGTCTCCAATAACTTCCCCCCACCTTATACCCCTCTGCTTCCTCACCCCATTAATATCCTTAAATCCTACCCTTAGCAACATCCCCCAATCTCTCTTCCCAGCTTCAAGTCTTACTCTTCAGTACCCTAGACCAATCTACTCCTATATCCCATAAACATCTCCAAACCTTCCTAACATTGGAGACCAACAGTTTCATGACGTCTCTCTGCTTCACTACCAGCAAAGTTGCTTGTCAATCAAAGATTCATTCTATGACAAAGAGAAGAGCCCTGGTTCAGGAATACGTCTGCTGTTCCCTTTTGAATTGACATCTACAAGTGAAATCAGAAGCAATTCCAGTGTGTAAAATGCTTCATATAACCGAGTCAAACATGTGTGATGACCAAACACAGAAGCACTAGGCTCTGGCTTCTCCCTGGCAATAGGTGTCTGGCTCCTGCTCTGCCCCTTCTAGAAGAAATGCACAGTGTTTTCTACTTGCATATAGTTCCCAGTGCTCACTCTTGATGTCTTTGCTCCGTCTTCTGCGAACCTGTGGGTGTAGGACCATATCCCTAGCATTAACCATTTCACATCACTGTGTTTTTCTTTTTTAGGTGGCAATTCCAATCTTTATGTAGATGGGGGAAACTTATATTTAAAGTCTTTTTAAAAACAGTATGTATTTTTAAAATTACCTTATAAACTAGAGTTCCATAGGGCTTCTCATACATATTTAGTTGTGGTTAGCCTACCCTCTACCTCTCTTTTCCCCAACCTCCCCACCTCCACCTCCACCTCCATTTAAGCTTTTATCTCCCAGTATTCTCCCTTTGTTCTTTCCTATCTCATATGTCTTGCTACTCCCTCTAATTATATTGCTTTCCTTGGATTGCAAGAAGACAGGTTCCTGAGTAGCTTCTTCATGCGCACCCCAGTGTTGTTAACCAGACCTTCCTCTGTTGCACATAAGCTCCTCCTCCTGCAAAGATGGAGATGTCAAGCCTACATGACAAGGCAGAGGCCTGACAGATTCACTGAAGCAGACACAACAGAAAGTAAAAGGACAGTGGGTGTGAGTGTTAAATCTCTAAAGTCCTGGTCCTTGCCCAACAAAAAGGGGCCCATGTGCTGTTTCCCCGCTGCTGATGAATCAATTCTGACTGCAGTTCAGGATAGGTTTTATTTATTTATTTTTGTGAAGTTCACATATTAGTAGTATATTTGCATAATTTCCATCCTTTCCTTTCCCACCTGCAAGTCCTCCTATGCCTCCTACCCTCTCAAATTCGTGACCTTGAGTCACACACACACACACACACACACACACACACACACACACAAACTACTAGTCCATTTAGTGTTGCTCATATGCACATGAGTTTAAGGCTGACCAGTCTTTGAGACATGACAGTGAAGCTGGACCCATGACATCTCAACAATATAGTCACCTAAACAAGACCTGCATAAGGACATGCCAGTTGACATCCCAGCATGGATAGGAGAAACCTCACAAGGTCCCCCATGTGGATGAAGAGCCACAGGCAGTCAATAGCTGATGAGAGAGGGCAAATCAGTTTTCTCCAGGGATGAGCCTCTTGACAAGTTATCCAATCCCAAGTAATAACTAGCTCACAGGTGGCAGGGAATTGAGGAGTTATGCTGCATTGTTGACTGGGAAGCAACACCCTTCAAAGCTCATGGGAAGCCAGAAGTTCCAGCCTCAAGATGCCTCCCTCTCAGGGATAGCAGGGAAGTAAGCGGGGGTGGGTGAGTGGGGGTGGGTGGTGGTGGTGGTATCATATCCCTCCATTTTCCCAAAGTGTCTTGGCTTCTCTTCCAAGGCTCAGCTCAGTTGTTAGATATTTTGCCTACATATTATTGTAGCAGAGTGATTCCCTCCAGCTCTGATGTGACTACCAGCTACTATGAAACAGAGACTGCTGGGAAAACCTACAGAAGATCTTGGCCCCACAGTTATGGCAAGAAGGATCCAGAGCACCACAGCAATAATGATATGGACAATTACAGTAATGAGACTGTGCAAGCCTCCTAGGAGAGGGGAGGGATATGGCCAGACCTAAGATTTCACGCACTGTTCTCTCTGCCTACCGGCTATGTGTGGTCTTGAAGTTGCTTACATGCATAAGTGGTGGAGGGTGGAGAAAGGAATTATTCCACAGTGCAGCTGTCATGAGATCATCACCCATACTGGGGTGGGACTTTGGGTGACACTGATTCCTTTGAGTTGCTTAAATTCCTGTAGTTAATCCTTCACCCACGTTCCTGTGTGTAATCCTTTATATTCATAAAAATGGCCCCAATAATTCCACTGGGTTACCAAGCTTCGGTGTGGCACTGCTGTGTCTGGGATGAGGAGGAGATAGATGCTTCCATTTCCCAGGGAAAAGTCACACAACTGTGCCTACATAGAGACACCTCATCGGAGAATGGGACCGGAAACAAGCCCAGATGAGAGTATTATACAATTATTTGGGAATGTAAACTGAGCTAAAACAAAGAGAAGAGTCAGCATGTGTCTTATATGTCTTGATTTTCTTTGCTCTAATTAAACATTAAGAAGAAACACACACACACACACACACACACACACACACACACACACACACACAACGTTTAATTGTTGCCTGACCTGATATTGTTCTATAAAATTATCTCATGGTTGAAAAAGTGTTAATACATGATCCAGAATACACTAATTTTCATATGCTTTTTTGAATCATGCCCCCCTCCCCCGATTTCTGAAAATAGTTGATGTTTGTGATGCAAAACTTTCATTTCTTAATAGTTGGATTTGGGTTTTATAAAATTGTCATGGGTCAAGCACAGATTTTCTTTTCTTCCTGACATGTTAATTTGTCAGAGCCGAGAACAAAGAACACTGATTTACAATTTAGAGGCATTAGGAGAAGCTTCCAATTATGGAGTCCCTCTCTGTACTTAGAGCAAGCTCTGAAAAACCCAGCCTTAACCCCTTCTACACTGTGTCACTAATCACCACCTAAGGGGCTCAGACTTCAAACTCCTTGAAAAGAAGAAACCCAAGTTTCTATTCTGTAATGAGCAGAAGTGTGCCCAATGTTTCCTGGAAATTGCCCAGGGTTTAGAGCTGTAAGGAGAGCACGTAAGAATACGATTTTACCACAGCTTTCATCTTATTTAAACACCGTGTGTGTTCTTTCTCTTCTCTGTATTCTGTACAGTATGGAGAGTTTGAGTATATAGCAAGAAAAAGGTAAAATAATAAATAAATAGCATGGAGCAGACAGAAGCAGCAGATGCATAGCAAAACATTATCACATTGATGCTCACAGCATCCATCAGCAAAGATGAGAGTATCCTGATTGACAGGCAAACAGAAGGCAACATCATCAAACTAGGGCCTTAAAAACATCCAGTAGAATTCTGGGGAAGCTGACTGGGGACCTCTCACTTGTGAACATCCTGGGCAAGCAGATGTGCTGGGCTTCTCTATCTTTTCCATGGACCATTTGCCCAGGGCTGAGCTTCCAGCTTCCTGTTCCCACCACAGGCATGTTTTATATCTCGGGATAAACAATAATAAACACTGTTGGAAATGGTTGACCTTCTTGCTGTTTTCAAGAACACACTTTTCACTGTTGGACTTTTCACTGTTCACTCTTTGTAACACAAAGCCCAGCAAGGGATGCTCCTGCCCTCAATCAAGGACTCTAGGAAGACACTTGAAATAAACACACTTTGGAGTTTGGGGGAATAGGCTACCAGAGTTCGCTTCTTGGAAGGTCAAACAGCACAATGCACTTTGCAGCATTCTCCTTTCTTCTTTTCCTCTCTATTATTTTCCTTCATGGGGAATTGAACCTATAACCTTGCCAGTACTAGAAGAGTACCTTACCACTGTACAGCATAATCTCTCTTCAAGTCTCATGCAAAACCAAGTCTTTCTTGAATAAAAAATCCTGTACAATTTAGACATGTTTTACTTATGATTTCTTCATCTACAACAGTCTAAGAAGAACTGGATCACTCTTGATAGTGTAGCTGTTCTGTTCATTGAACAGGTAATTATTAGTTTCCCTAGATCACAGCATCTGTAGGTTATAACATCACTAGTCCATCCTTATGCCTAATTCATCATCATCCATAGTCCATCATCATCCCTAGCCCATCATTCCTACTTCACACTAATCCTAGTTCATCTCATCCTCAGCCTTAGTTCACAGCATCCCTAGTTCACCAGCATCTCTACTCAATTAGCATTTCTAGGTGTTAGTAGCATCTGCCCCTCCATCTTATGATTGGACACAGACTGATGACTTTATGCATCCAGATTTTTCTGAAGGGAACAAACTTTCCCCAAATGGGCATTCTGGTTGCTGTTGTGATACAGATGCTCCTAAATGTTTCCCCATGAAATCACAGAAGATAGGCATTGTGGTGCCCAGAGTGACAACCTGAAAGTTGGCAGGACTGTGAGAAGCCCCCACTCTTATTTTCTTTTATAAGGAAAATGGTGCTTTGGGGTTAGCAGCTGAATTAAGGAGCATTTGCAGAGTTGTTACTAATAAATAACACTTAACTGGATCATGGAAAGAAAATTGAAAGCAAAGCCCATTAATGTTATGGACTCCACATGGCTAGTGAGGAGATGGGGGAGGGCAGTAATGGGAAATAAATTATTCATGTTTTAAATGTAGTGACAGACTCACGTGTCACGTTCTAAAACATGGTGAGTGATAGAACAGGACTCACTGGTAATAGCAGATAATGGGCTTACTCATGGCTGGGTGCTTTTTATTTTTTTCTTTCCTACCAAACATAAAATTCTCTAGTGAGAAGTCCACAGACAAGGCAGATAAACCTTATCACCATCATTTTCAGGCTCAGACAACTTCTCTGCTTTCCACATCTTCATCACCAGTCTTATCTTTAAAAGTGTCTCTTTACTGAAAGTGGCTTTGGTAGAACCAGCCATTGTATATATCAGCATGCCTATGGACAGCAAAATCCAGAGGTGATAAGTGCTAGGTGCGCCAGTGCAGTGGGGAAACGCTCCAGTTCCACAGTCTCCCTTATAACTCCTCGTCTCAAATTAAGTCTCGTGGACAATTTTCTTTGTAAGGAAGATGGTGAAAGGTAGTTTTGTTTTTCTCGCCTAGGCTCACAGGCACTCGGACAGTTAGAATACCATTATTCTGGTGAATGTGATGGGGAGCATTACTCAATCAATGTCTTTAGAAAGGCCAGAGTTTAAATTAAGGCTGGGAAGGACATTACAGTCAGACACAGTTTTTTTTTTTTACTTGTTCATTTTGAAAGGGTCTTACTTATGCAGTTTAGGCTGGCCTCACATTTAAGGTGGTCCTTCTCCCTCAGTGCCCTGAGTGCTGAGTCTTATTTAGGGTATAGGTGTTGTTAGCATGTATGTGAGAAAGTGAGTGTTCATACAGGTGTGCATCCACGCACACATACACGTGCGTGTATTTGGAGACCAGACCTAAATCCTGGGAATCATCCTCAGGTTCACGTGGCAAGTCTGGATGGACAACAGGTTCTGGGAACCTCTGCTATCTTCCATCCCAGCACTGGGATTGTAGGTGTGCATAGCCCTGCCTTTCTTTGCACGTGGGTACTGAGCATCAAACTCAGATTTTGGCATTTTATTGAAAACCATGTCTTCTTTTGACTAGTAGTTATGTTTACATGCAAATTAGTTCCATAAATGTGTTTGTCTAACTTAGTTTTGTTTATTGACTAAGTGGCTTGGGTCTGGAGCCTCCCAAAGGTTCACCAACTCAACATTTGGTCCCCAGGATGGTCCTGTTGGAAGATGGAGGCTGGCACCTTGAAGAGGTACGTGAGGTGGTGAGGAATTAGGGGGACATGTCCTGGAAAGGGGTTGTTAGACCCCTGACTTTTCCTCTCCTTCTCTTGGTCCCTAACCAAGAGATTCAGCTTCATCATGCACATCCTCCATGATGCTCTGACTCACTGAGGGCCAAAAGCAAGAAAGCCACCTGTTCATGACGGGGATGGCCACACTATGAGTCAAAACAAACCTCTTCCATTTATTAATTTACTAATTAACTAATTTATGGTCTCAGTTATTTTGTGACAGTGACAGGAGGCTGGCTAGCTCATGGGGATAAAGATAATAACAATGCATGTGGGCCCTTCACTGAGTAAGCAAGCTTGCAAGACTACAGGCTATTGAATAAAAGCCCTGCTACATGTGGAACAAGGGAGGAGCCAACTGAAGGGAAATGAGCAGTGAGGGTTAGAAACAAAGGGCATGGCCTCCACCTGCTCTGAAGGTCAAACAAGGTCAAATGCCATAAAAGGCAGACCAATGAGATCTGTGAGGTTCCAGCCCATCCCTACTCTTCTTGCTTGTGCCCTTCATCTCTTATCCTCAAAAAAAAAAAAAAAATAGTGCCATCCCAACCCTGATGAAGAATCACTACCCTCTGTCCATTCCCATACTGGTCTAGCTTCCTGAGGCTGTGTAAGGCAGTTTTCAATCTCAGCTCTAGTGATGCGTGGCTAGTTTATACTTTGCAGTAATGCTCAGCCCTGACATTGAAGAGTCTCAGCAGCCTTGCCTTCTTTCTACCAAATGCCAAGAGCATTTCACAGTTTTGACAACCAAACATATCTCCCTAGATCACCAAGTGTCCCAAAGGTCATGATGAGGACCAGGGAGGCAGTGTTTCATTGTTAAAATAAATTCTGATTATTTCATACTCGCTTTGGTTATGCTTCTGTGACTGGATTCTGAGAGAGACAGAAGAAAACTAAAATTCAGAGAAATGACTCAATAATACAAAATGGCCACTGAGGACATCCAAATGTCAAGTCTAAGTGTGATCTGTCTTTGCTTAGTCTGAA
This sequence comes from Onychomys torridus, assembly GCF_903995425.1. Classification (NCBI taxonomy): domain Eukaryota; kingdom Metazoa; phylum Chordata; class Mammalia; order Rodentia; family Cricetidae; genus Onychomys; species Onychomys torridus. The sequence continues at coordinate 26,775,297 of NC_050464.1, forward strand.
GTCTGGATGATGTGAGCAAATGGATTCACTGCTTGATGCATCCAGGATTGAAGGAGGTCTGACGTGGACAGAAATCATCCTCAAGAAAATTTAAGGGGTGGTGTGTGTGTGTGTGTGTGTGTGTGTGTGTGTGTGTGTGTATCTCTGTGTATGTGTGTGTGAGAGTGTGTATCTGTGTATGTATGTGTGTATCTGTGTATGTGTGTGTGTGTATCTGTGTGTGTGTGTGTGTGTGTGTGTGTGTGTGTGTGTGTGTGTGTACATAAACCACAGAGGAGGAGGTTGGGTAACCTACTCTACCACTGTTCACCTTATTCCTTTAAGACAGAGTCTCTTGCTGACCTTGAAACTAGGCTACCAGTCAGCAAAACCCAGAGATCTTCACTGTCTCTACCCCCACCCTGCAGCACTGGGATTACAAATGGTGTGGGACAACACCTGGCTTTTTTTTATTTTAATGTGATGCTGGAGATTTGAACTCAAGTCCTTGTGCCTGCTGGGAAAGCATTCCTACCTGCTGAGTTGTCTCCTCAGCCCTTGAGGTCATTTTATACTCTGATCAGTATCAAAGAGATAAATTTCTTATGTGGGAACAACTGACCTTATCTAGTGAAAGGTAAATGATAGATAGCTGGATGGATAGATAGATAGATAGATAGATAGATAGATAGATAGATAGATAGAAAGAAAGAAAGATAGATAGATAGATAGATAGATAGATAGATAGATAGATAGATAGATAGATAGATAGGCAGGCAGACAGAACACGAGTTAGAGGCTTGAATTTATCAAACCCTTGATTAAGGAGCCCAAGCTATCAGTTGCTCTGTTTCCAACACTTCTGAAATCTTCACATTCACGACCATCCTAATATACAATATCATCTTCAAGATATTTGGAATCTATGACTCAGAGCCAGCAGGCACTATAATATAGTAGGTTTAAGACAATGAAATAAAATAGATAAATTGCAAAGTCTGGTGGCACACACCTGACATCCAACTACTTGAGAAGCTGAAGCAAGAGTATCACAAGGTCGAGGCCAGGCGGGGTCTTGAACAGTTTAGTGAAACCCAGTATCAAGTAAATAAGTAAATAGGAGTGGCTGGAGACATGGGTCAGTCATGAAGAGCTTTTCTGCTCTTGCAGGAGACCTGAGTTTAATTCCCAGCACTCATGATGGGCAGCTTAAAACCATCAGGAACTCCAGCTTTTGGGTATCTGATGCCCTCTTCTGGACTCTGAAAGCACTTCATTCATGGGCATAAAGACAACCACCCCTCACCACCACCCCACACACCACGTGCACATGTGCATGTAAGCACGCATAGATAGATAGAAAGATAGATAGATAGATAGATAGATAGATAGATAGATAGATAGATGGAGATAGAAAGATAGATAGATAGATAGAGATAGATAGAAAGAAAAGAAAGAAAGAAAGAAAGAAAGAAAGAAAGAAAGAAAGAAAGAAAGAAAGAAAGAAAGAATGAAAGATGGATGGATGGATGGATAGATAGATACATACATACATACATAGAAGGATGGATGGATGGATAGATAGATAGATAGATAGATAGATAGGTAGACAGATAGATGGATAGATAGAGATAGAATGATAGATAGATAATTTTTAAAATAAATACAAAAAGAGTAAAAATAAAAATGGCATAGAGCTGAGTGATAGAATGGCCAACGCTTTATTTCTGTTCCCTCAGAAGCCAAAGGGTTTGCAGGACGAACTTGATTTCCCATTCATTATGTGGCTAAACAGATGTCCACAACTCTAGTTAGAATTACAAAGAGGGCACAGAGGGAGCAGTAAGTGGCAGCTGGCTGAGTCCATTTGCAAATATAAAACCAAACTTAGTGAGCATAGAACCTACAGTTTAGCCAGGGAACCTGACACCAGGTCCAATCCAGAAAATTGTATACTGACTTCTGTGTATTTACCCTTCCCTTATCATTGCCTTGATCCTTAAATTGGTAAAGCTGAGGTTTAAATAGCTCATAGAGCTGATATGCTAGTGGGGGATCAAAGGGCATTTTCTAGTCTTCTTCAAGCTCATTCTGCCTTATGATCAACTAAGGATGTTCATTCTTCCAGACCCAGACGTGAAGTCCATGGGTTGAATAGACCAGTCAACCATGCCATGCCTGGGATTGTCAATCATCCAGCACCAGCAGCAACTGGACCCATCAGACCTAAGGCATAGCACACAGAACTGTCCCTTAGGAGAAGTCTATGCAGCCCTGATCCCAAGCAAAACTCTGACCTACTCATCGTTTCTGCTCTGCCTAGTCAGTGTGGACCTGTACAGAGTTCAAAGCAGACTAGTTGGTTATCTGATATTGAAACTTGTGGGGAGGAGTGTGGAGAGGTGTAAATAACTTCAAAGACAAATGTGAGAATCCAAATTCAATACCCTAGAGCCCACATAAGAAAATAGATCTAGCGACACATGCCTGTAACCTCAGCATCAGGGAGAAGAGAAGGAGGAAACAAAGGGCCCTGGTGCTCACCCTCAGTAGTCCCAAGCAAATGGACAAGCTCTGGGTTCAATGAGAGGTCTTGTCTCAAAAAATTGGATGGAGGACAATTGAGAAAATGCATATAACACTTCCACACTCAGGCACACACATGAGTGTGTGCACCCTCCGTACATGTGCACTCAACACATACATGAACACACAAACCAAATAGAAACCTGGGAAACCTGGGAAAGCTCACATCCAATCTCATACAGCCTTCAGAAAAGCTATGATATATGTGGATTCTAAGATTATATGTATATATGTCTCTGGTTAGTCTTTCAACAGCATTTCACATTACCAAACAGCAAATAATAATTATATTCATCATGTCTTCCCATTTTTATGTTGTATTTCTTTATAGGACTGAGTGTTACATCTAAGGCAAAGTATATTTCCATTAAATGTTGCTTCATTTAAAAATATCCTGGAGGCTAGAGGGATGGCTCAGCTGTCAGGCACACTGACTGCTCTTAACAGAGGACTGAGTTCGATTTCCTGTAACCACATGGCAGCTCACAATGGCCTATAACTCCTATTCCAAGGGATTTGATGCCCTTTTCTGCTCTCTGTGAACAACAGTCACATAAGTGATGCACGGATGTAGATGTAGGGAAAAATACCCATACACAGAAAATTTTATAAGAGAGGGGAGGAAGGGAGGAGGGAGGGAAGAAGGGAGGGAGGGAGGAAGGGAGAGAAGGAGAGGGGGAGGGAGGGAGGAATGGATGGATGGATGGAGGGAGGGAGGGAGGGAGGGAGGGAGGGAGGGAAAAAGGAAAGAAAGAAGGGAAACAAAGATTGTAAATTTTGCCTCTGGTGCAAAACCAAACCAAAAGAAAATGTATCTTTGAGACAGATGGGGAAAAAAGTTTGTAGTGCCCAGTTCTAATGATGAGTGACGTTCTTGTGTTGTGATATTTGTATCCCCATGCTAACTGAATGTCTGGTGTAGTGGAGTGGGTACCATTTGCCCACTTTGCTAAGTGTCTTCCATCTGCTTCCATGATGAGCTCTGCATCCAGCCCTGCTCTTTGTCAGGAGGCAAATGTCTTTGTGCTGTTGCTACCAGATGCCTGGACATCTTAGCTCCACTTCCTTCTGCTTGCACTCCAGCAGAGGCAGCAAAAGGATCTTAAAGGTCCAGAGGCAAAGAAGGGTGGAATTGTCTTCTCTTCACTTCATCCTTGACAAAACATAACTTGGAGGTGTCTACTTCCTTTGCCAGCAGATTCAGTTCTTGCCAGGGACCTCTTGTGTTCTGGCTTCCTCCTCTCAGCCCTTCAGTCTGCAATAGAAACTGTTTCTACGTTTGCTAATTCTTTTTTTTTTTTCCATTTTATGTTTTGTGTATGGGTGTTTTCCCTTCACATATATATGTCTGTGCACCATGTATGTGTATAGTCCCCCAAACGGCCAGAAGAAGGCATCGGATCCTCTGGAAATAGGGTTACAGATAGTTGTGAGCTACCCTGTGGATGTTGGAAATCAAACTCAAGCCCTTTTGGAGAGCAGCCAGTGCTCTGAACCACTGAGCCATCTCTCCAACCTGGAGCTTTTGCTAATGCTTGAGTTCTTTCCTGTACCTTGTTCTTCTCTTATTCCCCCAACAGCTGCACAACAAGCTCTGGTGTGTGTGTGTGTGTGTGTGTGTGTGTGTGTGTGTGTGTTCTCTTACTCCCCGTGGAGTGTGTATAGACACTCACATTTTCTTGGCTCACCAGTGAAGTTAGTATCTGTGCATTGCTTGCTTTATGCCACAATGTTTCAAGTGCCTAGTGCCAACAACACTCCACTCTATAGATGAGTAAATTGAGGCACATAAATGGCAATTTCCATAAAGTGATATAACATATCTTGGTGTTCAGTTTGAGAGGATTTGTTTTCAGGAAATAACAATTTCTACCCACCCACAATTTGGAATGACAGCTTATTGTTTCAAGATTTATCAACTGTCTTATTTTATGTGTGTGTGTGTGTATGTGTGTGTGTGTGTGTGTGTGTGTGTGTGTGTGTGTGTGTGTGTTTGCCTGTATGGGTGTATGTGAACTATATGGGTCTAGTGCCAGGGCAGGTCAGAAGAGGCTGTGAGTCCCCCAATCTGGGTGCTAACAATTGAACCCAGATCCTGTGCAAGCAAAGCAAGCACTCCTAACCATTGAGCCATCTCTCCAGCTCTGAATCAAGCCCTGCTGCTTGACTGCCTTTCCCAGACTTGTGCCAGGAGCAGAGTTTGTCACGAGATTCATAACTCATTGTTCACCATGCACTGTGGAAAGCACTTATTCGAAGTCATTAGCTGAGTTCTCCAATCACCCAGTGATCAATTAATCCAATAGAAAAAGCTTTTCTGTGCCACAGCTAATTTGTGCTTGTTAATGTGTAATTAGTGCTCGGCGTCTAACTTTCTTTTAGAGAGACAATGTGAAACCTGGCAGAAGCGGGAATGATTTGCACGAAGTCAGAGAGGATTATGCAAACCCCCTTTTCAAATTAATGGAGGTAATAAAAGATCTCACAGCCATTTTTACATCTAAGCCTTTCAGAATAAAGGCACTGGGAAACGGTCAGGAGAATGGTGTGCTGACAGCCAGCACCTGCCAACTTGCAAGAGGCAATTTTTAAGGATTCTGCAAGCTTATTGTTACCTAGGACCATTGTTAAATAATATAAAAACCAAATATTGTTCTGATCTCTGCAACAATTGCTAAAGCAAGGAAGATAGTGATCTCACACTGATCACCGTGGGGTTGAGGGATGTTTCAATTTAATGAATATAAATCATGGACAAGTTAAAAATAGCTTGAAAATAGATCATTTATCAGATCTAATGACAAAAGACCTAATGGGAAGACACAGAGAGATATAACTCCACTGGTCAGATCATGATTGAATAAAAACCATGCTTTATCTGCCAAGATACAAGTTTAGTTTGTGGGGTTTTTTTTTTAAGTAGCTATGTAGAACTTACAACACATATTTTAATTACCTTTAAGATCTATTTATTTTGTTTGTGTGTACATGTGTGAGTTTATATATACTGTATGCATGCAGGTGACTGAGGAGGCCAGAAGGGGCAATAGACTCCCTACATGGGAGTTATAGGAGATTGTGAGCTGCCATGTGGGTGCTGGGAACCAAATCTAGGTCCTCTACAACAGTAGACAGTGCTAACCACTGAGCCATCATTCTATCCACCATTTAAAGGAACACAACATTGCCCCATTCCACTTCATTTATTCATATTTCTATTGGTACAGTTATACTATATACATTATATGTGTGTGTGTGTATTCAATGAATAGATAGACACATTATTTTCTTTTTAAATTAATTCATCTATTGTTTATTTTAAGTGAATATGTTTATGTCTGTGTGTGAGTGCATATGAGTGCATTCCCCAAGGAGGCCAGAAGAGAGAGATTAGTGCTGGGAGCTGAAGTTATAGGTGATTGTGTGCCACCATATGTGTGCCAGGAATAGAACCCTGGTCCACTGAAAGACCAGTAAATACTCTTAACCTCTGAGTCATCTCTCTGGGCCTTTGGTCTGTGCTATGGATGCCTGTACCCAGGGCTGTGAATCCATGGGGCAAAGGAAGCTTCACAGAGACAGTGAACAAGGTGACTGAAAACCCTTGCTGTATTATATGTAGCACAACCAAGTGTGGATAAAATAGCCTGTTTAGATTCCATCTTCTTAGTAGTAAGCATGCCATATCGAGAGATTGTTAAGTGTGAAGAATTCTTCTGGACTGGAGAGATGGCTCAGAGGTCAAGAACCCTGGCTGCTCTTGCAGAGAGAATCTAGGTTCAATTCCTGGCACCCACATGAATGCACAAAACCGTCTGTAACTTCTGGGCACTGACTGTATACATTACACAGAAATATATGGAGATAACTCATTAATATACCCCCCAAATTTTTAAATTAACAAAAATAAGCTCTTCTAGCATTTTATAGACCCAATTTAATTGGCAACCATTTTATTTCTATGGAATATATTCATTTGTTAGTTCTGTTAGAGACAAAATGAGGTTGAGTCATTGGATAGAGCCACACTAACAGGAGGGTAACATGGTTTCATTCTACCTGGTGAGTTCTTGTCTCCCACAGTCCTGCACAGTCAGCTCTCTTCTTCCCTGAACGACCAGCTCACAGCTCAGCAGCCTCTGAGCTGACTTTTGCTATGCTGTGCTGTGCAATAACTCAAGTCAAACTTGTCCTTGGTGCTAGGGAGAGAAGCTGAACCGTGGCACAGCATGTCCTCAATGCAGAGTGAAAGAGTAAATACAACCATCCCGAAGATCCCGAGTAATGTTTCCCAGAACCCCAGGCTCTGGACCTACACGTCTTTCTACCCAGAACCCAGTGTCTGTAGAATCCAGCTCCTGGTGACAAAATTCGCTGCTCTTCGTTATGGGGATTGGTGCTCTGGGCTTGAGGTGGCTGTTGCTAAGCAGCTGTGACTGCCACTACCACGGGACATGTGCGCAAGACAGAAACCATTAATGCTCATTCATGGAGGGGGAGGGGGCTCATGGGACCCTTCCCCCTTCCCTGGGGATACACAGCTAACTAATGGTTGCAAGGGGGTGTCAAACAGAGACAGACAGACAACAAGGATAGACAAGGAGAGAGAATTTTCTTCAGTGATGTAGATTTCCTACACTCCTGTTGTGAGATAGTCACATATGTGCCTGTGAGTTACCCCTCCCCCATGCCTCTATGGGAAATCCCTCATCCATGTACCTGTGAGTAACCCCTCACCCATGCCCCTATGGGAAATTCCTCACCCATGTGCCTGTGAGTTACCCCTCACCCATGTTGCCACAGAAAACACTAATTAAATTTATTGGTTCACAAAGATACACTTGGGGGAATGATCTCTTTATTCTGTCATTAGTCCTCTGTTTGAAATGAATGATCATTTGTTCATCTATCCAAAAAAACTCACATAGCATTCTCCAACCGCTCATTTTTCTTATTTACATTTTAGCATCTTTTTACTCTGATGAAATACACAGATAAACATAGTGTTTATCAATGTCTTAGAATTTGATCTTTGGATCAAATGTTTGTGTCCCCACCATGAATGTGCTCCTAGTTTGGTCTGGTTTCTCAGTCTCTACAGAAGCCTCCAGTAAAGCTTCCTGCCCTTTTGCATGGGGCATTCTGAAAAGCTTCAAGAAGAGGGACTCTGAGAGCTAGACACTATTCCCTCTCTTTCCCCCTCTTTTGGTCTTAGTCCTGCTTATCTGGACAGCTCTGTATTCCATAGTTGTTTTGAATCCTCTGGAGATGACTCAACCCTGCCTGCCTTACATTCTCTCTGAGCACTTCTGTCCTGACTTATCAACCTCTTGCTCAAATTCATACAAGATCAACAAATCTTTGAAGGAGAAAGTAAAGATGTCTGTCTCACTCCAGCAGTTTCCTGATCTTTCTGACACCCCACCCCTTGTGTGCTATGCTCTCAGTGGGTTCCTAATGTCAGTACACAGACCTTTTAAAACGGTTTTCAGCTTCCCTAGTTTCTCCCAGTGTCAAGTTTGTTCAGGGCTACACCATCTCATCACAGCTTAAGATGGACTGTCTCTCACCAATTCTTTTAGTCCATCCCATCGGAATTTAACCTTCTCCTTTGAGAAGGAAGCTTGCAGGCAGTTTGAAGCCTCTCTGAAGTCCAGTCAAGGGAAGAAAGCAGCTTGACATGGCCCAAGCAGCATCATGAGAGAGGAAGATGTGGCTCTGTATTCCCATGGGTAGTAGGGAGGAGGCCATTGTATGAGAGTGGCTGTTTTCCATTTTACCCAATCACCGTGAATGAGAATTTACTTGGATTGTGAGGCAGGAAAAGTATATATTAAAAACCTTATTAAGTTTAAACAAATAGGTATTTAAAATATTAATATTGAGAAATAGCCCAATAGAACTCACATGGGAGAGAGAGGGAGGGAGGGGAAGGAGAAAGAAAGAGGGAGGGAGGAGAGGAAAGGCAGTGATGAGGTCAGAGGACAACTTTGAGGAGTCGGTTCTCAACCTCTACCACATGTGTTCCTGGTATCAAACTCAAGTCATCAGGTTTGGCGGTAAGTTCCTTTACACACTGAGCCATATTTCTGGCCCTGTCTATTTTTTGAAATGGGGTCTACGTAACCCAGACTAACTTCTAACTTTCCATGAAGCCCAAGCTAGCCATGATTTCCCAATCCCCCTGCCTCTACCTTCATATTCTAGAATTACAGGCATGCACCATCCCAATAGCTTCATATTGGTCTTTAAGTTAGAGAATACTGAGGAATAACAAAGTCAAAGTCTTCAGTGATTAAATTCCCAAGAGAGCAATGAATAAATGTGGCTTCATTTGCCAGTGATTTGTTGCTATAAAACGGTACAAGAGCAGCCACAAACAAAATCAAATAATCTCATTTGCTACTCACACACCACGGAAGAGCCAATTCTTTGGATAACTGCACACACTGGCTTGCATTTTAAGTGAAAGCTGCAGTGATGGATGTGTATCTCTGAAGGACACTACCTTCCAATTAGCCATGGCTTTGGATACCCTGAGTCCCCCGTGAGCTTCAGGAGCCTCAGATGGGAGAATTGATTATGGCTCTTGCTCGGTTGCAAGGAGGAGTTTTATATTTGTTTATTCAAAATGTTTCTGAAATGTAGTTTGAATAGATGTGTTTTTTGTGACGAGATTATATAAGTAGCAGATTATTATTTCATGAATATAACATAAAAACACTAAAAGTCACAAGTCTGTTCATTATCCGGGTTAGTGTTTGAGCAACCTTTTACTGCAAAGGGTCAACTGATAAGCATTTGAGCTCTGTGGGCTGCTTGACCTTTCACAGAACTTCTTGACTGCCTTGGTTTAGAGTAAAGACAGACAGAGACCATTCTAAAATAAGCCTAGGGCTGAAGAGTGTATGTGAGCAGCAACAGAGCACCTGCCTAGACTTCTCCAGTAAGAGGCAGGGGGGTATGGCTCAGTAGTAGAGCACCTGCCTAGAATCCCCAGTAAGGGGTCTAGTGACATGACCCAGAAGCAGTGTGCTAATTTACTATGTGCAAAGTTCCATGGTCCCCTCTAGCACTGCACAAAAAAAGGCAAACAGCACATTTATACTTTAAAACAGAAAACAAAAAGCTTCTATTTACAAAAGTAGTCTTTGGGCCAATCAGGCTTTCCTGGGGGCCATAGTTTGCTAGTGTATATTTGAAAAACAATTCTTTTAAGTTTTATTCTGAGCAAACATAATATTAGACAGTAGAGTCAGCTGGCTGGCCTTTTTCACTTAATGCAACACCCACACATACCCCTACACACACACACACCCCAAATACATCAGTCTGCTATATACTCAGACGTTTTGGTTACCATCAACGTGAGGGGCTTAAGCAACAGCAAATCATTTCTAGGTGCTTCAAGCCAAAGGTGAAGGCCCTGGCATACACGATGACTCTTAGCTGGCATAGCTACCCACCACTGCATCCTTCCAGCCCTGTTCCTTATTTTACAGTCACAGAGTAAGTGCTCACGGTGTCTAGTACACTTCTTAGAAGGGCACCGATCCTGTTGGTTAGAGTCATACTATGAGTGTAGCATGAATCTTAAAGAGTCTTATTAATAAAACAAACTCAGGGCCAGGTATTGGGGTGAACGCTGAATGATCAGAGAAACAGATAAAGCCCTCAGCCACCTCACCTCTCCAGTTCCTCAGCTGATCCTGTTTCCTCAGACTGGATGCCTCTCAGCTAAACTGTGCTGCTCAAAAAACCTAAAAGCTTAACCAGGCTCTAGCTCCTTGTCCTCACACCTTAAATACCTTTCTGCTACCTGCCATCACTTCCTGGGATTAAAGGCTCACTTCCTGGGATTAAAGGTTCTTGTTACCATGCCTGGATGTTTCCAGTGTGGCCTTGAACTCACAGAGATCCAGGTGGATCTCTGCCTCTGGAATGCTAGGATTAAAGGTGTGTGTGCCACCATTTTCTGGCCTCTATGTCTAGTAGCTGTTCTGTTCTCTGGCCCCAGATAAGTTTATTAGGGTGCACAATATTTTGGGGAACACAATATCACCACACTCTCCTTTAACCTTAATCACAGCCTCCCAAGGCCCTATTTCAAAGTCACAGTAGTCACAGTATAATGAAAAATTTAACATGTGAATGGTTGGGAGGAACAGGGTTTTATGGCACAGTATACAACTACATGTGTGTGCACATGCTCATGCACCCTGGGCATTCTTCCTTCTCCTCATGTGTTAGGTTTTCACTCCTGGCCAAGCCCTACACCAGGCTGGTTTCCTATTTGGATTTTATTCTAAGTGGTCTCTCCTGCTGATTTCCTACATCCTTCCCGGAACCACCTAGGATCATTTTCTTCATCACATCCCTCCCTTCTCATAGCATCAGGAGCACTGGTGATCTGAGACACACTTTGTTTGGTCACCAGAATCTCCCATGAAGGCACACACATGTGTGTGAACGATATTGGTTGACTACACTAGCGACAGGTTAAACAAGCTGTGTTTTCCTGATCACACAAAGTCTATGACGTACCATCAGTGTGTTGTTTTGATTTCGTGCTTGGCTGCTTCTCCGGATTCAAGTTGTGTTTCTAGTATAGCTTGGTTCTTCCTGTGGGTCAGGATGAAGGTTGAGTCTTGGGAAACACTCTTACCACTTTAAGGACATTTCAGAGGGAGTAAGTATGGGCTCTGAGCAAGACAGAGGAGTCTTGCCCCCCCCCCCCCCCGACATCACCCATTGTCCTAGTTTGCACTCCCTTGCTGTGATAGACACCATGACCAAAAGCAACTCAGCGAAGAAAGGGTTGATTTCCCTTACACATCCAGGTCAGAACTGAGGGAAATCAGGGCAGGAACTCAAGCAGGAACTTGAAGCAGAGAGACAGTTGTTGACACTACAAACCTACTACAAACTACTCCCTACTAAACATTGCTAATGTGTCAAAGGACAGCAAATACAATATCACAACACCGAATTAAATTAAATCCAACCAGTGACTTAGAGGAGAAGCAGAACTCCTCCAAAAATTAAATCCTGGTCAAAAGGGACCATACCCCCGTTGTCACAGCAAACCTCAAATTTAGTTCCTGGTGAGACCGTGCTTGACACCTCTGGAAGAGGGGTCAGCTGTGGAGAAGCAATTGTACTTTGTCACTCTGTGTGACTCAGAGAGCAGTGGCTTTGTGTCTGAGTGATAGAGAACCTACTGTTTCAAAATGGGCTTCACTGGGCTTGTGAGAACAGGGAGATACCACAAGCAAAGGAGGCTGAATTTAACTTACCTCATCCTCCAGGTGACAAACAGCCCTGGGAGGCAGCTGTGGCGAGTTGGAGGGACAGACATCAACAGTCCGAAACACACAGGTGACGGGAGAGGCTCTGCTGGGCAGGTAAGTGCATGGGAAAAGTTTCTCCACCCTCAGTGGCAAGGGACAGATGTCATCCACTGGGAACAACAATGGGGTATGGCAGTCTGAGCCTGAGACCACAGGTGCATCAGCCTCTGCAGCTATATGACTGCTCTCTGCTGAGGTGGAGCTGGAGAGCTGTGATGTTCCAGGAGTGCAGGTCACACCCTCAGCCGGATCTTTCCAGCAGGGCAATTAAAACGTAGGGGGTCATGAAAGTGAGAAGAAGCCCCTCCCATCTGCATACCCATGTTCACTGCTGTACTGCTCACAGCAGGCAAGAAATGAAACAACAGACACATGGGCTATGGTACAAAGACACAGTGGGATTTTGTTCATCTATAAAGAAAAACGAACGTGTGACATTTGTAGCAAAATGGATGCAACTGGTGGTCTTTATGTTGGGTAAAATAAGCCTGTAGCATGAATCTTAAATGGTCTTAATAAAAACAAACCCAGGGGTCAGGTATTGGGGTGAACGTTGGAAGATCAGAGAAGCAGAACAAGCCACAGCTACCTCACCTTGTCAATTCCTCAGCTGATCCTGTTTCCTCAGACTGGAAGCCTCTGTGTGCTCATCTGAATAGATCTCAGCTGAACTGCTGCCCCAAAGCCTAAAAGCTTAACCAGATAGTTCCTGGTTTTCATGCTTTATATACCTTTCTGCTTTCTGCCATCACTTCTTAGAATTAAAGGCGTGAGTCACCATGCCTGGTTGTTTCCAGTGTGGCTTTGCCTTAGGAATGCTAGGACTAAAGGTGTATGTGCCACCATTTTCTGGCCTCTGTATCTAGTGGCTGTTCTGTTCTCTGACCCCAGATAAGTTTATTAGGGTGCACGATATTTTGGAGAACACAATATCACCACATAAGCCAGGTTCAGAGAAAGACGAACATTGTGTTTTTTCTTAAATATGGATGGGTACGTGTGTATGTGTGTGTGTGTGTGTGTGTGTGTGTGTGTGTGTGTGTGTGTGTGAGAGAGAGAGAGAGAGAGAGAGAGAGAGACAGAGACAGAGAGACAGAGAGACAGAGAGAGACAGAGAGAGACAGAGACAGAGACAGAAACAGAGAGACAGACAGAGACAGAGGGAGGGAGGGACGGAGGGAGGGAGGGAGGGAGAAAAGGAGAGAGAGAGAGAGACAAGGGGGAAAGAAGAGATACTAAGGAAAAGAAGAGATGCAAAAACAAAATAATGGAGTCTGTGGTTTTGAAAACCGAGAAGATAATTATTTGGAAGAATCTAGAAGCCATCAAGAAGTGGGTGTAGGAAGTTTGGGAGACAGTGAGAGAGGGGGAGTTAATAAGAAGATTTAGAAGACAGGTACTATGAAAATGCCATAGTGTACCCAGTACTTTGTATGCTAACTTAAAACATAATTGTTTTACAAAACTAAAAAAAAAATCTGTTTTGCAATAATTAAAATGTCTCAGGGCAATGAGATTTTTAGTGACTTTGTATTACATGTGAGGCCTGGCTTGCTATCTGGGGAAAGCTAACACACACAGGCACCAGAGAAAACGCTGTGAAACATCACTGAACATATATAGGTGGAACTGGGAACACTCAGTTAATATAAACCCAATGCACAAGTAGCTTATGGGATAACAACGTAAAAAGTCCCAGGATATCTAGCTTCAGGTGTGGATGGCTCAAGTTACTCAATATCTTTGGATTATATCTTGATTCCTGTTTGAATCTTTTCAATACAAACTGAACACGTGCTATATTTGTGACACATTTGTGCATGTCAACATACAGCAGTGACCAAAACAGGAACCACCCTTGTTACTGTGCCTTCACACCCCAGGCTGTAGCCTGAGTCACAGCCCTACCGTCCTCTGCACTGCCTTGGACTTAACTAATAGTCAGTCTGGATGCTGGAGCCCTGCTGTTCATATCTGGCATCTTCCCAGGGGAAAAAATGTGTGGTAAAATAAAATAAAACAACTGAGGCAAGGGGAATGGCTAAGTGGGTAAGAGTGCTGTCCATGTCAGCATCAGGACCTGAATTCAAAACCTCAGAACCCATATCAAAAGCCAGGTATGGTTATTCATGAGTCTATAAATGCCCATGCTGTGAGTGTGGCTGAAGGGGAAAGAGCTGAGACATGAGGGTAGCTGGGGATTGCTCAGGTTCAGTCTCAAGGGAATAAAATGGATACTGACAGAACATGATAATTGATGACTTTTGACTTCTGCACATGTGCACCCCCATTTTCACACATGTGCATGCATTACACACACATACACACCAACACCAATTAAAACAACCTTTGCACTCATCACTATATTCCATAGATTCTTCTGGACCTCAGTGACAGAGCCAGGTGCAACCAGATTCTCACACCTGGTAATATGTGGCAATTTTCTTGGATACTGGACCCAGGTGGACTGGGCTTGGGATCGTTCCAGGTTAACACACAGACTGAAAATGAAGAGTGAACTTTTTAGGGGAGATAGAATGTTCCAGAATCAGAGAAAATGTTTCATGGGACACCTATGCCATCAACCACGGGTCCCAGTGAGGACTGCTGCAGAGTGGGGCTGTAGATTCAGAGGGTAGGAATATCCTTAAGCATTTTGATGTATATTGCTAATTATTTTTCAGAAAATCAACCACTGTGTTGTACTTCCATTTGTGCAGTTTCTTTGAACATTGAGGAAATTACTTAAAGTAATAAAAACTATGATTGAAGTGTAAGATGTCTCTATATAGACTGAGATCATTTTCAAATGATTAAAGATGCCATTAAGCTCATTAATCTAAACTGCCCATTACTTCTTGTTTGAATCATGTCTACAGTGGTACCTAATTATCATTGTTAAAATACAGAATTAAAAACCATCCCTCAAATTACCACTTTCTATCACGCTTTCAGATGCCTTGTTGAGAGAATCTCTTCCTAGAAGTGGCCTGAGTCCTCCCTTTTCACTGACAGATGACCAGCCTAAGTTTGTTTTTCTTTGTGAGGGCTTCCTTGGGAACATAGCTTCAGAGAGAGAGAAACACACTGGAAAGGAGAAAATTGTATACTTATGGCTTCGATGACAGATTTCCCAAACTGGAAATGACATATGTTTTCTATTACCCAATTACTGAACTCTCTGGACCTGCCTGCCTCAAGACGTCTCTGTTGATAAAGAATGTGATTTCTCAGTGGTGTCCCAAGGCAGTGCCTTCATCTTTTGAGAACATTTTGAATAAGTGAGAGAGTAGTCCTCTTGGCCATAGCACGTAGAGTGGACTCTGTAGGTGAAAGCTTAGAAGCTGCTGAGGTTCCTGAGACGATCCTTCCAGCATCTTTTTTTATGGTGTGCATTCCAGTTTCATTTCTGTAGCTGCGATAAAATACCTGACCAAAAGCAGCTAAGGAGTGGAAAGCATGTATTCAGCTCCCAATTCTAGGCTGCAGTCCAACAGCAAAGGGGATCCAGGCAGGAACTCAAGCCTCTATTCACATCACATCCATAGTCAAGTGAGAAAGAGGATAAACACATCCTTGCTTGCTTATGCTAACCTAGCTTCTTTTATTCTTGTATAATTCAGGACCTAGCCTAGGGAATAACATTGCCCACAGTGGAGCAGTCAAGAAACAATCAACACAATCTTCCATAGACTTGCCCACAGGCCAATTTGATCTAGAAAATTCCTCACTGAGAGTCCCTCTTTCAAGATGACCTTAGGTGATATCAACTTGACCAACTAAACCAGCACAACATGAATCTTAAAATATCTCCCAAGCCCTATGTATTGACTGCTGACCACCAGTTCATGGTTCTGCTTGAGGTGGTAAAATCTTTATCAGGTAGGGCCTAGTGGGAGGAAGTTAGGTCACTGGGAATAAACCCTTGCAGAGAACTGTATGAACCAAGTCCCTTTGAGTCACCTTTCTGTTAACAAAGGTGAGTGGTTTTTCTGTCATGTGGTCTCTGTCACTGTATTCTACCTTGCTTCAAATCCAAAAACAATGGAGTAAAAAACAGTGGACAGAAATCCCCTAAACCACAAATCAAAATGAATCTCCTGTGTCCCTAAGTTATTTGTTCCGATATTCTGGTCACCATGATGGGAAGCGAACATATCTGAGTGTTATAAGCAAAACACTTGGTGTCAGCACAGCCTTCTATGCCACTGGTCCTGTCAAGATATTTTCCCATGACACCAGGCATCTCCTTTGCTGAGAGTTGGGCATCACCTGGTCTCCATGGTAACAACAGCAAACCCTCAAAGCCAAACCAAGTGATTTGGTGTTCATTAGTTTGTGATTTCTGAATAACAGGATGATGAGAACAAGTTTGGATGACATCTCACAAAATTGAGAGCTCTCTCCTCCAAGAATCTAATTCATAGTTGTTAACTTTGTGGCTGACATGTTCAGATCTTATCTGCTGGACCTGAAATGTGAGGACCTGAAAGAATTGGGTGGACTACAGTCTTAATGCCATAGACAACCTTTCTTCAGTTTGAGTGTACTTTTATACATGAATGAAACGAAGAATGCAATGATCCAAGGAAGGTTATTTGAGTTCAGAAGAAAAAAAAAACATGTAAATAAATGTCAGTTGGCACATAGTAATATTAGCATTGCAGCCCTTTCTCAGAACTTGTCTCAGGACAGACCAATTTAAAGACAATTGCCTGGCATGTACTATAGATGATTATATATGGGAAAGCATGAAGGCAAGGCAGAAGGTTATATCCAGATTCAGGGTACATTGATGAGATTGGGCTCGATAGCTATGTTCTGACATCCAACAAGAATAAACATGTCTTGGTGGTGGCTCACGCCTTTAATCCCAGAACTCAGGAGGCAGAGCCAGGGGGATCTCTGTGAGTTCAAGGCCAGCCTGGGCTACCAAGTGAGTCCCAGGAAAGGCACAAAGCTACACAGAAAAACCCTGTCTAGAAAAAACAACAACAACAGCAAAAACCATGTCTTATAAATTGAATGTAAATGTTTGTTACAAGAGGCATGAAATCCAAGAACAATCCAGGGAAAGAAATAATGCACCTGAGGTAAAAGGCCTTCTGCCTTTTTCTTAGAGCCTCTCTCACGTTGTTTGCCATGCACCATTTGGTTGACCGTGTTCCTACACTAGTCAGTTTGTTAGTGTTTAGTCTTCCTACACAATGTTAGTTCAAGACCAAGCACTTATATCAGAGATTCCTCTTTGTCTATACAGTACCAGATATACAACCATCATGGGTACTCTCTGTGGTGTTTTATATTGATTGTCAACTTGACGGAGCCTATAATCACTAAGGAAAAGGGGAGCAAGGCATCACTCAGATTAGGTCAACATACATTGGAAGAGTCACCCTTAAAGAGGTGGCAGAATTCCTGGAGCTTGCTTCCTAGACTGCACAAAAAGGAGAAATCTAGCTAAACATTAATGCTGATTTATCTCTTATTCCTGACTGAGTGTCCCAGTGGCTCTGTCGCTGTGATGAAACCCTCTGATAATAAGTAATTTGGGGAGGAGAGGGTTAAACTGAGGGACACTTTCAGGTCCCATGCCATCACTGAGGGAAGCCAGGGCAAGAACTTAGAGGCAGAAACTGAAGCAGAGATCATGGCAGAGGGCTCCCCCAGCCTGCTTCCTTATAGCACCCAGGACCACCTGCCCAGGGGTGGCACCATCCACAGTCACCTGGACCCTCCCTATGGGTCACAGATCAAGAAAATGTCACACGTGCTTGCCCACAGGCTAATCTGATAGACACAGTTCCTCAGCTGAAATCCCCTCTTTCCAGGTTTGTGTGGAGTTGACCAAAAAATCTAACCAGAGTACTGTGTGTGTGATGCGATCATCTGCTTCAGTTTCCTGCTGCTCTGAATTCTACACCATGATGGACCGTACCCTCAAACTATGAGTTCAGACAAACTCCTCCTTGCTCAAGTTGTTTGTATGAAGTGTTCTGTGGATGTAACCATGTAATGAATGTCTTTGTCCATGTATATTTCTGATAGAATTTATCCCTTCCTTGAAGAACACCACTGGAGACATTTTATGTTATGGAAGCTCTCAGTGTAGAGTCTTCTCTATGTTCACCCCATTTCATTCCCCTTGAAAACACCCACTAACATGGGTGTCTATGCTGCTGATTTTACTGTCTTTTCCCACCTGGCTGTGAATTCCAGGAGAACAGAATTGTGTGTAGTACTACACTCTGTATTTAGAGGGCTTCCTGGTATGGCTCAGGGGTTAAGAGCATCTCTTACTCTTCCAGAGAACCTGGGCTGGATTTCCAGCTCCCATCCAACAGTTCACAGCCATGTCTAACTCCAGTTCCAGGAAATGGGATGCCCTCTTCTGGCATCTGTGGGTACTGCACACATGTAGTACACATACATACATGTAGGCCAAACATTCATACATATAAAATAGATATATCTTTGAAATGTTTTTCCTTTGAAAGTACAGTGAGCTTCCACATTTTCTCTTCTCTTTTGTTCCCATATTTTTTTTCTGTCATGTTCTAGAATATTTATACCATTTCCAAATGTTCAGCTCCTTTATAATTTTGAAAACATTCACTTCCATTTTGTTCATTCTTTGCCACTCATGGCTGTGATCTGAAAGTGACACATGGAAGAATTACTCTCACAAAGAGACAAAGTAAATCAGGTTTCTTTTTTTAAAAATACACATATGCAATAGAGTTTTATGATCTATCACGTTGTGGAAAGATAGGAAAGAATCTTTAATGCATACTCTTAAATGAAAGGAACAAGTCTGGAAAGATTATGTACTGGGTGACTCCATCTCCATGCCACTCTGGAAAACCCAAACAAAAGGTCAGTGGCTGTCATGGTGTGGAGGTCGGGGCTAAGGTGAATGGATGGAGTAAGGGGACTTTAAAGATGGTGAACCTGTTCTGTAAGACTATAAGGTAGACAGAAGGTAGCATGGATTTGCTACACTCTCTACATTGCTTTAGTGACATCAATGTCATGTCAGCATGGAGCTACAGTAATGAACAATAAAAGGACTGTGCAATAAGGACAGGGAGGGGGTCCATAGAAATTGCACTTGGAGTGTGGAATGTCCCTCACAGGCTTAGAGGTTTGAACATTTGGTTCCCAGATGGTGATGCTGTTTGCTGAGGCTGTGGAACCTTGTAGGAAAATGAGTCACTATGGGCCCTGAGTCTTTACTATTGTAAGGATTTATTTATTTGTATATAATGTGTATAAGTGTTTCATCTGCATGTATGTAAATGTGTGGAAACCAAAGGAGGGTGCTGGATCTCCTGTAACAGGAACTATGAAAGACTGTAATCCATTATTAGGGGCTAGTATCCCAATGCACCTGGGTTTTCTGCAAGAGCAGTAAGTGCTCTTAACCGGAACTGTCTCTTCAGTGTGACTTGAGGCTTTATAGCCCCTCCCCACTTCCTGTTCTCTCTCTCTCTCTCTCTCTCTCTCTCTCTCTCTCTCTCCCTCCCTCCCCCCCCCTCCCTCCCTCCCTCCCTGTCTCTGTCTCTGTCTCTCTCTCTCTGTCTCTCCCCCCCACCCCCCCCCCCCCCCACCCCACTCCCACTCCCCCCCACCCCCCGTCTCTCTCCTTCATGAGAGTGGCCTGTGACTATGCAGCCTCCTGCTCCTGCTCCCAAGCCTTCCATGCCTGCTACCAGCAATCTGGACTCTGTCCCTCTGGAACTGTGTGCTGGCTAGTTTTATGTCAACTTGACACAAACGAGGGTCATCTGGGAAGAAAGAACTTCAATTAAGAAAATGCCTCCATAAGATCCAGTTGTAAGCAAGCCTGTCAGGCATTTCCTTAATTAGTGACTGATGGGGGAAGACCCAGCCCATTGTGGGTGGTGCCATCCCTGGGCTGGTGGCCCTGGGATTCTATAAGAAAGCAGGTTGATAGCATGATCGTCATCAGCGAGGCTTCATCCAATAACTGATAGGAGCAGATGCAGAGATCCACAACCAAACAGTTGGCAGAGCTCAGGGAATCCCATTGGAAGAGCAAGAGGAAGGATTGTAGGAGCCAGAGGGTTTTTAGGACACCATAAGAACATGACCCACAGAATCAACTAAGCAGGGATCATAGGAGCTCACAGATAATGAGGGGACAATCAGGGAGCCTGGGAGGCTTACTGTTTGCTGAAGGGAAATGGAGGAGTGGGTCTGGGGGAGAGAGTAAGCGGGGAAAGAGGGACTGGGAGGAATGGAGAGAGGGAATACTGCAGTCTAGGTGTAATATATGAGAGAAGAATATTTTTTTTCAAAAAAGGAAAGAAAGGAAGAAAGTGAGAGACATAGAGAGAGAAGGAAGGAAGGAAAGGAGGAAGGAAGGAAGGAAAGGAGGAAGGAAGGAAGGAAGGAAGGAAGGAAGGAAGGAAGGAAGCAGGCTGAGCATGCCATGAGGAGCAAGCCCGTAAGCAGCATTCCTCCATGGCCTCTGCATCAGCTCCTGCCTCCAGGTTCATGTTCTGACTTATTCAGTAATGAACAGGGTGATGAAGCATAAACAAAACAAGCCCTCTCCTCCTCAAGCTGCCTTTGGTCATAGTGTTTCCTCACAGCAATAGTAACCCCGACTGAGACAAACTGTGAGGCAAACTAAGCCTTTCCTCCCTGAAGTTGCTTTTGTCAGGGTGTTTGAACAAAGCGACAAGAAAGTAACTCGATCAGAAATATCCTGTACTGTATGAAAAGATTTTTTTTCTCCAAGTCAGACCTGGTGCTGATTAAAAATGGATCGCTAAATCGAGATTGAGCAGAGAATTTTCAGTAATATATTAAAAAGGCTTTGTAATGGAGCACGGAGTGCTCCTTGTGAGTGCCGGAGTTTTAATATTCTTCCATCATAGCCTCAGCATAGCAGGGAAGCTGACTGTTGGAGTTTGACAAGGATGTCCTCCTAGCCACCCTTTTGCATGACAGTTTTAGAGTCTGCACAGGAAGATGAGGGCTCATTAGTGTCTTCAGACACATCCCCCAAGCCTCTGAGTCTGCACCTCCGCTTTTGATCCTTTACAGGTGCACCTCCGTGCCTTCTTTTAGACAAGGTAAGAATGCTAGAAATAGGCGACTCCCTGTTATCATCTTAGCTCTCCCAGAATCACATCACAGCCTGATTTGGATTGCTAAGGGTCTGTGTCTGCCTCCACACCATGGGCTTATTAGGAGATCAGCTTGTGACCAGGCATCTGCCATGTAGTGGTGTGAGTTTTCAGGGAAGGGAGTATCCAGGGCTGTGAGCTGACAAGGCACAAGCCAATGAAAGGAGGGGAGAATGGTAGGCTTATCCAAGGAGAAAAAAGAGGTAGAGCCGAGTCACTGTTAGAAGAAATAGAAACAGATTTAGGCTAACACAAGGGAAAGCAATGGACTGTTTTGTGAAGCTCATGAAATTTTTATTTGCACCAGATTTAGATGGATGGGCAGACTCCAAAAAGTACAGAAACCCAAATGACAGTTCCCGGGACATAAATACAGGGTGGACATGGTCAATAAGCCTCACCTGTTTACATCCTGCATAAATCATGACCGGGCTTCCAGATTGGCCCAGGATCATTCAAAACCTCATTATCCTGCGTCCTCAGGACTCCCACTGGACAGCTGTTCCGGTTAAGTATGTCTTACAAAGCAGGGAGTTTGTCTGAATACAGCCAATATGGCTTCAGCAGAAGAGAATGACAGACATACTTTGTAAGTCAGTGGAGTCTTCGGTTAGCGTGACTGACCATTCAATGACAGAAGACTGGGAAAGGTGTGGCATGGGACCGTCATCAAAGGCTTGAGTCCAACCAACAGGTTGTTGAGAAAATGGAAGTTGACTTCATGGAGAAGTTATAGGCTACCCTTAATTATTATCATCCTCATATTATTATGTTGTGTGGCATCTCCTTGAATAACTACACAGATCTGGCTCCCTGAGAATTTCTGGTTACTTTTATTTTTCTTTTTGAGGCAGAGTCGCAGGTAAACCAGGCTGGCCTCAAACTCACTGAGTAGCTGAAGGTGAACTTGAACTTCCCTGCTCCTCTTGCCCTCCACCTCCCGGCTTCTGAAGCGACAGTCTTGCTCCACCATTCCTGCTTTATGTGGTGCTAAGAATTGAACCCAGGGTTTCGTGCCTGCTTTGGCGAGCACTCTACCAACTTAGCTTCCTCCCAAGCCTGAATTTGCAGTTACTTCCCTTTTAAACAGATCAACATAAAACCTTGTTTTATGTGTTTTTGTTCCATGACATCTCATGTGATAAATATTTCATTAACATTGAGCTCATGGCCAACAAGAACTGTAATTCATGCCTAAACAAAGTCTAGGGTTTTATTTAACACATGTCCTTGTCTGCTGAGGCCTATCCTTGGCTTCTTGTTTTGGGGTTTCTCCACAGTACCTTAATACCAAGCATAGGATACTTTTAAACAGGGAAATCAACAAGAAAAAGCATATGAGCCTCAAAAGTATGTTCATCAACACTCTGCAGGACACTTGCTTATATTTTGTTTGTCAGTTTATGTATTTATTTAGGTCTTATGTCTACTTGTATGACATTCTATGAGTAGACATGAACACACATCTGCTTGCCCTAGAATAAGGTACTGATGACAAGAAAAAAAAAAAGTAACAATTCAGCAGCAGTCTAGTTTGGTAAGGCAATGAGTTTTTTGGGGTCACTTACAAGAGCTGAGGGGTTAATTACAGGAGCATTCATGGATCCAAGGCACCTGCAGCCCTGAAAAGCCCACTCTAGCCTTAATGAAAACTCCCAGTTCTGCACCCCCAAGCTCTCTGTAGGATTTGCAGACAGCTCTATGACTCACAGATCCCTTTCCTCCACAGTTGCTAAACTTCTTCTGGACCCATGAGACTTTTGAGTTCTAGTTTTCCCAGGTATGTGTCTTTTGCTTCCTTGGTCACCTGGACCTCCCTCTTTACCTCCTGGATGCAATGACTCTACCAAGAGGATTGGTCCAGAGGAGGCTGCTACATGGCACCTAGGCAATTCAGGCTAGTCGATACTCTTCACATCTCGGATTTTATGGTCATAAATAAATGTGATTGAGTGTGTGGAGTTCACAAGTAATCCATAAATAATATATATATTTTTTTGTAGATTGTGTTGGTGAATGCTCAGAAGCTATGTGAAACAGTGAAGCTAAGGTGATGTCTGTGGCTGAGATAAACAACAAAGGCCAGAGTTGGACTTGAACTCCTGCTGGGCAGAGGCAGCCTGCTCACTCCATCAGCCACTGTGCATTAAATGGAGTGCAGAGAATAAGGAGCCAAGGACTCTGGCCTCGTAAAGACACCATTCAAAACCACATCAGCTGGAGCGAAATCAGAGGCAGGTCCAGAAAAGGTGTATGGTCTCTAATTTGTGCTCCGTGTTTGAATGGTCTTCCTCTCTCCCTCCCTTATTCTCATTCCCACCTCTGCCCTCTCCTTCACTTCAAGGGCCACCATGATCTCACTTATACTTTGCCATATAGCAGAGATGTGAGTACTCTCACGTGATTCAAATGTGGGGCTTAACTGGTACAAATCAGAACATCCGCCTTTCCCCCAAAACATGCCCGTCTGCATTAAGGGTAAACAATTTCGTATAATTTTCAGAGTCCTGAAATGGTATAGATGAGAGCCGGGTGTGGGTTCAGATTCTGCCACTAACTTTAGAGACTTGGGACTGGGGACACCCCACCTGTAAGCATTCATTTCTACATGTGTAAGAAGGCACTGGCCTCGACCCCACCTCTGGTAGTGACAGTGAGGATTAAGCAGGATTGAAAGGGCTTCTGCACTCCCACACAGGAGATCTCTGATGATGCCAGCTACTATCATGATTGTTTTTCAGGGATCAAGAGTGTCAGTAGCTACAAACTCCTCTGAGGTGTTGTTTGAAAGAGATTCTCCATGCTCAATAGTTTGGGCTTAGAAATAGCCCGCAGCAAAATCAATGGAAAACAAGAGCCTGGAGGCAGAGGGAGAAGAAAAATTGGGTATCTTGGAAGTAAGCAGATGAAAATGGTGCGGAGGGGTACCAGGAGGCTTCTCTCCCAGGTACCAAGGACTTCATGCTGTCCTTGCATCCACAGCCTCCTGCCCCTGACTTCTGTCACTCATGTGTCCTCCATAGTGAAAAAAAAAAAAAAAACCTGTCATGTGAGAAATCCTGTATCAGTAACAATGCTATATGAAATCCAAAAGCGAACCAGGGCCTTCCCCATTAATAACTTTTATCTACCTTCCCTGTAGATACACAGCCTCCCACTCGCTCTGAATTTTGTTCTGATCTTCACCCCTGACAGAATTTTACTTGAGTTCCTGAGGATTAGACAAACAATTAGTCTTCATTGGTCCATCATTCTCCATCTGAGACAAGGTCTCTTTCTGAACCTGGGGTTAGGCTGCCAGCCAGCGAGCCCCATTGAGACTCCCACCACCCATAGTGCTGGGGCTATAGATGCATGTATGGCCATGCCTGGCATTTTATGTAGGTGCTAGAGACTCAAACTTAGGGATATATACCAATGAAACCAAAACTTGATTTTTACCTGCTAAACCACCTCTACAGCCTTGAAAGAAATTTTTTTAATGAACAAAAGTGACATTTTTACACCTCAAACCGTCCTTTGTTATCATCATATTTTTAGTAAGCATGTTGTTTTATTTTTATTTTAAATGTAAGTTACATTATTCCAATTAGAATTAGCATTCTTTCTACAGATATTAATATGGGAGGCAATGTAATTGTTCTCACAAATGTGCATGCTAGTCTTTATGCTGTATTGTTCCACTGTACTAAGAAAATCCCATTATTTGGTGCCTTTCTATCCGATTTTCCACACCTGCCTTTTCTGATAGAGTTTGTTTCCTGTTGCAGTATACAGGCTGTATAACTCAATCATCCAGAAAGGAAAAGAAAGGATTAGCTTGATTTAAATGGCTAATACACTAGCGGATTGTTGGCAAATGGGGGCATTTGACTGGAAGAAATGAAATCAGTTTTTGAAAGGATGAAAATGGCCGTGAACAATGAGCTAGGTAAGAACCACAGCTGTAAGGAGCAGAACAAAGGGTCTGATCACATTCTTAATTCACAGAATTGTCTAGAGGGTGCTGGCTTCAATTTTTAACTGATTACCCAGATATTAATAGAAAAAAATACAATTTTCTGTAAGATTGTAAACTGTTTGTGGCTGTCATAGGATAATCCCAGTTGTGTTGTTCATGACTACTGTGGCTCACACAGATGCTAAATTCTCTGCAGAAAAAAAAAGTAATGATGATTTGAAGCAAGAGCCTAAGCTACTTTGAATAAGCCCAGAAAGATGCCAGTAACTCAGAACACTAGCGAATCCCTGTGATATTTAGTTATGCACGGTTGTGTTACTGATCTTGGAGGTCACATCCTGTGCTCCAAGCCAGATTCAGCAACCTGTCCTCCATAATCCAATCAAGGATTTAAATTAATAGAGGGAAAAAGAAAAAAAGATTTATTCAATGTAGGTACTGGAGAAATAGGGACAGAGACCCAGGGACATTTTTAAGTCCAGTGTTCTGATGTGATACTGAAGTTTAAAGGATGTACACAAGTAAGCAGTCCCATAAAGATGTGGTCCCCACCCAGCATCAACCTCATCCCTCTCTGGGCTTCAGCCTCCTCTTCTAAGGTTGGCTACCAAGTTGCTAGAACTGTGAATCTTTCTGGAAGACAAGTTCTCCTCCGGCTGGTGCATAAGATTCCTGGGGAGATTCACATTTTGTGGGCTCCACTGTTTCAGTAGTCAGGGTGAGAGACATGGGTATCTCTTCAGAAGACCCTTGTTTCTGTCAGTCCCCTCACAGCCAGGGAAGAAGAATAAGGAGGTTAGTACACAATAATATCTCTTCATCAGCGTTGGCTGCTTTCATTTTAACATCCCTTTGGGATTGTACAGCTATCTCATACTTGACTGTGATAAACCCATCCAAGCCTATCTTCAGTTGTTGAGCCAACCCATGCCGAGCTCTGGCCTTAGAAATTTTTACCTTGGTGCCTGGCCTGACTGGATCATTGTTTTTGTTTTTTTTTTTCCTCCTTAGACAAAAAGATCCCTGTCACTTCCTAGAATTCTTCCCTGTCGACCATATGCCAACCCTACCACTCTATTCTAGGCTCTCTCCATCCAACTGACTTGGTTCATTTGCCAATGCCTTTCTGTCCCAGCATTAGTCACTCTGAAGTCCTTTACTTTCTTGTTTTGTTCAAAGGGAGGTCTGTGAGCAGGGTGCTCATGGTCACATCTGCACTGACTCTCTACAAGGATTCTGTGGATGAATGCAGAGTGATGATGAAGGGCCAATGCGTCTCTGAATCAGGGGATCAGAATCACAAGAAAGTTCTTGCTTAATTGGCTCAAGGGACTTGATGATGGGAGGCAGGACAATGTGCTAAAGAACAGGAAAACTTTCACTCCTTGATTTCCAAATAAGGACGCTTAAAACACAGGAGAAATTTCCCAAATAAGACAGAAAATGTTCAAAGCCTTGTATGAGTGTCAAGGTAACACTTGAAACGGGTTCTGTGAAGATAATGAAGTTCTTGCATTCAAAGTTTCAAAGTACTGTCAGTCCGATGCATGTTGCTTGGCTTTGATGGTGAGTATGCAAAGACAGAAAAAAACACATCCACAGCGTATCTAAGAAGTGTGATGCTGCATTTTCACTTATGTGGTTTCCTAGCAGTGCTCTGCTTTGCTAGCTGCTGTTTCAAAGGGTCAAACTATGTCAAATTTTCTAATATTCACAGCCTTGAGTTCATGCCTCTAGTATATCCAAGTTTGTTGAATCACTCAGAGCATCACCAAGACTCATGAGCATTCACCTCTCTGAAGTCTGCCCTGTATTGTTTCCATCTAAAAATACACACGAGTAATGGTTAAATTTAAGTTACAATTAGACTTTCAAGGGAAGCTCAAATGGCCACTTATTCAGGAGATGGGTCTCAAGCTAATTTATTTGGATGATGCCATGAGAGCACACCAAATTCTGGTCATTACAATATCCTCAAGATCTGTTTCTTGGGGCTGGAGAGGTAGCTTTGTGGTTAAGAGCTCTGGATTCTCTTTTAGAGGAGCCAGGTTCAATTCCCAGCATCCATACCAGGTGGCTCACAACTGCTTGTAATTCCAGCTCCAGCTCCCACCCTCAATGCCCTTGTCTTTCCTCCAAGGGCATGTGGTACACAGATATACACGCAGGCAAAACACCCATAACACAGAAAACAAAATAAATCTTAAACAATCAAACCAGGTATGTTTTGTAAATAGCTGATGAGATCTTTCTCAAGTACTTGCTTTGCATATAGGAACAGGGACATTATATGAAAGACATCAAGTTGGGTAAAAAGATGTCCTTGTCCTCATTATCTTTAACTCAAATCACTTGCTGGTGTGAAGAGAACTCTCCAGACCATTCATTTCTCTTTGCTCTTAGCTGGGACCAAATGTCCTACAGCAGCAAACCAGGTGATTTGAAGGATGTTGGCTGTGGATTTGGAATTCACTAGGGAGCCTCACACCATAATTCCATCTCACTTTCCTTCCTGACATAGTGACCAGTGGTGACATATCCCATCTCTTGTCACTTTCTGATAATGTAATCTCGTCTGACTTTGCATTTGTGTGTGTGTGTGTGTATGTGTGTATCCCATCGAAAAATCTTCTAGAAAAATAATATACTACAGTGTTAATAATGGATTTTTTTAGAAAACAAGAATAAGAGCTGGTTTAGTGACTAAGAACATGGACTCCTCTTCCAGGAGACCTGGGTTCAATTCCTGGCCCCTTCAAGGTGGCTCACAACCATCTACAACGCTAGTTCCAGGGGCTCCAATGCTTACCTCTGGTCTCCAAAGACACCAAGAAGACATGCAGTGTAGTAACATATATATAGGCAAAGCATTCATACATATAAAATAAAAATAGATCTTCCCTTAAAGGAAAAAATAAGAACAAAGGCTTAGCAAGCACAGAGCCTAGAGCCAAGCTCAGAAGTGAGTTGCCTGTCTTAAAGCTGTGACATATGGAATCAAAAATTCCTCAGCAGACTGTGCAGCCGTGAAGAGAGGAACATATTTTGGTCTCAAATTTTCTTTTTTCTCTCCTCTGCCACTTATAATCCAATTCTCGCCTGCAGAGAGGATTCTCAGCCCTCCCCAAACCATTTAGTTTGGATGGAGAATGATGAGTACAGATATTGATTTTACTTCTTCCAACTTCTTGTTGAGAGACACACAAGGAAAGACGATATTGTTTTTCTTAGACCTGCTGCCCTACACAGAAAGTAGATAATGAGTTTTGCCAAGAAAAACTTGGCAGACTGGGAGATGACTTTGTAGGTAAAGTTCTTTCTGCCCAAACATGGTGGTTCTGAGTTCAGATCCTTTGCACCCTCAAAAAAAAAAAAAAAACACCTCACACACAGGCATGGCAGTACATATAATGCAACAAACCTGTAATGTGAATACTTAGAATGTGAAGACAGATGGATCATGGGGCTCACTGACCAGACACATAACCAAATCTGTGAGCTCCAGGCTGAGTGAGAGAGGGTTGTCTCAAAAATTAAGGAAGAGAGCAATTGAGGAAAGTACGCAATGATACTGCTACATATGCATGAGTACACACACACACACACACACACACACACACACACACAGGAATTCATAAAAACATTTACACATACAACACAATAAATGTGCAAATGCAATGAATGTATACATATATCACACACATCTTGTGCACACATGACCGCACCCACATAAAACACAGACAAAACACATATGAACTCATAAGAGCATGTATGTATACAAACAAACAGTGGGCAGCTCATCTCTGTCCTAGCCAATGAAGGCACTTGACCAGCTATTTCTAGGTCTAGATCTTGGGGAACATTTAAGAGTATTTAATGGATAAACAATCAACAAATATAGCAAATAATTTTACTGGACACTGGAAAGAACGTGACTCACAACAGTGGCACTGTCAGTCAGAGCTTCTTCTACACACCAGGGAAATACTGGTGTTCCCCATCTGCTCCTTCTCAGTCGACTGCAGTGGGCATGATTGACTTGTAATTTAAAAAAGATCCCTATGCCCAGCACCAGTGTGGTGACACTTCCTCCACCCGAGCCTGAGACCACATGTAGCCCTATTCACTGAAGGCTTCGGTCCCTCTAGGTGTCCCTCTGCCCTGGGCTCTCCCTTCTCAGCCCTGCCTCACCTCCTCTCCCTCCCCCATCTCACTATATGCTATACACCACCATATTTCTGAATCCCTCTGTCCTGAAGGTCCTCATACAGGGAAACCTAACATGACCTGTGCTAAACCCAGAGCATGGCCACCACAGGGGTCTAGAAAATATGTGTGACAAGGGCA
This sequence comes from Onychomys torridus, assembly GCF_903995425.1. Lineage (NCBI taxonomy): Eukaryota > Metazoa > Chordata > Mammalia > Rodentia > Cricetidae > Onychomys > Onychomys torridus. Next base: position 26,804,678 of record NC_050464.1, read on the forward strand.
TGTGTCCCAGAGACAGAGCTTCCAAAGGAGGGAGAGGGACCAAGTGACTGGAAGAGTCATAGAAGGTCGCTGATAATGAGTGTGTGACTCTGGATGACTTCAGGATCCAAAGCTCTTGGGCTTACACTTTCTGCTATTTGTAGAGGAAACTGGATGCTAAGGACCCATCATGCGGAGGAAGGGAAGGGGGAACCTGAGGATCTGGGATTGGGGGTTAAGGTGTGACGTTCCACAGCACCTGGAGATGCCTCCCTGCTCAGTGCTCTACCCTCCTCTTTCTCTCCATGTAGAGCTCTCCCCCGAGCTACACTACTGCTCCCAGGCAAGGTGAGTTCTCCTGACACCCTGGTGTGTGGGTAGCGCTCGGCTGTCCAGTGAGAGGCCACAGCCTTTCTTAGATATGAGGAAATTTATGTCAGCGAGCAGATGGAGGTCTACAGTGGCAGAAGGAACACATCTCAGCTGGCTCATGTCCTTGAGTGAGTGAGGTCACTCCGTTCCCCAAGTCTGAGTGAGTTTGCTCTAAAATGTACATTCACGGGCATGCACTGCCCTTGCAATATGGTTTAGGCTGCTTGTCAAGAAGGAGCGTTTTCAACATACTAAATCCAAAGGATTTCTTAACTTACAGTGTGATTTCTTTCTCCTTACCTGCTCTATTTAAGAGATTATTTTTCTAATTGCATACATTTGAGGACCACATAGTTACCATGGTCATCATCATCACCATTACCATAATTGTCATTACAACCACCATAATCATCGTTATCGTTACCAACATCATTATCACCATCACAATCATCACCATCATCATCCTAGCTTTATATTGTGCCGGGGACAGACACAGTCCTGTATTTCAGTCCTTTGCAATGTGTTCAGAGTGTTTTGATAGTCCTGAAAATGGTCAATTTGAGTAAAGGCTCTATATTTTGTTATTGTTGGCTACTCTTTCTAAATACACCATTTGGCTCAAGCCTGAAATCGTGTTCAAAATTCCTGTGTTAATGGTGACTTGATACCATCGTTCTATCCACAGGGGAGAAGAGTTTTTTAAAATCTCACACTACAACCCTATATATATAATCTCACACTACAACCGTGTATGTATATACATATATACACATACATATATAAACATACATATACATATACACACATATACGTGAAGGTATGTGTATATGTATATATGTGTTGTTAAGTTTTTTATGTATGCCTTTGGATACTATTTGGGCTTGTTTTCCTTTTTGGATAGCCACTTTATCCCAGCTTAATATCACCTTATCACTTGAACTCTTTTGCTTTAAAATCTAAACTTAAAACAAAAACACCAGCCCACACACACTTCCTAATAAAACAACACACTTCACCAGGCTTTTACTCTGGCCCATTCTGTTTCCTTGCATTTCAGCACTCTGCTGTAAGCAACATTGGAACAAAAATGGGCTGGGTTATAAGGTTTTCTTCAGTCAGACAACACTAAGTGTATTAGTTGTGGTTTCTCTGCAGGAACAGAACCAATGGTATGAATATAGGGTGTGTGTGTGTGTGTGTGTGTGTGTGTGTGTGTGTGTGTGTGTGTGTGTGTATGTAAGAATTTAGTAAGTCGGTTTATATTGAAATAGTACCAGCTGCCTCACACCTGAGAGGTTGAGAACTGATAGTCACTCCGTCCTTGAAGCTTGGTGCCTTAGCAGGTAGAGTAGCCCCAAGTAGCTGTCTCTCACTGGAGAGACCAACAACCCAGTAGTTACTCAGTCCATAAGGCTGGTTGGGTGCCTCTACTGTCCTAATCTGGTACCTGAAATCTAAAATGTTCCTGGATTGTTGCTGGTCACTTATCCACAAAGGAAGCCTGGAAATGCTGGGCCTGATAGCGAAGAAGAAAGAATCAGCAGCACCAACAGGACAGCTCACCAGCCAGAGGAAAGGAGGAGAATAATCCTCCTTCAGCCACACCATTTTAACCTGGGCTACTACCAGAATGTCTTCCACATCCATCAAGGCAATCAGGAAACTTCTTGCATCCAGACTCCCTACTCTGGTGATTCCAATTCCTGGTAAGTTGATGTGAAAACAAACCATAATGCTGAGGTTTTATCTTCTTACTGATGTAAGTCACTTTGGGTTTTCTAAGTTCTGTGACATGTTTGTGTGTTGGTATCATACTGCTTTCTATGTGTTTTGAAGGTTCCTATGACAGTAGCCCACATAGCAATCAATCAATAGCACTTGAGAAGAGTGGTGGCTAATGTTTAGCTAACAAAGCTAAGGGGGACAGGCAAGATGCAGGCAGGCTGCAGAAGGTAGATGTTGAAGCTCCTCCCTATGAAAGGTTTTTATGTGGAATCCAGTTTGACACACTGGATAAAATCGAGGCAAACTTCATCTGTGGGGACCTGGGTTACCTTACATGATTGTAACAGGGCTGGAGACAGCTAAGTTGGTAGAATGCTTATGTGGCACAGTATGTGGCCCTGGGGTCTGATTCCCCAGCACTGCACAGACAACATAGTGCTGCACTCCTGTAACCCCAGGAGTTAGGAACCTGGGCCATGAGGATCAGAAGTTCAAGGCCACCCTTGGCCATGTAGCAACTTCAAGGCTAGCCTGAGCTACTTGAGACCCCTTCTCACAAATAATTATCATAACAAAAACAAAACAATAAAAAAACACTCAGTGAACACTTAATGCTGAACAATGTTGGTTCTCCATGATGGTCAGCCTGAGTAGATGCTGACTTGCTAGGCTCCCTGTGGCTAAGTACAGATTTTTCATAGGATGGCGAAATTTCACTGAAACTCATGATCCATATGCAGTCACCTAGCAGGATCCTAGGGAAATTAATGGGATCAAGATATATGATGTAATAGACACATAAAATAAATAAATAGATAGATGGTAGATAGATAGATAGATAGATAGATAGATAGATAGATAGATAAGCAAATAAACAAATAAATAAATAGGGGGAAAGCCTATACTGCTCTTATAGAGGACATCAGTTCTGTTCCTAGCGCCCAAATCAGGTGGCTCAAAAGTGCCTATAATTTAATTTCCAGAGAAGTCAACACTCTCTTCTGGCTGCCTTGGGTACTGTACTCAAATACATACTCACACATAGACACACACATAGACACTTAGCAATTTTTTTAATCATTAAAGGTAAATTATTTTCCATATCTCACATACCCCATCACCACTTTCAAATTAGTTTCAAAATGTTACCTGAGGGGACCTCTCCTTTGAAATAGCTTTGATCAGTAACCAGTTCTCGATCCTATTTAATGAAAGTATAGATTTTATTATTAATCTAACATCTGAGTCGTCTTACTTTACAACATGTGAGTACTAAACGGGAATGCTAATAAAGTCACCAAGTAGAAAATTCAGACCATTTGCTCAGTAGACACAGCTCTGCCACTCATCTGGTCCATGATGTCGGCAGGGTGACTTCCACATAGCAAGCCCAGGACCAAAGCGGCTGGCCAGTGCAACAACCATTCTATAAATGATTACATGGAAATAGACTTATCATTCCTAAACTATGTTCCCCTGCCAACCTGCAAGCCTGCAACGCCCCCCACCCCACCCTACCCCCACCCCTACACACACCAAATCTTCCACAGTGTTTTAGTTTACAAAAGAGAAAAGATAAAAGAAACAACAACCAAAAAAGTAAACATGCTTCAGTTTACTTCACTTCACACAGTTTACTTTACATCTCAGAAAGGGATGCTATTGTTAGAAGGCCTGGGGGGTGGGGGTGAGAAGGTCTTCACTTTGTAGGCTTTTGCTTTGTTGAATAGGGTGCAGATAGAAGCAGAAAAGACAACAGATCTGTCTTGCTCTGTGTTACACCCTAGGCTCTGTGGCACTCGGTAGGGGCTTCGTGAATGTCCAAGGGCTGACGTTACTCATTGTATTCTTAGCTTCTCAAATGGAAACGGAATGTATTCCCTGTGCCGTCCACCTCCTCACACACATTGCCATTTGTTGATCTCACGGGGATGGTTCTGAGGAGCCCTGTTCCCTGCCCCCTCTGCACCTTGCAGACCCAGGCCCACCTGTCAGATATTTTGCCACTTCTTCTATCCCCCAGAAACACCTAAAATACTTTGCACACCTCACTGGCAACTTGGAGACCATATTATTATAAGTCAGACATGTCTGGTTTCATTTCTGATTTTCTCACAGTCTGTCTCACTTTAGAGCGGTGGTTTCTCATCCTCGCTAAGGCTGTGACCCCCTTAATACAGCTCCTCATGTTGTGGTGACCCCCAACCATAAAATTATTTTCATTGCTACTTCATAACTGTAATTTTGCTACTGTTATGAATCATAATGTAAATATCTGACATGTGACCTCTGTGGGGGTCGCAACCCACAGTTTGAGAACCACTGCCTTTTCTTTTCTTTTCTTTTTTAATGCACCAGCTTCCTTATCTGCAAAGCTAGAGATCACAGTAGTACTTGCCTCTTTATATTGTTAGGAAAATTAAGTGAACTGGCTTGTATCAAGGAATTAGAACATAGTTTGACATCTTATTAGCACTTGATAGACATTCGCTTTTAAAATTATAATTACTATGGTCATAATGCTTTGAATTATCAGTCACCTGGTGAATTTTGTGTTTTCATCTATGAGACTAAATGTGTTTCAGCGTAGAGATAGAATTTGTTCACTTCAGAGTACCTTCAGGGAACTTTTCCTGAATTATGGTACAACAAAACCATGTGTTAAACACACCATAATTTCTTTCCCAGAGTTAGCATGTAAGAGGAAAATTAGTCCTGATCAAAAACACTTTTCCAGTCTTCTGAGTCAGTCATAAATATTTCTGTTTATGAATATGTATGTGGGTATTTTAAAATAAAAACCATGTTCCTCAAAGAACTGGGAGTCGTTGAGAAGAGGAGGTTCCTGGGTACTGCCATCTCCCCGTCATCAAGGAGCTAGCCAGGGCCCATCTGTGAACAAGGGACTATGGGGGGGCTCTAAGACCTCTCCCTCATCTCATCCACTACTCTCCTTATCCTCCATCCTGCATGAGCTCAGAGTGAAGATCTAGGGACCACAGGTTCTAGGTTCCTGGGCTAAAGTTCATTCCTTCCATCTCACTTTCTTTCCCTGTTGCTGTGACAACATACCCCAACAAAAGCAATTTAAGGGAAGGGGTCTTATTTGGGGTTATAGTTCAAGGATACAATTTCATCATGGAGGAAAAGTCAGGGGAACAAGAGCTTGGGGGAGCTGGTTGTGTGGCACCTGCAGCCACAAAGCAGAGAGAGGTCAATACTCCAGACAGACTCGTGTTCTCCTTTTCATAAAGTACAGGCTCTTATCTAAGGAAGGGTGCTGCCCACGGAGATGTGCTGAGTCTGCAAAGGGCTGGTTCTTATTGAATATCAGAGCTTGGAAAGAACTTGCAGTGCCTCTTGACAAGGCACAGGAGATGGGGCGGTGTCCCAGTGGATGAAGCATAAGGGCCATGGTTTGGATCCCCAGGACCCAATAAAAGCTGATTGAGGATGGCTGCCTTCCTGTATTGCCAGCTCTCTGGACGTTGAGACAGAAGATCCCTAGAAATTTGGCTAGCTAGATTGTTGAGGACAGGCTTCCCTAGATATTCTGAAGGCAAGTGGGTCTTCCACAGGTAATGTTTCTGGGGCCTTTCTTTGGTGGTTGTCTTTGTATATTAAATGCTTATAGGGATCTTGACCATAAGACTTTCCTTGTTGGGGACATTAACACGAATATCTCATGCTAAGGAACAGTAAGGAATGGGTTCAGCAGAAATATAGAGGAATCTCCTCTTTCACTGGAACAAGAGGCAGAAACAGAAAATGCAAAATTCACAGTGGAATACATCCGTTAATGGCAGCTGAAGGGATGAAGGATTCAGTTTGAGTTGAGTACAAACCTCTGCATCTCATGGCTGGGACAGCTCCTGGATATGGTAGGTGCCAGCAGAAGTTAGGGGTTGCCTGTTCAGAATAGAGCAGACCAGGAAGCAGAGAACAAAAGGCATTAAGGTTATACACCTCAATGCCAAGCCTGAGCACAGGAACCCCCCAGTTAGTCTTCACTCCCAGGTGACTCCACAGCCAATCAAAACAGGGACACCAGCTGGAGACCAAGCTTTTCAACCCAGAGCCTGTGGGCACTCCACACTCAAACATAGCATAAAGTCTCCAGATGAACTGTGCTTTCCTGTGTCTGCAAGCGAACAGATTCATCTCCCTTCTCTTAGCTGCAGTCTGTTGCATCCCCACAAATGAAAGAATCCATCTAGTTTATGAAGTCTCCGCGGAAGAATACTGGGGAAAGGTCCGCTCACTGAGTGAGTGGAGTTGAAGCTTGCGGGCTAGACCAACAAAACAATTGCATCTTTGACAACACTTGGTTTTGTTAATACAGCAAGGAAGACTGTAAATTGAAGATTGCTACTTCACTAACTGCTTTGGGTTTTTAAAAACATTTTCCCAGGATCCCCTTTCTTAATTCCTTCAGTTTGCAACACAGATGTGGGTCACAATATTCAGACAATCAGCTAGCTGCCTCAGTGAAAAGAATTATGGCTTCCTACACTTTTTGTAGCCATTTGGCTACAGTCACTTGTAGAGACTCTCATTCCTGCCCCAAGGACCAGACGTATTTGTGGGTGCAAAGTCTCAGCTACATAAGATATCTTACTCAAACTGAACATTTGTCTTGATTAATAGACCCCTGTTAAAAAAAATCCCCTCTGCTGCCTCCTAAGCCCACACTCTCTCTCCTACATCACCAAAACATTTTTAATGACCTACAGTGATTTCATACTTGAATGTAAAGGCAATGGTCCAACATTGATACTGTACCATGAACATGGGAATTCTCCATCCTCCTGAATCACTCTAACCTTCCTGGGGGTGAGGTTCAAAGCAGATTTCCATGGATGAAGAGGCAAGGAGGTAGAACAAGATCTGGATGGATCCTTTGGGGTCTGAGTAAGAAAACTATTCCTATGTTTGTTTGTTTTCCTACTAATGTTGGGGGGACACTACAGGTGATCTGCTGTCCTGAGTTGGGATTTGTGTCACATCTGATATCCTTGACTGACTGCTAAGATCTTTCTGTTGTTTCTCCCTGGACCAGCACGAGAGTAGTGAATAGCCTCTCTGTGCTGTCCATACTTGATGCCCCAGACCCCTCCCCTCCGTGTGAAAGCTACATAGGGATTCCTATGATGTCACTGATCCTGCAAAGGTCAGGACTCCAGAATGAGGTAAACCACAAACCAGTTTGATGAGCCTCCCTCTCTTTGTGTTCCTTGTGTTCCTCATCTTCAGGGGAGCACAGCCATGGAAATTGGCCAGCATCTCTGCCAACCCAGGCTCTTCAGGAGGCAAGCGTCTGGAAGCCCCATGGAAGTCAGTTTCAAGGAGAAGAAATAATCTCCTAATGGATAGAAATAGACCAAGAGTAAAACCGCGTGAATGATGAGTTCCAGGGGCTCCCATGAGGAAAGCACTAGCTTGGTCCATGAAGCTCAGTGTGTGCACAGGGATGAGGGGAGCATCTGTTTCTACATGTCCTTCTGCATCTGTGGAAAGCCAGGACTCCATGACTCAGACAAAATCTCCATCAGGAGAGACAGCGCTACTTTGTAACTTATCTTCACTGTTTAGTCATTTGTTTGTTTATTGTTGTGAGTTGAACCTAGGGTCTCATATGTGCTAAGTAAGAGTCCTACCATTGAGATAGATCCACAGCCTATTTTAATTTTCTAATTTTTTTTTTTTTTTTGAGACAAGGTCTCATAGTATAGCCCTGGATGGCTTGGAACTCACAACATAGACCAGGATGGACTCAAAACTCAGAAAGATCCTGCTGCCTCTGCCTCCTGGGTGCAGGGATTAAAGGCACTCACCATCAGACCTGGCTTTTAACTTTCTAATCTTTGAGACAGGGTTCCACTGTGTTTCCCAGACTGGCCTTGAACTTCTGATCTCCCTGCCTCAGCCTCAGCTGGGATTAAAGGTGGAGACAACAGACCTGATGCTTCTTCTTGATTTTTTGGGGGGAGGAGTGTCTGATGGATCTCTGTTATGTTTCCTGCATTTACTGTGACCAAAAGACACGTGCACAATTAAGCTAATATCTGGGGTAACTGCACATATCAAATACAGTCTTAGAGATTATGGTGGGGTCCCTGTATATATGGTTCCTGTACACACACACACACACACACACACAAACTTTGTACTGTCTCTTTATGTTTTATATATGTATGTACTATTATGAATATATATATATATATGTCATATGTGCATGTTTGGTTGTCTCCAGTGGGAGAGAGCATAACAAAGACTACCATGGGATGCAAGTCTCTCCCTTCCCTGTCTTTCCCTTTGGCCCTCAGGGGAGGTAAACATCCTTATGACACCAGGCCTGACTGACAGTTACCCCAACATAGTTGCTCCAGCCTGGCTCTCAGTTTCAGCTTCCGCTGGCCTTGTGGTCCTACAGATTACACAAATGCTGTCCCCTGCCTGCTTCCCTGACAGTGAGCATGACGCCCCTCCTGGGCTGTGTTTGAAGTCAGAGCTGAATGTCTTGACAGTGCCCCCATGTTCCTCCTCCAGGGGAGAATCCTGTACTGCCGGGGGCTGACAGTTATTGCCAAACAACGCCTGGAGATGCTGTGACTGTACGCGTTTTTACCATCTCTCCTCCCTACGACAGTGAAGCTCCCACACTTACAGAGAGGGCGCCGGGGCTGGGGCTTAAAAACTCAGCAAAGCCAGATCCTTTCTTGGGTTGGCTTTTGGGTCTCCTCATATTCTTTTGAAAAGTTCAAAGAGTGATTCAGGGTCCTGATTTCCAATTTTCTTTAAAGTACAAGATATTGGTGAGTTTGGGGGAGTGGGGGTAACCAGCTTTAGTTTGAAAGGAAGATAAGAAGAAACTAGCTATTTTTGTGGCTTTCTAAATATTCCTCTCCTTTTATTTCGTTCAAAACTGCTGACTGTTGTATTCACAAACTCACAGCGGCTGTGGTTACCTGCATGTGATTCCTGCCGAGCAGGGAGAAGGGGTAAAAACTCATAAAACAAAGGGACGTGAAGGGGGCCGGGCAATGTGCAGTGTGCTTTACTACCTCTCCAGGCACAGCAGACCAGGGATTCAGAAGCAAACCAGGCCATTGGGAGGATGGGCAACAAAGGCCCTTTTATTCCACTGGATGTGTGAAAGACGTCCCTGCACACTTGAATGGTTTTTATCAGCATCCCTTAAATAGAAAAGTTGACTAAGAGAATGGATGATAATGAAGACCTTGTCCAATCAGTGGAAGGAGAACCCTTTCTGATTTACTAAGTTTTCCCTCATTTGACTACAGTGCATTAGAAATTCCATTAGAAAAATTTAATTAAAACTCACCCACATAAAGAAAAATAAACTATGACCAAGCTGCAGCTTCCAGGTAAAATATAGGTCTTGGAAAACAATGGTGCCTCAGCTCTGTTGGAAAAGTGTCCTACTTACTCTGAGTGCTGCAGAGGAAACAAAGCTTGGAGCCCACACAGTCAGCTTCAAGGTTAAAAGGTCCTAGAAAATGGTGAGGATTTAATCCCCAACCACTGGTTATATAACAAGAGGGAATGCAAGTCCTCCTCTTCAAATACTCCAGAATAGGGAATTCTCCAGTGTCTACAGGGAATGGGGATGGCTATATACAGGTTCATAGATGTTCTCAGGGGCTACTAAGGGCTGGGGAAGAAGTTTGGACAGAGTCAAAAACAGGAGGATTGCTGGTGCCTGGTAGTAGCAGAAACCTGTAGTCTTCATGATATAAGAAGGTTTGTAGGGCTCCCAAGCCAACAGCTTCTCCAGGCTTTGGGTTCTTCATCTGCAAGCTAGTGGGTGGTGGGACTGGACACTCCTTATTAGGCAGAGTTCAGAAGAGAATCTACAATTATAAGGTTGTGTTTGGTTGGGGTGTTTGTTTGTTTGTTTTATCAAGTTGGCTTACACAGATGCAGAAAAGTCCCCCAACAGCCTGTGCAAGCTAGAGAACCACAGAAACCTCCTGCTGTTCGGCAAAGCAGGACAAAAGCCTCAGGATAAGAGGCAAATGATCCTGTCCTGAAAATTCTGTGGAGAACTGTGGGTTCAAATCCACATTGAAATCTGAAAAGCCTAGATCCAAACATTCAGACGTGGAAGCAGAACAAGTACCCAGTCTTGAAGGGATGGCCCATGCAGCAGAAGCATCCTCTTCATCTGTGTTACTACCCATCTGTGTCCCCAGACTACGGGAAGTTACTACCCACATTCACAGCAGGACTTTTCTACTCATCATACTGACCCATGTCACAGTCATCTCAGGAAAGGATCTCAGACACATCTAGGTTTCTCAGGAGTTCCTCAGCCCAAGCAATTCAGCAGCCATGATTAACTAGGATGCCATATTGAACATTTGTTAAACAGGGCATGGGATGAGCTGTAAAGACTGCCTGCTTTGTGTATCAGAGGCTACTGGTTGCTTTTCTCATAGCTGTGACAACAAACAGACAAACAAAAACAAAATCTCAAGGGGGAATTTAATATCTGCTCACAATTCGAGACTACAGTCCATCATGATGAGGCAGGCATGGAGTCAGGAGCATGAGGTGGCTGCTCCCACTGCAAGCAGTCAGGAGGAGAGAGATGAACGCTGATGTTCAGCTCACTTTCTCCTTTCTAACAGTCCAGAAACCCAGCCCATGGGATGGTACCACCCACAATGAGTGTTGAGGGTTTTCTTCCCACCACAGAAAAAATCCTCATGGGGGAAAAGAAAAACTCTCTTAAGGTCACACACACAGGTATCTCCTTGGTGATTTTAAATACCACCAAGTTGGCCATCCACAGAGGTGTGCACAGAGGCCATCCACAGAGGTGCAAATTAACAAAACAGTACTGTAAGCATGTGTGTGTGTATGTGTGGGCACGTAAGTGGATGGGTGTGTTTGTGTAACCTTAGAACCTGTTAAGTACACATTTGATCGATAAAGAACTGGACACATTGGCACTGTGTAGAAATGCATTGCAGAATGCTCAGCGATTCTTGAGTTCATAAAAAGGCATAGTATGTTCTCTCTCTCTCTCTCTCTCTCTCTCTCTCTCTCTCTCTCTCTCTCTCTCTCTCTGTGTGTGTGTGTGTGTGTGTGTTTCTGTCTGTCTGTCTCCATCTCTCTCTGTCTCTATCTTTTTGTTTCTGTGTCTGTCTGTCTGTCTCTCTCTGTCTCTCTGTTTTCCATATCCCCCAGGTTACTCTCAAACTCGTGTCCTCAAGAACCCCCCTTGCCTTAGCCTCTAAGTATCTAGGGCTACAGGCTGATCCCCCCACACCTGTTTGTCCTGCTGCACAGCCCTAAAGCTAGTCCTCAACCCCTTTCTGTGACACAACTCTCCCACGGATTCCATAAAACTTTTGTTCCTGCAGATTCTCGCAAGGGCTCTTTGGCATATCAGAAATTAACACTGAGAAATGTTTTAAATGCCATCTGTTATTTAAAAAATATTAAACCCATTACACGGCAATACACAGAACATATTTTTATGATAACTATATTATTCCGACAACAATGACTGAGGAGAATGAAGCGCTTTTGCATTTTGTTAATCTCCTCATTGTCCTGCTTAATAGGAAGCAGCTGTGCTGCTCAGCCTGTTGCTGGTCTGCCATTCCATGTGGGGGAAACTCTGTCTCAGGAGAAGAGCCCCAGGCAAAGCAGCTGCATTTGCTGTGGCTGCTGATGGGACACCAGCCTCTGTCTTCCTTCAGGACAGAGTCCTGCTTGGTGCCTTTCTGTGACAAGGCTACTGCGTTCTTCATATCTCTTAATTTCTTACTGATTTATTTCTAATCTGTGTTCAACCAATACACAAAACATAAACATTTTCTTTATTAAGTGGTATCTTGTAGGATTAGACATGTGTACACTTCATTGTGTTCAGATCACATTAGTGATATCTATTTCCTTAAACATTTATAAAATTCTTCTATTTTTTTAAAAATATTTTTCTAAAGTTTTACTTATTTATTCTTGGTGATTTTATACATGAGTGTGTCCACTGTTGAACCACCACCACTTCCCAGTTCTCTCTCTCAACTTCATCTCCTCCCCCTCTTCCATCTCATCCTCTTCTTCTTCATCCATGGCCCACTGAATCCAATTAGTGTTGCCCAAATGCACATGAGAACACGTGACCATTCAGGGCTTAGCGCTAAATGGGAAATGTCTGTCTCAGCCCCGCCCACAAGGGTCAGGAAACATCCAGGAAATGGGGGTGGAAAGACTGTAAGAGAGGTTGTCATGTCTTCTGGACAGGACGAGGGCTTTTGAATTCATACACTCACAGCTACTGTGGTTGCCCACACAAGACCCACCCAGTCAACATTCCAGCATGGAGAGGAGAGGGGCTGACAAGATCCCACCCAAAGCACCACACATCCACTCCTTCTGTCTTGTGTGACCAGCTTGTATTTAATACCCTTTTACCTTTTGGTCTTACTCCTTACTGGAAAAGCAGATCTCTGGGCTGCAGTTCACATGGGATAGAGTTCATAAACACTCAGGGAAGAAGACGGACCGCCTCTACTCTTTGAGTTCCTGGATTTGTTTCTCAAGTGTCTCTGTGGAGCAGCTGGTGAAGCAGAAAACAGACAGGAGCTATTTGGAATTGAGCAGGAATTAGCACACCTATGGCTTCAGAGGCCATCCATCTGGGACACATGGCAAAGAGGATGTCTTTGCTTCTCCAGCAAAGGGAGGTCCCGTCCACAACATGGGACTTTTCTGGATGGGCCAAAAGGATTCATTTACTCCTTTTTGTGAGTTTTAGAGAAAAGTATATTATAGATTTATATGTAGGGAGCCATTCTTAAGGGAGCTTAAGAAAGAGAGACAAAGTCACACTGTTTGATACATGCCAGCGTGGAGGTCAGCCACATGGCAGACAAACATCCATATGGCCAGGAGGGGGTTTAGAGAAAGATAAAGGAGGAAAGCCAAATACTTAGGCTTAGGGCAGCTTTAGAAAGAAAAAGGCAGAAGAAGAAAAAAAAAGAAGGAAAGAAAAGTTACCCTTTTCTGAGCTAGCCTGGATTTATTTGCTTATTAAAGTGTTTTGAGGGGTAGGTAGAGACAACTGCAATAACATGGGTTATTATAATATATATATTATATTATATGCAATTATATGTTAATACACTATATCTGAAATATATTAATTATACTCTATAATTAAAATGGAATTTGTACTATGATTAAAAAATAATGGGCTGAGTGATGTGGTACAGACCTTTAACCTCTGCACTCAGGAGTCAGGAGCAGGTGGATTTCTGTGAGTTCCAGGCCAGCCAGGTCTACATAGTGAGAGTCTGTCAATAATAATGATGATAATGGTGGTGGTGGTGGTGGTGAGGGGGGTGGTGGTGGTGGTAGTGGTGGTGGTTGTGGTAATGAAATACAATTTAAATGCTTTTTTATAGAGGAGTAAGATTAGTTTGTTTTAATAATTTTCCTTACTGCCAAAATTTCACAATCTGTTTTCAGTTGTATGCAGTTAAAGATTTATAACAGCACTCTCAATTTTCCAGCTAATCATAATGTAGTGCCCAGCATACATTAAGAGTTGATTGTTTTGTTTCCTTCAGAATTGAAGCCCAGAGTTGGAAACTGTCTGAGGCTGGGTTTTCCAAAACCAGCAAGGAGTAATCTCAGCGCCATATTTAGGAACAGAAAGGCAAGGTTGGGGGGTCTGTGGAGTAGGATGTTGGGATAACCTTTTTGTACACTGTATGAAGATGTGTCTCTGTTTAACCTCACCTGCCTTTAAGGCACCTTCTGATTGGTTTAATAAAGAGCTGAACAGCCAACAGCTAGGCAGGAGAGGAAAGGTGGGACTTCCAGGGAGAGAGGGGAACTCTGGGAAAGAATTGGAGGTGTGGGAGATTCACCAGCTAGACTCAGAGGAAGTCCGACCAGATGTACAATACTAAGGGGAGCCATATGGCAAAATAAAGTGGATTAATTAAAGTTTTAAGAGCTAGCTGGGAACAAGCCTAAGCTAAGGCCAAGCTTTCATAATTAATAAAAAGTCTCCTCTCTGTGTCATAGGGAGATGCCCTGATGTATGCCTGGGATGCAGCCTCTTCTCTCTCCCTGAGAAAAGACTCACCAGACAAGAAAGATTAAAAACCCACTGAGAGTTCTGAGAACTTCTCCTTTTAGCTGATTCTCCCTCTTTCCCCTGCTCTAGAGGAAAGTATTTTCTGGTGGATATTCTTAGGGCTACATGTCTGCTTCCTGAGACTCATTGCCTAGTGTTCAGGCAGCCCTGTACAGGAGTTAAAATTCAGTAATGGAGATGCAGAAAGTTAATTTCCACCATGGTGGGAAAGGACAGTACAGGAGCCAGAAAGCCTGAATCTTAGCCATTTGCAGCTGATCAGTTCTGTGAGACCACTTAGCCAGACACACTCTAGACAGACACCAAAATCTTAAGAGGTTACTTCTGAGTTTGAGCATGGACAGTCATTTCTGTTTTCATCCTCTGCTTATCTGGACTTTTGACTTTCACCAGTGCCCGCCTCTGCCCTCAGTATCTGCCCCTACATCCTACTTCTCTTGTCTATGACTCCAGCTGGGTATTGTCTGAGTATTGTCCCTTAAGATTTTAGAGTAGCACTAACTATAGACTGACAGGTATGGAAGCTGCATGGGAATGAACTATGAACTCCTCGGCATACGGGAGACAGTTGTGTAGTTTGGTCTGTTTGAGGGGCCTCTGGCAGTGGGATAAGGATCTATCCCTGGTGCACGAGCTGGCTTTTTGGATCCCATTACCTACAATGGGATGCCTTGCTCAGCCCTGATAATGTAGGGAAGGGCTTGGTCATGCCTCAACTGAATGTACCAGGCTTTGCTGACTCTCCATGGGAGCACCTACCCTTTTGGAGAAGGGGATGGTGGGTGGGAGGAGAGGCTAGGGGGAATGGTAGGAGGGATGAGAGAGTTACCTGTGGTCGTTACATAAAATGAATGTTAAAAATTCTTTTAAAAAAAGATTTTAGAGTGGATCTTGTTTAAGAACAAAAAAATAATCATGTTGTAGTTTAACACATTGGACAGTTTCGACATCTTTAGTTAAATATTCGGGCTGTGTTTCTTACTGCACTTGGTTCATACTACTTGTTTGAAACTTTACTGGATAAAGTGCTTGGGGTTGGTGGGTCTTACTCGTGTATCTGGGAGTGGGGTGGGGCATTGCCCCAGAGGATTGACATGTGGGACAGTAAGCAGAGGGGAGATGCACCCTGAACTGGTCGGCATCTTCTAGTGTGTGGCCACCCCAATGAAAAAAGCTGGCCTATATGCCCTTTGCTGTTCCCAGCGAATGCTGTTATTGTGCTGATATTAGACTCCAGGGTCTTCAGCCTTGAAGGGGACTCCATGTCTGCCTTTTTCCAGGAGTTACCCAGGCTTTTGACCTTGCTGCAGCACTATTGAGGTATCCTACTCTCTGGATTGGGAGCCAGGCTCTCTGACACTCCAGTGAGCAGATGGCCATTGCTGGACTACCTTTCTTCCCAAGCATGTAAGCCACCCCAATAACACACATATATATGCATTTGACCTTATGATTCTGTCCTCTAGATAACCCTAGTACACCACTTTCTGTGCATGAACTTGGTATCGTATAACTCAAGACCCATAGTGTAGCATGAACAAGAGAGATGGGTCAGTGTGTAAGAGTACTTGCCCTGCTAGCATGAGGACCTGAGTTCAAGTCCTTAGCTCCTATGATATCAGACTCCAGGGTCTTCAGCCTTGAAGAGGACCCCATGTCTGCCTTTTTTCAGGAGTTTCCAAGGCTTTTAGCCCTGCTGCAGGACTATTGAGGTGTCCTACTCTCTGGATTGGGAGTTGGGCATTGGATTCACATGCCTGAAGCCCCAGCCAGCACTGGGGAGTGGGGGTGGGGGTGGAGACAGTCAGACAGGCAGATCCTGCTGCCAATCTACCAGAAATTGAGCCTGAGCTTCCGGTGTAGGGCTCTCTCTCAAGTCCATAAGACAGAGAGCAATAGGAGAAGGACATCCCACATCTTGCTCTGGCCTCTGCATGTGTGTTCATGGGTGCAGGCATACTCATACTCATGCGTGTGCAATACACAAAGCGCACATACATGAAAGCTAAAAGCAAAACCTAGAACCATCAACTCTAATGTCTATAGGATGCAGTCTTGTAAAGGGAATGTTTGTATTTCCATCATAAAGGAGTTCTGGGTGTAAAGCAAAGAGGGAGACAGTCTGAGGAGGTCGTTCCCTGTTCCCATGCAGCTCATTCGTGACTCCTTAGAACACATTGTTGATAGATGGTCTGGCCTTTCAAGGTAATCCAATGCTCCAGAGCTCATTTTGAAAGCTTGTTTCTCTGTACTGACAAATCAATGTGCTTTATTTTAATCAGTGAGTTGGCCAGAGAGAAGTTAACTGGAAGGCTTCCCTCTCCTTCAGACTCCCAGTCAGCAGCCTCGGCATGGATTCAACCCACTTAGAAGTTTATCAAATGCCCTCAGCTCACGGTTTTAATTATTGGAAGCAACTGAGTGATGTTCACATTTGAGCTTAAATTTGTTCAACTGGTGAGTCAAATCTTAGGGCTGATTTTTGTTGTTATTAGAGTTTTATCTTAAGAGATATATGTTGGATTTATTGCTTGAGAGTTTCATACATGTATATAATTTGATTCCATCATATTCATCCTTCCTTTTTTTTTTTTTTGCTCCAACTGCTCCCAGATATCCACTGCACTTCCCAGCTTCATCTCCTCACCCTCCTCCTCCTCCTTCATAACCCACTGAGTCCAGTTAGTGCTGCCAATCTTCACATGGGAGTGAGGTCATCCTTTGGAGCACAGGCAACCCACCAGTCTCCACAATGCTGAGGAAAACTGCCTCTCGCTCCAGGAGAAGCTGTCGACAGCCAATAGCTCTTCTGCTAGGGATGGAGACTCAGGAGCCATTCTTTTGTGGAAATCTTGACTGGGTTATCTTGTGCAGGCAAACTATAGCTGCTGTGAGTTTTGGAGTGGGATGGTGCAGTAGATAGCTGTTTTATGACCCTGAAGCACAGCCCTAGAAACATAGCAAGTAACTGCTGTACCAGCTATAACCTTGAAATACATGCCCCTGGGGTGTGGCCTCTCAGCTACCCTTAAGACCTGAGATGCACAGACACGGCTCCTCTGCTCTCCCTTGTGGGCTAGGATAGGGGGGGGCTCAGAAGGCCAGAACTGTGTAAGACTGTGCCCCAGCACTCTAGAACCTGTGACAATTCTGTTCTGCACAGCGAGTTTTTCTCCCTTAATAAATTCCTTTGTCCTTTAAGCAGACTCCACGGATTTCATGCATTAGGACGGCTCTGTTACATCCAGGATGCAGCCTTTCTAGACTCTCCCCCCAAATCTATGAGACAGCTCAGCTAAAAGTTAACATTTTGAGGCATAGGATGAAAGAGTCCCATAAAAAGTTTACCCTGCTAAGGTGTGATTGCACATGCCTTTGATCCCAGCTCTCTGAAGGTAGAGGCAGAGGCAGATGAGTCACTGTGAGTTCAAGGCCAGCCTGGCCTACAGAGGGAAAACCTAGGCCAGCCAAGTCTAAGTAATATGACCTTGTCCCAGAAAGACATTTTTTTACTACTGTACAACCTAACCAGTAGTTTATTCTCTGTATATTATTGGTAATATGTGATTTCTTTTATAACTGTAGGTTATTGTCTTTTCTGTGTATAATTTTATAAATGGCTGTAAAAATATTATCGATATATATAGAGACGGCATATTTGCCATTTGGGAGGTTGAAGTGTACATCTCAATTCCATTCCTTCTTTGGAAAGTGAGATCTTCATCTCTTTGGGTTGTGTTTTATTTTTTTGTCTCTTCACATGCTAGAGTTCTCTCTGTATTTAGGCTCTTAACCACAGGATGGTATACTCGGGCATGGTTGGAAACACGTAAAGTTCCATCTCCACAAAGGTTTAATATTTAGCCATATGGATACAATATTTCTTACAAGGATTTCTCTCCCTATTGAAAATGTTCCAACATTTGAAACATATGACATTCCATGCTGAAATTCTATTTGCGAATCGGGCCATCTGTAGGCAATCAGGAGACGCTTTTCCTCAGGGTCTGGCTATTTGCATGGGGTGAATATATGATGTCTTGATAGAGGCATTTAAAAAAGAAGACACAAGGAAAGTACAAAGGTAGATTAAAATCCTGCTGATGAAATAACTCACTATTCCTCACCTTGAAATGGTGCTACATATTTGAGTGATGGCGCACAGATGTGCCCCTGTGGAGCCCACCTCCCAGCAGATGTTACAAAGTTCTCTATGAACAGTGGATGAATTCCTCCACCCAGAACCCTCAGCCTGTGCATTTCTTATAATTTATCATCAAACACCCATGCCCGTAAAGCCCTCTAAACAAATTTATCATTTGGTAACAATACAAAACACATCTCCTCTTCATGCAGGGACATTTCTCTTCTGGTTAAAACTGCCCAACTCTACCATCCCCCCCCTACCTTGGATTCCAGACGTGCCCAGCTAAGTGGGACAAAGTTCATGTACAGAAAGGACTCGGGAACATCTACAAAATAAAACCTTTTTTCCTCCTCCTCTGTCCTTATCACTTTGTATGTATTCCAGTCTTCACTCTCAAACTCCCTCTTCTTGAAAGCCCATCTCATAAACATGCCTGCCATCCTCCGTGCTCCAGGTGGGTCCTCTTTCTTTTAGGATGTGCTCAGCATTCATCTCCCCAGGCTCTCAGAGTACCTTCTACATGTGCCTAAGGCATGCATCTTTAAATTTTAAATCTCCTGGTGAGTTTGGCTTAAAACAGAACCTCCCAAAAGAAAAAAAAAAGTGGGTATCTTCTATTCATTTACTCCGAGAGTCCATTGAATCCATAGGGAAAAAAAAATATCTGGATTAAAGTAAAGGGTTTCATCAGGATTGCTTTAAAAGTCCCTCCAGTGCTGGTATTTTATTCTACCTATTGGGTAAATGATCAGAGAAGGGCCCATTATTCTTCATTTAAGGTGTGTGAAATGTCAGGCTGCAGGCTCCAGCTCTATTCACAGTACAAATTTCTTATGATTTATCGGCTCTCCTCAGCCCATGTGAACACCATCCATCACTAGGAAGCCCAGAGCTCCAGCCTTCCATTCGATTTGGGAATTGTGCCACCGCGAACATACCAAGTCTATTTTAGAATCTGGTAACTAACAATCCTGCCACCTCCACAGCAGCCCGTGGCTGAAACACAAAATTTCTATTTCTAGGTTGTGTTGTCCAAAAAAAAAAAATGGTTGTGTGTGTGTGTGTGTGTGTGTGTGTGTGTGTGTGTGTGTGTGTGTATAGCATCAGGAAGAGGCATTCTAATTCACCAGGGCATTCATCAACAACTACTATTGCATCCTAGGGTAGTTGCAGAGCCTTCAAAGATTGGAGGTTGACTCCTCATGCATCTTGGATCTTGGGTCCTGATGACTGCTGTCTGCCTTCTCCACTGACCTCGAACAGAAAGCAGAGGCAGATGGAGAACGCGTATCAGTTTTATATATGAGTTTTATATACTTCACTCCAGAAATGGCAGACATTTCTCGTTTGATGAGGAAAACTCAAATGACCCTGTGGTAGGTGAGGATGAGCCTGGAAATGACAGAACAGAGACACGTGCAACATGTGAAAGACTCTCATTCTTGACTACAGGTTCCCTGATGTCAGAGGCGTTAAGCCAATGCATCCCAGTGGCTTTTGGAGTTGACACCATACCTGGGGAATTCCCTTGCATATTCCCAGTTCTCTTATAGAACTTGGTGTCTGGGAAGACAAGTTTTCTCTCACCTATTCTTATAACTTGAATAGGAAGCATCCCCCCCACGCTCATGAGCTGAAACACTTGGGACCTCAACTGATGAGACTCTTTAGGAAACTGCTGGAAATGTTAGGAGGTAGATTCTGAGAGGAGGAAGTAGGCCATTGAAGGGACAAATTTGTCCCCAGTTTCTTCCCCCCATACACACACCTGTCCTGTCTCTTCCTGCCTTCCCCCTTGTTACCCCCATCAAGCTACCTACCTACCTATCTGTCTGTCTGTCTGTCTGTCTTTATCTGCATCCTGTCCATCCAGCTCATGATGCTCTGATGTTATGCCTTACTATGACAGACCTCAAGTCAGTAGAGACCAGGATAACGGACTAAACCAAACCCTCTGAGACCATGAGCTGAAATAACTCTGCCCCCATGAGTTGTCTGTGTCAGACATTTCACCACAACAACACAAAGTCCAACTGTTACATTCATCCAGAAGCCTTCAGCTTCAACAGAGATTCTGTTAGAGTCTGTTAATTGTTTCAGGCAAAGTGAAAGAGGAAAGAGCTCAGTGAGGAAATCTGGTCAGACAGAGCTGTGGGAACAAGCTTTATCCTCTCTCATCTTGCTTTCAGGCCTGTTACCTGGATCCTAATAAGCTTTTAATGGCTGTTCCACCTGGTGTGTTTGAGAGTCATGCTGTCCACACCTTATTTTCCCTGGTAAGCAAATCAATTAAGCTCCAAGCCTCCTTGGCCTCGTCTTGTCTCTGTCTTACCCTGACAACTTCCATTTCATTAGCACTCTTGGAAAGGGCTCACCTCAATTTGTGTCTCCAGATGTTTTGGTCATCTTGGGTCAGAGTAAGATAAATTTTGTCTACAATGCTCTGTAGCTCACTCATGTCACATGATGTGAAGTCTTCCTTGAGATGCTGATGGCTGATGCTGCTCAGCTTCAGAGTTAGTTGGGTTTGTGAGAGATATGCTGGCAGGGGTCTGGTTTCCTCAGAGATGCTCCTGGGATCTGGGGTGGATTACAGGGATCCACAGACTCTCCTCTGGGTGACTGTTGTCCAGGTGGGAGGTGTCTTCATTTCCAGAGTGAAAGGGCCTGTTTGATTCTTAATGTGTTTACTGGGACAAGGGTGGAGCTTAGTAATGAATGAGGTAATGCATGAATGACTATGCCTATGATGTGAAAGAAAGAAAAAGTATTAATCTGTTTTTTTTTTTTTTTCTGTGTATGTGGGTAGATGGGGTGTTCACCTGTGCAGGGGCTGATCTCAAGATGTCTTATTCAATTAATTGCTTTTCTACCTTCTTTTTAAAAACACTTTAGTAATGTGGGGGAATTTAATAAGGCAACCCCATGTAGCTAAAAAGTAGGTTTATTTGGGGGTAACTTACAGCCAGTGAAGGGGTTGGTTACAGGATCTGGAAGAGGTGAGGTGCAGTCCAGCGGGGTTCTCTGGGGAACTCTGACTCGGTCTACCAGCCAGCATCCAGGACCATGAGGAACTAAGAGAACCAGTACATCCAGATCTCTGGCCTTAAGTGTTCCTGTCCTTGCCACACCCCAGGGGCAGATCATAGGTAGGCGTGGCAGTTACCAAAAGCCTCACTAGGGGTACTACTTCCAGGTCAAAACTGGAACTGCTATCCACTACACTTTATTTTTATTTCATGCATCGTGTACATGTTTGGTACCCAGGAAGGCCAGAAGAGGGTGTCAGATCTCCTGTATCTGGAGTCATAGATGATTGTGAACCAACCATGTGAGTTCTGGGACTCAAACCTGGATCCTTGCAAGAATAGTTGTTGGTTTTTTGTTTTTGTTTTTTCAATTGCTATCGAAACAACTCTTGAAGCTGTAGAGATTTAAGGTCTATGTAGCTACTTCCTTCAAATCTAGGTGGAATGCCACTTTAAGACCTCCCATGCTCTTACCTGTGATTTCTTACCTACCAAGTCCCTATTGTTACCCAACTTGGCCTCCAGGGTCATCTGATGCTAGAAAATAGAAAGAAAGGCATGCTTTTCCATTTCCAAAAATATCTTGTAAATTAATAAATGGTGGTTCCTATATAAAAGTACATAGGGAGCCAAAAGCCAGCCCGCCCACAATTCAACTCTTTGAAGGTCTGCAAAGTAAAGGGCAGTAAGAGAACAATTTAAGAAAAGGCCTAAAAAAAAAAAAAAAAAAAAAAAAAGCCCTGCCTTGGAGGAGCCTTGAAATCACCACATCAAACAGTGGAGAATACTCACTGGGATGTGCATTCCTGGAAGTTCATTTCATCTCCAGCTTCAGTTCCGGTTAAGAAAGATGCTACAGAGTGACTGGGGAATGATCAGGACAGTACGGCATGTGGACACAGATAGTACAGCTACCTACAACAATGCTAGTCAACAATCCACCCCAAAATGGTGATTGTATACACTTACTTCATAATTCCCAAAACCAGAAAATCAGGAATTATAAGGATTTGGGGCAATAGCTGCATCTATAAGGTGTTCATCTTGCATGTTTGAGGACCTGAGTTTAATCTGCATTTTAGAAAAGAAATTAGAAGGCCAGGCATAGTGGTGTGTGCTTATAATCTTAGTGCCAGGGAAGCAGAGACAGGAGGATACCTTCATGTCCCTAGGCAGTCAGCCTTACCTAAGTGAGCTCCATGCCCTAGGGAGAGACCCTGTTTCTATGGAAAATGGATGTGATCTGCATCAGAGAAACAACCTGGGTTTGTCCTCTGGCTTCTACATGCATGTGTGTGCACATGCATACACACTCATGCATGTACACAAACACACAGATACACACACACACACACACACACACACACACACACACACACACACACACATAGATGCACATACACCTGCACAAAACTGGACTTAATGGCTATTTTTTAAAGAAACATGAAGTTGGGGTGGGTGTCTAGAGGGAGATGCAAGGGGAATTGGAGGGGAAGTGGTGGATGAATATTTTCATATTTTACGTATACACCAATGAAATTCTCAAAGAATAATTTTTAATGGAAGGAATTAAAAAAACTGTCAAGTGTTTTTTCTCAAACTGAAACAGACACAGTTATAAATGTGGCAATTTAATAAATGTGTCCTTAAACAGAGCCATTCAAAACTCCAAGTGCCTTGGCAGTAAGTAGTAAGAGCATAACAACAGACTATGTGTCTGTCATGTGTGGGTGGCACAGATGGACATACCCTGGAATTCACAACTCCCTAATCAGGCCTGCCGAGGCCACGTGGATAGGTTGGTGGCCGACTGTATGATTAGGTTTGTAACAGGCCCCCAGACCTTAGCACAACTGACTCCATGATGGAAGTACCTTTTCAGGCCGTAAAACTCCACATATACATAGGACTACCTGCCAAAATGAAAACGAAGACCTAATCCATCAAAGTCCACAGTTCTAGGAAAGTCTCTGAATGTACTAACCTTTGCTTTTTGACTTCTGTATTTCACTTCTGGCTAACTGTTCTTGTCAACTGAAGTATGTCAACCCAGGGCATGCTCTTTTGTGTGCTTAAAATCTCACCCAGAGAATGGCTTGGGGCTACAATGAAATCCCCAACATCCAGTGTGTAGTCACTGGCCCAGCTCATAAAAACCTTCTATGGTCTTAAACCCATGTCCAAGATGTCTTCTCTGGTGGATATCCCACAGCAGGTTCTTTTTATAATTTTTTTAGTTATGTGTACATACAACATATGTATACATATGTGAACACTTCATGTGCCTATTTGTGTGAAAGTGCCCCCAGAGGCTAGAGGATCTGGAGATACAGGTGGTTGTGATCTACCCAAAGCAAGTACTGGGAGCCAAACTCAGGTCTTCTGCAAGGGCAGCAAGTGCTCTTAACTGCCAAGATGCCTCTCCAAGGACCTGGTTGAGCTATGAAGTAAATGATCACAGGGTTCTCCCAAGTGTTTCTGCTGCAAGCAAGGAACTCACAGAAAGCTGCTGGGCAGTGAGTGATTCATGCCTTCAACTCCTCCAGGGTGGGGGGTTGACTGTGTGATATGAATCTAATCCGATCTAAAGTAATATGAGCTGACCACAGAGGAAGGGAGTCCTCCCATTAGACGGCGAGAAAGCTATAGTTCAGCAGATATGCAAACTCCGATCAATAAGAAAAAAAACATCCCCGCAGTACCATTTGCTGGTTTGTAACAGTCTGTTTTTGAAAAAAAAAAATGCATTTTGCTTTTACATTCACATAATTACATGAGCTACAATCTCTTTTGTAACAACAACAACAACAACAACAACAATGTATTGATTATATAAAGGAAGGAAAGTTGTGACTGTAGCTCAGTTACTGGAGTTCTTGTCTAGGTGTGCAAGGCTCTGGTTCCCTTCCCAGTGCCCTGTAAACTGAGAGTGTTGGTGTGAACACTTTATCTTAGTGCAAGGGAGGTTGGGGCAGGAAGATCAAAAGTCCAAGGCCAGCTTCGGTTACATTGCCAGCTGGATGCCAGCCCAAGATACATGAGATACTATCCAGAAAAAAAAAAGGAATAATTAAATGAAAATAAAAACAGAAGGAAAGATTAAATACCTGTGTTCTGCCACCAAGAGGTAAGACATATTGTATTTTTGTGGCTTTTCTAAAAACACAAAGTAGTGTGTGGGTTTCCCACCTTGGCAATAATGATTTCTTTGCACTCTAAGTAGATCTAACTTCAAGTAATGCGTCCCAGATGCAGAAATGTGAAGTTTCAACCCAAATATAGCATGTAGAAGTAGTGAGTCAGAGGCCTCTCTGATACATCCTGTGCAGGTTGTCAGGGATACTTTACACACTGGCTCATGGACCATCTGTTGTGCTGTGCGTAGCTACATCCTGGTGGAAATGGTAACCTGTCCATGGCTCTCTGTGATGCTCTGTGTCTCTGATAAAGTTTCACAAGTGGCTTCGAAACCCTCTCATGCCAACGTGTATCTCCTCAATATGACTGCTCCGTTGAGATCCACTGGACATTAGCCTGTGCCTCCTCCAGCTGCTTTCCAACCTGGGCATCATGCTATCATTTTATAAATGAATACTGGTAGCTTTACAGATGGCTGCGGGCAGTGGCCTCATGCTGACCAAGACAGGTGCTGGCTAGGTAGGCTCACCAACTGAAAAATTAGAACAAGTATTTCTCTGCAGGGGGGAAATTGTGCTATAGAAACTTTACATTTTGTTTAGAAAATGAAATCTATCTTTCCTTGAATTGAAGAATTCATTGACTGCTGTTTCACTCAATTAAGTTACTAGCTTTTCCTACTTTTTGGATTTTTTTTGTATTTTTATGATTTTATTTAATTTTCAGTTATGAACGTGTGCGTGTCTGTGTGTGGTGTGCTCCATGTGCATGCAGTGCCTACAGAGGCCTGAAGAGGGCATCGGATTTCCCCTTAGAACTGGAGTTCCAGATGGTTGTAAGCTGCCCAGTGTGGGTGCTGGGAACTGAACCTGGGTCCTCTGCAAGAGTAAGAATTGTTCTTAACCACTGAGCTACCTTTCCAGCCCCTCTATTTCCATTTATTATGACAGTGAATAAATGCACCAATGTATGAATGTTTATACAGATTGGCTTTCTTTGTAATGGAAACCTTGTGAAGGTGGTCCTTGTTGGCAAAGCGTGAATTCATGTGATAAGTTTGTGTACATTTCTTCTTCAGGATATGATGTACCAGGGCTTGCTTTCTGTAAGGGAAAGTGGAAACAAAATGTAAAATCTCTATAGAGAATAAGATAGGTACAAGAACCAGAAACTAACAAAACAATAGAAGGTTTGATAATGTGAAATACTATGCAAAATAAACTCTGTGTATTGTATATGTGTGTGTGTGTTTGTACATATGTATACATATGTGTCACGTATATTTTCAAGTGTGTGTATGAGTGTGTGTGTCTGTGTGTGTGATGTTTTCTTCCATACAGGTGTCATTTAGCATCTGTGGAAGTTGTTAAGACAACAGAGGGACAGAATGAACTTTGGATAAGAACCACAGCCGCTGTGCCCCCAACACACACACACACACACACACACACACACACACACACACACACACACACTCCTGAGTAATGTCATATTCTGCATTAGGATTTTCCCTAAGGTTCATGGCAGAAGCATGAACCACACACTACCACCACTGCCCACACTGCCACCCAAGCCACCACCACGTCCAGTCTTATTTACCTAAGAGCATCCATCAAGGGCCTCCCCAAATCCCCAAGGAAGAATGGTGCTAGCTTTGTGCCCCTTAGAATTTGGGAGCCTCAGTATTTCCTTGCCAGACTGTCAGGCTCTGCATTTGAGACTCAGCTATTGCTAGTGACCACATATCCTTGAATATACTCCAAGTCTTCCCTATAAAGCTAGATTTCAGATCCTGGACTTGACAATAATTTGAATTCATTTTCCCAACCGGAAACACCTAACACCAATAATTTCAGTAAGCGATATCTATAGAATTATTCTGACAAAGCGAATATTTTCCCAGGAAGAATTGTATTTTCTCAACTCACACCAGAAGGGAACACATATGTAAAGTATCCACATTGTGTATATGTGTAAAAATAAGAAAATGTGAATACACAGATGTCTAGTATTTGTATATTCATTCATTCCACAAATATTTACTGTGTTAGTTTGCTTCTCCTGCTTAGCAAGCTCCACTATCTGCAAAGTGGCTTTAAACAGAAAAAGTTTCCTGCCCACAATTCCATGGATTGAAACGTGGCCAGGCTTCAGCTGAAATGAGCTCAGGTGTTCACAGTCACCAAACACTGAGTGTCCTCACCAGGTGCCTTGCAGCTTGTGCTGGCCCTCTGCTGAGATGTTAGGGGACCATACCTCGGTGGTTAGTTACCTGTTTACAGATGTTCTAGAGGGGTCCAAGAGCAGAGAGATGGGATGAACCTGAAAGAGCAAGTATCTGGCAGTGACCTGTCACTTGAATGGCTGTCAAAGCATCTCCAAACCTCCAGATTCCAGCTGTGGGTAAAGCAACCCCTCTCCTCATGCCAGAGAGAAAGAAGTCTGAGATCCCTTAGGCAAACCACATCAATGGGAGCTTTCTCTTAGCTCACAGTCTAGTGAGCTGATGGCTACTGATGTCCCACTCACTCTAAGATGAAAAGTAAACAGCGGACTGAGTCATCATTCATCGTAAGTGTTCAATAAACTTTATTATTAGAGAATTTCAAGTTCATAGCAATATTTTGGGTGAAGGTGTCTCCTGTATCTCTCCTATTCTGATGTAGATAGACACTCCTAGTTATTGATGTTGGAGTTTGCATGGAAATAGTTCCTCATAGAGAGACTGTGGGACGTTTGTGAAGGTATAGATGGTCCTATATAGATGGTGTCAAGGTGGCCCCATGTCTGCTCCTTCTAATCACACAGGACATTTTCCACACACAATTATTATCATCAGTTAAAGTAATAATTAGCCAGGTGGTGGTGGAACACCCTTTTTAATTCAAGCACTCAGGAAGCAGAGCCAGGCAGATCTCTGTGAGTTTGAGGCCAGCCTGGTCTACAGAGTGAGATCCAGGACAGGCACCAAAACTACACAGAGAAATCCTGTCTTGGAAAAAAAAAAAGTAATAATTAATAAAAATTCAAATTTTATTTCCAGAAACTGAAACTCTTTGGACAGAGTTTAAAATCTTTAAATATACAGAACAGATCAGGAATAAACACCTTTGGGTATTTGAATGAAGTACATTGGGGGCATATGATTGCGCCTATGTGTCTGCCTCTCAATATGTTTGAAAGGGTGATCGAGACTTGATTGTTTATTGTTGGCAGAGAGTTTTTAATTCTCTCAGAGCAACACTCTGAGATAGAGGTGCAATTGGACATTTAACAATGCTTAAGACTTTAAAATGCCATTGAGAGGGATGCCACACACTTCAACATGCACAATGTAAATTTTTGGATATATACATGTATATACACACACACACACACACACACACACACACACACACATATATATATATATTACTTGGGGCATTGGTTTAATCTTGGGCGTGTTTTTTTAATTATTCCCTGTAATTTTTTAGATTATAAAATAATTAACATCATTTCTGCTTTCCCTTTCCTCTCTCCAAGCCCTCCCATACATTTCTCCTTGCTCTCTTTCAAATTCACAACTGTGTGTGTACATGTGTGTGTGTATTTATTTGTGCATGTTTATTAACATACGTATGTTTTACATGTATGTTTGTATGTATATGCAGAGATGTGTTCATGTCTACGTATGTGTTTATATGTATGTTTGTGCATATGGTATATGTATGCATTCTTGTGAGTGTTTGCATTATGTATGTGAGTGTATGTACATATATGTATCTGTGAAGGTCAGAGGTTAACATCAAGTACTTCCTCAATCACACTCCAAATTAATTTTGAAGACACAGTCTCCCTCCGAACATGAAGCTGGATGATAGGCTAGACTAGCTGTCAGTGAGCTTTGGGGATCCATTTGTCTCTGCCTTCCAGCACTGGCGTTACAGACATGAACTGCCATGGTCAATTTCAATCATGTGCTAGGGATCCTATTTCATGTCCTCACATCTGCAAGGCAAGCATGTGACCAATGAGTCTTCTCCCCAGCCAAAATTAGGGAGAAGCATGAGCTTTCTGTCAGAGACTGGGAACTTTCATCAGACACAGTTTTCCCTTCAATAAATTTTATTTTAAAGACAACAAAAACATGTTTTTCTCAAATTACATTTTTCATGTTATTTGCTAAAAGCAATGTAAGTTTCTCCCTCTTATTTAGAGTGAGGTCCATTTAGGAACCTAGTCCTTCTCATATAAGCAAAACACACATTTCAAACCAGCCTCAAATCACCCAGAGTTGTGACCACCACTGCACACAGGATGCAGTCTGTGCTGCGCTTCCCTGCTCCCCATCCCTTCTTCTTCCCCCACTCCTTCCTCCCCCTCCCTTCTACCTCACTGCACAGCCATGGGGAGGAACGTGCGACTTTAGTTTTTGTTTTTTTTTTTTTTTTTTTTCTTTAGTGCATAGCAGTCTTCAAAGAGTCAGGAATCAAAGTGATGTATTAAAACACCATTAAGCAAAAGGCCCTGAAAGAAACTTATAATTAGCACCAAGAAATAATTTATTATCTGCACAGGACATTGCTCAGTGTGAAAGGAGAATGTTAAGAATGGCATTGGACACAAAGCAGCTCAGGGCCAACCTCACCGAGTTGATAAAGGAGCAGCCCAGCCACCTGCTTGCAGGTTTCTGCTACACAAGAATGATTCCATGTCCATGTAAATGGTGCTGTGTAGCCCAGGGTGTCATCTCTTATTTTTAAAGCCATTTTTCCAAATTTAGAGAGACAACTATTAATAATACAGAAAACAAATTAGATTGTGCATTAATAACCCAAAGTAAAAAGAATTATGATCCATGTGGAAGCCTAAATAACTTGAAGAAAACACATTCCTCCTTACACATGTACACACGCTCGCGCGCGTGCGCGCACACACACACACATGTATTTATGCAAATATTTACAGGGACTCACATACATATGCATGCAAAAACAGGCACACATGATCATATGCATGCAAGCACACATGTGTACAGGAATGTGTATGTGCATGCACGCATGTATGTGCATACACACACACACACACACACACACACACACACACGCACACACACACACACAGTTTTCTGCTCACTTGAAAAGGCAAAGCTGAGTCTGATGTCTGATCCAGGGATGCTCAGACACTCACAGCTTCTCTCTTTGTTCTGTGAATGCTATCCCTCATCATTAACTTCTTCCTCACCTGCCATTTTGTCATGTGACAAATGAAGAAAGCTTCCTCAGTGGTGGGGCTGAGTAGCAGTGAGTTGGTTTCCTAAAATATATTGTGTTTGAAGTGGAGACTGAGCCTAGTGGGAGTCAAGTTGTGAGTGTCTGAAGAGTGACTGGTTCTCACACCATCTGCAACTCCTTTCCAGACTCTTGAAGTTCTTCTGTATTCAGGAAGCCTCAGACCTCCATCCTGGGTGCCAGCTAAAGGGTATGTGTGAGCAATCCTCACAAACACCTGGAAAACAAGGGTCATGGCATCCCTGTCAATTGCTCAGTAGATACAGTGATTCACTTTGTTCCAGAAACTGTTGTGCCCTTTTTAAGTACCCACTACCTATTTGAATAACTTCTTTGGATAAGTGTCTGTTTAGCCCCATGTCCCATTTTAAAGGATGTATTTATGACATGTGTTTCTGTTTCTGTTTCTGTGTGTGTGTGTGTGTGTGTGTGTGTGTGTGTGTGTGCCTGTGAGTGTAGTGTCCAGAGAGACCAGTAGAGGGTGTCAAGTCTCCTGGAGCTGGAGTCACATGTGCTTGTGAGTCATCCATTGTGGGTGCTTGGAATTGAACTCAGGTCCTCTGCAAAAGCAATACACCCTCTTACTTACTGAGCCATCTCTCTAGCTGTTCATGGCCCATTTTAACAATTGGATTGATTGCTTTGTTTAATCAGTTAAAAATATTCCACATTCTAATGTCAAATACAACAGCAGAATGGAAACTGTCCCATGTTACAAGATTTTACTTGTATGAAATGTTCAGAATAGATAAGTACAGAAACAGTACAGACTAGTGGTTGACAAGGCTGGGCAGAGGAGGCAATAGGTAAGTACAGCTGACGGTCAAGTAGAATATACAGGGTGGATACTCTGGATAGATTCATGCCTATGGAGCCATAGAATGGGATGCAGAAGAATTCATCACAATATTCTAGAAAGTACAGCCTTTACACAATATAAAGAGATTGTTTATGGAATTTTCCACTCTGAAATTACTCAGTTGTCCTTGCAAAATGGCCATGCAAAGATGAACTGTGATTATGAGGAAATGCTGTAACTATATTATATTGCCTGTTGGACTTGGAGAGAGCAGTGTTTCTCCTTCAGCTCTGGGCTAAGGCTGTCTCAAAGCAGATAATCAGGTTATCAGTCATCCATGGCTGTTCTGTGTATATAAAATTAATTCAAGCAAGACTCTCACTTGACTTCTTTTCCCACCTTCTTTATACAAAGGTGTGTGATAGGTTTGTTTTTTTTTAAATGATGATGGCATGTTCAAATATAATGTATGGAATTCTCAAAGATTTGGTAAATCTGTTATTTAAGAAAAAAAAAGAATGAAAGAAAAGAGGCATACGGCTGAAAATAACAACACGGAGAAGATGTAAGGAAGGGTTGTCATCACTGGAAAAGCTTCTTTGTGTAGTAGATGGCAGTTTGTTAGAAACCCACAATTAGCCAGGTGGTGGTAGCACATGCCTTTAATCCCAGCACTCAGGAGGCAGAGCCTGGCTGATCTCTCTAAGTTCGAGGCCAGCCTGGTCTACAGAGCAAGATCCAGGACAGGCATCAAAACTACACAGAGAAACCCTGTCTTGAAAACAAACAAAAACAACAAACAAACAAACAAAAAGAAACCCACAATTGACCAAAGTGAAGGGAATAAATGACATCAGAGTGCTCAGCCAAGTGGGACATCGCCGTCTCTCCCTCAAATCTTAGGGATCATTAAGAAAGAGGGGATGGGATGATTGGAAAAGCCAGAAGTCAGGGAAGATGGCTTCAAAACACCATTTTCCAGATGCAACGGGACTGTTGAACACATGACCTCACAGAAGTGGTTGCCTGCATAACGTTAAGCCAGTCAACAGTCCAATGTAGACGGGGTTCTTAGAGTCCATGAAACTCCACTCTCAGCTGAGGAGCTAGTGGGAGTTGAAGCCTACAGGCAGAGAAGAGGGTCCGTTTTCCTTAGGACTGTGTCTCTGGTTGATTGCACATCCTCCAGTGTATGGCCACACATTCACACACATGTGCAGCACTAATTAGACTACTGAGTTAAAAAAATAGAACATGAAGCTGGGAGGGAGGTATTGAGGTGCAATTCTGGGAGGAGTTTGGGAGCAGGAGGAGTGTGGAATGTGTGTGTGGTGCATGTATGTTGCATGTACATGAGTGTATAGATGTATCACTTACAGAGGCCAGAGGAGGCTGTCAATGTCTTCCCCTATCCCTCATTCATTGTCCTGAGACAGTGTCTTTCAGTGAATTAGAAGCTAAACATTGGCAAGGTTGACTGGCCAGTGAGTTCTCTAGATCTGCCTGTCTCCACCCCAAACCCCA
Organism: Onychomys torridus; assembly: GCF_903995425.1. Lineage (NCBI taxonomy): Eukaryota > Metazoa > Chordata > Mammalia > Rodentia > Cricetidae > Onychomys > Onychomys torridus. The sequence continues at coordinate 26,836,806 of NC_050464.1, forward strand.
CCCAATGATGGAGCTGCCAAATGTGTGTACAGCTATGCCCAGCTTTTTACACAGGTGCTGGGGATTAGAACTCAGGTCTTCACAGAGCAAATGTTCTTTCCCACTTAGCTATCTCAAGTATCGGGTTTTTATTTTATTGATTGATTTTGCTTATTTTTCTTTGTTACAAGCATGAAGTATAACAACATACCCCCATACATAGGATAGCACCTGTTTTGTAGGGGGATCCTAGGTGGTCTTCCCCATTCAATTCCCCACTTCTTTCCTTTGATGTGACCTTTGCCTCTAATTCAGTTGAATCATCCTTTGGTAGCATCTTTAATTATGAACTTCAGATACTCCTTTGGTAGCACAGTGTGAACACATTACCGACAAGACTACATGAGATCATGTATCAAGTAGAATGGCCACACAGGTATCAGAACCAATGGTCACTAATAGTTCATAAAGAGATAATCTATTTCATCACATTCTACAGCGCTTACTCTCATAAATCATTCACCACCGGGAGTGTTGACAGGATGCTTCTTAGAGAACAGTCTGTATTAACTTTGTCCTGTATTCACCCAATCTTAAAATAATCTATTATTAATTATTAATGTCACTTAAAGTGAGACACACTGATAGTTTCTGTCAAATGAAAAGTGTAGTTTGAGTGCCAAGAAAACATGTTTCCAATTAGAAATTTTTAAAATTATCATTATATCACAAAATTTTTATTCATGTGTATGTGTGTGTGCCTGCCTATCTGTATGTGTACCACATGTATGCAATACCCACAGAGGCCAGAAGAGGGAGTAAGATCTCCTGGAGCTGGAGTCAAAAATGACTCTGAGCTGCCTGATATAATGTGGGTTCTAGAAACTGTACCTTGACCCTTTGCAAGAGTAGCAACTGTTCTTAACCACCAAGCCATCTCTCCAGTTCCTGTTACATTACAAACATTGATTTGTACGATTATGTCAGAGTGCAGTGTGCACAGCAGGAATCAGCACTCTCCTTGCAATACGTTGGTCCTGGAGATTAAACTCAAGTTGTCAGGCTTGGTGACAGACACCTTTATCCACTGAGCCATCCCACTGGCCCCTAAGAAGAGATTTGGATCATGTGGATTTCTATGAATTATTTTTCAGTGGCACATTATGGCTGGTGGCACAGCCAACAATGGAAGATATTTAGAAATGAATTATGGGGTGGTCAGAGCACAGACGCAGCTCAAACACATGACAAAAACACCAGGCTTATTCACAGCACCTATCAAAATATTACCTGTGTAATATTCAGTGGTGATTAGAGATACATAACTTAAAAAACTAGTTTAAGGCTAAAACTGTGTGTTTGTGTTGTAAATACTCACTGGCCAAGTGAAGACTCTGGTAAATATAAAAGTACATAAGAGTTTTGTAAAAAAAAAAAAAAAAAAAAAAAAACAAAACAGAAATAGGATGCATTGGCTTCTGCCAGAGCTGGAGACTCGATAGTCAGCAGGTGCTCAGGGAAAGGGGGGCTATCAACACAGGAAAGGACCCAACATGCCATTTCACAATTTCACAAGGGACATGAAACATTCTTGAGTAAAGGGGAAGCAAATCTCTGAGTCCTGTCACAGCTGAAGGCCATAGGGGAGCTGTATACATGGGCAGGTACCCAACGGGCATCTTTGAGCCTGATAGCTAAGAAACTGCACAGCTCTATCTTTACCAGCCCCTGGATGGGTGTGAGGATCTTTGATGCCATTTCCCTTCATGAGAACAAAAGAGTCACATTCTTTCCCTCCATTCTTTTCTACCTGGTGAATATAAAGCTTTCATTCATATCATAATGGATATTTGCTTAAGGGTAGATGAGGTTTCCAGGGACCCCAGATTTCTGATGAGGGGCTCTTCTATGTACATGTGTGGTTTTAAACACAAGGTTCTTAGAATGGCAAACACCAAGCAGGACCGGCATCCTTCCAATCACGCCACTCCTGGGTACCAATCAGTAGCCTTTGTGGAAGCTCCCATCACTTCTGCAGTCACTAACTCTTGGAATCAGTTTCTTCAAAGGTTACTAGATGCCCAAACAATTACCTTTTTATGCCTTGATGAAACTTGTGTTTCCTGGTGGTGACATGCCAGCAATAGGTTTACAGCAAGAGCTATGCTTCAAATGCTTACACCTTCCAAATTACATTGAGCACATAGACTTGTATGTGTACTCCTACTATTTGCATATAAATATGTTGCTTATCAAAATGGATTTGTAGCAGTCCACGAATTGTACAGTTCATGGGTGTGATGACCAGCAGCTGCTTGCCTGCCATCCAGAAGGGTGGCTTAGGCTGATGCGGTTTCCCTGGCAGAGGGTACACCATGTTGGTTCTCCTTTGGCCTATGAGCATTCTGCTGCTGTGGAATGGATAGTTTTCAAGCCTTCTGCCTTGGTGGGAAGTGCAGTTTCAGGGTCACAGAGGCATGGGCTTCATCCTTACTCTTGCTATGAATGGTATGTGACACCCTCCCCCCTCCAAAAAAAATAACCAGGGTGTAAAATGATATAATGCAAATCTCCATTTCAAAGACTGACTGCAAGTAATGAACCCATGATTATAGAGAAAGTGTCCACTTACTGGCTCTGTTGTTTTTTTTTAAATTTATTCTTTGAAATGTAACGCATGTAAGACAATGTATCTTGGTCAGTGTTTATTGTCAGTTTGATACAAATTAGAGTCATCTGGGAAAGGAAACCTCAACTGAGAAAGGGCTTCCACCAGATGGGTCTGAGGACAAGTCCATGGGGGCATTTTCTTGTTCAATGATTACTGTAAGAGGCTCCAGCCTACAATGGGTGGTGCCACCCCTAGGCTGGTGGTCCTGGGTTGTACAAGAAAGCAGGCTGAGCAAGCTGTTGGGAGCAAGACAGTAAGCAGCATTCCTCCATGGCCTCTGCATCAGCTCCTGTCTTCAGGTTCTGGCTTTGAGTTCTTGCCTGGATGATGGACTTTGAAATATAAGTCAATTAAAGCCATTCCATGCTTCTTTTGGTCATGGTGTTTATCAAAACAATAGATAACAAGCTAGGACAATATCCACCCTCATTACTGCCTCTAACTCCACTTACCACCCATCACATCTCCCTCTTGATTGTTTAGGTTTTTAACCTACTGAAACCAGTGCATAGATGTGAGGATCACCCACCGGGACACAGGGAACCTCCCCATAGGCCATACTATATGACCTAGCTCTTGATAAAGACTAAGTAGGAAAAGATAAGCAGTCCTTTAGATTCATCTAAAAAAGTGAAAACTTGCCCAAGACATCAAATGGCGATTGTGATTTACCCGGATGTGGGAGCATCACGTGGACTGTACATCCCATGATTCCTCTGTACTCTGAGAACCACTCATTCCACATTTTACCTGGGTCCTCCACAGCAATGGCAGTGTATCTCTTTGAGATTTCATCAGCTTACTCAGCCATCTCCCTTGCCTGCTTCTCTTTCTTCAGGAACCAGATTGTGATCATTGTAAAATTAAGATAAAGTTAAAGCAAGGGTATTGATGGGAGAGGGGAGTAAAATCGAGGCTGTGTGTGTACTTGAGAAAATAGAAACAGCAGGTGGAAAATTGAAGCAGATGCCTGGCTTGTAAAGCTGGGAATGGACTGAGCACATTTACAGTATGGTTTTTCTCCATCTTGTTCTCTTTATTTTACTTTTTACAAATCCTTCTTCTATGCAAAATGCTGAACGGACAAGAAGGAGGAAGAGAGGGAGGGAATGAAGGGTTATGGAAGTGGAGAAGAAAGGGAGAAATTTTACTTATATTGTTTATTTTAAATTTTAAATAATTTATGAGTTCATCAGTCATAGCCCTAACTCACATCATTTTGTAGAGGTGTCCTTTCCTATGTGTAGTGTTGGGGAGATTGTTTTAAATTCCATCTGAAAGTGCCCAGGTCAGTAATCCTGCATGACCCTTATTCCACGATGGTTCCAGGATCAGATAACATCAGTCCACTTCAAGAGAGCATGCAGTGCCCTCCTTTACTCAGACACAGCCCCCTGCCTTAGACTGCATGCTGGGGACCTGCCTCCTGTGTCCACATGGCTCCTCTCTGCATTTTCTGGTAGCTCCACTCTCACTGATCCCTATTTTTGAGGCTTCCTGCTTAAGATGGGGAAAAGCCTAAATCCCAGCCCTATAGAAATGAACCTGCATCAGCAATCCCCCATGACACCACCCTGACTTTCCACTGATCTACAGAGGTGCTGAGCCATAGACATAGAAAAAGGCCTTCAGTATTTCCTGGTGTTGGCTCCTCAGCACGACAGCATCACAGTCATCTGTCTTTGGGTTGCATGGTATTAATGACTGGTTTTTAAAATTGCTGATTGAATTGCTGATGAGTGTTCATGGGGAAAAAATGTTAAATGAATGTTGGCGTGGGATTGGGACAGAATTTCCAATCATTCCTAAAATGATCCTAAACTTACTTCTGCCATTTTTCTGGTGTATTTATATGAAGCAGTGCTCTCAGCTTTGACTATTATAAAACAAAATATCCATCAACTCTGAAAAACATTGAAGATACTCTACATTCTTTATGCCAAGATTTAATTATTTGTGTAAAAATAAAGAGCTCATGCATCTCATTAGTGTACTAATTTGCTTTCATCTCTAGTAAATGGTAAAACCATATGTATAACAAGGAATTGATTGAAAAAGGTTGCTTTATAATTTACCATCAGGAACTGTTTGATTTATAACCTATGGTAGACCTGAGGTCTTGTAAAACTTTCTCAGGTGAAAGCTGAGGGAACTGTTCAGTGGGTAAGTTTTTGCCATGTGAACATGAAGACCAGAGTTGGACCCATGGTACCCACACAAATGCTGAGCAGGTTATGTGGCCCCCTCCTGTTATCCTTGTGTGTGGTGTGCAAACACTGGGGATCCATGGAGGAGCAAGCATACTAGCCAACTAGAACAGCCCAATCGCAAAGCTCCGGGTTCAAGTGAGAGACCCTGTGTCCATATATAGGTGTGGAGGGCAATTGAAGATGACTCCTGATGTCAACATCTGGCCTCCACATGCAAGTGTCCACAAAAGCCGGCACACTTGTGCACACCCATATGCACATGAAAAGAGATGGGTGAGCTTGTAAAAGGATAGGAAAAATTTAGAAAACCTAATGTGAGATTCTTCCTCAATTTGAATTGTTCATGACAAAGCCACATTCTGCAGCAGCTGTGGGTGGGTCCTGTCACTGCATAGTAAAATGATTCTGTCCTTATTCTGTCTCCTGCTCAGATAAAACTTCAGTGAATTCAAGTCCAGGCCCATTAGAACACAAGTAAGAAAGAAGCATTATAAACCTGTTGCATTTGAACAAGCCAGAGGAACCAGGTTACCTAACCTAACCTAACAATCTATTTCAGAACAACTCCAAGTGATGCAACCTGCGTGTTTAGCATAAAGATGGTAAATTAATGGTGCAAAACTGAAGTGCTGAAACTCACAAACATCCTGCAGTTCAGACACAAGAGTGAGTTCCTTTTTTTTTTTTTAAATGAAAATGGATTGTACTATTCCAGCCCGCAAGAACCATAAAATACAGGTTCATTACTGGGGATTTTGAAAAGTAGAGGAAGACAAAGCTGGCAAAATTCTCCCCTGTGTCAGTTTGACAGTGAAGGGATGCTGTTAAAATACTATTTGTGGGGATGGGTTGTTTGGATTCTCTCCTAGATGTGTTTAAAATCATAGATGGTTGAATTTGTTGAAGAAAAAAGAAAAAGAAAAAGAATCAGCTTTGGTGGAAGTGCATAGGCTGAATCTCTCAGAGGTGTGGTTAAGTACTTGTTAACCTGAGGTGGGAGTCTTACAGGTGTGACAACCAGGAGCTAGAGCTAGACATGTTCTAGGTTGGAGAACTGAAGTTGAAGAGCTATTGACCAAAACATACCTGTGTGAGTAAGTGTGAGTGTGTGTGTGTGTGTGTGTGTGTGTGTGTGTGTGTGTGTGTGTGTGTGTGTTTGGGGGTGGGGTGGGGTGTCTGGATAACACCTCCATCTTCCTGCAGCATTTGGGAAACCCTAGAAAAGTTAATGCAGATAAAAATTACAGTTACAGTTGTGGGACTGGAGAGATGGCTCAGTGGTTAAGAGCACCAACTGCTCTTCTAGAGGTCCTGAGTTCAATTCCCAGCAACCACATGGTGGCTCACAACCATCTGTAATTCCAGTTCCAAGGGATTCTATGCCTTCTTGATGCCATCTTGGGCACCAGGCATATAAGTGGTACACAAACATATATCCAGACCATATTCATTAAAAATCCAGAAGAATTTTAAAAGAAAGAAAAAAGGATGAAGAAGAGAAAAAGGAAGGAGGGGAAAATTCCTGAAGAAGTGAGAGAGGAAACAGAAGGCCAATAGTAAGTTGCAGCTAATGTCAACTGGGGAATGGGCTGGGGGAGTAGGGTACATATCAGGTCGGGGCGTGTACATGTCACTCTGGTGTCACCCATGAAATTCTTTGTTCTAACCCAACTAAAGCTGCCTGTGGTATAAAATACCCTTTCTAGAAACTTCTCCTCTCCCTGCACAACTGTCTCCGGAACAAACAAGCTTTTGCAAGCCCCTAATGATCATGAAGAAAAGAAACTTCAGTTGGAGTGGAAATTAAACTGTTCAAGGATTTTGATAAAGAGACGTGTTCTCAAGTAATATTCTATGAAAATCTTTTCTATAAACAACCAACAATGGATTAAGGTTGATGCTTCAAGAGGTCTTGGGGGGGGGGGATTCTCAGAAAAGATCTGGGGATAAGCACAGTGCAGCCCTCACTTAGATATACTTGAAAGACACAATGACACGTACCCTCCTTCCCAATCCCAGGCTCCAACTAGAAAAAGAGGAAAAGATAATTAAGCTATTCTCTCTAAATTGAGACAAAACTTGTTTTAGAAAGGTATAAAACACATAGATATTCTTTGTCAAGACTCAGGAATATGACTGCAGGGAAATTCATGAATGGTGACCATGGTTTTCAAATTTGAAAATTATGCTGGCTTCTTTTAATGTAAAAGACATGGTGGGACACAATGTGGCATGCATGAGATTCCAGCACTCAGGAGCCTGAGGCAGGGGGATGATGAGTTTAAGCAGGCATGGACTATGTAACAATACCCTGAAGGGGCGGTATTCTAAATTAAATTAACAGTGATTCTGCTGTGGGAATATCAAGTCACAAGATGAGATTCTATCCAAATGTATAGTTGGACACATCTTCCTGCACTTTCTCTTTATCATTTTCTCTATCACCTGGCAAGATGCCAATAACCAAGTGAAGGACACTTCAGACAGAGCCACGGATGCCAGAAACCTGGGTCCTTCATGACTGTGTAGGATAGCATTCTTTGTCCCACATCTAGAGAATATCTGGTTATGCTTTTGAAGTTCATGGTATGTTTGTGTCTGAGTTTAACATTGTTTTAGAAGAATTAAGGACAGACTTTTGGATAATAATGTAGGTGAGCACCATGCCTTCAACTTTGAATTAAAACTTCCTGCCAAAAACATCTTTCCAAAAGAAGAACTGGGATGATGGCTCCATTGGTAAAGGTTCGCCATGTAAATGTGAGGAACTGAGTTCACTTCCCAGAACCCATGTAACCAAGTAGTGGAGTGCTCTTATAATCCCAGCACTGGGGGTTGGGGGACAGGTGGGGACTGGGGGATCCTGAGGCTTAAAGGCTGGCTAGCCTCGCCTATTGGGTGAGTTACAGGTCAGTAAGGGACCTTGTCTCAAAAATATAAGGTGTATGGTACCTAAATAAAGATAGCTGAAGCTGCCTCTCACCTCTATATGTGCAACTTTCAGGTGAATTTATCAACACACACACACACACACACACACACACACACACACACACACACACACACGCAGAATAGCTACCATCTGGTCTGAAGAATAGCCCTAGAAATCTATGCTTAATCTTTATCTCAAGACAGCAAACATTTTTGAAGATGATGTTACTGGTTTAGATATAAAAATGCATCCAGTAGGCTCATGTTTAAACCCTTGGACCCCAGATGGTGGTGCTATTTTGGAAGGTTGGAAGGTGAATCCCAACTAAAGGAAGTAGGTCCCTAAGAGGCAGGTGGAGTTTTATTGCCTGGCCCCACTTTAGCCCATCTAAGCTTATTGATCTGCCCCCATGTAACTGAACAGGCTGCTGCTCCTACAGGTGTGAGCTGCTCCCACCCCACAACACCTTCCCACCGTGATGGATCATATCCTTCCAAATTGTGAGTTAAAATAACTCCTTCCTCTCTGAAGCTACCCTTTGTCCAGGTGTTTGATCCCAACAAGGAGAAAGGAGGCTAATACAGATGTAGAATGAATCACCTCACAGATGGTTTCAGAAAGAGATTGAGTACAAAGATCAACCTCTAATCCCCAAGCAAAGCTCACGTGAAATTCTTGTAGTAATTCTGCCAAGATAATGCACCACGCTATCTTTATGACCTCCTCTACTAGGTGGCAAGGTGTTTGCAAACTTAAAAGCTTTTACAGTGGAAGAATAATTTCTTTTGTTTCATGGATCATTTGCTTTTCTGTTCTGTTTGTTACCTTAGTAAGAGAAAGAAGGGGACAGAAATATCTGACATTTACGCTAATATGTTACTGGATATAAATATGTATGAATCTCGAATGCACTCTACCCTTGAATGGAGAACATGTAAGCTCAGGGTATCTTAACCCTGCAGGGCCCAGGAAAGCTTACTGCACATTCTATCTCATTCATGCTTCCTGTGGAAGAGATTTCTCTCTGTGAGGCCATCCAGACATTAATTGTGTAATATTTGGGGGAGTCACAGAAATATCTTCAAAGGGTCAAAAAGTATTTAAAAGCTTGTCATTTAATTGATAAGGAGATTTTCATGCTTGGTTCCTTTATGCTGTATAAAACAACCTGACCAAAAAGCAAGTTCAAATAAATGAGGATTTATATGGCGTCATAGTTGGAGAGGGCACACAGTCTATGATGGTGAGGAAAGCTTGGAGTGTTAGCCCCGTTTTCGCCACAGCAGGGCGGGAAGCAACAGAAAAAGATGCCTGCACACAATCAGCTTTCTCCTTCCTTGTCTTTCACTCTACTGTGGCTCCTGACCCTGGGAGATGGTGCCACTCACATTCAGAGTCAGTCTTACCTCCTCTGCTCTCTCCAGATGCACTCCGAGACAAGCCAGGAAGTATGCCTTACCAATCTCCTAGGTAGTTCTAAATCCAGTTAAGGTGGAGGCTAACCACTACAATAACTTACACGCCCCCTGGAATCCTCAGTGTTATCATCCATTAAACAGGAAAATCAGATTCCTGGGTGCAACCAATAAGAAATGAACAAATGGATTGTGCTACTGCCCAGTTAATGTAAATGCAGCTCAGTTACTTTTTCATTTGAGTGTGGACTTTAAATGTCCCTGTCTACTTGAACCCCAGTAGAATGAGGCATGGGAAAGTTCATCTAGCTGAATCTCTGGAGGAAGTATCCAGTGGTATTGGGGGGAGGGGTCTTTCACTCTTCCCTGTATTCAGCATCTACAATGTGCCGATGTTGTTTTATTGTTTTATTTTATGTGCATGGGTGCTTTGCCTACATGTATGTCTGTGTACCATGTGAATTCAGTGCCACAGAGGCCAAAAGAAGGCATCAGATCCCCTGGAGCTGGAGTTATAGATGGTTGTGAGCTAACATATGGATACTTGGAATCAAGCCAAGGTTCTCTGCCAAAGCAATTGCTGCTCTTAACCACTGAACCATCTCTCCAGCCCCATCAGTGACTGCTTTCCTCACTCCCTACCGGACAGAGAGATGAATCTACTGTCCACTGGTTGGGTTCTGTGCTCATCATCAAAGTTACCTTATTGCAGAATAGCACTCAAATACAAGCATGAGCACTAGTGTCCAGGAGAACCTTGCTCTTAGAGGACATGCTGCTAATGCTGGTAGATTTGTTCTTGCAACTTCTGCATCCTTTCCTAGTGCTCCATCCTCAGGGTGCTGCCTAAGTGGTAACCACAGCTTGTCTTCCATTTCCAAAAGCTGTAGGCTCTAGTGAGCTGTGCTAGCTTCTACGACAGAAAGACATGTTACAAGATGACAGAGATATGTCAGAATGTATTAGTGACAGAAATGGGCCATCATGACTGGTACTATGATAATACTCTTTGCTAACATCTCAAAGAGATGTTTTCCAAAGCATGGTGGTTTTTTTTTTTTTAATGGCAACTTCTATATTTTTACAGTGACTCCAAGTTTCTTCTCTCAACAGTAGATGTCAAACATCCAACATCAAATTTCTCTACAAGAAACATCAAATGACGTGGTTTGTCTGGGCCCTTTATGGATCCAAACTCATGGTACCACATCAATCAATAACCTTATGAGTGACATTTAAGTACAGCAAAGCAACAGCCTATGTTATAAGTCATATGTCAAGTGTGGATCTATGAGCCCAAACAATCCTCTATGAAGTATGTGGGGCATGGGTATTCCCCTAAACATGTGCATGTATGGCATGGCCTGTCCTCAAGCACATGCCTGTCATATGTTCAGACCCTGGTGCAGAGGAGAAGCTAAGGCCATACCATGGTATATTCACAGCAGGAGCAGAACAACTGTATCCTCAGAACTCCCACCCTCAGGAGGCTATCATCAGGGTCTAGAGAGATGTCTCAGTTAGTGCAGAAGAAAAGCACAAGGACTCAGTCTTGGATTCCAAGCATACACATAAAAATCTGGGTACTGGGACTATAGAGTCATGGGAACCCTTGGGCCCTGCTCATCTAGCTGAATTGGTGAGACTGAGTTTTAGTAATAGACCCTATCTCAAAAAAAAAAAAAAAAAAAATAGGGAAGGTACCATGTCATTCACTCACAGGCCTTCACACATACTTACCACTTGCATTGATACACACACACACACACACACACACACACACACACACACACACGTATATTCACCCCCACAACACCACACACATACACTCACACCCCCTCCTTACACACAATAACTAAATTAAGAAACAAGACTCCTGCAAAGAAGCACACCTGCAGAGAGACAGAAAACTGTCAAATCAGCAACAATGACCATAGGAGACCATGTGAAGTCTATCAAGATAAACAAATACATTACCACTCATCATCATCACTATTCCCTTATTAATTCAGTTGCAATAATGGGTTCTGGAGGGAAGTGGATCTAGGCATGTATTTACCTCTGCAACTTACCTTCAAAATACTGTGGAAGAGTCTGGTCACTTCTGAGGGTCTCTCTTTCCTCGTCTGAGAAATGGGCACATGAATTGTATGAAATGAGTAAGCAAGCTATACTACCTAGTCTCGGTAGCTAAATAAAAATGAAGGTCCTCATCACACTCAGTTCACAGTTTAGCATGTGGACTTTCCTCCACATAATCACTCAAGGAACCAAGGGTCTTTGGCATCTGGGTCTACCATCTCCTAAGTTCTTCCCAGACCTGACTAGATCCTCTGTCACCAGGCAACCAACAAAGGAAGAGAAATCATACACATTTCTCCCAGCAACAGAATCAGAACTCAGGGACATGGCCGCTGGAAGAGCATGTCAAACTCGGAACCCAGATGGATAAAGACAATGACAGGAATGTTAAGTGATTTGTCAGAACCTCAGTGAAATTACCTGCCTGTGTGGCTGCTGAAGACATGAAATGAGATGTTGGTGGTAAAGCAATTTGTGTTTGGCATGTGAGTTCATAAATATTAACTAGCATGGTATGCAAAAAGCAGATCTGAAATATTTCATAGACAGTGTTTGGTGGTTAATATCGAGTGTCAGCTTGACAGAATCTAGAGTTGCCCAGGAGACAGTCCTCTGGGCCTGGCTGTGAGTTTAACTGTGGTGGGAAGACCCACTCTGAATAGACACAACACCATCCTATGGACTGGAGTCCAGGACAGAATGAAAAGAAACTGAGCAGAGCACCAGCATCCATCTCTCTCTGCTTCCCGACTGTGGATGCAATGTGACTGTCCGCCTCACACTCTTGCTTCTGTGACTCCCCCACTGTGATGGGCTGTACCCTCAAGCTGTGATTATAGCAATCTCTCCCTTCCTGAAGTTGCTTCAGTCAAGTGTTTTGTCATAGCTACATGAAAAGTATCTCACACTTATAATATTCTCAATGGATGTCAGCTATTTTTAATAGTATTAGTGCTAGTAATGAGACTGTATTATTATTTCAGATCATTGTTTAGCCTAAGATGATAGTTCAGTGACCAGAGAGCCTAGACTATGGAGAAAGTTTTATTTGTGAAGGAAATTTTAGTTATATTATTCTATAGAGATTTGGGTATGTGGGTGAGGAAAAAACAAACATTGTGGAGTACCTGCTTCCCTCGGACCTGCTGCTGTTGGCTACTGAAGCAGGGATAACCCCTCAGTCATCCCTGTGGGATCGACATCTGTACACCCTCCCTGCATAAAGGCAGAATAAAGACTGCAAGCCAAATGACGTTGTAATCCTACCGAGAAATCAGACTCCTTGTCTTCAGGAGAAAAGCAGGAGGAAGACATCACCAGAATCATTATTGATCACAAGGTTTCAGTGGACTGAGGGTTCTGAGAAAAACAAACAGCAAAAGCCTTTCACTTCTCAAACAAACAAACAAACAAACAAACAAACAAACGGAAGAGACAGCAAAGTCAGTTCATAAGGTTTCGGAATTGTGCCAGGGCAGGAGTTCAGAGAGAGACCAATTTCATCATTTTTAGCCTTAACGGCTGTGATAGTGAGCGGCAGCTGCCTTGTGCCATCTTGCACTCCCCGGTTAGCTTGTTTCAGCCTGTTGAACTTGCTGCATCTGCTGTGTCTCTGTTGATGTCTTTTCAAGGAAGAAGGCTTTGTCTGTTTGCTTAGTTCCCTCTCTACTTCCATTGTGGTTGCTGGTTTATGGTCTGGGAAGCCACAAAGTGCAGGTAAGTCTTCTTTCTACTGGGAGATGACCCAGAAGAGAGGAGCTGGTTTCCTGTGTGTTCACCTGTCCTGCTAAGGCCACAGTGAGATGCTGGACAGTGAAACAATCCGGGGAGACATGGAAGAGAAGAAGTAAAGAATAAAGGGATGATGATTATCACTGCATCTTCCCGATAAACAAATGGCTCTTCAGAGCAGGGTTAAGAGAATCTGCAGGCTATAACATATGCCTGGTACTCCATGCTTCTCAATGTTTCTTAAGGCATCTTATCGCTCTCCACTTGGAGAAATCTTGGAGGCTTGTTTTTTTGGGAACACCCCCCCAGAACCAGCCTCTGCAAGTGGAGCTCAGCAGCAGAGCTCTTCTCACAGGGGGAAGGAAGAGAAGGTGATGCTCCTTCTTGCTGCCCACCTCCACCGGTTCCTTCACTCAGCAGATGACCCTGCTGAGTGCAGCTGTCTTTCCTGATGCGTTAGGTTTTATTTAAACCACGTGAAGGATCCTTGTGACTCCACTCAGCCCCACGGTTACTATGTGTTTCTCCTTCTTGGCAGGGTGAGAGCAGGAGAGAAGAGCATGGGGTGTGTGGGGGTGGGGTGTGGCTCCTCAAGGCTGCCATTACACCAGCCTGCTCCTCCTGGGGGAGCTCCTACAACAGTACCTCTGGAGACATCAGATGTAGCTGCTGCCACCTCAAGTTTCACTGGTGAAAAACTCATCACATGCAGAGATGTATTTCAAATATTTTCTTTCCTTTCCTTTTCTTGTTTTGCTTTTCTTTTCTTTTTTTTTTTTTTTTTTTTTTTGTGGACAACTCTACATTTATTGCATTTGGGAGGCAGAGTGAGGAAGAAACCCCAGCAGTAAGATTGAGTACAGCCTAGAGTTCCTGGTGAAGAGCAGGAAGAATGTAACTGGGATCTGTCTCTCGCCCCAATACTTTTCTACTGTAGTTTATGTTGCACAGGGATTGTTCCCTACAAACTGAGAGTTCCTTACCTCTATGTGGGTCAAGCCTCGTGCTCTCCCTATGCCCCCTCCCCAGTGGCTCAGTCCTGGGGGTGGGTCTCTTAGTTTTCTCTGATAGCCACAGGGCCACCTTCCCCCTATATCTGTGATGCAGGGTATCTCTCGAGGACCACCACTAAATGGGCACAAAGATCCTGTGCCTTCTAGCCATCTGTCTCAGGATTACAATCACGTTCACAAACCATTATGTGAAATGCAGGCTGTATTTCCACATTGACAAAAAGATGGAAGGTGAGAATTCTGAGACACCCACACCCCAAATTTCCCCTTCTTCTGATCCTCACTGGGAGAGCTCCCTCATAAATGCACAGGGTGTTTTAAGACTACTATAGATGAGCGGTTCTCAACCTTCCTAAAGCTGCAACACTTTAACACAGCCCCTAATGTTGTGGTGACCCCCAACCATAAAATTATTTTCATCGCTACTTCATAACTGTCATTTTGCTACTGTTATAGATTATAATGTAAATATCTGATATGCAGGATGTCTGATATGCGAACCCAATGAAAGAGTTGTTTAAACCTGAGGGGTCATGGCCCACAGGTTGAGAACTGCTTCTTTAGCTAATGTCACAAACCCAGCAAGCCACTCCTGACACCTTCAGATGTAAGGGATGCATGAATTAGTGGCCTGGCCTGGGCCACAGGATGGTACTCATTGTGTTGGACATTTTTTTTTTAATTAAGAAAAATTTATTCATTTTACATAACAATTCCCTCCTCCAGCCCCTCCACCCTCACTCTCCCAACCCAGCCCCCATTCCCTCCTACAAGAAGGTAAGGCCTCCCATGAGGAGGAACATTTAGTAGAGGCAGGTCCAAGCCTCTCCCCCTGCCTCAAGGCTGTATGAGGTGTCCCACCACAGGTAGTGGGCTCCAAAAAGCCTGCTCATGCACCAGGGAAGGACTCTGAGCCTACTGCCATGGGGCCCCTTAAACAGATCATGCTACACAACTGTCTTGCTATGCAGAGGTCCTAGTCCAGTCTCATGCAGGCTCCATGGCTGTTGTGAGTTCCCACTAGTTTGGTTTGGTTGTTTCTGTAGGTTTCCCCATTTTGATGCGCTTGCTCATAGAATCTCTCTTCTCTCTCTTCAACTGGATTCCTGAGCATGTTTTATGGCCAGAAATCTGTACAATCAAGGATGGTGCTCTCTTTCTAGGCAGTTCCTGGACTCTGGGCTTCCCTCCACAGATATTCCTTTGTCTATTTTGAGGACCCACCTGCTGCTGAAGGGCCAAGGGTATTTAATAACAGAATTCTGATGACAGGGAAGTAATTAAACCAATGCCAGCTACCCTTTGCACAAGTGCTTAGCATATGCCAGGCACAGGTAAAATGGCCTTGCTTACACAATTCTGCCCCATTCTCACATCCAGTCCATAGGCTTCCACTCAGCAGGTATTACAGTTGAGGCAAGGGCTGAGTGTGTTATCAGTGATGCGGTGACTCACTGGATGAAGGTCAGGGGCTTTCTGAAGCCAAGAAGGATGGCTCTAGGGTCCATGGTCTTAAAGACAGCTAAACTCCTCCGTACAGAGGAGAAATTGTCAGTTTAGAATTGATAGAGACTGTAGCCCACATAGGAGGCTATTCACAATGAGAGAGCTGGAATTGCCGCTCTTGTTCTTTGGGGAGATCTGGTGACAGTTTTAGGAAGGGAAAGACTAAAGAACAAAAATTATTGTTACAGTCATTATTGTTATTACTAATCCAATATATCAATGTTTCTAAATGCTTATTCTCTTAAATTAGTCGAGACATCTTTTGTCTTTATCTCTTACCTCAACAAATTCTCCCCTCTTATACTTGGCAAAGTATAGTTGATCCCAGATCATATTCATTGATTGGGAGTTATGCATGAATAATTGCTTTGAATTAATACCAGCTAATTGGATTTGCAACATAATAAATTTGGTGACCCACTTTGTACGTGAATACAATTAAGGTATTTTCAGGACTGCTATTAGAAGGGAATTGTCCTGCTGTCTTAAAAAAATATGTAGGTTAAAATAGCACATATGTTCTGTGTTTTAGAATCTCTAAAGTTCCTTTGATTTCCCAAATCTATTTTTTCAGCCTATCTCTTCTCTGCCGCCACCTCCCCCCCTCCAGCCACTCATGGAGCTGATCAGAGGAAATGAGGAAATGCTACTGTAAGTCTGGTGTGAATCACCTCTCTTTTCTGTCTGGGGATTTTTATATATGTATATCAGAGACTAGGAGAAGAGACAGCTGTACATGCAATTGTGAATTGTTAGACACAGAACACAGTAGTTATCTTTGCTCTTTATCAGGCCAGTTCCCAGGAATGCAAGAATACAAATGACATTGGTAACCAATCACCCACTGCATTAGCCAGGTTTCCCTAAAAAAAAAAAAAAAAAACAGACCTGACAGAATGCAAATACATATTAAAAGGGGGTTTGTTAGCCTGGCTTAAAGGCTGTGGTCTGGATAGTCTGGTTTGTCTCGGTATGAAAAGGCCAAGAAGGCAGTAGTTGTTCGAGTTCATGAGGCTGGATGTCTCACCGGTCTCAACCTGGCTTTGGAGTCCTGGAGGATTCCTGGGGAGCTGCTGGCCTTCAGACTACACCAGAACCCTGAAGAAGTTGGATGTAATTACCAGCCACAACAGCAGGCTAGATGAAGCAGCCCGAGAAGGTGAGGACAAGCAGGCAGACACCAAAATTTTCTTTTCCTGCACACATCCTTTCATCAGAGCTGCTGCCAGGTGTGGCCCAGGTTTGGGGGCGGGTCTTCCTGCTTCAAGAGACCTGATTAAAGAACTCTCTCCAGGAGAGCCCAGCTGATTAGTGGTCAAGTTGACAACAAAAGTCAGCCATCACAACCCTACAATGTGCTGCTTTGCCCCGCCCTGCTTTGTCCCTGATGTCATATGCTGGGCCCTCCAACCTTGTTTCTACTCCATAGCAGAGCCTGGGTAGAAGATGGTGCTTACGTAGAGAAGGAAGGTAGAGCCAGGAGATGGGGCAAGGAGGAGTGATGCTGACTCCATCCTTTCCGATGCCCAATCTCCTTGACAAGATCCTACTGACCTCTCAGTATTCAGTCTTCACTTGGAAGGTATGTCATCCCTACTCTCCAATGAGCATTAAGTATAAATCCTACCCATCAGCACTTTCTAGGCCACCTACCCTCTATGTGCCAAGCCTTCTTATATTTTCAAAGTCTTCCTATGGTTAGTGAACAAAATTTTATTTCAGGAGGGCCTTATTGTCACCACCTTGCTCCATTGAAACCAATGTAATGTCACCCAGCAATGTGTCATGAACTTGTCATTTGAATTAACTGTGATGCTGGAGCTAAAGGTTGAGCAATCTTGCTGCCGAAGGCGTTTTCCTCTAACAGCTCCATAAAGTGGGCAGCAAAATTAATAGTTGGCTATAAAGTGGTCATTTGCAGGTTGCTGGGTGCAGCAAAATGATAACTGATGGAACCCAGGATCTTCTGCCATGGTGCAGAAAGGATCTCATGAGAGGGCTGTGTAGTTCTGAAGTTTGTCAGAACAAGCACCGTCCAAGGCTGGCAGGTCAAAGCATAGAGTGAGCTCACAGCAAGAAGGATGCTATCTGAAGTGCAACTAAAAAAAATCTCTACCTAAACTGGACTACAGAATTCTGGACTCAGGAATGGGAGAAAACAATTATTTATTGTTTAATCCACTGGGGTTTTTTTGGGGTTTTTTTTTTTTTTTTTTTTTGGCAATTTCTTATAGTAGCCAGATCTAACAATTTATTGTATGAATGCTGAGAAGCAACATAACAATCAATAGTGATATGGTAATAACAGTGAAGATAGTGACTATGATGGTGTGGTGGTGGTGGTGGTGGTGGTGGTGGTGATGATATTGGTGGTGAGAATGTGATGTTGGTAATGATATTGTTGATGATGGTGGCGGTGATTATAATAACAATGATGATGGTGATGATGAAAGTGGTGATAAAAATGATGATGATGATGATGATGATGATGATGATAACGATGATGGTGGCAGTTGTGGTGGTAGTAATGATTAGGGTTATACCATTAAGGCTGGTGATAACGATGGTGATGGTGATAGTTAATATAATTGTGGTAAAGATAATGGCGATGATGATGATGGTGACGTTACTGGTTAACATTGATGGGGTGTGGTGGTGGTGGTAATGTTGATACCAATGATGATGGAAATGATAATGTTGATAGGGATGGTGGTGATGATGGTAATTATAATGGTAATGATGGTGAGGATGATTGTGATATTAGTGGTGCTAATGTTCATGATGGTGATAATGATGACAATGAGGCTACTGCCAGTATAATAGTTACCACTGTGAACCAAGTGCTGCCCTAATGGTTTATCCCTGTTGTGGAACACTTGTACACTGTATAACAATGCATTGCTGTGATTGGCCTAATAAAAAGCTGAAAGACCAGCAGCTAGGCAGGAGGTATAAGCAGGACTTCCAGACGGAGAGAGAACTCTGGGAAGAAGAAGGTGGAGTCACCAACCAGACTTAGAGAAAGGAAGATGGGCGGTACAAAGAAGAAGTAACACCACGTGATTGAACACAGATTAATTAATAAATGGGTTCATTTAAGTAATAAGAGCTAGTTGGGAACAAGCCTAAGCTAAAGCTGAGCATTCATAATTAATAAGTCTCCTTGTCATTGTTTGTGAGTTGGCAGCCCAAAGAAAAATCCACCTGCATACCCCATTATTTCTTCATAGTTAGCAGTAGAAACTAAGGAGGAAAACTAAAAGCCTTCCTTGACTTAAGCAGTCTGGATCCCCTGCCCATGCTCCACAGCACAATGTCACACTATAGATGGGGACATAATTGTGTATATGTAGACACATCTAACAATGTAAACAGTCATGTCCAGATGGTCATGTCAACCAGGGAGTCATGTAACTCCTTTGGCTTTCTCACTAATATCTCAAGGAATAAATAGATCCTGTTTTACAGGGCAATTTTGAAGTTAAAATGACTTATTAGTAAAGAGTTCTTAAAGGAATTCCTGGTACATGGTTACTGTTCAATAAAGTATTTTAGTATCCTCATTATATAATTACTTTTTCAATAATGAGTTGGCCATAGAGAAAATAGGCAAAATCATCCTTGGAGGGGAAGGCAGAAGAGACACATCCAACATCAGCAACTAGGAGAAATGTTTCCGACAGAGTCTCCCTTTCCACATTTCTCATATCTTCTGATGTTGGGTTTGCCTAGGAAGCTCGTCATCATCAATGGTGAGTAACAAGGAAGGTGGTGAACCAGGATGATGTCCCATGATACCCAGGAGAGTCCCATGGCAAGAAGTAGGAGCCCTTGCATCCCAGTCCACAGGGAAGTGATAGGCATTGAGGGATGGTCCTAGGAGCAGATATACTGCCGGGCCACAGGAAGCCATGGATCTTGTTTAGACACTTCTGTAGAATCCATTCCCATTGTCATCTCTATTCATGACTAGCATCCACCTCTATTCATTCTCCCCCGTCATTAACTCTCTCCTGAGCTACTGATCATGATGAAAGCAAGGACCACACATGTCTCATTGTAAAGGGTAGATCCCATCCCTTGGCTTGCTGGTTACGTAATACTTGAGGTGGATGTATTTCTCATGTAAAAGGGAAAAAAAAACAAGTATTAAGATCAATGTCTGTATGTGAATGGATGTATACATACTTGTTGCATTTCAATTTTAAATGTTGCTATCTTTTCCTTATCTCCAATACCTCACCTGAAAATAATTGAATATCTCATCTCATTAGTAACTCCTAATATAATGCATAAAAGGGCATTCCCAAAAGGAAGCTCTGAATTCACCAATAAATATTAAAATGCAGTTACCAGGATTGCTGCTATTTTATCGGGTGAAGTGTAGAAAATTGCTGTTTTTAAAAAAAAAAAAAAAAAACTGTCCTTAGACTTCAATTTTCCAAAATATCCCAAGATTACTCTCAGGATTCAACCAAGGGGAAAGATAAATAAGAAAAGAAATAGATAAATTGGGCAATAACAGGGGAAAAATGAGATTCCAACCATCTGTATTGACTTTATATTTTATAAGAAACACAAGTCATTTGAAAGCACACTTTTCTCAGCGCTAAATTGTCAAGTGAGAGTGAGTACATACACAGACAACAGGCGAACCTCCAAGGACTCTGCTCTGTTGTACAGTGATCTCAGCGTTGCCGAAATTGCTAGATAAACTGCAGGACCATTGTTCCTTGGAAGTTTCTATCATTGAGAGACGCCATCTTAGAGAAAACATTTAAGTGCATTAATAATGAAGCAAGAACATCTCAGGCAACAAATAATGTGGCATCCAAGATTATCCAAGAATGCAGCAGTATTCTTTTGATGGCTGTCATTTAGGTTTTAACACGTGTTCTGTGTTCTGGGGGTTGCTGCGAGTCAGTGGTGTGATGCAGGTACCTACCTCCCAAGGTGAGCCATGACCTTGTGAATCCCATCTCACCCAAACAGCCAACTGTGGCATACCTGTCTTGAACTCACTCACCTGTTTTCTAGGTCCAGGTTCTCCTAAAGCTCAACCAGAGACCTCATTCCCTCACTGACTGCTGCTTAGAGACTTCCTTCTGTTACTGGCCACAAGCCTCCCCACAGCACAGGTCACCACACTGCAATTGGTATTCCTTAGGATGAGCAAATAAGAGAATAAGCTCTCACAATGGCAATCTTTCTGTAATCTACCTTGGAAGAAATATCGTATGAGCCCTGGTGTATTCTTTCAGTAGAGGTCAGTGAGTCAGGCCTGCGGGATTTCATATCTTTAAAGATTTATTTGTTTTTATGTGTATGGGTGTTTCGCCTGCATGTATGTCTATGCAACATGTGTGTCTGTGCAACATGTGTATACAACAGCCTCAGAGGCCAATACAGGGTATCAGAGCTCCTGGAACTGGAGTTGCAGACTGTTGTGAGCTACCATGTGGGTATATGTAGGGAATGGTACTCAGGTTCTCTGCAAGAGCAGCTAGTAATTTTAACCGCTGAGCCTTATCTCCAGGCCCAAAGCTATAGGATTTTATCTAACCATTTTAAGGCTATTTTCTTATAGTGTGCTTTACATATAAAATATAGTATGGCAATCTGGAGGCTGGAACAAATTCTTTGGCACCTGAAGAAGTCTCCCTTGCTGTCTGATAAGAAATTAATTTGTTTATCAAAGAGAATCTTCCATGTCACTGGACACTAATCACAGTGACTTCCCATTCCTTATTCAATAAAGTATCAGCCTCACAGCACAGTAGAATGTGAGCCAGTTTTCACAGTTCATGACTCTTTAAAGTGACTCATTAACCAATTTCATTTCCGTTTCTCTTTGAGTGTCTTGTGTGACTGCAAGAAGAAAGTGCCATTTTAACTCCAGACTTAAATCTATGCACCACTCTTATATGATCTATTTAATAAAGAGAAAGGTCTTAGGCATAAGCATCTGGTGGACAACTAAAACCTAGTAGGATTTATTATTGTGTGAGGGAGCTCATAATGGGGGGGGGGGGTGCGGCTGACAGGTAATACTCGCATTTTCTAGTTATGATAGAAAATTTCCCTTAAACCATTTTTATAGATTTAATTTCTATTTGGTAAGGTGTTTTCTTATGTTCCTGTGCACATGAGTGAAGTGTCCAAGGAGGCCAAGAGAGTGTTGGATCCCCTGGAACTGGACTTACAGGCAGTTGTGAGATAGCAGATGTGGGTCCTGGGAACTGAAGAGAGTCCTCTGCAAGAGCCGCAAGTGCTCTTAACCACTGACCATCTTGCTGTTCCTAAAAGTTTTCTTTTATCTATATTTATTGAAATAGAACCATGAAACATTTGTGTACTGTGACTACTTTCTTTCGTTGAGTTTATCATTTGTAACAGACCTCTTTCATCAAGTTAGCTGTATTTCTCCCGTTTTTACCACTGCATACAGTTTAATTATGTAAATGTATTAAAAATAGATTCATTTTACTTTCCATAGTCATTTGACTATGACAAGTAGAGGCATCAGCAGCATTCACAAGCTGTGTATATTGACGATATGAGCATGTCCAGAAGGAGAGATGATGGGCTGAAGGCTATGTCTGTGTAAAGTTGTAATAAGAAATCACAAGAGAGAGAGAGAGAGCAGTGTTTACTTGATGGATGGTTAAGTGAACCCCATACATCTCTCCTAAAACTCTGTGAGTTTCTTATTTGAAACTCCAGTTTGAAATTCCAGTTTCCTCTGTGGTGTTCCTGTTTGAAATAAACAATATGTGCCAGTTAGTGGGTGCTATATACAGAGTTATAATTCACATATAGAAGTCATAATCAGCACATGATGGAATATGCAGATGGAGCCTTGGGGAAGACAATAGGTCTATAGGTTGTAAGAGTGGGGTACACACTACTAAGAAGACAGAGAACTTCCTGCTTCTGTCCATTTCTGGGGTACACAGTATGAAGGGACCCTCCTACACGCCAGAAGGAGAATCCTCACCAGGGATTGAGATGAAAAATACTTTGCTCCTGCAATTTCTGTCACAGCAGTCATACAGCCTATATTGTCTCCTTAAATCAATTTAAGTTGATGAAGACCATGGGTCATGAATTTGGGGGCTGAGAATGTGTCTTTGCTGGTCGAGAGCCTCCATAAAACACATGAAACCCCACTTTCAATTATCCCAGCAATACACAGATTTGGTGTGGTGACAGAGCCTGTGATCTCAGCCTCAGGAGGTAGACACAAGAATTCAAGATCATTCTTGGAATTATATTGAGTCCAAAACCAGTTTGAGCTACCTACATGAGACCCTATGTCTTTTTTTTTTAATTAAGGAAATATATTTCATATGAGGAACTGGGTGTAGGAAACTAAAGTCCAGGCAAGATTATGCAACACAGAAATAAATAACTCCTGGAAACTACCAACCCTAGCATTGTAAAGATGATGGGATGAGGTACCTGAGCCCAAGTGTCAGACCACTGGGAAGAAGTTAGGTTCCTGTGGAAAAGTCTTTCCTCCGAGCTTGAGCCTGCATGGGAATTATCCAGGTAAGAGCATAGAGGGACACAGCAAGTAGGAACTCCTGAGCAGGCTTGCCTAAGGGAGAAAGGACCCATGTTACAGAAGAGCAGCAGAGATCCAGGCAGTGAACATGGGATGGGAACAGCATGCTATGCACACAGGGTAAAAGTTAAGAGTTGGGACATTTCATGCTCCTTACCAACTCCAGCTTGTGCCTCTGATGCCAGAGATACTGGATTAAATGCTCACTCAGAGGAGATGGATTTTCAGTCTCCCGCCCCTCATTTCCCTAAACTGCATTAAGTGCCTTTTAACCAGAAAGGATTCCGTTCCATGCAGAACAGCTTGGAGTGACAGGTGACTGTGGGAGAGTATCATGGGGCTGAGTCACAGCTTGGCTGCAATCCCACTTCTCCAGCGAAAGGCAGGGCAGAGATTCAAGCCACACAGGGGGACCTCAGAGAAACATCTTCCAGACCCTCTTCATCAGCCTCCATGACAGCAGGATAGCAGGGATGTTGGCTTCTGTCCTAAGGCTGAGAAAAGCATCCGCTTGTACCAAATGAATGGTCTCCCACTGTGGCCTTGAGATTTACAGACTGAGAAACACCAGGTGCTGAGCACTTGAAGATAGTTTGATATTTTTCCAGTTCTTTTTCCTGTAGGGAGACGGTGTCTGTTCTCTGCCTTTGAAATTTAGCATGACCTTCAACATACAGCTGTGTAGGTGACCAGTCATTTGGTAAATGATTGCAGAATTTAAAAAAAAAAAAAAGTGTGTTCTCTGTCTTTTCTGAAACCTGGGCTGTAATGCATGCTTGTATATGTGTTAATGGGTGTTAAATGTGGATAACATCTAAAGAAGATCGAGAGAAGACAAATGAGATGGTAGGAAAGGATGGAGGTGGACGGAAGAACATGGGATATGGAAGAAGAAAAGAAACTCAGAGGGGAGGTTGCAAGAAGAAACCAGGAGTAGCTGGGAATAGGGTAGGTCAGAGAAGAATCACAAATGGCATCCTAACACGATAGCCTGATAAAAGAAACCTAAAAGAAAATAGTGCTGGGGTATTGGCTCAGTGACTAAGAACTTTTGCTGCACACATCTGAGGATCTGAGTTCAAATCTCCAGAACCCATGTAAAAAGTCAGGTTTGGTATTACATGTACCTGTGATACCTTGGTGCTATGGTGGTGTGGGGGGGTGGGGCAGAAGTTGTACTGAAGACAGGAAGATTGTGGGTGGGGTGGTGGTGCATGCCTTTAATCCCAGCACCCAGAAGGCAGAGCCAGGTGGATGTCTGTGAGTTCGAGCCCAGCCTGGGCTACAGAGTGAGTTCCAGGACAGGCACCAAAACAACACAGAGAAACCCTGTCTCGAAAAAACAACAACAACAACAACAATAATAATAATAATAATAATAATAATAATAAATAATCATGTTTTAGCCGGGCGGTGGTGGTGTACGCCTTTAATCCCAGCATTCAGGAGGCAGGACCAGGCAGATCTCTGTGAATATGAGGTCAGCCTGGTCTACAAAGCAAGATCCAGGACAGGCTCCTAAACACCACAAAGAAACCCTGTCTCAGGGAAAAAAAAAGAAAGAAAAAAAGAAGGGAAGGAAGGAAGGAAGGAAGGAAGGAAGGAAGGAAGGAAGGAAGGAAGGAAGGAAGGAAGAGAAAGAAAGAAAGAAAGAAAGAAAGAAAGAAAGAAAGAAAGAAAGAAAGAAAGAAAGAAAGAAAGGAGATTGCTGGCAATTGCTGGCTTCTCACCTAGCTCCAGGATACGTGAGAGGCCCATCTCAATGGAATAAGGCTGAGAGTGACTGAGTAGCATGCTGGCTGTGCTCTTCATGCCCCTGAGCACACACTGGAAGGTACACATAGCAGAGGAGCAGAGTGGCAGGGGCATGGTGTGCTAAAAGAGGGTTAATGGGGCTACAGAGAGAAAGCTGGAGTCTTGCCATTATTTCAAGCCCCATGAAAATCATAACATTCCCCAGAACAAAAAATACACCTAACTTCACCTTTCAATATTCTGATATAGGGCTGGAGAGATGGCTCAGCCGTTAAAGGCTAGGCTCACAACCAAAATATTCAGATATAAAGAGCTGGAGAGGTGGTTCAGTGGATGAAGACACTTGCCATCAAACCTGACCACCTGAGTCTGAGCTCTGGAGCCCACGTGGAAGAAGTTGAGAACGAACTCCTCCTGCGTGTTATCTTCTGTCTTCCATGTGTTTGCCTCTTCTCTCTCTCTCTCTCTCTCTCTCTCTCTCTCTCTCTCTCTTAAAAGTCTTACAGCTGAGAAATTCAGGATCTGAAGAGTGCCCCACAGGCTCATTAAGAAATGCCCAGTAAGCCAGGTGGTGTTAGCACATGCCTTTAATACCAGCACTGGGGAGGCAGAGACAGGTAGATCTCTGTGAGTTTGAGTTTGGTGCTAGCCTTGTCTACAAAGCAAGTTCCAAGATAGCCAGAGCTACATGGAGAAACCCTGTCTGGAAAAAAACAAAAGAAAAAGGAGGAGGAGGAAGAGGAGGAGGAGGAGGAGGAGGAGGGGGGGGAAGAAGAAGAAGAAGAAGAAGAAGAAGAAGAAGAAGAAGAAGAAGAAGAAGAAGAAGAAGAAAGAGCCCAGTATGCAGAGGATGCGGATGTGTGGATGTGTGGATGTGTGGATGTCACTGGCTTGGCTGATGGAGGGCTCTCGGGTTAAGGCACTGAGGGTCCTGTGGACTGATGGCCTGGTTTTCCTTAATTTATATGTTCCAGTCTATTCTCATTGTGATGTCTGGGAAGAGGCTATGTTACTTGAGCCAATTTTCTATGTATAGCTTCCCTTTTATCTCTCTCTGGGGTACAATTCTAAGTTAATTTCAACCCATGGTGCCATGTGGCCATGTCCATAGGCCCACTGAGCCCATCACATTTGAATAAATTCAGTTAGACAGATGTGTCATGGCTCCCTCCCAGATGTTTCTGCTAAGTGCTGTTGTGGATATGAAGAGTGACATTATCAGCTATACTTTTAATGTTCAACAAATTGCTGCAGAATTTGCCCAGAGGCGTGTGTGCAGATCCAGGGGCTGGTGAGTGTTCTAATTATCTCATGTCAGTGAAGTTTTTACTTGAGTTTTAAATGAACAGGGGAACATTGGCAAGATCCCATGATGACTACCAGTCCATTTCCATTCTCCAAGAGCCACAGAGAAACCAGTCCAGGAATAACAGACATCTGATCAACCAGCCAGTCACTCAGTCTCTAATTCAGCCTCCCATGAGCCTCCACCTCTGAGGGGTTTGATTATGTCTCAGAGACACATTGTCTCGCTGTTTGGAGTTGGATACATTTGACTCAGCCCATAGAGTTATTGTTCTGATGTGAAAATGTCTCTGACGCACAACCTCTATTTGGTTCCCATGTTAACTAAGTCTGGAGTTAATTCCTCATTCTGTATTGGTAGACCTCTCCCAGCAAAAGAGGAAGATAAAAGACAGAGAAGTAATGCTGAAGCTGAGCAGATAGCTAGTCGGCAATGTGCTTGCAAGGCAAGCATGAGGACTGGAGTTTGACCCAACCAACCCATGTAAAAAGGTCAAGCATGGGCTGGAGGGTTGACTCGGGGCTTAGGAGCATGTGTTGCTCTTATAGAGGACCACAGGACCACAGGTCTATTCCCAGCACTCACCTGACTACTCACAACCATTTTTAACTCCAGTCCCTCTTCTGACCTCTGTGGGCACCAGACATACATGTGGTGTACAGACATGTAGACAGAACACCCACACAATAAAATGATAAAATACTGGGTTTTTTTTTTTAAGTCAGGCATGGTGGTGCATGCTTGTAATCTCAGCCCTGCAGAGACAGAGACCATTGGATGACACCTGGGACTCACTGTCTAGCCAGTCTAGCCTAGTTGATGAGCCCTAGGGTCAAAATGAGACTCTGTCTTAACACTAAGATAGATTGTTCCAGTGAAATGACACTACAGGTTGACCTCTAGCTTCAGTGTGCATATACACATACATAAGCACACATACACAAACGCGCGCGCACACACATGCACACGCACACGCACATGCACACACATACACATGCAATGAGAAGAAGCCTGCCCAGCTCTCACTGCACAGTAGAGCAAATACCAGCTTGCATATGGTCCTGTAAGTGGCCGTGGAATGACAGGAGGCTCCCAGCCCCAGCCATTTTCATTTGAGACACGATTTATCTCTAAGGGGGTTCTTCTTAAATGCTTTGTGCTGTGAATGCACCTGAGCAAACCCCAATAAGAACCTGAAATTCACTGGGTGCCGTGGCTGTTTACAGTGCTGAACAGCACAGAATTTGCCAGTCCTCGAGGTCTCGGGTCAATCTGAACATAAATACAGGTATTTGGCACAGCGGGCACTTAAGAAAACAGTGAAGCTGTTGGAATAAACCCAGAGAAACCGCCTGGCTGTCATTTCCCCATTCTTTCTCCCCTAGCCCCTGTTTTGGACACTGTCACGGAACTGGAGTCATCTGAGGCCGTTGGAACTGGCCTCGCCCTTTCTACACACAAAACTAGAAGGACACAGCCATTTGTCTGGGCAGATAATGATCATCACAGCATGGCAGTTGTTCTGCTGTGCTCACACTGGTGGTTATCATGAGAAACTGATTCTTGAAACACTGGGGAAAATTCACATAGGACAACCAGTCTTCAAATTCCCCACACTGTTAAGTGTCCTGAGTCTCTTGACAAGTTGATGCTCTTCTGGAGTCTGAGAGGGACACACCCCTGAAGTCTGCTTTTGAGGAAAGGAGGGAATGATGGACGAAAGTGCTGCCAGGAAATTCAGGGACAGGAAGGTGCTGGCTGTGTTCATTTGTTTGTTTTTCTTCATTTGTCTGGACTCCAGATGAGATAGAATTAAGTGTTTAATCAAATAGGATTCTTCTCAGGGGTCCTTAAGACATCACTCTCTTCTTTAACTTCTGCATACCATTAACATATGTGAGGAGGGGCTGGGAGGCAGTTCAGGGAGTGATGAATGTGCCTACAGTACAAACGAGGACCTGAGTGTGGGTCTCCAACACCCATATAAAAAGTCTGGAGTGATAATGATGACGCCTACCAGTAATCTCAGTTGGGAAGACTGGGACTAGCTAGGCAGCCAGTCTAGATGGATTAGCAAGTTCTTGGTCCAGTGAGAGACCCTGTCTCACAAAACAAGGAGGAGGACAACTGAGGAAGACATCCAACATTGGTCCCTGGCTTCCACATGCTCATTCACATGTGCACACAGATGCACACACCACACACACACACACACACACACACACACACACACACACCATATATGTAGTGGATAGGCATCCCAGCATTGGCCTGGAAGTTCCAACCCCCACTGAGGCTTCGGTAATGGTCACACCCACAAGGCGGGGCAGAGGAGGAAGCAGAAGACGAAGGATCGGGAAGAACTCACTCTCTTGGTTCCGGGACGCCGGACGCGAGAGGTGGACCGAGCAGAGTTCTCCAGAGAACGCCGCCGCCGGACTACCGTCTACCTTGCCAGACTCTGCGACCTACCCCTTCATTTGTAAGTTACCCCACAAAATAAACTTCCCTTTTAACTACGTGGAGTGGCCTTAATAATTCCACCAATATCTGGCGCTCACGTGGGGCAAATTCCAAAGGCCCAGGCAGCTCGCTACCTCAGCCTCCTCCTGGCTGGCGGCTGGCGGGCACCTAAAAACGCCTGCAAAGTTCCATTTAACCAGGGGACGCCTACACGGTCCCATTCCCGAAAAAGGGAACAGCAAGTCGGGTGTCAGTTTCCTGGCTTAGCCCCCAGACCAGCGAAAACCGCTGTGAGTGAGGCATTCCCACTCCTCCCTGAGTGCCGGCTCCCTGCCACCTTGGCTCGGGTGGCTCCTGCCTTCAGCTGCCGCCAGCCAAGGTCACTAGCAGGCCTTGCTTTGGAGCTATACCAACGCCTCCTGCTGGCTGAAAAGTGCTACTGCACCCCCCAAAACCACGGAAAGGTAAGCTTCTTTCAAGTAAAAGTACTTGATAATTTTACACCTTAAAACTGACTAACAAATCTTGAGTAATTCTTGTAATATGGCTGACAACATTACCTCACAAGAATTTAAAAACCTTTTTGCCTGTATGATGAATGACATTTTCCTGGAAATATACGACCTCCCTAAGACATATCTGGCCTGTACCATTTTGACATTCATTGTAATAATTCACACAGTGTTCAAACACTGGTTTAATAGTAAGAACAAAGATGAGTCATTATTGGGACTGATACAGGCTTTAAAAATTAGCAATGAAGACTTACAGAAAAAGATTCTCTTTCTGGAATCTGCTAACCAGGAATTACAGGTTTTAAAAGATAGCAATGAGGACTTACATAAAAAGATTCTCTCTCTGGAATCTGCTAACCAGAATTTACAAAACAAGCTTGTACCCAAAATTGCTTTTATTGATAATAAATATGAGTATTTAATGGATAGAACACTAACTCTCCAGAGTGAAGTTGTAGCTACTCAGACACTATATAAGGAAGAAAAATTATCATTACTTGATAAGATAAGGTCCATGGAATCATGTGTTTCAGAAGAACATAAAAACTTCCATGATTCCATGAAAAATCTGGAATCCCTTACAAGAGAGGAGGTTTACTCCCTGGAACAGACCCTAGGAGCTCGTTTACAAGCCCTGGAGGAAACTCTCAATAAACATGACAAGGGACCTAATAAGCAGAAGGGCAAGACCATACAGGTTGTAACATCTCCAAATGGCTCTCATACAATGGCTTATCCTGTTATCATCCATGAGAAGCCAGCAGATGACACATACCCCGAGCCATATACGACATATACATTACAACCAATTTCAACAAAGGACTTTAAAAATATAAAGGAAGCAGTAGTTACATATGGGATACACTCCACATATGTAAAACAGATGTTAAATTCGTGGTCTACCTCACATAGAATCATTCCAGATGACTGGCATCAGTTAATTTCAGCTGTTCTAGAATATAGCCAGCAGTTACAGTGGAAAAGCTGGTTGAGAGAAGAGGCAAGAAATTTAGAACAACAAGGTAAACTCAGAGGTTTTGAGGTCTCCCAAGATAAAATACTTGGTGAGGGATGTTTTGCTGACAGGAATGTACAAGCCATTTATGATGAGCATACAATATCCCTATGCCGTACAGCAGCTCTAAATGCTTGGGAAAAAATTCCAGAACCTGGAAAAGCAACTGAGGTATACACAAAGATATTTCAGGGACCACATGAACCCTTCACTGATTTTTTACAAAGGCTGAACACAGCTATAACAAAAGCTGTATCAGATAAAGAATTAAGAAAAGTATTAACTGAGTCCTTGGCATTTGACAATGCTAATGCAGAATGCAAAAGAATACTTACACCATTAAAGATCAGATCAGCTCCTTTGGAAGAATGGATTCAGTATACTAATGGTGTTGAATCTTTTAACTACAGTAATGAGGCTTGGATAGGAGAGACAAATCCCAGAGGTGAAAGAAGGCCCCGTGGTACCAAATGTTTTAGATGTGGTACACCAGGTCATATAAGTAAAAACTGTACATGGGGTAATCCTAGAAGTAATACTCCTTCTAGGAATAGCCTAAACAGGAGACCCCAACCACCTCCTGGATTATGTAGAAGATGTGGCAAAGGCCGACATTGGACAAGTGAGTGCAGATCAAAAATAGATATACAAGGCAACCCTTTACTGGCGGGAAACGCCTCAGGGGGCCTCTTGCAGGCCCCCAAATCAAATGTGGTAAGAACATTCCCGGCCACTGTGGAAGACATTCCTCTCCAGGACAACTGAATAAACCAATGCCTATTGTAAAAACCAATACTGCAATGGATGATAAAACAGCTCTGATAGATGAATCACAGTTTACAAAGAACCCAATAAAACAAATATTTTGGCAGACTTCCATAAATGAACAAAGACCAAAGCTTAGAATTCGAATTAATGGCTTGGTTCTGGAGGGCCTGGTAGACACAGGTGCAGATGTGACTGTAATTACACCAAAATCATGGCATCCAAATTGGCCTCTTCAAGAGGTAGATGTCCAACTTTTAGGAATTGGCACCCTATCTCAGATAAAACAGAGTTCGAGATGGGTCGAATGCATAGGGCCAGAAGGACAGAGAGGAAGGCTGAAGCCATATGTAGCGAATGTAGCAGTAAATCTATGGGGCCGAGATCTGTTACAACAGTGGAATACCCAGATTAAAATTCCTACACTCTCAGAAAAGGAATACAGGCCAATGCATGTTTCTAGGAATAATATCATAACATGCTATAAAAACCAGTCACCAACCATTCAGGCTGTACACAAACAGATCACAACTGCTGTTGAACTCTCAGAAGTACCAACTGCCTTACCTTTAAAATGGCTAACTAATAAACCTGTCTGGGTTGGACAGTGGCCTTTGACAAAAGAGAAGCTACAAGCTTTAGAACAGCTGGTTCAAGAGCAGTTAAATGCTCAACACATTGAAGAATCTACCAGCCCTTGGAATTCTCCTGTATTTGTTATTAAAAAAAAGTCTGGTAATTGGAGAATGCTGACAGATCTGAGAGCTATTAATAAAGTAATTCAGCCAATGGGCTCCCTACAGACTGGGATGCCCTTGCCTTCTCTGCTACCCAAAGAATGGCCTATAATAGTAATTGACTTAAAAGACTGTTTCTTTACCATACCATTACAAGAAAATGATAGAGAAAAATTTGCCTTCACAGTTCCTAATTATAACAATTCTCAGCCAGTCAAGAGATATCAATGGAAGGTCCTCCCACAGGGAATGTTAAACAGCCCTACCTTATGCCAATACTTTGTGCAAAAACCATTGGAGATAATTCGTGTAAAGTTTCCACAATCCATAATTTATCACTATATGGATGATATCCTATTAGCTGATCCAAAGTTAGACACATTAGAAAGCATGTTTGAAGAAGTAAAAAAAGTTTTGCCTCGCTGGGGACTGCAAATTGCTCCTGAAAAAATACAAAGAGGAGATTCTATTAATTACTTAGGATATAAGATAGAGTTACAAAAAATTAGACCCCAAAAGGTACAACTGAGGAGAGATCGATTAAAGACTCTTAATGATTTTCAAAAGTTGTTAGGAAGCATTTCCAACTTATTGGGTATCATGGGAATACCCAAAGATGGACTACAAAATTTGGCTAATACTCTAGAAGGGGACAAAGAATTAAATAGTCCTAGAGAATTATCAGCTGAAGCTGAGAAGGAATTGGCTCTAGTAGAAAAGACAATTCGAGAAGCACATGTGGATCGTGTGGATCCAGAACTTAAATGTATTCTTGTCATATTCCCCTCCAGACATTCCCCCACAGGTATTTTGATGCAGAGGGAAGATATTATATTGGAATGGATATTCCTACCACGTAAACCAAATAAGAAATTAAAGACTTATATAGAAAAGATCTCTGATTTGATTCAAAAAGGTAAATTAAGACTTCGTCAGTTGACAGGAATGGACCCAGCAGAAATTGTAGTACCTTTAACTAATGAGGAAATTTCGTCACTATGGAAAGATAATGAATACTGGCAGAGAGCCTGCAGTAACTTTTTGGGAGAGATTAACAACCATTATCCCAAAAGCAAGAGAATAGAATTCATAAAGAAGACTGAATGGGTCCTTCCTCACATTGTACGACACAAGCCAATTTCTGGAGTCCTCACATTCTATACAGATGCAAATAAATCAGGGAAAGCAGGATACAAATCAGGAGACTTAAGTAAAGTGGTACAAAGTCCATACAGCTCTGTACAAAAGGCAGAACTGTATGCCATTCTTATGGTACTGATGGACTTCACAGAACCCCTCAATATAGTCACTGACTCTCAATATGCAGAGAGAGTTGTTTTACACATTGAAACTGCTGAATTTATTCCTGATAACACAGAATTAACTTCATTATTCATACAATTGCAGGAAATCATCAGAAAAAGGGAACATCCTATATATATAACACATATCAGATCCCATACAGGTCTGCCAGGACCTCTAGCACAAGGTAATGATGAGATTGATCAGTTACTAATAGGTAATGTGCTAGAAGCCTCAGAATTTCATAAGAAACACCATGTAAATAGCAAAGGTTTGAAGAAGGATTTCTCCATTACTTGGCAACAAGCTAAGGATATTGTGAAAAAATGTCCTACTTGTTCCTTCTATAACCAAACTCCATTACCTGCAGGAAGCAATCCAAAGGGTATACAGAGAAATGAAATTTGGCAGATGGATGTGTTTCATTTTGCAGAATTTGGAAGATTAAAGTATGTACACCATACCATTGACACCTATTCAGGATTTCAGTGGGCAACTCCTATGAGTTCTGAAAAGGCTGATTCTGTGATTACACACCTATTAGAAGTTATGGCCATCATGGGAATACCTGTACAAATTAAGACAGACAATGCCCCAGCATATGTCTCCAATAAAATGAGACAGTTCTTTGCTTATTACAATATAAAGCATGTTACAGGTATACCACACAATCCCACAGGCCAAGCAGTCATAGAAAGATCCAATCGAACTTTAAAGGATATGCTAAATAAACAGCAACAGGTAACAATGACTCCTAGAAATAGAGTGCATAGTGCTTTATTAACCTTGAATTTTCTCAATGCTGATGAGAAAGGAACAACAGCTGCGGAGAGACATTGGACGACAGACAAAACTCCTGAGCTAAACCAACCGGTTTATTTCAAAGATGTGTTGACCTCAGAATGGAAACCTGGATATGTCCTACGTTGGGGAAGGGGTTTTGCTTTTGTTTCCACAGGAGAAGAAAAGCTATGGATACCAACAAAATTAATAAAAATTCGATTCGAACAGGAGAAACCCCTTGATGAGGAGAAATAAAAGATCATCCACCAATATGACATCTCTTCAGGTTGTAAGAAAAATTTAACAATCAAAGGTTGGGGTAGGGTTCTGTTTTTGTCTTTCCAGGATAATGGAAATACCCATCTTCCAGAAATCATAAGGCCTTGGATATCCGGATGTTTACAGCAGAAAGAAAGAATCTATTGGTACCAATCTACACAGGGTAAGATATCACTGTCTAACATCTATATCTCTATCAATCTAGAATAGTTGTGGTTCCAATTTAATCATAAACCAAGCTGGCTTTGGAGATGGAACTGGCTCACTCCTTCTCTAAACCCAAGCATATTGATAAAAGAAAAGGTTGAGAGATTCTTCAGTCCCATATCAGAAGAGCCCTCTGGCGTGAGACAGAAGGAAACCAATTATAAGGAACCATTATCTTCAAGATTCTAATTCTCTCCATGCTTACTCTTGATTTCTTGGAATCCTTTCTTACATGTCATGACATCTTTAAATCCAAACCTTCCATTCTGATAAAAAATAAGTTTTTTCCAATAGCAATCTCTGAAGTCTCCAGAAGGAAGATGGGGCCCCAACAACGACAACAACTCTACCCAATCCAGAATGATGCCATGGTAATCATCATCATACTACACTTCTTGCCAAAATTTCAGACAGCCTTACCCATTACTCTGAGAGTTGCTGCAGAATCTACAGTTAGTCTACCTGAGATTTAACTATCTGAGCTTTCTCACAATACCCAACAGAGATACCATCGCTCCCTAAACAGCAGGAAGCAATTCTAAGAAAACGACGCCCCTTCTCCCTAAGGTTCATATTTCTCAGGGTTATGGTTCTAGGGTTGGGGGTGGAAGAAACTGTTAAACTCAGTACTCTCCTTAAGGAAAGAAAATATGTCTCAAAAAAAAAAAATGGGAAAAGAAGAAATGGAATGAATAGGTATAAGATATTATGGTAGACTGTCATATACATTAGTAAACAAATTTAGTAATATAGCAGCCTTTGCACTGTTATGAATTCTTATATGTTGATAAAATTATAAACTTTTTACATTCCTATTTAAGATAATTTGTATATTGATACAAATACAGAACTATGTTTGTTATATTGTACACATATTTTTACTCTCATGTGAAATATTTGTATATTGATACAAATGTGAATTTATATCTGTCATACTGTATGTATGTTCTACTTCTGTTTAAGATATTCTGTATACTGATATATATTTAGGATTATTATCATATTGCATATTGCACTATACATTCCTACCTCTGTTAAAGTTATTTTGTGTATTGTCACAATTTAAAGTCATTGTCCTTTTACTGTACATCTGCTCACAGACTGTTTGCCTTATTTATAGGAAGCTTAGTCCTTAGGTTGTTTAGGTAGATAAGACTTACATAGTTATTGTCACCTATGCTTGTCATCTCTATAATTATGTTAGTTAGGTTATCCAGATTTATAAATACATAGGTCAGATGGACAGGTAATCTTCAAACACTTCATGGACCTAGAGAACATGGCATTTAAATAACTTAGAATTCTGTTGACATGAGACATAACTGCTCCTGGCAGCACCAATTTGATCCCGAGAGAATGTTGGGCTTCTAAGACATTTCCATTTGGAAGTTTGTCTTCTTGGCACAAAATGGCCTACTGGGCAAAGAACTGCCCTCGCCTCAACTGCTGACAGTACAAATGCTGTCCTTTCTGGACAAGTGGGACACAAGGAAAGCGACCACTATACTTTGCCAAGACAGGGTAAGATGGTCTTTCAGAATTCCTGCTTCTGAAAATGGTCTGTCAGATACTCTAGGCCTGTAGCCAATTTGAATGCACCAACGATACTGAGAAACATTAGGTGACTGTCCAGGCTGCTAGCTGTCTCTGTCTACTCTTGCAAGACTCCCGAAAGTTGCTTGCGTCCTTCTCTCATTTCTCAGATATTATTATATTCCTTCTCAGGTCTTTGATGAGGTTGGAGATTAGCAGTTATAGTTACAACTTAGTATATATACATATATAATATCTTAGATAGGATATATTAGGTATTAGACTCAGGTTCTTTAGGATAGGACACCTTTTGGAATGATCTTTGTAACACGCCACCTATCCATGCCCTAGACTTCCCTGGATTTTACTATGTGTTTTTTGCTTGATATTGTTTGTACTTATTGTAATTCCAACTTATCTAGGTCATTATCCCTCATTACTCCTGGACAATATTTGATAACCATCTCTTTGTATATAGTCTTGTATTAGGTTAGAACTTTCTTATTTAGACAAAAGGGGGAGATGTAGTGGATAGGCATCCCAGCATTGGCCTGGAAGTTCCAACCCCCACTGAGGCTTCGGTAATGGTCACACCCACAAGGCGGGGCAGAGGAGGAAGCAGAAGACGAAGGATCGGGAAGAACTCACTCTCTTGGTTCCGGGACGCCGGACGCGAGAGGTGGACCGAGCAGAGTTCTCCAGAGAACGCCGCCGCCAGACTACCCTCTACCTTGCCAGACTCTGCGACCTACCCCTTCATTTGTAAGTTACCCCACAAAATAAACTTCCCTTTTAACTACGTGGAGTGGCCTTAATAATTCCACCAATACATATACATGTAGAGAAGATGGTGTGATACAGCAGAAATATCACCACAGACTAAAGGAAGGATTGTACCTAGTTTATACATTATTATATCCAAGTACCAGAGAGGGACTTATATAAATAGATGGTCACTAAATGTTCTAGAGACCAATGGATGCTCTAGAGTTCCATAAAGATGCCCTTTCACCATAGCAATAATGGATATTTATTTAATAAGATGTTGGAGGTGTATTCCATATTGGATCATAAATGTCAGCAAAGACTCAAGCTGCCTTCATCTGTCCATCAGGTCCTCTGACTGCAGTACCTCATGGTAACATGATGGCTGCCAGAGATCCAGCCATCAGCTCCTCCCAGGATAGGATATAACAGAACAAAGACAGATCTTCTTGCCTTGCATTTGTTTTTACTCATGTATGAGAAGTCTATCAATTTCCAGAGAATTCCTTGATGTCTCTTGGTGGCTCAAACTAAGAGCCATGTTCCATCAAGGAATGAAGTCACACAAATGCTCTTGAACAATCATGACATGCTCTTTGGGGTTCATACTCTCTGTTCCTGTATGCATCCAGTAGTGCCAGAAGTCAATTAGGAGAAACAGAATTCTGGGTGTCATATGAAAAAACAGTCTTTATGGATATCTCAACCCATATAGCGGGGGTCCTGGAACTCTGGCTAGGGTCAAACAGAGTGTAAAAAACAGACAGACACACAGGAAAGCTCGAGTCAAGCCTGGGTATGCATGCTGATGGAATACACTTGCTATGGCCAGTACCCTGAAACCTCAGTGTATTTATCATGTATATAGTACAAAGCAGGTCTCTGTAGAATGTCTCTGTAAGCAGTATTCTCAATCTGTAAACATTCCAGAGAAGAAAGCTACAACCGAGTTAGTCTTTGCACACACTGGTCACTTGCTTGCACTGGGACTCTAGAAGAAACCATTGCCATCCCTCTTGAGCCTGGCCACATGGAGAAACAGCTTTGCCAATTTCCCATGGGTCCAAGGCCTTAGAGTCCTCAAATGGCTGTGCCCATATCAACAATACTTCCCTCAGGACTTCACTCAGGGCTTCCTCCTCTCCCTATAAGAGGAATTAAAATGAAATAAGAAATGTCTCTGACCAGCAAGGAAGCCATTACTTTCCATCTCATGTTGAGATATATATCTCCCTGTGAGTGTATACCACATGTGAGCATGAGTCCTTGGAGGTCAGAAATCATCAGATCCTCTGGAGGTGTAGTTACATGCAATGGTAAGCTGCCTAATGTGGGTTCGGGGAGCAGAAACTGGTTCCTCTGCAAGAGCAGCAAAATCTCCTAACCACTGAGCCACCTCTCCACGATGGCTTATTGAGATTTTCCTAACTCCCTTTGCTGTTTCTGCATCTGTGAAGCCCATCAGGCACTGACTAGCCTTCCTTCTAAGAGGATACAGGATTCTGTTGTGGAATAATCTTCTTGTACACTGTGAATCTGTGTCACTAAGTTTGGTTTAGTAAAAAGCTGAACAGCCAATAGCTAGGCAGGATTTCCAGGCACAGAAGATACTGGGAAGAAGAAGGCAGAGTCGCCAGGGGATAGAGAGGAAGCAGGAAATCAGGATGGACAGTACATAGATGATATAAACCAGCCTCTGGACAGCACATAGATTAATATAAATGAGTTAATTTAAATTTAAAAAGCTAGCTAGAAACAAGCCTAAGCTATTAGCCAAGCTTTCATAATTAATAATAAGTCTCCATGTCATTATTGGGGAGCCGATGGTTCCTACAAAATGTCCGACTGCAGGGCTCCAACACAAAGCCTAAAGAAGACGGTAGAACAAAAGCTACACAAAGTGTTTATAATCTACTGCACGATTTCTCAATCCTCCGCAGGGCGTGTTTTCAAAGGATACAAAGTAACACTTTAAAAAGACACCTGACCACTCCACAAAGCTCTGGGTTCTTCTCAGAAGGGGAGGATGGTAAGAACCTAAGATCTGGAGGTCGCAGATAACTTCAAGAAAACAATGTCTTCTGAACGCAACAGGGCAGCCACCACAGGAACATACCATGGTTATGACCATGAGAACAAGGCCTGCACAAGCTCAAGCCAGACAAAATTCCAGTATGGAGGGGGAGATGCACATCAAGTCCCAGCCCTAGCTGAGGGCATTGGCATTTGACAGCTTCTGGAGGAGAAAGAGTAAGGTTTTTGTTTTGTTTTGTTTTTGTTTTTTCTAATGATGTGACACCTGATAGGTCAAGTAGTCTCCAAGGCAGGCCCCCAACACAAGAGTAGTTAGGAAACACCAACTGGACACCATGGATTGGAAGGAGGAAGAGGAAAAGGATGAGGAAGAGGGGTGGGTGAAAGAAACATGAAGTTGTGTGGGTAGGGAGGTGGAGGTGGATCCAGGAGGAATTAAGGGAGGGGAGACCAATAGGACCAAAATACATTGCATGAAATTCTCAAAGAATTAATAAAACTTCATTTAAAAATCACCCACACTCTCATCATGCTTATTGCAACGCTCTTCACAGCAGCAGGGAAGTGGAATGAACCCACTTATCAACAGAATGAATGGAAAGGGAAGACAGTACAACACACAATGGGATGCTAGTCATCAGTGAAAACAAAAGAGGAGAAATCCTACCATTTGTGATGCTAATGGACTACGGGTGTCATTTGAAATAAACCAGGTGCTGGGGGGGGGGGGTGTTCCACTAATTGATTTAATTTAATTGTGTGGAGAATTTACACAATCGAGTCTTTGGAGTGAAGTAGAATTGTTGTTATCAGGGGTTAAGAAGCCTGTGGGGATTGGGGAACGACAGGGAGGCATTGGTTGGTGGGTACATTAGAGTGGCTAATGGTTCCCATGAACACAACACACACACACACACACACACACACACACACGAGAACACAATCATGCTAATAGAAATATGTAGAAGACCATGGATGCTCTCACCACAAACAAGTGATAAACATTTAAGAGGATTCTGAACTCATCATTACAACATGTATCATGGGGGGGCGGGAGGGGGGAGCTGGAGAGGTGACTTGGTGGCTAAAAGCACTTCCTGCTCTTGCAGAGGACTAGAGTTCCATTCCCAGCACCTATGCCAGGCAGTTCACAACCTCCTGTGAACACATACAGCTCCAGGGGATCTGATGGCATCTTCTGGCCTCGGCCAGTACCTTCATTCATGTGTACACACACACACATACACACACACACCATATACACACCATACACACACACATATCACACACACACACACACACACACACACACACACACACACCATACACACATCATACACACATCACACACACACACACACACATCATACACACACACATTACACACATACACACCATACACACATCATACACACATCACACACACACATCATACACACATCACACACACACACACACACACACACACACACACACACACCATACACATATCATACACACATCACACACACACACAAATAAAACTAAAATAAATTTAAAATGTACTATACAGTATATGCCAAAATATTACACTGTGGCCCGTGGGTGTATGCACAATGGTTATTAATCAATTAGAAAATAAATTTTAATATTCAAAAGTATTAGGAGGTATGATAATTCCAGGCTGAGGCAGAAGGATGGATGCGATTTGAGGCCAGCCTAGGTTACAGTGTGAGACTGTCTCTAAAACACAGAATTAGAGCCAAGCATGTCTTTAATTCCAGCACTTAGCAGGCAGAGGCAGGCAGATCTCTGTGAGCTCAAGGCCAGCCTTGTTTACAGAGTGAGTTCCAGGACAGCCAGGGTTACATAGTTAATTTCAGGCCATTGAAATTTTGTCTCAAAGAAAAAACAACAGCAAACAAACAAACAAAAAAGGAAAAGAAAGAGAAACCAAAACAAACAGACAAGAATAATCCGGGCACAGTGACTTGCTGGGACTGGTGATGATATGTGCATATTCTTACAGTAAATGGGAAATGAGGGGGGGGGACTTTCCATGGATAGTATAGTAACCATTTCCTCTAAAAATACACATTTAAGTTAAATGGGTATGCTGGAAGACAATTTTAATTAAATAAAAGTTCTGTTCTAACTGCAAGATAGTAAATACTGAGTCATGAAAAAACATATCCAAAGGTACGGTGTCATATAAGGGGTCACAAATGAGGGTCTCTTAAGGAAGGGAGGAGAGGAAGTGTGGGGACAATGCGGGCTTCCAGAAGCTCCGGAGGACAGACCTGAAGGCCATGTGCAGGGTCACTGCTCCATCAGACGAGGGATCGGGGCTGGAGTGACCTGTGGACTTTTTCTTCCTTCATCTCCAACCATGTGAAGAGTACCCACGGCCGAGTCCCCATGTTCTCATTAGCAGACATTTATTATTTCCTCGTTTCCAAATGTCACTCTGGCCTTTCTCACTGGCGTTCTTGCTGCTGGTTGTCGCCACAACTACGCTTGTTTCAGAAAATTAGCTGAGTGGCTTAAGTCATGACAGGCTTTGTGATTTCTTGACCTGATATTTATATGTGCATGTATTCCTGTGTATGTGTGTGCACATATTTTTTGTTTTCATGCATGTTTCTGTACATCTGCCTGTGTGTATGTGTGCATGTGAACAGGTTTGTATACACCACGTGTGCATGTATGTGTGTGTGTGTATATATGTATGTATGTATGTATGTATGTATGTGTGTATGTATGTTCACATGCATGTATGTGTGCATGTGAACAGGTGTTAGCCTATGTACATGTGGATATGAACATGTATGTATGCATATGTGATCATGCATCTGTGTTTGCAGTAATGTGTGTCTATAAGTGTATGAGTGTAATTTTCATAATTAAAACTCTATTTTACCATTTCCCACCGATTATGGCACTATCTGCAAAATTATCTGGTTGTACATGAAGAGAGAATGCATGTCCTGCTGTTATTTTCAAATATGCATTCTATTCACTGATAGGTGTGTGGTGTACATTCATGTGTGTGCACATTTCTGCACATGTGCTAGTGTGTATCCATATGACTATACCTCTTAGTATATGTGTGTACGTATGAATATGTCTCTGTGTGTGTGTTTATCTGCATTTGCTTGTGTGTGGTCATATGTGCATGTGTACATATGAGCATGTGAAGGGGGTGTACATATGTGATTAATTCTGCATGTTTGTGTGTATTTTTATATGTGTGTATATACATATGAGAGTCTGCATATGTGTGCATACACATGTGTATCAGCATGTATCATATTTCTGTGCATTTGTATGTATGCATTGTGAGTATACATCTGTGTTTGTATACATCAATGTGTAAGTGTAATTTTTTTTTGTTTTTTTGTTTTTTTGTTTTTCGAGACAGGGTTTCTCTGTGTAGTTTTGGAGCCTGTCCTGGAACTAGCTTTGTAGACCAGGCTGGCCTTGAACTCACAGAGATCCACCCAGTTCTGCCCCACTGAGTGCTGGGATTAAAGGTGTGCACCACCACCGCCCAGCTAAGTGTAATTTTCTTAATTAAATTTCATTTTTACCATTTTCAGGGTGGTTACTGCAATACCTGTTGAATCTTTTTGGCTGTGCTAAAGAGTTCCCATGTTCTAATGTGACTTTTTTATGTCAAATCTGTTCTCTGAGTCATGTTATGACATTGTTAAAATGTGAGGGTGCCCCAAGGGGCTATGCAATGGGTCATAGGTGACCCCAACAGGCATTAGAACACAGACTGAAGAATCCAATTTCCTTTTCACTTCTTTATTTCAGTTCTCTCTGTTGTAACAAGGAAAACAATTTCACTTTGAGGGCATGAAAGCTTTGCAGCTCTAACATTTACTAATATCCATTTTGAGCACAGAAGGACTTGGCCTCATGCCTATACCTGTAGATGGGAATCAAATTCCAACCAGGAACACCCCGGTGTCCCCCTTGGCCCTGTTTTCTGTCACTCCAGTTAGGCAAATCCAACCACCTATGCTATTAGGAAGCTTTTCAATTGCCCACTGAAAGAGCAACCTGCAGGGGGCAGCAGGGATTTCCAGCCAGGGGTCTCTGTGTCCCTCTGTGGGTGTCTGCCAGTCCCCAGGAGCTTAAAATAGACACCTGCAAAATTCCACCCTCAGGTATCCTCCTCCCGTACAGGAAATAAAGGGGGCTGAAGCATTTACCTTCCTACCCACAGATCTCCCAGCCCTCGGCAGAGAAGCTGCACTTTGCAGTAAGTGTCCAGTCACACAAAGAGACCCACACCTGGCCAATGTGAAGAGAATAAGAGGCTGTGCTGGGATACTCTGCCCGAAAATGGACATATGAATATTACACCCTCTCCTCCTACAGCTCAGGGATCAGATCAGAAGAGGGCAGAGAATGGTTGGAAGAGCCAGAGGGAACAGATGACTATAGCAAAACAAAATGTGAAGACACACACGAACTCACGGCAGCAGTGACCACATAGACACCACCTAAGAGCAAGCCAGCAAGAATCCCAGCATTCATAGGGAAGGGCTCAGGAAGTCTCACCCAACCCCCAGCTGAGAAGCTACTGGCAACTGATGGGGGCTAGGGGAGGGAGAGTTGGTTTTCTTCAGGACTGTGGCCTCTGGGAGGCTGGCTGCCCATGCTCCAATAGATCGTCCCCCCCACACGAACATGCAGACAACACCGAGTAGACTCAGTGGAGTTAAAAAAGAAAAGAAAGAGCACACAATGTTGGGAGAGAGAGTGGAGAGGCATTGGAGGGGAGGGAATGAAGGATGGATTTGATCAATACTCGTTCTATGCATGTTTGAAATTCTCAAACAAAAATAAAAATTAAATCAAACTAACTTAAAAGGTCAGTTGGTTAAAGTGACACCTCAGTGCGTCTCCCCCCCCCCCAACCCCCCAAGATTAAGACACAGCTAGACAGCAGGTGAGAATGCTGGGCAGACTCTCAAGTGAGCGTCTGGTGACTTCTCCTTCTCTAAGGCACGTTAGCAGTTCCATTACCACTTCCAAAGACCCCGTTACTATATGGTTTTGCTAATTTCATTGCTGTGTCTATGGGGACAAAGTAGTTTTTAGGTCACAATAGCAACTCTGCTCCATGATGACCATGGTCATGATAAGCTATTCCCCCTGAGGGAATAGCTACCCACATTCCCAGAAAGCTACACACCTGTACCTCACTACCATAGTAGGGCTAGAGAGGCAGCTTAGAGGTTAAGAGTTCACAGTGTTCATGCAAAGGACCTGAGTTCAATTCCCAGCATCCATATTGTGTGACTTACAACTGCCTGTATCTGCAGCTCCAATATCCTCCTCTGGCCTCTGTGAGTACTGCACTCATGTGCATATACTCATCCACCCCCACACCTACACACAAATAAAAATAAAAGTAAACCTTAAAAATAAAATGTAGCTATTATATTAAACCACTTCTCCATGACACACTGAGAAGATACAATTTTTGCAGATGAAGTGATCCAAACAGCTTTGGCAGAAAGGAACAAAGTCAAACTAGGTGGGAAAAAAACAAATGCCTTCCCCTCATAGAATTTCTGATGTGTGTGTTTCCTCCAGTAGTGGGAGGGGACGCCCCCTTCCTTCCTAAGACAAACAGCAACAGAATGGATATTCATCTAGCAGGATAGACAGCTTGAGAACAAAAGGGGGGAAATGTGCCTATTTTTCCAACTAAATCGTAATGAATTCAGAACTCACTCCTACACTCTCCAAGATGTCCCTGGTAAAGGGTTTACATCTTTTTCCCCTTCAGCTCATGACATCATTGTCAAATGGCTGCATCTGACAGCTGATTAGAATGAAACGTCATGAGGGCTGATCTGTAAGTTGACCCTGTGGCTTCAGAACTTGCCACAGCATCAAAACTTCCACCAAGCCCAGAGCCTCTTCTCCATTCTTGGTGGGTAAGGCTGACAGTTTTATGTAAGCCTTCATAGCTGCATGTGGGTACCAATGGGAAAATCAGCTCTCACCTCCAATGAAATAAGAGACAGTCTATTCTGGAGGCATAGGTGAATGACCATGGCCTGG
The DNA here is from genome assembly GCF_903995425.1 of Onychomys torridus. Lineage (NCBI taxonomy): Eukaryota > Metazoa > Chordata > Mammalia > Rodentia > Cricetidae > Onychomys > Onychomys torridus. The sequence continues at coordinate 26,881,437 of NC_050464.1, forward strand.
GAACAGAGATTTAGATTGTCTTACAAACATGTTCCAATGTGTTACAGTTTGGTAACATTTTTATAGTAATAGTAACAAAAGAAAGTCACAGATCAAGGCACTTTAAAAACACATTGATGAACATTAGGCAAGGTGGTCACCACAAACTGAGAGAAATCTCTGCTCGGCTATTGGCATCAATGTATCTGATGGGCGTTCTTAGCCTTTGGGTTGGTAGAAGTTAGAGAGTCTGTCTGTCATTTGCAGTTGGAGTTACTTTAAAGTCACAAGGATGCTCGCTCATACACAGAAGTAAGCAATAATTGGCTATTTAGGGGGCCAAATATAGCCAGAGATAATGTAGCTCCAGATCTGCAACATCCTAAACTCTCCACCATCTGGAGTTCTAAGTAGTCAACCTTGTAGACTAGTCCCTGAACGTCAGTTTAGAGATGACTGAGGACTCAACTCAAGATGTTGCCTTTGAGGTTTTAACTAACTTGCATACTGAAAATAAGTCCCAGTGTTTCCTAGGCAACATGCTGAATGACATGCAGCTTTAAACTCCAGGACAGGGCAGCCCTCTGGAAACAAAGGGGAGTGATGCTCGTCACTTGATATTCGGTGGGTAGAACTGTAGATCTGGGATGACTTCAGCCTGACCACAGATGCCCCGAATTAGCTCATGGGAGGTTTGTAGGTTATTCCTTCCTGGTTTCATTGTCCCTGTGTCAACGCTCACTATAACCTGGTCTTCACTGAGAGCTTCGAGAAAACCCAAGAAGAGGAGATGTATGAGGCGCTTCAAAGTAAGACATAACCTGAACCTGTCATCCCCAGCAGACCCTGCTCCTCCCAGCTCTGTGCTAGGTACACTGGAGGACAGGACAGACCAGAGAGGAGAAGTGCGTGACAAAAACAATTTTCCACCTTGTTTCTCCCCTCCGTGTTGGTTTTCTTCTGGATGTCTATGTAACACAAATTGCTAAACAGTCTTTCTAATAGAAAACCCAGAGCCAGTCTCAAGACAGTTGAATTCCTGTTTCCTCAAACCTTATATACCTTTTACTGCCCTGCCATCTTACTTGCTGGGATTAAAGGCCCATGTGCTTCCCAAGCAAAGGCATGAGATCTCAAGTGTTGGGATTAAAAGTGTGTGCCACCAGGCCCGGCTCGGTTCCCAGTGTGGACTTGAACTCACGGAGATCCAGATGGATCTCTGTCTCCTGAGTGACAGGATTAAGGGTGTGTGTCACCACTGCCTGACCTCTATGTCTAATCTAGTGGCTGGCTCTGTTCTCTGATCTCCAGTTAAGTTTTATTGGGGTGCACAATAAAACCACAAGTCTAACCTGATGTCTCATAGTCATATAGTAGTCAATATTTTGGTCAGTTTAGATACTGATCACTGCTTTCATTCATAGTTGAGTTTCAGAAGAAGAAGATGAACTGTCAGCCTCAATCATCAGTTTGACATACCTGGGAAGAGGAACCTTCAAGTGATGAATTACCTCCACTGGATTGGCCAGCGGTATGCGCATGGGCCATTTTCTTAATCACTGATGTGGGAAGGCCTAGATCACTGTGGATGGTATCATTCCCTAGACAGGTGGGCCTGGATTGCATGGGAAAGCAGGCTGAGCAAGGCATGGGGAGGAAATCATCAAGTAATGTTCTTCTATATCTGTACTTCAGTTCCCATCTCCAGATTCCTACCTGGAGTTTTTGCCCTGTCTTCTCTCAGTGATGGAGTGTAACAGACTCCCAGAGAATTCTTCCACTGACAGAGCTCAGCTGCCATTGTGTGGGAGTCCTGAAGCTCCACCTTGGTTACCTCAGTGAAATCTCTGGAGTGGCTAGGACTGCCTGGTCGTTCCTTCTGGGGAACCAGATTTCTGCAGGGACCTGAGTCAACAAGCTCAGAACCCTGTGATAGTATATTTAAAAATCAAAATTTATATGAAATATCTTGGATGAACAAAAAAATCTCCATATTTTCTGTAAGGACAGAGTAAGGCTCCACATTTAAAGGGTTTTCCTCTCCTTCACCTGAAGCTGGACTCCACTTCCTTCCCACACAAACCCACAGTGAGGGTGGCCTGCAGGCTGGGGGAAACCCAGGTACATGGATATCTTCCTCTAACTAGGTCTGTGAGCTTCTCACTAGAGCAAACACTGGCTTTGCTCAGATAACCCCTCTAAATATTATTGCTCTGTGAGTTTAGAATTAGATCAGGCTGTTGATCCAATTATCTAGGTTGGCCACCAGCCTCTCCCACTGAGCATTGGAGAGCTACTCTGAGCATGCCTTGATTGACATTCTAGTTGTCAGAGAAGGGAAAGCCACTTAAAGCGTGGGGGGGGGGGCTTCTCTGAGACATCCAGAACTATTTGGGGACCCAGAGCTACAGGAACCAAAGGAAAATCTGTCTGTCTGTCTGTCTGTCTGCCAAACACTATACAGTTATGTAGTCAGCGTAGACATTGTGGCTGTTAAGTACTCTACAGTGTGTTGATTTTTGACCAAAAGATAAAAACTAACCCATCAAATGAATATGGGAAGCTAGTTAGAATATTAATTCCAGCAATTTTTTTATCTTGCAATTGTCAACTTGAAGTGTCTGTACAAAGCCTATTACCATGTGTGAAGAGTTCCAGCTTCGCTTTTCTGTGGCAGATGTAATCATCTATCTGTCTTCTGATTCAGAACATTAAAGCATGGGGTGAAGGGATGGAGGTATCTCTGCTTGATGCTGGAAGAAAAATAGAAGAGGGGATAAGCAGTAACCAGTAAAGCAGATGAAGATTCACAGCATCAAGTGCGACATGGGATTTTGCATTTGTATTCGGTGGATCTTGTTTCTTTGGGGGAGAACACTTTATGGAATGTGGCAAATATGAGGGTACATGACACTTACTGAAATCAATACAAAAAAAATGAGTCCAAATCCCAAGCAGGTGTGGTAGCTCATGCCTGTGGGCCCAGCATCATGAAAAGACAAGAGACAGGCAGATGCTTGGAGCTCATTGTCCTGTCAGCCTGGAGCTCCGGGTTCAGCGAGAGAACTTGTCTCAGGGAATAAGGTGGATGGCATCTGAGGCTCTGTTCTGGTTTCTTCAGACACTGATTCATGCATGGTACAGAGACACACATGCAGGCTGCTCTTGCAGAGGAACTGGGTCCAGTCCCAACACCCACATGGCAGCTCATAACTGTCGATCACTTCAGTTCCAGTAGAATCTGATGCCCTGTTCTGGTTTCTGCACAGACTGATACAGAGACGTACATGCAGGCAAACAGGTGTCCACATAAAATAAAAAGTAAATTTAATCATAAAATAAAGTAGAAGATAGTGATTGGGGAAGACACCTACGCACACTTGTATATGAATGAATGCACCTACACAGACACACATGCAGGCAAGCACATGTACACATACACATGCACACATAACAACCCATGCCCTGCCAAATATTTGTGTAAATACGACAAGAGAAACTTTCTATGTAATTACCCCAATGTAGAATCAGTGCAAAAGTTCATCAACAACCGCAGCAGATACCACAAATGTGTATCTGTGTAATGAAATGTTGTTCTGCCATAAGGAAGAAGGAAGTTGTATCATTTGCTAGAAAGAAGATATGGCCAGAGATCATTGTGTTATACAATTAAGTTGGACTCCGAAACCACAATATCATGTTTTCATTGTGGGTCCTAAATCTTATGTAGATATAAAACCATGTGTGGGTGTATGACATTAAAGTCGAAAGAGACAAAATTGTTTAGGGGAACAAAGGGGACATAAAGAAGAGGAGGAGAGGGAAAAAAAATGAAGGGTGCTGGGGTGGGAGGTGGCCAGAGCACAACATAGACTTGCATGAAAATATCAGTGTAAAACCCAGTCCTGTGTGCACTATTAGATAAAGCCAGATGACAAGTGGTTACGTGTGCCCTTAATCCTTTAAAGCACTTAAGTGTCAGGATCTCTGTTAAGTTCAAGGCCAGCCTAGTCCAAAATAGAAGAAGGAGGAGGAGGAGGAGGAGGAGGAGAAGAAGGAGGAGAAGGAGAAGGAGAAAAGAAGGAGAAGAAGAAAGGGTTAAAAAGAAAAAGAATGTTTGGGGTTTCTGGAGAAAGTGGTTGAGAGCACATATCGCAGGGTAGAGAGATGGCTCAGCTCTTAAAGAGTAGGCTCACAACCCCAAATAGAAGAGTGCATATTGCTCACAAAGGACCTAGGTTTAGCTCCAGCACCCACGTGGATGATCAGAACTACCTGTAATTCCACCTCTAGGGATCTGATACCCTCTTCTGACCTCCATGTTCCTCCAGGCTTGTGGGAGATTCTCATAATTATGTCAACGGACGTGGGAAAATACAATCCACTGTGGGTGGCACCATTCCTGAGGCAGGCATCTTTGGATTTCTGTAGCTGTGATGAACACCATGAGCAAAAGCAACTTGGGAATGAGAGGTTTAATTTCAGCTTACAACATGTAGTACACCATGAAAGGAAGTCAGGGCAGGGACCTGGAGGTAGGAACCTAGGAGGAGGAACTGATGCAGAGGCCATAGAGGAACACTACTTACTGGCTTACTCCTCATGGCTTGCTCAGCCTTCCCAGGGGTGGCAGCACCCACAGTGATCTAGGTCTTCCCCTATCCATCATAAAATACCAGACAGGCTTCTTCTCAGGTCAGTCTGGTAGGGGCATTCTCTTAATTGAAGCTCCCTCTTTCAAAACAACTCTAATGAGGCAGGGAATCCTGAACCTCCTAAGAGTGACAAAAGTGAGCAGAACACATGTAGCATGAATCTTAGAAGTTCTCATTAATAAAATCAAACCTGAGGCCAGTTGTTGGGGTGAATGCTGGAAGGTCAGAGAAGCAGAACACGCCACAGCTACCTCGCCTTGCGAATTTCTTAGCTAGTCTTGTTTCCTCAGACTGGATGCCTCTGAGTCCTCATCTAGATGGCTCTCAGCTGAACTGTGCTGCTCCAAAGCCTGAAAGCTTAACCAGCCAAATGCTTAACCAGCTGAATGCTTCTAGTTTCTGCTCTTCACGCCTTATATATCTTTCTCTTTCTGCCGTCACTCCCTGGGATTAAAGGCTCACTTTCTGGGATTAAAGGCGTGTGTCTCCATGCTGGCTGTATCCTTGAACAGACAGAGATGTGCCTAGCTCTGCCTCCCAAGTGCTGGGATTAAAGGCGTCCATCACCACAGCCCAGCTTCTGCTATGGCTTGCTCTGACCCGTTTTCTAGCCCTGACCCACTTTTGGCTCTGTATCTAGTGGCTGTCTGTTCTCTGACTCCAGATAAATTTATTAGGGTGCACAATATTTTGGGGAACACAATACCACCACAAACACAAGCCAGTAAGCAAGCATGTGAGCGTACATTCATCTCTCTCTGCTCTTTACCTTGAATGTGATGAGACTAGCTTCTTCAAGCGCCCCCCCCTCTTGCCTTTCCCACAATGGCGGACTGTGGAAATGTGAATGCAAACAAACCTTTTCTCCCCTAAGTTCCCCTTGTTAGGGTGTTTTCTCATAGCAACAGAAGTGAAACTAGAATTGGGATGAGCATTAAGCCACAGTGTTCTCTGTGTGCTGCCCGTGAGCTCCCTGAGTCACTGAAGGTAAAACTCTTCCACAGTGGGCGGAGGTACATGTAGCCATGCTACTGATGCCTCTCCCGTCCTCATTTAAGACTCTGGTTCCCGAGGAGGAGTGGACGGAGGGGGATAGATGGGAGTTGGGGGGAGGGAATGGGAAGAGAGGAGGGAGGGGACACTGGTTGGTATGTAAAATAAAATGAAAAAGTTTAATTAAAACAAAAAGAAAAAGAAGAAGAAAAGCTCTGGTTCCCAATCACCTGGTCACATGAATATCCCCTCCCAGCCACTTGCTGACTTGTTGGAGGACCAGGTGAGGAGGAAGGTAAGATATTCTTAATGTCACTTTTTTTTTTAACTCTATGTATAGTTTGTGCATTAATAGGTCTTTTTAGTATAGTGTTCAGCAAACGTTGAAAATGGTAATACGTGACAGCTCACACCTAATCAAAACAAAGAGCATCCGTGGTCCCTCGTGTACCATGGGATGTGGCAGTTTACAGAACACCAGCCGCAGGTATTTGTGTGTGTGTGATCCTCTCAACGTGATGGAAGCAATTCTGCCTTTTTGTGGGTATGGGTTGGATTTATTGAGTTGTGCATAATGAATAAAATGCAACGGAGAAGCTGAGGGCTGGAGCTCGGCTGGGAGAGAGCTGGCTTGGTGTGCACAAAGCTCCGGGGTCCGTGCCTAGCACTGCAGAAACCAGGCTTGGTTTACAATGCCAGCTCTGTGTGGTGGGTAGAAGGAAGATCCGGTGTTAAAGGTCATCCTTGCCTGTGTGGCCAGTTCAAAGCCACCCTGGGGCACAGAACAACCTGTCTCAACAACAGTGGGCCCATTGATTGTTCAGCACGGGAAGAGGACAGATAGTATAAAGCCCATGAACTGAGTGAATTCCATCCATGGGATCCATGTGGCCGAAGGAGAGAACAGAATCCTGTAAATTGCCCTCTGACTTCAGTATGCACTCTGAGACATTCAGATATGTACACACGTAAAAGATCTAATTAATTAATTGGTCAGTTAATTAATTAGCAAAGGAATGTGAGTGCTAAGAGCAGACTTTAGAGAACACTGCTATGTCTGCATGGCTTCCTTTTATTGCTCACTGACTCCGTGCCAGGACACACAGATCAGAGGCCTCCCCACATGCCTACAGCATGAGATTGAACCCTAGGTCAACCTCCAGATGGCTGTTGTCCAAGGCATGACTGGCCTCACCACCCTGAAGTGACCCCTCGGGCAAGCTGATCCCACATCTCTTGACCCATAGATAGTAATTTCTTATTCTATGCTGTTGTTCTCCACCTCTAAATGGGGGTGGGGAGCACTCCAGGATTTGTTATGTGGCAACAGATACTTAATATACATCTGGTCTGTCCAGTTATTAGTTGGAAAATCAGTTTGACATCCCTCCCTTTCTTTACCCCTGCATGAAATAACACAAAGGAACCCTAAGGTCCTTAATAGATTTTCTCACTTGAGAGGACACTACGCCCATGCTTTCTTTAATCACTGGTGGCAGTTGAGTTGAGTGTAAGAAATAAATGGCCACACAGACAGAAACCTGGGACTTCAGAGCTTTGCTCCATGGCACTGTGACCCGACACAGAGAAACAGGACACAAAAGAAGCAGCCACCCAGTGTCTATGCTGGTGACTGTACAGGGTTTGAGGGAAAATAAAAATGGAGCAAAAACAGGTGCTATACGTTTTTTTCCAGGACTGAACAGACCAATTAGCAGTCCACAGACATATGATGGCGTCCTGTTCTGTCCTAGGCAGAGTATCAGGATTACAGAGAAATTGTGTTTGGGGGAGAACAGCTCATTTTGAGAGCGGCCAGGACATGGGTGTAATCTCATCTGAACACATCATAATCAAGACAACTTTTCTTTGTCTCCATCTGCGTTATGGTTATGTTATTCCTCCTCCATGTAGACAGTGCAAATGGTCCCCAACCTGGGCATCACTCTCCCCTGTAAAATGAGTTCTATATTGTGTCATACAGATCTTGTGCTAAGATATAGTGTTTTGCGTGTGTAATATAAGAAATCAACTGACCTGGTGAAGGGTGTGGGGTAAGACTCTGTTTGAATAAAAGTATGCACCAGACAGATGGAAGAGTTTCAGGATGACTGGTATTTGTGGCAACTACAGGCAGTGTCTGATGTGTTACCCATGCTATAGTGGAAAACCCTCTCCTTACATGCACGGGGACAATACTTATGTGTCTCAGTGGGAGATAGATAGATGGATGGATGGATGGATAGATGGATGGATGGATGGATGGATGGATGGATGGATGGATAGATGGATGGACAGATAGATAGACAGATGGACAGATGGATAGATAATAGATATAGAGATATATAAAAGAGGTGGGAAGCTAGGGAATGTGAGAACAGGAGGCACAGGGAACTGAAGTGGGGAGCGAATGGTGAATCTGATCATAATAAAATACATTCATATATGAATAAAAAATAAATAAAATTTATTTTAAAACAATAAACTTGGGGGAAACCATGCTTCCCCAGAGAAATGCATCATTAACCTGTGGGAATCTCTAGCTTCAGCTCAGGTGCTACCTGTCAGGGTCTGGTTTACCTCCCTGTGTGAAGACTTTCCAGTTCAGTGTCTCGGAGATCACCTACACTCCTGGAAGCACCCTCTCACCTATGCCCTGTAAGGAAGCCCAAAAGAGTCATTGGTTCCCCACTGTGACCTTTGGTGGAACTGTACTTTGGTTTGTCTCAGGACCATGTTAAGTGTCTTGTCTGGGAAAGAAGCAGAAAGTCTGCATGTAACATTGGGTCTTGTTAGCTAGAGATAGTTGTGGCAGGGGGTCCGTGTGCAGTGGCTTTCTGTTGGGCTGATCATGCTGGATCTGAGCCCCATTAAGCATCATCCAGACAAGCAGCTCACACCTTCAATCTCAGCACTCTAGAGGCAGAGACAGGCAGATCTCTGTGAGTTCAAGGCCAGCTTTGTCTACATAGTGAGTTCCTGACCAGCCAGGGCTATGTAGGGTGAGCCTGTCAGAGAGAGAATATCTTCCACTGACTTGCCAGCCTAATCTTCATGCCTCCTGTTTGCTTTTTCACTGACAGAGGCACTGCCATCCTGTAGAGACACCATGTTTCCCTGCCCTCTTAGAATTCCTATAGCAGATCTATGTACACACACACACACACACACACACACACACACACACACACACGCATCTGTGTGTAGCTCTTTTTTGGAAAGGGACTGTGGGGGACCCTGATCAGAACAAAAGGAAGATTTAGCAGCAACCTTCTCTGCTCACATAACACTGGTAGCCATAGTCTCTGCCCTTACCCAGTACCAGCATCACAGACAAGTGTGCCCATCTCCCCCTGAGCTTATAAAACCACCACTGCCCTACATTTCCATTCTGCTCTGCCTTCCAGAACCACCATAACATAAACACATATCACCCACGGTTTATATCAAGTTCCCAAACATCACCCAGAAAATATAAGGAGCCATGTCTTGTGTGGTAGTCTGAGTCAGGCTTCAATAGCAACCACGTTTACCCACTGGGCTGTCTCCTCAGACCCCAGGATGCACAGTAGTTTCTATTTAACACTTCTTATTTAAATAGTTTGCATTCATCCTGCATGCTCTTTAGCCCTTGATTTGTCCATTCTTTGTGATTTTCACAACAGCTAAGTCTTGTCCTCTGGAAAAGCTCTCTCTCTCTCTCTCTCTCTCTCTCTCTCTCTCTCTCTCTCTCTCTCTCTCTCGGAGGGGGTGAATTTTGAAAACAACTGCTGCTTTTGTGCCACAGTACATCTGATAGTTTTGTCTCTCCCAGGATCACAACTATGACCGTTTGATGGATGGATCTCTGCATGCAGGGAAATGGATTCATTATTCTCCTTTTCTGGGATATTGGCAATGTTGATAGAAACTTGTTTCCCAGGCAATTTCTCTTTCATGCACATCACTGGTAATTTCCAGGTTTGGTTTGGATAGTCAGATGTGTTGACTTGTGATGCACTTGTGTAAATTTGGGTTTTCATACTGCTGCATCCATGTTTTCCAACAGTCCAAGAGCAAAATAAATAAATAAATAAACAAGTGAGTCTTCTGATGATTCACAACTGTTTTCTGAACCTACAAAGCTACACTAGAAAAAAAGAACTGTATAAGATGATCCTAATTAACAACAAATGCCTAGATTAATTTGTGATTTTAAGACTATTCCCCACTGAGGTGTAAGAAACAGAGCCCTCAGCAAGCACGCTTCTATTTATATAAACCACTAATATGCATTGTGCTGGGAATTCACGCATCTGGTTACCTACTGATTACTCCACATCTGGGATGGCAAGGGAACCGCCTCTGCCATTCACAGATGCAGACACTGACAAGCAGTGGGAACTGCAGAGGAGTTTGTGTGATCCTGAATCACCTTATTCCATCAATGACATTAACTCTAGACTCTCTGCATGTGGTGGTTAAAACTATATCTTGTCTTATTTTTTTTTCTATTCTTTGAAAATTTCACACACATGTACGGGCTTTGGTCATGTCTCCCCCTCTCCCTCCTTCCAAACTTCTTTGGTTCCCCCCCACACACACACACACATACCACATCTGCCTCCCAATGGCATTATTTATTTCTAATCCACTGAGTCCATTTAGCTCCACCCATGCACATGCTAAAGGTCATGACCCTCTAGAAGAAGCAACTCTCCTCATTTCAACAGCCATTAACTGACGGCCACTCTGCATCCCAGGATGGAGCATAAGGAGCCCCCTCCCAGTCCTAGATGGAATTTTTAACTGGCTTGATCTTGTACAGGTAACTACATCATCTCTGAGTCCAGATGAAGCACAGCCACGTCATGCCCAGAGGCCAGCATAACACAGCATTCCTCCCCTCCCCCTCTGTTCCCTGGTCTTTTCCTCCTAACCCCCCTCTCCTTGATATTTCCAGGACTCCCTGAGCCTTATAGACATGGGGTGGGTGTGGGGGTTTGTACCCCTCTTGGACTTATGGTTACTTTAATGAATTTACATAGTGATCTTCCCTTCTACGTTTGATGGATGGAAATGGACAAGCAGAGTCTGATCTTGCATTTGCATGTGCATTTAGCTGTGGACCATCATGTGGTAGAATGCATCCTAAGAACACCAGTGCCACAGCAATGCTTTCCTGAGGATGATTCACGTCTATGCTTTTAATTAAGTATAAGCACACTGTTTTAAATGTCACTGTCAATGACACTAGAGATTTTGAAAGGGCAAAGAAGGTAAGGCCAATTGAAGTTATGCTTCCTTTATATACTGTCCCTGAAATCTGAAGTGCAAGGGATGGAGAGATGGCTCCATGGTTCAGAGCACTGGCTGTTCTTTGGAAGGAGGCAGGTTCAGTTCCCAGTTCCCACATGGCAGCTCACAGTTGTCTGTAACTATAGTTTCAAGGGTTCTAATGACCTCTTTTGACATCAGGCACCAGGCACAGACATACATGCAGGGAAAACGTTCACAGATAAAGTACTGTAAGTAAAACTTTTAAAGCAACCAAATGGTAAAAAATAATTCAAAAAAAAAAAAAAACCCTTGTGTGCTAAGTCCTCTGGCATAAGCTGCATTCATAAATCAAGTCAATCTCAAGACTTTGTTATCCCCTTCTCCTATATGTTTAAATAAAAGTGCAGGAGTCCAGGAGGAACAGGTGTTGGGCTCCATAAAGCAATATGTGTGCCAGTTTGATTTACCTGGCAAAGATGCCTTGTAAGAGATGGTGCTTCTCCAAGGGAGCAGGAACCCTCTGTGATGTTTTAATAGTTTTCTGCTGAAAAGGTTCAAAGCAGAGGGAAATTTTAGGGTTGATAATGATTAAAACGAACATAGAACAATGTGGCGTCTATCCATTAGAGCTATTAAGTATGTGAAATTGAGATTCCACAGTATCAAAAAGGCAACTGTAAACACAAGCAGTAAAATCCAATCATTCCATACTAGCTAAGTCCTCTGACTCTGATAAAACACTGACCAAAACCAACCTGGGGGAAAAGGGTTTATTTGGCTGACAGTTCACAGTCCCTTATTGAGGGAAGTCAGGACAGGAACTCAAGGCAGGAACTGAAGCAGAGGCCATAGAGGAACACTGCTTAGTGGTTTGTTCCTCGTGGCTTGCTCAGCCTGCTTTCTTATACACTCCAGAACCAATGCCCAGGGTAGCACAGTCCACTGTGATCTGTGTCTTCCCACATTAATCAATAAAGTGCTCCACAGGCTTGCCCATGGGTCAGTCTGATGAAGGCATTTTCTCAGCAGAGGTTCTTCTTCCCAAACTTTTGTCAAGTTGACAAAAAATGTAACCAGCACAATCACGGTCTTACAGGCTAGAACAGGTGATAACACTATTAGACAAACAGTACAGGGACCTCTAGAGAGGCAAGAAGTCCTCTTGGAAGGAGTGTGGACCAAGTCACCCTACATATCTCTCCCAGACAGGATGGGTATGACCCAGCAAGCAAACATGGCTTCCCCCTTTTTTCCTGCAATAACACAAGCAGCTTTCAAGACTGGAAGATAGACAGGATGGACATGGTGGCAACTCCGTCTTCCTAGATGAAGTCCACCACGGGATTAGAAGACATTCATCAACATAAAAGCTTTTCCTGCTTAACTCACTCTGCAGTTGCTCCACAGGAAGAGACAATCGCATTCCCGTCCTAGCTTTCTGCCCACCTTGGAAATCAAATTCCTTTCCTTAGGCTACTATCCTTCCTCTCATTATGCCCCCATGCTGGGGATTCATTGCTTCAAGTCAGTTGATTTCCCAAGCAGATAACTATTTTCAAAACTAAAGAGAACACTTACATTTGATGGTGTTTGCTGACTCTTTTCTTCCTAATGTGTTTACAATGCACCTCTCTTTTATGGACTCCTTGACACACTGGTTGGAAACGCTGTCATAAAACTGAATTGTGGCTGTTTTATGGGGAAGTCAGAAAGCACAAATTTAAACATGTGTTTTCCGGCTGGGCCACTGTTCTCTGCCTTGCCTATCACTCTGCTGAGTCCATGGACTCGGGTGGGGGTTGAAGGATGGTGGAGGGTGGTGACAACCTGCTCAGTTCTCTTCCTGAAGGCAGATTATAAACATGATAACCTGAAGAGAAAGCCTGGGGTGTTCAACCACCACGGTTCCTCTCTCTCTCTCTCTCTCTCTCTCTCTCTCTCTCTCTCTCTCTCTCTCTCTCTCTCTCTCCTGCTGCTGCTTTAAGAGGCAAATTGGGGATAACACAGGAATAGGGTCACAGAGTTCTCTAGCTTTCAGAGGCTGAGGAAAGCAAGGTACATATTTTGTGAATAAGGCCTGCCTTCCTGCCCCCACACCCCATTTCCAAGTTCTTTGAGAGATATAGATTTTTCTCAGGGGAATGATGTTCCATCACGACTAAGCCTGCTGGGAGTTATTTCATCCCAAGACACCAAGGTCCCATCACAACCATGGAAAACCATCCCACCCACACCTCTACTCACCACACACCCAAAAATCCCCTGCTCCCATGGCGTGCAATAGCTGAAGTGCTGTGGGGAAGATCCATAGAGGGGAAAGCCCCACATTTTTCTGTTTTTCCTGCTTGCTCCTTCTTCCCCAACACCGCCCATGAAGAATGTGTGTGTGTGTGTGTGTGTGTGTGTGTGTGTGTGTGTGTGTACTTGCATGTGTGTCCATGTCCCTAATTGAAGAAATCACTCTAAAGTCTGCTTTTCTCTTGCATTTTCCCTTTATTTCAATTTTACTTTTCATGTATCTTTGATGCATCTGTCTTTGTATATACCTACTTTTTTCCATATAATAATTAAAGCACTTCCACTGGCAGTTAATGCAAGGATTCTGAATGGATGTCTTCTCTGAAACAGTGTCCAGCCCCCATTGGATCTAGACCCTCTCCTAACCCATGTCTTTCCATCTTGGTAAACCTAGTTCCTTTGGGCAAACTCTTTGGGATATGTCCCAAATAGTGGGAAAGGCCAAATTCATGGCAAGTTCATTCCCAGGGTTAAAGGTGTCTTGTAAAAGCATCACTATGACCTGACTGACACTCGCATAGACATTATTGCTAACATATTTATTTTGTATTACAGGATATATAGATGTGATGTACTTGGGCTTTGAGTAGATTCCTATGTCAGTTATCCATTGGCTTATGCCGCAGTGGTTTGCTCTTACAAGAAGTTAAAAATGTTTATTTTGGAGGAGCTGATGTGATGAATGCAACAAACATGAATAAAATATGAAAGATAAACATGAACAAAATTGTGTGACCTGGAGCCACACTACCCGAGTAGAAATGGCACCCACAGAATGTCTACATAGTAAGCAAGCAAAAACAATCACCTTAGCCTGCCTAACTGTGTGAAAGAGCATGGCAGCCATAATAACTCCATTCTGTGGCTGAGCAGGGCAACAGTTACCCCATCCAACCAGAGCTGCTGCACAGATCAGCAGGCAAGTCGGTGATTTCCAGGTCTTAGTGCTCCAAAAACCATCATTTCCAGGACCCACCTCTGGCTCACTGGGAATAACTCTAATTTAGAATAAAGGGAAAACTATCTCTTTGATAGTTGTGTTTCAAAATTCTCAGTCCAGTTGATAGGATGTCAGATTCCAAGTCAGAGGTCTATCTGGATTCTTGCACCCATCACTAACTGCCTGTGACCTGAGCCAGACGCATGCCTCTCTAAGATTATTCAATTTCTGTGTCTTGCAAAATTTAAGTTAACAATGACTCTTCCTTGCAGACATTTACTTCATTCAGATCAGAGACCTGGCCGCGTGTAAAGCCCTTCTGTGAGCTGCAAATAACCAGGGGCAACACCACCATCTTTGCTGTGACTTGGGGAAAGCAGTATTTATTCACACAGGAGCCACCCAAGTTGTCTACCTGAGGCAGAAGGTCTGTATCTATATTCCAGGGAGGAGAAGGAAAGAGAAAAAATTCAAAGTGAAGGACTGACTCTGCTTTGGGAAGGGTCTGTTTAATTTGAGTAAACTTCTGGCTTCCTCAACGCCGTGGCTTTGGGAATGACAATCAATCCTTTTTTAATCCTGCATCATTCCTTCAATCTGCAGTCATCCCCTTCCGTCCTCAGTCATCCCCTTCAGACCCAGTCATCCCCTTCAGACCCCAGTCAACCCTTCAATCCCTAGTCATCCCTTCAGACCCCAGTCAACCCTTCAATCCCTAGTCATCCCTTCAGACCCAGTCCTCTCTTCAGTCCCTAGTCATCCCTTCCATCCCTAGTCATCCCCTCCAGACACCAGTCGTCCCCTCCAGACCCCAGTCATCCCTTCAGACCTCAGTCATCCCTTCAGACCTCAGTCATCCCTTCAGACCCCAGTCATCCCCTCCAGACCCCAGTCATCCCCTCCAGACCCCAGTCATCCCTTCAGACTCCAGTCATCCCTTCAGACCTCAGTCATCCCTTCAGACCACAATTATTCCCTTCAATCCCTAGTCATCCCTTCAGTCCCCAGTCATCCCCTTCAGTCCCCAGTCATCCCCTTCAGTCCCCAGTCATCCATCCCCTTCAGTCCCCAGTCATCCCTTCAGACCCCAGTCATCCCCTTTCATCCTGATACATGCTCTGATGACAAATCTGAGCCCTCCCTCTGGGTTTGTTCCTTCTAAATCCATCACATTTATTTCCTTGACTTCCAACCAAGGTCTTTTGAATATTGTCTCCATCCTGGGTGAAGCTCTTTGTAAATCAAGATGTGACTAGCCAATATCCTCTTGTCTGATATTTTAGAAGCTCTGAAATAATCAATCATTCAGCCTTTGGTTCTATTTATTAATGCTTGGTCTCTACAGAAACAGCTACAAGTTTCGCAGTTTTAGAGCCTGGCTCCTCCTGGAACCACAGGTCATTTACGGCTTCTGAACTGGAAACCACAAACATCGCCCCCATTCTAGGATAACGCTTCTCCCTCTTGAAGAATGTTCTGGCCTTTCTCAGTGCACCATGAAACTCTGTCCTGCTTCTCGCTTCTAGACATAAACTGCACACATCTTATTCCAAAGTTTTTGGACCTGCCTCCCCTGCTAACTAATCTAAAAATTACAGTGGACACAGAATCAGCCTGACAGTGTGGGAGTATTGGCAGCTTCATGCTGCTGTGCCTGATGGACCCCAGTCTGTGATATGCATCAGAAGACCCAGACCTGTGCACCACATGAGAGCTACATGTGCTTGACTTGTTCAGTTTTCACACAAGACTTTAGTACAAAAGGATCCATATTTTATCATGCTTTTGCAGAAGAGAGCAAGGCACAGACAAGTGGGGTAACTCTGGAAAAGTAACACCATGGGGGTTCAAGCCTGGCCATCCTCTCTCCTTTGTTTATGCTTATCTCTTTTTCTTCGCTTATTTGTAATGATTGTCTCAATATTGCTGACTTGAATATTATCTTATTTACACCCAAGAAACTGAGCATCACTTGGAGTTCCAAAAACCGTCTTCACGTAGACAGCAGTTTGGGGTATAATTCTTCTTCACTTTCCTTCTTTTCTGAAATTTTAAATTGGTTTTACTTTGAGGTGGTCTCTTCTTATATAGCCCAGGCTGCTCTGGAACTCACTAGGGAGCCTGAGGTAGCCTTGAACTCAGAGCAATCCTCCTGCCTCTGCCTACCAAGTGTTGGCATGTGAGCCACCATGAACCCACTTGACTGTTAAAGCCCATATTCTTTAAATCGCAAGGCTCAAAAGGTGTGAGGAGCCTTTGTACATTCCTCAGGAAGTGGCCATGCTTAACAACAATGTCCAGGGTCCCCCTAGCTGGAAGATGGCAGGAGGTGCTGCATGGACTCTGAGCTAAGTAACACTGACTCTGAATGCTGGTTATCCTTTCTCTATTCTCCTTCACTATATCTGACATGACCTGGAGGAAGAGCCTCCTGTGCTGGGATCTGCAATGCCTGCCTTACCCTCTCTTGGGGATGCTGATAGAAGCCTGCAACCACAGGAGGCAGTACTGCCCAGAGAGCATGCAACAGCATGGGTTAGTCATGTGCTCTGACTTCATTCTCGTTTAATTCTCGTTGATGGAAAAATCTGACTGGTTATTTATGGCACTGACAGAAAGCGTCCTTTAAATAAATCGATTAAAATTAGAAAAAGCAGAACACGCTAAATATGTAAAACACAGGTGGTATCAACATATGGCTGTGTAATGAAAGTGATTTCATGGCCACTTAGAAATTATGGTGTTAATTGGCTTAGGGCAGGAAATATATGTTCGGGATTTCTGTGTCTTTGATACTAACAACTTCATAGATGATTAAAAAAAATCCAACCTTTTTATTTATGTCCACAAATGCAGAGCAGGAATTGCCTGGTACTGATCAGGTGATTGAAATCCAGGGTTTGGTTTGGGGATAAGCATCTTGCATTGCTATGAGCGTGTTTTTGTAGAAGCAGTCCTGCAAGACAAATGTTTGTAACTGCTCTTTTAACTTGGGCTGTAGTCCTGCGTGCATCTGCTGCCTCTTTCTCCTGACTGAGAAGTGGATCAGACCACCATTTCCTTGACTGAGGACCTGTCAAGAGGCATCATTGATGACTCTAACATAGGATGACACTTTTTTTTTTTTTTTTTGCAAGTGGTTGCAATAGCTGACTACATAAAAAGACATGGATGTGTAAAACCAAAGACCAGTGAGACACCAAGTGAACTATCATCACAGACCAGCCCAGTAACAACATACAAGTGTCATGGTCCTAGCATGGCTGGGGTTCTTAGGAACATTGTCAGGTCAGGAACAGGAACCAGAGACCATGGTTCTGCTTTCTTCCCAGGCTGGGACCATCCATGCTGGTTTCATGAATTCACTCAATGAACACTTATATATCTACTGTGCATTAGGATTTGACTAAGCTTTATATAAATAATATATAGAGATTTAAATATGCCAATCCCAGCTCTTGTCTGGTAGACTTAGGGGAGAAAGAATAATCCTTCTGTGTTTACAAAAGCTCATTTTAATTTAATTTAAATTTTGAGCAATTACAGCTCTCTTGCATTGTTTCCATTTGCCCCCTTTCTTGGAGAGTTTGTGCATTGAAATATAGCCATATTTCAAACTTACTCTTATTAACATGATCTTTGTGTCCATTCATGTAGTGTGCCTTCATATGTACTCTAGAAGCTTACGTCATTGAAGACTAAAGTCAAGTTCCTAGGAACTGGTGATGTCAAAGGTTCAAAGGTTAAGAGAAAATCACTTTCCAAGAACATGGGCAAAGGGATGAGCCTCACTCCCCATCACCCCAGATACAGACACCAGCTCCTGAAATCCTAGCCTCAGTTTTCCAAGGACAGAAGACCCTGAATGACTGTGTGGGGATGCTGGATCCTCTTAGGTGGCTGCAGTTACCATTGTGAATGTTGATTTGAATTCTTATCTTTACAAAGCTTCTGTAAATTTCAAAGCAGAATGACTTTGAACATGGTGAATTACTAAATCTCAGGGCACAATCTGCCTCACAGCACTGAACACAGGCACAGATCTCATTGACTTAAGATGTTAAGAAACCAGGAGTCGTGGTTAAGAGATTTTGATGCTCATGCAGATAACTTGAGCTTGGTTCCCAGTACCCACAAGGGATGGCTCTAACTCCATTCCTTGGTGATTTTGTACACACACACACACACACACACACACACACACACACACACACACACTAACTAAATGAATAAAAGCCTTAAGCTTAAAAGAAAAGATTAACAGGCACAAAGTGAAGTAAATATCTTAGTATAATATGCTTTTCTTTCACAGTTAGAGATTTGATTAATCCTTAAAAGAAAATATAATCAGAGACTTTTCCTTCCTTCCCTCTTTCAGGCCCAGACCCAATCCTAATTCTTAAACACTGTGGTGTCAGGGCATAAAGAGAATTTACTTTCCTGGACTTGTTAGGAGCAAGCTAAATTAAGATGACTCTCCTCAGCTGCAGATGGATTGTGCTCACCTAATAACTCCAGTGAGGCTTTATCTCCAAGGTGAAAGTGTCACTTAGGTTCCAGTAAAAAACCTATTTTCCAAGGCGTGTTGTTAATATATTTCACCTGAGGCAAAGTTGCTAAATAATTCCTCCTGCTATGAAAACAAGTCAGCCTATAATATACATTTTATCTAATCTTTTTTCCCCTAGCTCCTAAAGATTTTGGCAAGTGAAGTCTCATTGACATGACTCACTACAGTAGAAGAAAGCCGTACCTTATTACGATTGTACAGGATGGGTTTTAATTTTTTTCTCATTGCTTAATATTACTTTTTGAAAAAAATAACATATTCCAGTGACCATCAAACACACTGAGGGGCACTGTGACTGATTGCAATTTGTAGCCCTTCATGAGTTCTAACCAGTGACTCCAAGGTTTGCTTGGTACTTTTGGAGGAGGGCTGTTGACAGAGCCTTGCCCTCATGAGAAGTATTGCATGCTACAGCGTCACAGCAAGCTACAGATCTCTGCACCATCTGCTTTCGTTTATTTCAGTTCCCATCTACAGATTAAGCCAGGGTTACCAGCTTCTTTGGCATGTTCCTGGGTCTATGTCAGATCCAGAACTTACACACTGGCAGCAAAGTAGGCCAGAAACTAGTATATTGTCATCTTCTCTTACCTCCCAACCTCTGTCTAGCTCTCTTAATGTATGATATTAACCACCCCTTGAGCATGCCAGTTACTCCCTCTTTATACATTTACATCTCTCTCCTCTCATGAAGGCCTGAACTCTACAAAATTAATCAGAAAAAAAAATTGTAAAGTGTTAATGGGTCATGGTGGCTCACTCTTCCTAAAAATTTACATCCAAATCAGCTAAGATGTGCTGCAAAGGTCAAAAGACCCATACACACCAACACGCAAAGCAGAGAGAAGGACAGAAAACAACAGAGAGACACATAGACATGTACCCAGACAGATACACACAGAGGAAAGAGACACACAAATAGAGACAGGCACATGCAAAGGCACAGTAACACATACACAGAGAAAGTCTGGATATTCACAAAACACTGTACCAACTCTGTCAGTCTTGCAGAAAAAGAAAAAAAAACATTTAATCCCATTTGTAATCAAAGAAACACACACTAGACTGTTGAGATGTGATTCATCAAGTTGACAGTATGTTTTATTTTGTTTTAACATGGAGTTTGGGGAAAGTGAAGGGAAACATATAGACTGGTAAAAATAATTTCAGAGGAAATTTCAGCAATATATCTCAAAAGCACTGATAAATGAATTTGTCTCCTTTTATTGTAATTCTACATCTGAACACCAAGACTAGTAGTTACTTTGGGAAAGAGGAAAATACAATTTATCAGGGCCACAGGGCAACCTTTTTCATTCCCACATTGTGCAAAATTTTGACCAGAGAGGGTGAGGGGGGAAAGAATACTAGACATGGGGATCATTCATTACATTGTATCCTCAAGACTCTTGAGTGCTAAGACACAATACATAAAAAGTTAAAAGACTTTAATACAAACACCCTGTCAAGCAGGCCGAGACTGTAGCCTGAAGAAACAGAAATGAATGTGTACAAAATACAGTAGCAAGAATTTTAATCATAGCACTGGTTTGGTTTGGGAAAATAAAACTATGAACAGCCTAAAGGGACAGCCGGTTGAGAATGAAGGAGGACGTTATTTTTTCCTGTGATGTTCTGTCCATCCACAAAGGGCGCAGCCCACGACATCATTTGTGTTCTACCAGAACTTCATCTGGTCCTCCTATGCCGATCACAAGGACTTTATTGTCTTCCTATCCTAATTCTCTGGGATATTTCTGTGGCTTATGGGGGTAGAGGGAGCGCTCAGGAGCCCAGAGCACTTGCTGTGAAAGCAAGACGATGTGAGTTCACATCCCCAGCACCTACATAAAAGCAGAATGTGCCTATGTCGGAGTGGAGTGCAGTGGGCACAGGATGCTCTCAGGAGTTCCCTGAATAGCCAGCCTAGCTAAGGCAGCCAATGATGAGCTTCAAGTTCAGAAAGAGACACTAACCCATCTCCCCCCACCCAAAAAAAAAAGGAGGGACGATAATACCAGAAAATGACACTTGAGGGGTCCTTTGACCTACATACCCACCCATACATACACAACAAAAATAGATCAATAGATAGATAGATAGATAGATAGATAGATAGATAGATAGATAGACGGACAGACAGATAAAAGAGTGACAAAATGCTGGGGTTCAGCTGCATAGATGTATGAGGCGTACATATTATCCTAAACCTGTGATTAACAGGCTTCCATTAGAGAGTCTACAGGCACATGCAATCTGGTTTGGTCATTGAGACATCAAAAGGCTGTCAGGGACTCTTCCTACCCACTAAGACAGTCCTCTGAATCCTCGTCCCTCCTCTGACTGCTGCAGTGTAACATCAGAGAAGACAAATGGCCAAGCCTGTAAATCATGCCTGCTGAGAAGGTCACACTAACAGAGTCAGTTGCTGCCTGGAGAAGAAGCGTGTTTGAAGGATTGAAAGCCCCATCACCATGTCCAGGATTGTTGATAACAGAGGGTCAGCAAGAAATAAAAATAGAGTTAGCTGACCACTCCTGGGACGCTAGCAGGATGACATGCTCAAAGGCCTAAGTTTAGGAACTAGAGAGGCAAACAGAGCCCCCTCACCCAAGTACTGCCTACCTCCTCAGGAGCTCTGCAGCCAGAGGTGATAACCAGACACCGGCAAGGATGTCCATATGAAGGGTCTCAGCAGAAGTGAGAGAAGCCATCGGCTGTTGTGTATGGCTGAGCACCATGCACTGTGGCGGGGGGGGGAGGGTTGCTGCAGGAGCCACCTTCCCTGTGGGGGGTGAGTGGAAACTGGAGAAGCTGCTAGTACTGTGTAAGCTGAGCTCAGACGCCAGCAAGCATCTATTTTGGGAAGGAGGTGTGCAGGGGAGGTATGTGCCCTCTCAGACATGCCTGTCTCTCTAGTGCCCTCTCCTGGCAAGGTTGAGCATCAGGCCACCACACTGAAAAACTGTTCAAAAGGCCCAGGTGCATTTTCTCAATGCAGGTGACAGAGGCTGAATCTGAGGATAAAAGGAAATATACAAATCAATAGCACATTATTGAAACCACTCAATATTCTCTAAAGAGAGATGAGAATTATCTTAGTGAATATTGAGCCAAATATTCTAAACAAAATATATAGGTGTGTGTGGGTGTGTATAATTATAAACCCATAACATAAAACATATACACTCGTTATAGATGCTTCAGCATTATTTTTAATAGAAAGCAGAAAAATTATTAATTAAGATCAAAGGTGATGTGTGGATTTGATAACCATCTTGAATAAATACAGCGCAAAAAAAAAAATGTCAAAGGACTGAGAATCTCCAAAGTAATTATACAGGATAAAATGCAATGAGTTGTATCAAAGATTTCCCATTTGTGTTCATTATAATTACTGTTGAGATAAGCATTGGATGAAGCAAAGCCACGGGGATTTTAATACCTGGAAGTGATCTGGAGGTTGAAGTGTGGAATCAAGACCCACCCTAAGGAATGTGAGAAGGCTGCAGAGTGTCTGTCTATCCCAGATAACTTTTATCAGTCTCCTTCTGTAGCAGTGGGGTGTGTCCCTGTCAGAGAAAGGGGACTCTTGGGGACATAGGATCCAAAGAAAGGAGTTGATACGTCAGGCTTCTCAAAGGAACAAAATGATAGAATGAGTGTGTGTGTGTGTGTGTGTGTGTGTGTGTGTGTGTGTGTGTGTTATAAATAGGCATACATATGTATATATACACATATATACATATACATATATATAGGCCTACAGGCTGTGGTCCCAGTAGTCCAATAATGGATGCTTCCTGACAGAAAGGCCAAGGCCAAGGCTCAGTTGTTCTCACGCCTGAGGCAGGGTGTGTCACCAGCCCCAATCTAATGCTAGAGTCCTAGAATTCCTGAAGATGTGCTGTCTTCAGTCTATATTGGAATCCCGAAGAAGCAGGTTCTAACACCAACAAAGGAACACCTCATCAGCAGGATAGATGAACTTGCCAGCAAGAGTGAGAACAGGCAGGCTGAAAAGCAAAACCTCCCCCTCTTCCACGTCCTTTTACGTGAGCTGCCACCAGAAGATGAAGCCCAGATTTAGAGTGTGTCTTCCAATAACCCAGACCTAAGGTGGGTCTTCTCGCTTCAAAGGATCCAAGCAAGAAAGTCCTTCACAGGCATACCCAGCTCTTGGGTTTTAGTTGATTCCGGATGTAGCCATACACAACCAACCAAGATCAGTCATCACTGGTGGCATTGCCCATGTTGGATGGAAGATTCCAAGTCGCATACTCCCCAGGCTCCTCTGGATTTCCTGCCTCCTTAGGCATTAACTGAAGAAATGACCCCTTTGAGTGCGGGAGTGGCCACTGGGCATAGCAGCCCATGTATTAGTAAAGTCCACTCCTGCTTCTCTCTGGAAAAGAGGAGAATCAATGAACAATTCACCCTGGATGGGAGTCTCCTGTAGGCCATGAGCATCATAAAATGAACCTGCCGCGGCAAGAGGCAACGAGTACTTTGGACTCCAGAATGTGTGCCACACCATCTGTGCGAAGCCCTTCACAATGCTTCCTACAAGGAAATCTGTGTTCCTGGGGCTTCCATTTAATCATACATTAAGCAGGAATCCTCAAGTCAATGGCAGCTTCAGAGTGATGGATAGATTACCCAGGGATGTGTCAGAGGCTCTACAAATTAACATATCATGTGCCTTCCAGACACAAATCATTGGAATGATGGCTTCCTCGAGCGTGGCCCATCTGTGGAAGGTTTCTACAAGGATAAAGACAATTATCTTTTCTTATTATGTAAACACATATTCATTTGAATACTGCTACCCTTTGCTTTCTGTTGCTGGGATTAAAAACACTCTAACCAAAAGCAACTTGTTAGGGAAAGGAATATCTGGTTTCTGTTTCAGACAACAGGGTATCTTTGAGGGAAATCAAGAGAGGAATTGAATGAGACAGCAGAAGATAAGGCATAGTGCCACACCAGCATTCAATGAAAGACCCTACTCAACAATATCAATAAACTGTAGGGAACAGGTCGGGCTCTATCTTCTGACAGACTTGATTGATCTCTGCTTGGTCAAAATCCTAAATGTCCTTCCCAGAGGGCATGGAGTTCTCTGAAAACTCCTTATCAAGCAGCTATGTATGGACATATAACAAATATGCCACAAGAATGATCCAAAGGTAACCATCCCTTGCCAGTTGGCAGTCATAAGTCCATCTGCAATCAGAGTCCCAACATTGTACTTCAAGTAACTTATTTCTTTTTGCATCGTGTGTGGGTGCATGTGTGTGTGTGTGTGTGTGTGTGTGTGTGTGTGTGTGTGTGTGTGTGCATGCCCATCACATGTTGAAGTTGAAGACAGCTTTCAGGAGCCAGTTCCATTCTTCCATCATGAAAGTCCCAGGACCAGACTTAGGTCTTCAGGCTCAGCAGCAAATTTACCTTTACTCGGTGAGCCATCTCCCCATCTCCCCAGCCCTTAATTCCTTTTCACGTGTGTTTGCTTATTTTGTCTGCAGCTTTTTATCCAAGGAAAATGCATACCCCTGACTCAAACGCTTTCCCCCACTCCCATCAGAAAGTCTTGGCCTGCTCAATGGGGACAAGCCAGAGTTGACCTCAAAGAAAAGCTGAGATGAGTGATGGAATGACAAGAAGATGAGAGAGCCAACAGCTCTAGCTGTCTTCTGGGATCGAAGCACTGATATGTGCACAGCCAAAGGCATGCACACCATCTTTCCTAATTCCAGGGACAGAAAATGTTATTTCCTTTGCTGACATTAACCCAACTTTGTACAGCAAAACAACCATGCCTCCCCTTTCCCTTTGGGACTGGATATTAGTCATTCAGATGCTTGGTGGTCTGAGTAAGAGGTCCTACAGGAGTTGACTCAGGCTTACCACGCTTCCTGTTCTGGAGATGAGACGATGGTTATTGGTTCCAGGATCTACCCTATGTCATCCTGTGACAGTCAAGGCACTGTCTGATCTGAGTCATCATTTCCTCTAAGATTAAACCCTCAAAGGATGGATGGTCAGATAACTCATTATAACCTTACAATCCTGCCTGTCACAGGTTTCCCAGGCTCAGGGGTTAACGTTGGAAATAGGGTAGATCTTCTATTGTTTTCTCCAAACCAAAACCCTTTTACAGGAGGATTCTCACTGCTTGTCTGTTTGCTTTTAGTATGCCAAAGCTTGTTTCATTCCAGCTATGGCCCTCTTATACCTCAAGAAGCATGCCTCACTCCTCAGTATACATTCCCACTCCATCCACCCAGCCGTTACTCTAGGGGCTGGATTGGTAACTGGAGGTAAGCCAAGGATCCCTCCCTAAAGATCTCTGAACTTAAAGTAATAAAACTCATATTCTTTGCTCCTACTCCAAAGAAAGGGAAATCCGTGTGTGTGTGTGTGTGTGTGTGTGTGTGTGTGTACATACATATCCTCCTGTCTATGTGGGTTTGAATCACCTTGCCATCTCTAGGAAACAGTACCAACTCACTTTTACTTCCAGGTCATACTCTGAGGCTGCACACAGAAGCTAAATGCTCAGCTCATCCCCACTGAGGGCAGTAAATACTAAAAAGAATAAAGGGGCATGCCTTTAATCCCAGCACTCGGGAGGCAGAGCCAGGCGGATCTTTGTGAGTTCCAGGCCAGCCTAGGCTACCAAGTGAGTTCCAGGAAAGGTGCAAAGCTACACAGAGAAACCCTGTCTCGGGAAAAAAAGAAAAAGAAAAGAATAAAGAGAGGTTGATGCCACACATCTATACTTCTTGGGCAGGAGAGATGTGCTCAAGCAAATTGGTTTTCGTTTGCACATTCCCACACTGGAGCAAATGTCAAATGCATTTCCTCCACCCCTCAATTCCATAGCTGTCCCCACATGCGTTGCATTCCAATCTTTGTCGTCAAGTCTTGGAACTATGGGCCCATTAGCCCAGATGGCCTGCTATAACTCTATTAGGGATTCATGTTTTATTCAGCCTAGAAATCTGGGCACATTGATTTAACTTTAAGTAGTACATTATGTGATTAGACAAGATGTTTACCTTTTCTTTAATTTGTGGGCTTTGTGTGCCTAACAGACCTTGGACACGGAAATCCTATAGATGGGTACAAATCTCTAATTTTCAGTGAACTGATGCATAAGGCAGATCAAAGATAGCTCCTACTGATTCAACCTGAAGGGATACTATCTTCAGCTGGGGAAGGACTTTGAAACAAAACCATCAAAAGCAACTGTTCCAGGAAGGAATTCGTCTGATTGCAATCCAGCATCGGTGATTGCTCCTTGGAGGCTTTTCTAGAGAGATTCTCAGGGTTGCATTTTCATTGACTATAACACAGAAGAACCACTGTCTGCCAGTTTTCCTCGTAAAACTATTGTTTGGGGCTGTGGAGATGGCTCAGAAGCTAAGAGCACTGGCTGCTCTTGCAGAGGCCCGAGACTCAGTTCTCAGCACCCACATGGAGGCTCACAACCACCTGTAACTCCAGTTTTAGGGGATTCCAGTGCCCTCTTCTGGCCTCCTTGGGCATAAGACACACACACACACACACACACACACACACACACACACACACACACGGTACACAGATATACATGCAGGTAAAATGCCCATACATAAGTTTTAAAAATTAAATATAGTTTTGCCAAATCACCAGGTCCTTCCATCATCTACATGATGCAAAGAACCACCATCTCCACCTCCAATTTAATTGGGGGGGGGAGGAGAGGGGTGGTGTGGTGGGTAAAGCATTTGCCATGCAAGAGTGAGGACCTGAGTCCCAATTCCTGGAACAGATGCAGTAACATACCTCTATAATCCCCGTGTTCCTATGCCAGGTGGAGGATGGAAACAGGAGAATCCCTGGACGTGTGGGACGTGCAGGGCACATGACCTAGGGTATGCAGGTGTGGAAAAACAGACCCTGACTCAAACAAGGTGAAGACTGACAGCTGAGGTCACCCTCTGACTTCCATGGGTCATGTGGTAAGTGCATGCTCACATACACACCTGATTTAAAAAAAAAAAAAAAAAAAAAAAAAAAAAAAAAAAAAACAGCTGAGGGCTGTTCACAAAGCCCTACATCCCATCCTCAGCACTGCCTAACGTAAGTGTGGTGGTATCTTCTTCTAATTCCAGGACTCGAAAAATGGAGCAGACAGACATCAGAAGTCCATTGGGTAGAGAGGAAGTTTTTTAGGGGGAGGAGGGTTTTCGAGACAGGGTTTCTCTGTGTAGCTTTGGGCCTTTCCTGGATCTCACTGTGTAGACCAGGCTGGCCTCGAACTCACCAAGATCCACCTGGGATTAGAGGTATGTTCCACCACCGCCCAGCAGGTATAGAGGAATTTTGAGGCCAGTGTGGAATACATGAGACCCTGTATTCAAAAATAAATAAATAAATGAAAACTTATGGTTTACTGTCTTTCATATATTTTGTTGCCTATGAGTGACTTGAAACACAAAATCCAACAGAACACACATCCTGGCATAAGGTCAACTCAAACTCAGGACCCACTTCCACCGGGAGCTAAAAACCCTCAGAGCCTTTTCCTCATTGTCCATAAACTCGAGATGAGTCTCCTTTTGTGCTTTATGAGGGATGAGGAAGCAAAGAGGGGATGGTGGGGAACTGTTTAAAAATCTCTCCTACTATGCCGGGCGGTGGTGTCACACGCCTTTAATCCCAGTACTCGGGAGGCAGAGGCAGGCGGATCTCTGTGAGTTCGAGGCCAGCCTGGTCTCCAAAGCGAGTTCCAGGAAAGGTGCAAAGCTATATTGAGAAACCATGTCTCAAAAATTTCAAAAAAAAAAAAAATCCCTCCTACTAGGAAAAATGAGATGAATCTTCCGGATAATGTGGCCTTGGGACTTGGCTGTAGGAGACAGAAAGGTTGGGATTTACCCTCTTCTCTCAGGAGGATGGTCATGTGATGACAGACAGTTGCCATGGCCTCCGTGTGCAGCCAGACAATGCTACCTATGTATACAAAGCCAGATCCTCCTTGACATTCTAAATATCATCCAGGGTCATGGAAAGTCTTGTGGGTAAAGTAATTGGGCCCCAAACTACCGTAGTCAGTAACAGCAAACTGAAGCCGGAGATGCCACGTGCCAACTGCCCTATCCCTCACCTCCCATCTCACCTGAGAAGCACTGGGATTTCAGATGTGTGCTATCACGTCTGGCTTTATGTCGGTTCTGGGGAACCAAACTCACATCCTCATGTTTGCAGAGCCAATGTTTTGCTTATTGGATCACTCTCCCAGGCTGTCTACTGTAGAAATGCCACCAAGCCTCTGAGTAAATAGTTCTTGTTTTATTCCATGACGACCTCAAAGTGTAAGGACAGTGAGACTGCCTGGTTGGGTACTCCAAAGAGGAACAGCAAAGTACAACCTCAAGTAAAATAATAATAATAATAATAATAATAATAATAATAATAATAATAAATTAAAAATAGAGGTTTCATCATAGATATGTCTTTGCAAACAAGGTGTGTGCAAAGTTCACTTCTATCCAGTTTGAAACACCTACCAACGGCCTTGGGACTCAGCCCCATGGATGGAGGGAGCCCGCTGTATTTGTCATTCGGGGTCTGGGAGCATCTTTGCTTCCAGATGACCATGTGGAAGAGCCTGGTTAATGAAAACAGCCGTTCTCAAACTGAAAGCCCAAATAGTCAGACACTGGGAAATCAATGATTTAATTTGAAAAAATAAAATCATTCGGAGTTCAGGAAGCGTGGCCTGAGAAGCCGTGAGAAGCAGAAGACACTTCAGTTGGCTTATTTACCCGGGCATGCTGGTCTTTGGGAAAGCGAACAGGACACTTGAGGGAGGCAGAGAAATTACAAGAAAGTAGCTCTGTGCTGTCTGAATCGTTTTTTTCTTATCGAGATGGCTTAGACCGTAAGTGGTGGTGTGATTTCAATGGCAAATTAAATCCAAACAGCAATTTAGGTGGTGTAGATAGAAAAGGCAGAAAAAGAGCTGGGAGCAGAAGAAAGCTGATCATTTTCCACTGGCTGCCCACGCACTTGACAATGGAAATGGGAGACTCCCCTTTTTAATAAGCATCGAGCGAGGGCTCTGTGTGGTCCCTTGCTTTGTAGCCCTTGTGCAGTTCTCAGAACTAACACGATTGGTATTTCTCCCAGCTACTGATGCCAGGAATATCTTCTTCGCTGTGTAAGTGATAGGTATCAATAATTTTTAAAAAGCCTTGAAATAACTGAATTCCTTGCATGTACTCCTTGAAAAACATGATTTAATATGGAGATTTTACTCTCCTTTCTGCCTCTATGGATGCAAATATCCTGGATGGAAAAGAAAATGATTTCAGAGTTCTCATTACGATGTTCTTTGTGTACCCCTTAATTCTTAATATAAAGAGATTCATATTTAGTCATTTGCAGTGCGTTGGGGGAAAATGAGAGCACGTTTTAATCTCTGAAAGGCAATAACTTCAAACGTCTCAGATCTTACTTGAAACAAGTCACTCTGTAGAAATTCAAAAGCAAGAGGGGGGAGAAATCAAAGAAATGAAAGTGTCTCTGAAACAAACAGCTTGGCTGTGCACATGGCGCTGTGTTCAGTGGGAAACTGGTGCATCTATTAACATGATGGGTGAAAGCATACGCCCAGGACTTCCAGCTTCTGCTCTGCCTCTACCATCCAGGGAACCTGGGACATAGCACTACTCTGTGCACCCCTGTCCCTATCTGGAAGATGCAATCCTTAGAGTATTGCTCCCAAGGTACAATGAGGTAAGATGGATGTACATGTAAGATGCATGAAGCACCAAGGTCCTAGCCTGGACGTCAGTCCATCCGTCCATACACGCAGGCATGGAAGCAATTACATGAAGGGCCGTCTCAGATGCTCCATTCACACAGCCTATCACTTAAGGTGCCTGAGACTGGGCAAAAGCTCAAATCAACCCACCCCTAAACCTCACCCCCTTTCTGCAATTAATGGACAGTATTCAACTCTTTGGGATCCTCACCTATACCTAGCCTCACTTATGTCCCTGCATCCTGGATGGGCTCCACTACAAAAAAAATGAGGTGTCCAGGAGATCTGGGGAGGGAAGGCCCACTGAGGTGGTGTGGAGCTCCATACTTAGCTTGGGTCAGAAACTGTAGCACCTTTGAGATTGAGACAAGAAAATCATTGTGACCCCTCCCCCCTAGCATCTTTCTATAGCACCTTTCTATCTCCTTGTCTTTAGATCTCTTTCATTGAAGGAAGCTGGCTGCTATGTCATGGTGTCTTAGTTGGGATTTCCATCATTGTGAGAAACCGCCATGCCCAAAAGCAACTTGGGAAGGAAAGGATTTGTTTCTCTTATATCTCCGTATCACGGTCCATCATAGAGGGAAGTCAGAGAAGGAACCCGGAAGCAGGAACTAAGACAAAGACCATGGAGGAGTGCTGCCTACTACTGGCTTGCTCCTCATGGTTTGCTCAGGCTGTTTTCTTATACACTCCAAGACTACCTGCCCAGGGATGGCACCACCCATAGTATGCTGAGCCCTCCCACATCAAAATGACCTGCAGGCCTACCTATAGGCCATTCTGAGGGAACATATTTCTCAGTAGAGGTTCTTTATTCCCCTAAATGTCAAGTTGACCACTGAAGCTTACTGTGACAAGGGGCAATTGTCATTTTGCACTCATTTGTGGTTCTCTCTCTCTCTCTCTCTCTCTCTCTCTCTCTCTCTCTCTCTGTGTGTGTGTGTGTGTGTGTGTGTGTGTGTGTGTGTGTGTGTGTGCGCGCTCGCGCGCGCGCGCGCGCCATGGAACATGTGTGAAGGTCAGAGAACACCTTTATGGAATCTCTTTCAACTTAAAGTGGCCATCAGGTTTGTGCAGGCCTGCTTCTCCATCTCATCAGCCCTATCTGCCATTGCTTTGTCTTTCTGGTACTCAAGACAGAAGTCCTTCCGTAGATGGAAATACCTCATTTGCCTGGCTAACTGGCAACGTTTCATTTCATGTCTGTAGTGGAACCTGCATAGAAATGGACCACACACCTAAGTCTGTTCCATCTGTCTAGTCCTGGTGAAATGGCTGGGAAGACACACTATCTCCACTGGCTGTGGAGCTGAGGTGTTAATGACCCCCTACCCCTGCCAAGGTCACTGCACAAAGGAGGCTGCTAAGGATAGCTGACCAAGCAGAAGCAGCCTTGCAGAATACAGAACAACCAGGTCCCAGGAAAGTCAGTCCAACTCTGGGGCTCACTTGACAAGTCCTTCTTACCTACGTGGTCCAACCGATCCCTTGTTTGGCTTACGTAAGGCTTGAGCTTTCGTTGTGTAGGGCTCTTAGAGCCTAATTAATGTAGAGATGCCAAACAGATCCGACAGATGCTCCTCCTTGTTATTCCTTCTCATCTGGAATCTTCTGTGATGCTTTGGCTCAGCTCATGTCACTCAAAGCATCCTCTCCAGGGATACCTTTCAGAACACATGCCATCTGCCAATCTCACCATGTCCGCAAAGCCGACCCTTCAGGATTCCTTGGTCACTGAACTCTTCCCAGCTGTTCTGCCTTAACTCAGGCTACACTACAAGAAGGCTATTTCAAAGCCAATGCTTCAAAGCAAACAGTAGGATAACTTTAAATTTCCATGTGACAACTCAGCCATGGAGAGACGCATGGCCCTTAAGCACTCATAAGCCAGACTCAGAAACAAAGTGCTTCCTTGGGGCAGGAAAGACTTGGACACACTAACATATTTTCACTAGGCTTTTAGCATCTCATTACTGCCCTGTCTAGCTGAAGTCAGAAGCCCAGACATTTAATTAGTTCAAAGATGAGTTTCTGGCTCCCTCTTGGTACCAGTATCATCTTATTCGTGTTTCCTTTGTAGAAGGAAAAGAGTTAAATACCATCTCATATCACATAGCAGGCTTCTGAGACCCAGGAAGCCAATCATTTATGGGCAAACAATATAATTACAAAGGCATGAAAGCGTAAATACACCAGTACATAAGAGAGACATACAAAGATTAACAGTCTACAAATCTATTGTTTTTCACATCTCCTGTGAAGACTTTGGAAGTCTCTTGGCTCTTTGCCAAGAAAATGTGACTTTCTGTTGATGTGGCTGAAAACCAGTCATCACAAATATCAGAAAAGCTGGGCTCAGAGATAGCTTGGTACAGCGAGCACTTCTTATACACATGTGAAGACTGGAGCTCGGGTCCCTGACACCCATGTCAATGCCAGGTGGACCTGCAGACACCTGTAATTCAAGTGTTCGGGGAGCAGCTTCCTAGGACAAGCTAATGAATCAGAGTAGCCTGATCAATGAGCTCTGGGTTCAGCTGAGAGACCCTGACTCAATGTATAAACCAGGGAGCAATGGAGGACAATTACGGGCATGCCCACACAAACATGTGTGCCTATACACATTAACACTCATAAACACACATATCACATAGTGGTGGTTTGAAAAATATGGACCCCAAAGGGAATGGCACTCTTAAGAGGTGTGGCCTTGTTGGAGTAGGTGTGGTCTTGTTGAAGGAAGTGTGTCACTATGGAGACAGGCTTTGGGGTCTCATATATGTTCAAGATACCACTCAGTGTCTGAGACCACTTGCTGTTGCCTGTGAGTCAAGATACAGGACTCTCAGCTACTTTTCCAGCACCATGTCTGCCTACATGCCACCATGTCACACCATGATGATAATGGACTAAATCTCTGAAAATGTAAGCCACCCCAATTAAATGCTTTTCCTTTATCAGAGCTGCCATGGTCATGGTGTCTTTTTCACAGCAATAGAACCCCTAACTATGACACACATGTACATATAAATTAAGAAGGGAGGGAGGGAGGGAGGGAGGCTCATCTGCCAGCTGACCTCTCTGTTAGGAAGCTATAAGAATGACATCCTTTCATCCACAAGATCCTATCACAAGAAAAAACAACAGCACACAAGCTGAGAGGTCAGCTCAGGGGCTCTGCTAAGGCAAGAGTCTGGATCCAACATCCACCAGCTGCGTGCATGTGAGGAAACTCCATGCCTTCTTAATCCCTCTGAGTCCTCATCCACAAAACACAGACATTAACATTCCCTTCCTTGAACTACTGTAAATAGCACAGATAAGTCAATACTGTTAATGTACTTCTGAAAATGGCTGGCCAATAAGAAAAGTCTGTATAAGAACCACTGAGGGTAGAGGCCATATGCATTCCATCACTGTATCTCTCTAAGCGCTTAGCCAGTCAGCATGTGGGATGTGTGTGTTTATAACTGTTCGAATGTGTATGGGCATACATGTTTGTGTGGGCATGCGCTGCATTTGTATGTACGTGTGGAGACCCAATATGGACATTGGGAGTTATCCTGGATTATTTCCTGGATGATGTATTGAGTCAGGGTCTCTCAGATGAAAACAGAGCTCATTGATTAGGCTACTCTGGCTGCTCAGCTTATCCTAGGCAGCCCCTGTCTATCTCCTGAGCACTTGAATTACAGGTACTTGGCAGGACCACTTAATTTCATCAAAACTTGCTCCACAACAATATATGGATTAAAAGTAGGTTTAAAAAACAAACATGACCGTTAAATTTGACTTTGGTGAAAGCAGAAAATGGATCTTAGTATGCATCATGCAAGATTTATAACTGGAAAAAAAAACACGTTTTCTAAAATTTGAACTTTGCTGGGTGTTGGGAGCTTCTTGTTTTATCTGGAAACTATAAAAGTCTAGATGCCACATGTGGTTTGTACTACTTTTTCTTTTCTTTTCTTTTCTTTTCCTTTTTAGTCAAAATTTCATTTTATGAGTCCTGAAATAGGTCACACCAAAAGGCAGCTTCTCTGAGGATGCTCTTTTATGAAATTAGGTCTCACAAAATTGTGATTTCTTCCCTTTCTCTACTCTTTGATCAAAGCTGTGTCTGGTTTGTGGTATGCCCATCTTCAGAACTCTCCACATTGGGTAGTGGGCCAATCAGGTGACATCTACCATCAGAAATCACCTGGATTTTGATTTCTATCTTAAAGGTCCTGTGATTGGCTGCATATTGTGTGCTGCTGGCATTGAGAGCAGGCAAAAGGACCCTTGAGATAGAACTCTCTCTTGCTGCTGCTATTTTCATGAAATTAGTTACTAATTTGGACTCCAGATATTTACCTTAGCATCTACAGGGGGACAGACGGTGCTGAGGATCCCATGTGGTCATCGGGACCCTTCAGGACTCAGCCGCAAGAGTGGCTTCAGGCAGTGTGTAAAGGGCTTGCAGGACTGTTAACACATGTTGAGTTGTTAAAAGCTTTTTCTCTCATTGTGTGGCATGCACATGAGTGTCTGTGCTTGTTCACATGTGTGGGTGCACCTGTACATGCTGGTGGTTGTGCACATGTGAGCATGCATGTGGGGGATCTGGGGTCGACTTTAGGAATCTTTTTGGATCACTGCTCACTTTACTCATTGAAGCAAGGTCTTTCAGTTGAAGGCAGAGCTTGTCAATATAGCTGTCCTAGCTAGCCACATTGCTCTGGAAATCCTCTGTCTCCACAACCCATACATGTGTGTTCAGGCACGCACATGGGCATGCACACATATGTACACACATATAGGACGATCCCAGACAAATAGAACACCAAGGTTACATTCAAATATTGTGGATGTCACCTACTTAGAGATTTAAGTCTATCAAGGGGTTAGGGAAATAACTCAGTTGGTAAAGTTCTTATCTCTCAAGTGTTCAGAATCCAATAACCCATGTAAAAATCCAGGCAGGGAACTGGAGAGATGGCTCAGCAGTTAAAAGCACTGGCTACTTTTCAAGAGGACTCAGGGTCAATTCCCAGCACCCACAAGTTGGCTCATGGTCATAGGTAACTCCAGTCCCAAGGGTTCTGATATCCTTTTCTATTCTCTGAGGATACCAGGCTCACACATGGAGAACACACATACACACAGACAAAACTCATGCACACAAAATATTTTTTAAAAGCTAAGCACAAGGGTTTGTGCCTATAATCCCAGTGCTGTGAGACAGGAGACAGAGACAGAAGTGTCCCTGAACTAACTGGCCTACTTAGTGTAGTTTGAGTCCAATGAGAGACTCTGCCTCAAACAACAGGTTAAAGACACTTGAGGAATAGCACTTGAGATCATCCTCTGACTTCCATGCCCACATGCACATATACCTACATACATGAATGCATGCGCGCGCACACACACACACACACACACACAGAGACAGAGACAGACAGACAGAGAGACAGAGAGAGACAGAGAGAGACAGAGAGAGAGCAACATAGACAACTGATGTCAGAATATGTTGTTAGCCTGGCGGCGGTGGTGCACACCTTTAGTCCCAGCACTCGGGAGGCAGAGGCAGGCAGACCTCTGTGAGTTCGAGGCCAGCCTGGTCTACAGAATGAGTCCCAGGACAGCCAAGGCTGTTATACAGTGAAACTCCATCTTAAAACACCAAAGGCAAAAAAAAAAAATGTTATGTGCAACCAGAATATGTTGTTGACTGTTGACCAGCACAGTGTTTTGATGTAACCCATTTTCAGTCAGCCCCACTCCTGTGTAATAAGTGGTAGATTACTGCAAGATACACTCAATGAGATGCTTTACTTGTGTTATGAGAACCTTCCAGAATATGAGAGATCCCTGAAACACCCATTCCAGTTACAACCATGCATACATCTCCATCTTCAGAAGGAGCTACTGACTTGAGCAACGCCGCACATGTTTGTGACAAAGAGTAAGATGTCTTTTTTTTCTTTATTCATAAGATCTTTGTGAGCATATACGATGAAACTAATCATATCCACCCCCAAGTACCCTCCCCATTTTCCCTGTAATCTCCCCCAACGTGTCCAACTCCCAACTTCATGTCTTTTGTTTTGGAACCTACTGAATCCAGTTAGTGCTGCCTGTCTGTGCACAGGTGTGAGGTCATCCACCAGAGCGTGGGAATCCTACTAGTGGCCACACTTCCAACTGCCAATAAGTAAGGAGTTGGGGGAAGCTAGAGGGCTCCTCCCCCTTCTCTGTGCTGAAGTTCTGACTTCACTCTGTGCAGGTAACCCAAGCTGCTGTGAATTCATGAGAGCAGTGACCCCACAATGTTCTAAAGACAGCATTTTACAGCACCCAGACTGAAGTGTTACTTTTAATAAAATATTAATAGAGCAGTAATTTTAATATTTTGATTTCCCGTTAAATATCTCAGTCTCTCTCTCTCTCTGTCTCTCTCTGTCTCTCTCTGTCTCTCTCTGTCTCTCTCTGTCTCTCTCTCTCTCTCTCTCTCTCTCTCTCTCTCTCTCTGTACAAATGCACTCCAAACACTTGCATTTGTTGGCGGGCTTGTTTGCTCATTTGTTGAGACAAAAAAATCTAACCCTGTTGCAGAGGTTGACAATCCTCCTGCCTCAGTCTCCTGAGTCCTGGTATTACAGACGTGCACCATTGGACCTGGCTTTAATAAATCCTAGGTGTTTTTTTTCTCATTGAAATTATTTTTAAATCAATCCCAGACAGTAGGGGGAAAAAGTCAAAATTTTGAATCAACTCACAAAACATTTTAGATTCACCAGCTTTTAATAATAGAGTTATAGCATCAATAATGTATCTTATCACTGTCATATCTGGTTTAATTAGAATTTTCTGAAAGACAGGGTGTAGAAGAACTATGTTAGCATCATTACCCAAATAAAAGTTCAAGTAGAAGATTGAAAAATGGCTCAGCAGTTAAGGGCACTTACTGCTCTTATAGAGGAGCTGAGTTCTGCCTTTAACATGCACATCACCAAAGGATTCAACACTCTCTTCTAGACTTCACACACACACACACACACACACACACACACACACACACACACACACACTTGTGCACAGTTAAAAATAAAATACATCTTAATGCCAGGCAGTGGTGGCGCATGCCTTTAATCCCAGCACTCTGGGAGGCAGAGGCAGGTGGATCTCTGTGAGTTCAAGGCCAGCCTGGTCTACAGAGCGAGATCCAGGAAAGGCGCAAAGCTACACAGAGAAATCCTGTCTTGATTAAAAAAAAAATACATCTTAAAAGTATAAGAATGCAACCATTTCAATATAGTAAACTCTATTAATATCAGTCAGTTTCATAAGACTTAACAAACTCCTATTCTTCAGAAAGAGATCCTGAGAGATAAAGGAAGTGTGATTAAAAGGCTGAACAGCAGGCGACAGCAGATGAAGTCCCCCCACACTTTAAGCAGTCTTTGTTCACCAACATGTGTTCTGCGGACCCCACACACCCACCACAGAGCTACCCTTGAAGGCTGACACAGCAAAGCCCCTGCACTGGTTGTCCCAGATGGGAGCTCAAAGGAAAGTGACTTTCTTTGCAATGGCAGTTATTGAAACCTGGCCAAATTTATGATGTTCTGATTAGTTTTGTTTCCAACAGAGAATGTCCCCTTTAGCCTGCCTTCTGTATTTCCGCTGCCTTTACAGCTTGCAACGGCAATGGCTCTTAAATCCCCAGCCCAGCTTCTACTCACGTTTGGCAGGGTTCATTTAAATCAAATCTTGGCACAGAGGTTTCCAGAATCCAGGCCAGGTGGGAGGCAGAGTCTTTCCTCCAGCTCTTCATTTTGTATCGATCTGAGCTGATGTCTTAGAAGCATATTTATGTTCATTTATAATTACCAGTTACCATCCTGGCTTTGTGTTTGCCAAAGGCCCATATTGTCTTTGATGCTCCAAGCACATGATGCTTGGAGGCAGACAGCAACACAAAAGCATCCCCCTTCCTTGGTGTTGGCAATGAGTTTAGCTTTTGAGCTCTGGATGACAAACAAAACACATGAGGAATGGAATAAAATCAAAGGAATATGTGTGAACCAGAATGTTTACAGAGCCGTCCGGCAAGATGACTTGAGCAACATCTATGACCACCTAAAATCATCTGAACAATATAAGAAGTTAACCTTATACTCTAGGATCACAATAGATCTCCAGATTCAGCATTCCCTAAGAAGAAATATTTCTGTAGTAAAAAATTCAGTTTTTCCCAAAGAGATACCTGGAAGACTTGGGTTCCTGTGAGCATCTCTCACAGAAACATCCATGAGTTGTCTGGCAGCCATCATGCATTTGCCTCCTGGACTCCAGAAATCTCATACATGAGGACCTGACACAGGCCAGTAAGCCATTTCTTTGTGGAAGCTGGAAGGACAGAAAAGGGTTCAGCTTTGGCCTCTTTGCCTCTTTTTTAGGAAGAGATGTCCACTCACGCAGCACTGGTGAACATTTCCCCCACAAGAGCACGAAAATGTAAGCGGGAGGGAAATGCAAATAAATCAAAGATGATTGACAGAGAAAACTTCCCACAGACCCTCAGCTTCCACTCTGGTTACTGCTTCCCTGAGCTTGGGTCCCACAAGATTGCTGTTATCACCGTGAATCCCTCCTGTGGCCTAGCTAGCCTCAATGTCTTTCCAAAATCGGAAAAGTGCCAACCAAAGGGTGAAGAAGAAATAAGCCAACATCCTGCATTCTGAGCTCACTGGAAGAGTTGCTGAGCAGAAGGCACCACGAGCTTGCCTTAAGGAAGGGAGAAAATTATAGCAAATTCAAACAAAGCACATACCCAGCCTCTGAATTAGGTCAAGTAGTGATACCAGGGGAAGTGATGCGCTCAGATTCTGGTCTCCAACATGGATGCTGATTGACAGCATGCTATCAGTTTTGCTAGAGGTAGAAGGAAGAAATTCATCTGGGGAAGAGGGGGATCCCCTCTTTCAGAGGTGGGGATGAAGAAGATACGAGAGATATAAAGGTGTGAAGATGGATGCTGGAGAGACGGAGAGATGGAAAGATGGTAAGATGGGACCTCCTAGAGGATGCAGGACTTAGCTACAGAAGGAAGATAGGCAAAAGGGAACGTAAAACAAGAGCATCAATGGAGAGAAGATAACTCTACCTGGGCAGAAGGAGGCAAGCACTTAGCAGAGAAAAAGTAAACATGATAAGAAATGGAGGAAAGACATGAAGTTCAAGGACAGACAGACAAAGATGAGGAAAACATCATTAAACAGAAACACATCTACAAACAGACAGACATTAGCAAAGGAGCACTTTAAACAGCAACAGGCAGATGGAGACCGATTAACAGGAAGGAAGCCGGATCCCGTGATGCCAACATGTGATTCCAGCTACTTAGGAAGCTGAGGCAGGGGGATCACCAGTTCAAGGTCAGCCTGGGCAACACATGTACAAGATGAGCACCAGCAACTTAGATTCCGACTCAAAATTTAAAGTGAAAAGTGTGCCATGAGGGAGGGGAGGTTGGAGAGATGGCTCAGTGGTTAAGAGCAGTGGCCGCTTTTGCAGATTTGGGTTCAGTTCCCAGCAGCCACATGATGGCTTACAACCATCTGTAACTCTAGAACCAGAGGAATATCTCGCCCTCTTCTGGCCTCTGTGGGTAATACATGCACATGGTGGACAGACACACAGGCAAGCAGAGCTTCTGTGCATACTACGTACAATTTTTTAAAAAACCTTTTCCTTTGAAATAAAAAGACAGAGCTGAGGATGCAACTTAGTGGTAAAGTACACACCTAGCATGTCTAAATTCTGTTCCCAGCGGGAGGGAGAGAGGGACAGACAGACAGATGCACAGACAGAAGGAGAGAGGGGGAGAAGATGAGGAGGAGGAGAAAAGGAGAGGAGGGGAGGGGAGGGGAGGGGAGAGCAGAGGAGAGGAGAGGGGAGGGGAAGGGAGAGGGAGGGGAGAGGAGAGGGGAGATGAGAAGGGGGAGAGAGCTACAGTGAAAGGAAGCACATGATCACCCAACTCAGTGGGAGGAGCTGAAGCATCATGCAGGGACTGAGAACAGAACCCCTGTGTGTGTTTCTCCCGTGCCTTCCTGCCCTGTGTCTTCAGTGGGCTCAGGAATGGTTGCTCCAGTATACAGTTAACTGAGCGTGGGTGTCTCTGGTTCCCTCTCTGTACCTGAATCTGCAACACTGTAGCAACTTGTGCAATCCTGCTTGTGCCTCATTAACAACGTTGCTTTGTTGTGAAAAAAAAAAAAAATCTTACTCCGCTTGGGCTAAATTAAAATTTAATAAAGTACCAGGTTGCCACAGGACTAACAAGCCACTGGCAGCTGTTTAATTAAAACAAACTTGAAGAGAAGGCACTAGACAGAGGAGCTTCTAAGGAAGACACAAAGCTGCTGGCCAGCCTAGCATAAAATAAAGATTTTTACTGAAAAGAAATGAGCTCTTGTATAGAAAAGACAAAACCAGCAGATGCCTTGCAGGTTCCAATGGCTGGAGTCCTGAGTTGGATTCTCCATCCCTCACCCAAGGCTACCTGTCAGCCTATCTGTCAGGCTGTCCCGGGATCTCCTTCAAGATACAATTTTTCCATGTCCAAACAATGTTCTTCAAGTCACAAAGCCAAGGGGTCGGATTGAAACAAAACAGCACACAGTGAACACCTACTGTGCCAAGTGAGCTGCCTGGCACTGTATTAAGCAAAGGGGTGATTTGGAGAAAGACCAAATGTGGGTCATAAAACTGACTCCCTACCCCCTTCCATGCATGCATTGTCTGCTAGTTGCATCTCAGCTGGGGGGGGGGGGGCATCCGGAGCCCCTGCCCTCTCCATGTTGGCACATTGATTGGTTAGATGTTGTGTAGATCTTGCACTAAAGACAACAACCACTGTTAGTTCCTAAGTCCAACAGTCCTGTCAAATCCAGGAAACATTATCTCAGTACTCCTCCCCAATGGCCAGCTCTTATAGTCTCCCTGCCCCCTCTTTCATGGTGTTTCTGGAAGTCAATTAGGAAGTCACTTTTATAGGAGTGAGTTCATTCCTCAAGGCTGCATGAAATAACATGGAGAAGGAAGAGTACCTGGCATTGACTTCTTCAGAAACACACACACACACATACACACACACACACACACACACACACACACACACACACAGAAACCCCCTTTTTCCCTCATCTTTAACACACCCCTCTCTAGTAGGAGGTAAAGGTGTGAGTTTGTTTCAGCTTGCTCTGTGTACATAGGCCCCTTAAAACACAAATTGATGGATTTTTCCAATTGCTTTTGCATGCATGTATGGGAGGTATGTATGTGTGTAACACGAATTGCTAGATGGTTTTATTAATTTTAAAAAACCCAGAGCCAGATATTGGGGTGGAAGCTGAAAGATCAGAGAAACAGAACAAACTAGCCTCGTTCTTACCTCTGCGAAATCCTCAACCTCAAGAGAGAGACTTCCTATTTACTCATGCCTTATGTACCTTTCTGTGCCCTGCCATCTTCCTTCCTTCCTAGTGCTGACATTAAAGGCATGTGCCACCATGTTTGGCTCTGTTCCCAGTGTGGCCTTGAACTCACAGAGATCCGGATGAATCTCTGTCTCCCAAATGCTAGGATTAAAGGCGTGTGCTACCACTGCCCAACCTCTATGTTTAATGAAGTGGATGGCTTTGTCTTCTGTTCCCCAGGCAAATTTTATTGGGATATACGATATATCACCATATATGTGCTGTATATGCATACATGTGTGTGGGTATATGTATTGGTATACATGTGTGGCTATTCAGAGAGGATATTATGTGTCCGTTTCTATCACACTCTGTTTGAGAAAGGATCTCTTACTAAACCTTGAGCTGACAGTCAGCAAGCCTTAGCCATCCTCCTGTATCTATCATACACACACACACACACACACACACACACACACACACACACAGAGGGAGAGAGAGAGAGAGAGAGAGAGAGAGAGCGCACTGGGGTAACACGGGCACACATAGCCACACTTAGCTTTTTACATGGCTGCTGAGGGTTCTAACTCATGTCCTTGTCCTTTCATGGCGAGCACCCTTCCCTAAAGAGCTCTCCTGGTGGTCCTTGATTGTCAACTTGAAATTGTAATCACCAAGGAGACACACAGCACTGAGTGCATCTGTGGAGATATTTCCAGAGAGGTTTAAACGCAGAGGGAACACCTGTCCTGAGTGTTGACTGGCATCCTGAACTGCATACAGATGAGAAAGCTGGGTGAGTTTCAGAGTTTATCATTCTCTGTTTCCTGACTGTGGATACTGTGGGAGGTCAGCTCCCACCTTTTACAGGGTCCCTATGAGGAGGAGATCTGTAGATAGAAAGTTAGTGGAGATGAGACAGACAGAAACACAGGATAGCTTCAGGAAGATCTGGATTAAAATCCACCAGCCTCTTCTGTCTCTTCAGAGGGGCTTCTTATAACAATGCCAAGGGGCTAGGAAAAAGACCGCCCCCTTGTTAGATCAAAGCACACTGCACAGCCAAGTACAGACCCTTCCAAACACCTGGTAACCACACCCATCATCAAGTCGTCTCCTTATGCAGCCCTGCTAGGTCAAGCAAGCTCAGATCTCACTAGGAAACCTCTGTGGGCTCCCCCAGGATACAATGTGACCAGCTGCCATGCTCCTACCACCATGACCCGCTGCATCCTCAAAGTGTGGTCCAGGGCAAACCTTTACATCCTTTAGTTACCTTGGTCAAGTATTTGCCACAGCAATTACTTGGGAGAAAGGCAGAGAATGCACAGACAAGGGTGATTCTTTTGTTTTGTACATGGTGTCACTATTTAGCAACCTGCAAACTCTTGGGAGTTCTAAAGGTTCAACAAGGGTTTCCAAAGAATTGAATCTGAAGTAGGAGGCCTGTCTGTGGGGTTTTTTGTTGTTGTTTGTTTGTTTTTTTGTTTGTTTGTTCTGGTTTGGTTTGGTTTGTTTTTTTTGTTTTGTTTTGTTTTTTGGAAGAGAACTAGGGCATTAATTCCTCAGTTTCTAAGAAATCACTTTTCCCTCAAGAATGCTGCCAAGTATTTGCTCTTTCTAGAAGGTGCCACCACCTGGGATGCAGGGGTTTGGGATTCATTTCATAATGACCTTACTGCTTGGCTCAAGGGGTCCCTTCTTAAAGGTTTATGATGTCAGGCAAGCAGCAGTCTGTGCTGGCCTCATATGTAGAAGGGAATTAGAAGAATTAGAGGTAAGGATGCCAAGAGCATTTCAGGGATTTCTGTCAAGTGTGATGCTCACAGACATGAGTTCTTGTAAATTAAATTTTGGAGGAGGATCTCAGGAAAGCAATTTCAATTATTTTATTCGAAATGATCCTGTTAAAGGATGAGGGATGCTATCTGTGCCCTCAGCTTGGTTTTTATGGCAAGCACGTGTGGACCCCACTGGGAGGCAGAAGAAGCCTGACTGGAGGAGAAAGATAGAGGGCAGGGCTTCCAAACTGAGAAGTTTCAATTGTGTAATGATAAAAGGTCACTGATACACATAATTAAACTACTAAATCCATCCCTATGCTGCACTGGTCAGTTTTTTGTCAACTTGGCACAAGCTAGAGTCATCTAGGATGGGAGAACCTCAGTTGAGGAATTGCCTCCATCAGATTGGTCTACAGACTAGTCTGGAACATTTTCTTAATTAGCCACTAATGTGGGAGGACCCAGCCCATTGTGGGTGGGGCCTCCTCTGAGCAGGTGGTCCTGGGTTGTATAGGAAAGCTGGCTGAACAGGCCATGAGGAGCACGCCAGTAAGCAGTGTTCCTCCATGGTCTCTGCTTCAGTTCCTGCCTCCAGGTTCCTGCCTTTAATTCCTGTCCTGACTTCCCTCAGTTATTTTAACATGAAGTAAACCCTTTGTCCCCAAGTTGTTTTTGGTCAGCGTTTATCATAATGACAAAGAGACCTGACTAGGATACACATCATAATGGAGTTTGGAAAGAATTTTTAATATTAGCATTAATAATACTGAATCTTAAGCAGAGAATTCAAGCCATGTTTAGTGGCTTGAAAGGATCACACCAGCAGTTGTGTAGAGACTGGCCCAATGGGGAGCTGGAAAATCACAGAAGGCCTGTCAAGGGGTTAATGACCCAGGGTGGGTGGCAGCAGCTTGGGCTGGGATGAGAGCAGTGACAATGGGGAACAATAAGAAAACTCTACCTGTGTTGTGTAGGTTAGACATGCCAGGATGCACCAAGGAGATAGACACAGAGTCAGAGAAAAAGACAAGCCCCAGAGAATGCACAATTTCCTTGGTGTTGAAACATTACATCCTTGGGGAAAGCTCCTTAAGACTCAGGAAGGAATAAACAACTCAAAAGTCTCAGGAAGTCCCTGACACTTATCAGAGGTGTAAAGCTCCTCCCTCCACATCATTCTATAAACAGTGAGTACCATAGAGGAGAGAAGGTGCTCCAAACCATTGATCTGCCTGCATGTCGTGCAGAGAGCGCTAGTGTGACAACTTTCATGAGGCAGCACCCAGGCTGGAGTGGGTTTTAATGCAGCTGCCTTTATGTAACCCATGCTCCTGTAGATATGCTCACCCATGCTCCTGTGGATATGCTCACCCATGCTCCTATAGG
Source organism: Onychomys torridus (assembly GCF_903995425.1). Taxonomy (NCBI): domain Eukaryota; kingdom Metazoa; phylum Chordata; class Mammalia; order Rodentia; family Cricetidae; genus Onychomys; species Onychomys torridus. The sequence goes on from NC_050464.1 coordinate 26,925,591, forward strand.
TATGCTCACCCATACTCCTGTAACTAATGCCCAGCTAACTCACTGGCTCACCAAATTGCACATTGGTGGTATGGTTATTTTGATCTGTTGTCAGTCATCTATCTGGGGTGACAAGATATTTGTTTATATCTCCCCCAGAAATAGTGTCATACAACAGAGCCTCCTGGGTCTGTGATCAGAATGATTCTATAGATGGCTGAGACCATTTTGCCAAGATATCCAAGGTCAGGAACAAATGAAGGAGGACGACTGTTCGTAGAGAGAAAGGGCACATCCCCTGGAACGTTCCAGAGAGCTAGAATTGTGCTTTATGATTAAGTCAGTTTTCAAGAGATGCATCCCAATCCAAAACAAATTCTTCTGCACAGTTCATCAGAGTTAATTGGCTGGAATTTCATTGTAACAGAGGCTTGTCCTCACACTCACAAATGATGACATTTGAACTAAAGCTCATGCTGGAATGACTGTGTCATCAGCCATGGATCGGGAACAGAAGGCTAAATCAATAGGCAGTAAAATGAGAATGAGCCCCTGGTGAAAACGTGATGCTTCCTGCAAGGGACTCTCTAATTGTTAATCAATTGCAATAAACCTTCTGGTCAACCTCCAAGGATAAGTTGTGTGTCCCGCCTGAGACTATGCTGACAGCATGGCCATTTGGCTAATGCTGCTGAGGATTCTGAATAAAAGTCACATTGCCCATCCTTTCAAAGAGCTGCCCTGTTGCAGGAAAGACCCCAAACAAAGGAGATAGGGGCCCTCGGATTATGTCAATCACCATCTCAATGGATATTATAGATTTCTCTCTGAACTAGGATGAGATACAGCAAGCTAAATGGCCAAAGGAACATGATGGCCACAAACCCATCATCCTTAGAAGATAGACCTTGACCAGCTAGTATTCGGGGTCACAGCATGTATGCAGTACTTTTCTCATGTCTGTGATAAAATATTTGACAAAAGCAACTTAGAGAAGGGTTTGTTTTGCCTCATAATCTAAGGGTACTGTCCAGCATGGCAAGGGTGTCATGGCGGCAGGTCACGTTGCATCTACAGTCAGGGAATAGAGAGATGAATGTTGATGCTCAGCTCATTTCTTTGTCTTTCCATTTCATTCAGTCTGGGACCTCCATCCCATAGAATGGCACTGCCCCATTCAGAATGTGTCTTCCCTCAGTTAACCCTCTCTGGATATGTCATCATGGGTGTGCCCTAAAGAGTCTTCTAACTGGTTCTAAACTCAGTCAAGTTGACAGTGGAAATGATCCACTACATAGCCCAAACCAAACATGATCTGTGAGGCTGCAGGAAGAAAACAACTGAGAGAGAGAGAGAGAGAGAGAGAGAGAGAGAGAGAGAGAGAGCCTAATGGCTGACAGAAGCCTGTCTGGTGGAGGTGGAGGGCATCCATACAGGAGACGAGAGAAAGCATACCAGTTCCTTCATATCCTTCATACAGGCAGGTCACTCAACTGTAAACAGAAGTTTTTCTGCCCCACCCCAGCCCACAGGTGCTTCCAAATAATCACTCTGAGGCTTATATTATTGTAAATGTTGGGCCAGTAGCTCAGGCTTATTACTAGCTAGCTCTTACACTTAAAATTAACCCGTATATTTCATCTATACTCTTCCACATGGTGTGGTACTTTTTCTCAGTAAGACATGCCCATCTTGCTCTCCCTGCATCTGCCGGTGACTCACTGTCTATCTTTCCCTGTCTCTAGGTCTGGCTTTCCCGCCCAGCCTTATTCTGCCTGGCTACAGGCCAAATCAGCTTTTGTTATCAACCAATGAGAGCAACATACATTCACAGTGTACAGAAGGGTCCTCCCACAGCACTTAACCTCTCTGTAACTCATCTATTAAATAAGGTATTTTCAGTCCCTATCTCATGAGTTGTTTTGCATTCTAAATGTTCAACAAGTGTCTCTGTTGTGTATCTCTGACCATATAACCAAAGAGCACATATCTGGTCTAGGTTGAAAGCACCATCTTAACTCTTGATTCCAGCAGGGTTCTTCACTGCTAAGTTTCTCCATGTTCAAATATCTCAGGTCAGAAATCTTACTGTCAAATGAAATCCCTCGAAAATAAAATGCCTCATATGTAAAATATGTGCTGGATGGGTCAAATAAAACACAGGGACAGGCCAAGGCTGTGATTTCACTTGTCATTTGGGTGAGGCAAGCATGTAATCTGTGTGCTTAGTTGGAGGATCAGCAGAGTTCCTTTTCTGTTCATTGCACACCAAGAACACTGACATGTCCTCAGGGACAGATAGCTATGACATATCACAAATGGGAAAGTCAGAATCAGAAATGGGCAGCGACTTGCTCAGTTACCTGTAAATGGCAAGACAGGGGTTTAAAGTCAGGATTCTCTGAATCCAGATACAATTTTCCTAACTTTGATGTGTATTAGTTACTTTGATGGGGCTGAAATAAAGCATCATGACCAGAAACAACTAAAGGAAGACAAGTTTATTTCGACTTACATTTCCAGAGGGAGAGAAGCATGCCAGCGGGTAGCAGGTAGCAGGAGCAGGAAACTGAGAGGTCATGCCTTCAACCAGACACAGAAAGCAGAGTGAGTAAACTAGAAGTGGGGCCAGACTAGAAAACCAGAAAGGCCACCTTCAAAGCCTATCTCCAACTGTGTATTTCTTCCATCAAGGCTCCACCTCCTAGAGGTTCCACAGCCTACAGAAACTATGTCACCACCTGGGGAAGTAAAGATTCTAACAGATGAACCTATGGAGGACATTGCTTATTCAAACTATCACATTATGTTGCATGCCACCTGCTGCTTCTCAAGCAAACTTACTGCTCACCCTACCATCCTATCAGCCAGTGGGCAACTGGACTTGCTGCCCCTATGCAGTTCTGCAGTCTAACTGTCCTGCCTCTGCTTCTGGTGCAGGCAGTGATGAAATGCCTTAGCTTGCTGTCATTCATGCTGGCCACATGCCTGCTGTGGTAGTTTGAAAGAAAATGTCCCCCATAGGTCCATAGAGAGTGGCACCATTAAGAGGTATGGCCTTGTTAAAGTAGGTGTGGCCTTACTGAAAGAAGTGTGTCACTGTAGTGGCAGGTTTTGAGGTCTCATATGCTCAAGCCATGCCCAGTATGACAGTTTACTTCCTGTTGCCTGAGGATCAAGGTGCAGAACTCTCAGCACCTTGTCTAACTGCATGCCACCATGTCTAATAATGGACTAAACCTCTGAAACTGTAAGCCACCCCCAATTAAATGATTTACTTTATAAGAGCTGTCATGGTCATGGTGTCTCTTCACAGAAATCCTAACTAAGACACCTTCTAAGTATTAAGTAGAAGCTGCTGTGCCCTTCTGGACATTTCTGTTTGCATTTATATACATCAAAGTGCTGCATATAGAAAACAAATTTAATTAAACATTGTAAGCTGGTTAGAAATATCCAAGCAGCTATGGTGTTATTCCCCTCTCCTTACCAAGCTTCCTGCTAGAATTGTGCAGGGATGTGCTACCCAGATATATTACCCTACCCCAGTCTGATGATGCTGTTAATTTCTGAGGATACAGGGCATCATCTCATACTCTATCCATTATCTACCCATGCTTCCTTAACTGAACTGAAAATAATGACTACAGAAAGTGTTTCTAACTATTGGCTAAAAACATCATAAGGCTTATGGTCATGTACTGGCACAGCCAAGTATCAGTGAAAGGTGCCATTCCATGGCAAGGGCTATATCATAGTTTGATTCCTATTTCTGTGATAAACACCATCATCAAAAGCAATTTGGGGAGGAAATGGTATATTTCAGCTTACATCTCACAATCTATCATCAAGGAAAGTCAAGACAGGAACTCAAGGTGGGAACTTGGATGCAGGGACTGAAGCAGAGGCCATGGATGAACACTGCTTACTAGCTTACTCCCCATGGCTTGCTCAGCCTGCTTTCTTAAAAACTCCAGGACTACCAGCCCAAAGGTGGCACCACCCATGGTGGACTAGACCTTCTCACATCAATCATCAACCATGAAAATTCACCACAGGTTTGCCCACAGACTGATATGGTACAGACATTTTCTCAAGTGCAATTTCTTCTTCTCAGATGACCCAGGCTTGTATCAAGTTGACAAAAGTCCAGCCAGTCCAGGCAAGCTATCAAGAGGGACTCCAGCACACAGAAGGACACATGAATCATACAGAGGTGAGGTATGAGGAATCATACAGAGCTGTGGATAGAGCTGATGTGGAGCTAGAGATACTGGTCCAATTTATTTCTCTGCCATGGTGTTTTCTTGAGAAAAATTGTGTGGATTCAGATTTCTGTTATAGTTCCCTTTTAAAGGATTTATTCTGTTCGGATGTCAACTGGAGATTTTCTTAATAGCAAACTCCTTTTCTTATGGTAATATCCACAGGTGATGAATAGATTCAAAGAGTAGTTAAATGTTCCTGGCATAAGCTGTGCTCACATAGGCTGGAGGGAATAATAACGAAGAAAATACCTGTGTATGCTCAGCATAGATTAAGAAGGATAGGCATAAGCAAGTGTTTATCTCTTTAAACACCATGCCACATTTGCAATTACTTCTTGGGTTTCTCCCCACACTCTCCTTTCTCCCTCTTCCTCTTTCTACAGATAAATAAATGCCAGAAAACATGCTTTTATTTTGAGAGACAGGGTCTTGCTATGTAGCCTAAGCTGGTTTCAAACTCTTAGAAATCCATCTTGCCTTAGCCTCCTAATATCCTGGTATTATAACCATGAGACAAGATGCCTAACTTGAAAAAAATAAAAAAAAGAAAGAACAAAAAAATAGTAGTACTTGTGTGGGGCTGGAGAGATAGTTCAACAAGTGGATATACTTGCTGCCAAGCCTGACAACCTTAGTGGATCCCCAGAACCCATGTGATGGAAGGAGAGAACCAACTCCTGCAGCTTGTCTTCTGACATCCAAACTCACCTTGTGAATCATGAGCATGTGCTAAAGAACACACACACATACAATAAAGTGACTAAAATATTTTGAAAACATATATCAATGCATTGCTTTATGACACATTACATGTTAGGAAAGTGTTCGTCACCACAGCCATTGCTCATTGATGTCAGGTGAATGTGGGTCCACCCAGGCTCCCTGTTTCAATGTCTCCATCAATGATGAGTCTCAGGTCTCATCTCTATGGGATCTAAGTAATCATGTGACACATCTATTAACATTTTTGGAGCTCTTCCAACCACCCAGGGGAGACCTCTAAACACTTACTGCTCCCTCAAACTGAGTATCATCATAGTGGCCCTGGGATACCCAAGGATGGAGAAAAACACAGTTTAAGCTTTCCAAGAAGGACACTGTCACCTAACAACCACCCACAAGCATTGTAGACATACTCTTCTGTCTTTCAAATTTGTTCACTTTGTTTCTTAAATGAATTTATTAATGTTTGTTGTGGAATGCTGTCCTCGGGGCATGGCACACTCGCTTCTATCAAAGAAATCAAATCAATTGCCATTGCCCACGGGAAAGCCTCATGAGATTGGGCCCACCAACAGGCTAAGTGGAGAAGACAGAAGGGACCAAGAGTACTAGACACATAAGGCTCTGCCTCCCTGTGGGATATATAACTATTTAGTTGTTGTGCGGGATGAAGGAGCAACATTTTCTTCAGGGTTGTAGCTGCCCATAAGTTGCCTATGTTCCTAGAAGCCCTCCCCCACACATACTCCTGCAAGTAACCTTCCATTATGCTTTATCTTACTTGTTTTTAGGTTTAGGATTTTTTAAATCTATATGTGTGTTTTACCTGCATGTGTGTATATACATCACACATATGCAGTTCCTGCAGAGGCCAGAAAAGGGTGGCAAATGCCCTAAAAGTAGATTTGTAAACAGTTGTTAGTCACCTTGAGGGTGCTGGGAACAGTGCCTGGGTCCTTTTTAAGAGCAGCTAGTATTTCCTAATTGGTGAGCCATCTTTCTACCCTGAAGATTTTATGTATGTATGTGTGTGGTGTGTGTGTGTGTGTGTGTGTGTGTGTGTGTGTGTGTGTGTGTGTGTGTGTGTGCATCTGTGTGGGGGTATATGCACATGAATACAGGTGCTCATGGAGATCAGAAGAGAGCACTGGATCCTCTGGAACTGGAGTTATAGGCAGCTGTGAGCCTCAAAACATGGAAACTGCGAACCAAATTTGGGTCCTCTGATAGAGCATCAAGCACTGTTAGCCACAGAGCCAATAGCCACCATCTGAAAAACCCTGGTGGCTCTGATCAGTCAGAGTACCAGTCCCACACAGAAACATTTTGGAAGCAGTACCCACACAATGTCCACACAGGAAAGTGCTCTGGGGCTCTCTGTCCTCTGTCTCCCCTGACTTCCCTCCCACCTGCCCCATTCCACTTATCTGTGTTACATGCCTGCTCTCTGACCAACTTTTATCTAATTATTTTGGACTATATGTGAGGCCCCTCAAGAATTTCATAGACATTTAGACACAGACACACCCTCGGGAGCACATGGGACATAATCAAAACCAGAACACCAGAAGTAACCACAGAGCAGAATGCTTCCCTAGAAGAATGGCCATGCCCATTGCAATTTGGAAATTAAGAATCAGGAGTCCTATCTGGGAAAACTATCTTACAAATTAATACAAGCTTCACCTGCCAAAGACATTACAGTAGTTTGTACTGTTTATTAACGCCTGGTTCTCAAGTCAAAACCCTACCCAACCAAATAGCAACATGGCTGACCAACTGAATTGGATCTTTAGATCCCATGTTAAGTTTGGAGAGAACTTTCTCTACAAAGCTGTTCTCTGATCCCCACGTGTACACTGTGACATTCACATCCATATTCATACACTCAATGCATGCACTACCATGCTTCTGCATATAATAACAAATACAATTCCTTTTATAAAAACCTGATACAGTCATTGTTGAGGGTCATGCAACCAGACCCTACTCCTCAGACCTTGACCAGACAAAGGAATAGAAAGGTCAAATCCAAAGCTAGATGTCTATCTAACTGTGGAGGCAGCCTAGTCAAAGCCACACTCCAAATGCATCACACTGATTTTACATGGATGCATCTGAAATGTAACAATTAAAGAGAAACTCTAGTGTGAACATAAAATCACAACAAAGAGACAGAGTACACTTCTGAGATGTCAGACCATATCATGTCACATGAAGCTCCTACACCTTGGCAGCTGGTAGCATTAATGTACTGCTTCCATCTGCAAGCTCTCCTCCTTGGAGGAAACGTAGGGTCTCTTAATCATTACTCATGAGTGATTTACTTCATTAGCCAAGGGTGGAACAGTCTATAATCAGAGGCAATTCTGAGGAAATCAGAAGGGTTGACAAATCTGCCTGGAACTCCACAGAGTTCTCTGCCTAAAATTCTTAGAAATGCTGTTAACTCCATTCATCACAGAAATCCTCAACACACAATAATAGTATAGGGTCTAGAAAAGAATGCACTGCTGCTGGCGAGGATGTCTGTGAACATCACACTGAAAGATGAAGTTCAGTGGCCGGGTATTGGGGATGTGGCTCAGGTGACAAAGCCCTCCTCTGGCATGTACCATGTCCTGGGTTCAATCCCTGGGGCTACATGAACTAGGCACAGTGATGTACATGGGCAATCCCAACATTCAAGAGGTAGAAGCATGAAGATTAGAGGCTCAAGGTGAGTGTGATACACACACACACACACACACACACACACACACACACACACACACACAACGTATATCAAATCCTGAGGTCATCTGAAACTACAGGAGTCCATGACCAGACAGACAGATAGATAGACTAAATGATAGACAGATGATAGATAGATTAGATGACGTATAGATAGATTAGATAGGCAGATAGATAGATAGATAGATAGATAGATAGATAGATAGATAGTAAGATAGGTAGATAGGTAGGTTAGGTAGGTTAGGTAGGTAGGTAGGTAGGTAGATGGTTGGATCCCTCCAAAGTAGGTACACAGAAGCAGGTATATCTGGCTGGAGTCTGTAGAAAGATTTCTCAACTTTTAAAATATTTTTAATTTACTCTGACAATTCCATAATTGATACAATATGTTTTGATTCTATTTATCTACTACCACCTCCCTCCAAATTTCTCTAGTGCCCCCACATCCTTCCCAACTTAATGTCCTTTTTTACTGTTATAGAAAATCCCAAGGTCCAATTAGTCTTTTCCATTTGTGCACAGGTTTGGGGCCATACAGTGGGGCATGGGCAACCTAACAGTGGTCACATCTCCCAAGGAAAGAGTTTCTTTCCTCCCTCCGAAGCCATCAATTTCCAGTAGTGCCACAGCAAGGGGTGGCACCTCGGGAGTCCCTCCCCTAGCCACACTGAAATTGTGATTGGTTTGGTCTTGTGCAGGTAACCATGACTGCTGTGAGTTAATGTGTGCATCATCCACATCGTGTCCCGAGGCCAGCATTTCACAGCTCTCCTGACTATCCACTGGCTCCTTCTTCATGCACCCTTTTCCCTGTAGAAAGATTTCTCCAAGCCCAAGGAGTTTGTGAGCCTGCTCAGGTAGAATATTCAGTCTTTATTTTGCTGAACTCTACTTGAGATTGAGTGCTCTCTTTCAGTGATGAGTGGAGGCACATCGAGCCTCGGTGGGAAGGTAACAACAGTAACCATACCACATCAGGGAGCAAATGACCTATGTCTTAGTTTGCTTTTCTGTTACAGGGATCAAATACTGACCTGAAGTAACTTAAGGAAGGCTCACACTTCCATGTCACAGTCCATTATCAAGAGATGTCAGGACACGGACTCGAGGCAAGAATCTGGAGGCAGGAACTGAAGCAGAAACCATGCTCACCAATGACTTGCTCAGCCTGAACCACTAGCCCCAGTCTGGCACCACCCACAATGGGTGGAGCTCTCCCACATCAACCATCAACCAAGAAGATGCCCCCACAGACTTATCCACAGGCCAGTCTAATGTAGGTGATTCCTCATGCATGGTTTCCTCTTCCCAGGTGACTCTAGTTTGTGTAATGATCCCCATCTATAATCTTTTTCTCCTCTCTGCGATAAAACACCTTAATAAAAGCAACTTAAGAAAATGTATTTCTGTTTTTGTTTGTTGTTGTTGTTTTGGGCTCAAAGTTCAAGAGTACGGTCCATCATGATGAGGAAGGCAAGGAAGCAGGAACATGATGCATTTGGCCACAGTGTGCCTGCAAGTCAGGAGACAGAGAAATGAATACTATTGCTTAGCTCAAGTTCTCATTAAATTCCCTTACATTAATGAGTTCCCTCATTAAATTCATTTGTATTCATCCTAGAACCCCAGAATATGGGATGTTGCTACCCATAGTTAGGGTAGGCTTTCCCACCTCAGGTAATCTGATCTAGAAAGTCCCTCACAGATGTACCCAGACGTGTGTCTCCTGGGTGATTCTAGACCCTGTCAAGTTGAGAATCAACAATGACCATCTGGAGCCATCTGAGGATGCTGTCAGGGCTCAAAGAGGAGAGCCCATTGCTGTAGGCAGTGATAACTGCTGTTTCATAACCATTGTCTCCTCCTTGCTCACCAAATGCCCGCTCTGCAGCCTCTCAGGAACACAACACCTGTTGAAAAGAGGCCACAGGCCAGTGTGAGCATGCAATCCAGTGGTGCCAAGGAGAAGCCAGGGGACATCCCTAAGAGTCTCCTGGAGTGCCCCTGCTTTATGAAAGCAACACTTACAGGTACTACCACTCCATCTCCCCTTCCTTAATCCAACTACTGCTGTGTGAGGAAATGCTGAACACCATCTTGCAGCATGAAGTAGCAATCCTGTCGACAAAAGAAAAAGTCCTGAACATGTAGGAGGAAGGGAAAACAGACATGCCCTCCTCCTCTTCTTTTCGCACAGTGGTAGAAGCAGCTAACCTTGGGGAAATCTCACAATGTTAAGTTCCCAGGAGCCCACTCACTGAAAGGTTCACTTCTAACTACAGAAAAGATCCAGGTGAGACATTGACTGGCATGTCAACAACCCAGTGTTCTCTTTGCTATGTTTTCAGTTGTGTAGGTGGGTAATCAGAGAGTATTTTTCCCAGATACTTCAAAAGGTGCTGCTAGTGGGCTGGCATAGAACGGTATTTCTATTACTGTACTGTTTCAAATAAAATAACTGTTTAAAGACTAAAGATTTAGCTTAACACCTAGGCTTTCCAGTTCTGGATGCTCAAAAAATGACTATGTGAGCAATATTTGAAGCCGAGTTTCAGAGTGGGACATCTTCCTCTAAGAACAGATGGACTTTAAGAAATAAGTAGAATGACTTAGGGGCTTTGAGGACAGCTAAGACGGCCGATAAGAAAATAACTCAAAATCAACAAAACATCACCAGAACCATGAACCTTCACCAACCAAGACACATGCTCTTAAAATAATCCCAGAGCCAATTTTCTAGGTAAACTGAGCGGGGCATCAAAACAAACAGGTACCATTCCCAGCTTCCTCAAATGATAATTAAGGTCATTAACCAATTTTCTAACTCTGTTTCTAGTTTCTCAGTTTGGGTAAGAGGTGTTCTAACAACCATGGAGATTAGAAGTGTTAGGCAGGTAAATCCTGTGGTAAATGTCTCTGTAAATCTGATTTTATGAAGAGGCTAGTAATGGTCTCCATGTCCACATCTACCTGGTCAGTCACCATTTGGTCTCCTCGACTTTAGCAATACCTTCTAGAACAATCTCCCAGCTTCTACTTTTGCCCCAATCTCAGCATTGTCTCTTGATGCAGAAGCCAATGACCCTGTTAAAATCTGTTATGTGGATGAGGCTGGGAAAATGGTCATTCAGTTAAGTGCTGGCTGTGCCAAAATAAGAACCAGAGGATGCACCTGTCATCTTAATGGTGGGGAGGGTGCCTGGAACTCACTGGCCAACTTAATCACTGAGCTCCAGGTTCAATAAGAGATCCTGCCTCAAAAGTAAGGTGAAAACGTATGAAAAAGACATCTGATGTCCACCTCTGCCTACTCTGATCCAGATACTCTGTCCTTTCTACTCCCCTGGCACCAGGCAGACTTGGCCATAAGTATTAACACTGCTTAGCCCCAGGGTGGATCACTTTCCTATCTATATACTTGCCCCAATGAACCACTCTTCTGTTTGATACTCTGTTACTTTCCTCTCTGGGCAACATTAATGTGATTCCCTCTTCCATAGGCCACTCTCCTCTAAGATTTCTTCTCCAGTAGCCCATGTTCTCTATAATACTCTGATATCTTTGACCATAGGCCATTATCCTCTAGCATACTCTCTACCATGGGTCACTCTTCACTAAGAAACTATGATATTTCTGCACCATGAGCACTCTGCTTTAAGGTATGATACTATCTTCTCCCACCGATGAAACTTCTCTGTGACACCTTCCTTTGTGGACCACTATTGTCTATGATACTTCCCCCACAGAGGACCATTCTTCTCAATGATTTGTGCTACCTCATTTCAGACACCACTTTTCTTTTGATAACTTTCCTGTTGTGTTTTCTCCCTTCCTTCAGCTTCTATGCATACCGTCCTTCCTAAGTGAATCTTGCTTAACATCTTCCCTTAAAGCCATGCCGGACAGTCCCTGTGTTCTCTACTTTCTCTTATTTTTTTTTCCCATAGAACTTGACATCTAACACAAGATATATCTTACTAGTTTTGCTATGTGTCTGCCTCCTAGGTACACAGTTTCATAAGGATGAGTGGTTCATCTATGCTTGCTATTGTTTCCCAATAGTCACTAGTGTGAAGTCAGTATTATAGAAATATAATGGATGGATGCATGTATGCATGAAGTAAGGGATGGATGAATGCATGCATGGATGAATGGATGGATGGATGGATGGAAGCATGGGTTAGTAGAAAGATGGATGAATAGACGGGTGAATGAAAGCAGGGTGGATGGATGCATGGATGGAATAATGGATGGATGCATGCATGAATAGATGGGTGGATGGAAGCATGGATGGATGGGTGGATGAATGAAAGCATAGGTGGGATGGATGAATAGATGGATGAATAAAAGCATGGATGAAACAATGGATGGATGGATGCATGGATAGATGGGTAGATGGAAGCATGAATGGAAAGCATAATTGTAGACAACAGTTGCCTCTTCATGTGACCTTCTTGTCTTCAAGTGAACTGATTTCTCGACTCTTCTGCACAGTTCTTTCTGGTTTCCAGCCCTTATGCAAGATTCTTCATCCTTATCTTCTTCTCATGGCTCCCTCATGACCTTCCCAGATTTCTCTGAATTTTCAGGACTTGGCAGTCAGTTCTCATCCCCACTGAGTTCCACATTCCTTCCAATAGGGGCAGAGATTTGCTTTGCCCAGGAGAAGTGTTGGGTGGCAGAGTCAGGTTACACTGGAATCTCAAATAGTCAAATATAGGTTTCTGCCACTGTTCTTCATTCCTCTCCATGCACCTGACTCAACAGTCTTCTCAGGAGGCAGTTAATAAGCACCTGCAGAGCACCACACTATCATTTTTCTTCTTGAATCAACTTGCTTTAGCATGTAATGTTTGAAACACCATGAGACCCAAGTTGACTGAGGTTGTATGTTCAATTGAGAAGCAAAGACTACATCTGGTTTAATCACTGAACTCCCGCAAGTTTTGTGATAGAATTGTGCTTATGAAATCATGGTTAAGTTCAAAATTAGATTGCTCCATTAATATAGCCATACTGGAAGAATTCTTATGAACAAAGGAAATGGCTTAAAAATCAATGCCCATCAGTGAGGCAGACCAAAAAGTGCCATTTCAAAAGGACTTGTAGACTAAGTACTCACAAAGAGAATGACGGTGACCTGGGTACCAAAAATAGCAGGGGCCACCAGCTTTTCCAGGAAATAAGAGCTCATAGCAACTTAGAAACACTCATAATTGGGCTAGGGAGATGGTTTCAGCTTGTAGTGTGCATGCATGCAAGCATTAGGGCATGAGTTCAATCCCCAGAACCTACGTTTTTAAAAAGCTGGATGTGGTGGAACGTGCTTGTCATCTCAACACTGGTGCGGTGGAGACAAGGGGAATACCTGGGGACCAGCAGCCAGCCAGTCTAGCCTAACTCAGTGAATTCCAGACTCATGAGAAACCCTGTCTCCAAAACTAAAGTGGAAAGCATCCTCAGAAACTGTGCCCAAGGCTAACCTCTGTCCTCCACATGAACACACAAGCATGCAACCTGCATACACACCTACATACACAAGCATGCAAACCCAGCTCCACACTGCACACACAAAATAATGGAAGCACTAGTAATCACCAGAGATCGAATTCCAATAAAGTAATGAAATGTTAGTCCAAGAGGAAAAGGTAACATGAGTATATATACACATATACACATGCACTCTTTTCTTTTAAGATTTATTTATGTGTGTGTGTGCTTTGCTGTGCACCACCTGCATGCAATGACCATAGAGGCCAGAAGAGAGCATAAAGGGCTTCCCTAGAGCTAGAGTCACAGAGAGCTGTGAGCCTCCATGTGGGTGCTAGGATTTGAACCTGGGTCCTCTGCAGGAGTATCACATATTCTTACCTGCTGAGCCATCTCTCCCACCCCTACACATATGCTCTTAGAAACATATGCCCTTCTTCGGGAGCAAGAGCACAAGTGAACTATTCAAAGCATATGTTTTGACCGACCTCCAGGTGCAAGGACTGTGGGGTTACACCAACATGCCTTGGAACTGACTCCAACCCCCAGAAGCTGGGGACGTTAGTGAAGGAGATGCAGTTGGGTCATAAGCGAGACAGTGCACTGAATGCCATTTGAGTCAAAAAACCAAATCAGACTCCTTATAATGTTCAATTAACCCGAGGTCTCTCCAACACTTCTCATCTGGGCAGTAATTCAATGGAAGGGATTTGCCGGCTCTTACAATCTTGAAGTGTGTAAATATCCCTAAGTGAGGGACTCTTCTTGGAGAGACGATCAGGCTCCAATTAATGGGAATCCAATAATTCAGCCATATCTCCTACTCGACTCACTGTTAATTACAAAAGATTCAAACTTTTCCTTTCAGGATAAGGGTCTTCAGTCTGAGTACTGACAGTTTAGGTCAGATGCCTCTCTCTATCTCTGTCTCTGTGTCTGTCTGTCTGTCTGTCTGTCTGTCTGTCTGTCTCTCTCTCTCTCTCTCTCTCTCTCTCTCTCTCTCTCTCTCTCCCCGTGTGTGTGTGTGTGTGTGTGTGTGTGTGTGTGTGTGTGTGTGTGTAGCCCAGAGGACAACCTTGGGCTTTATTCCTCAAACACACTTTTTTTTTTTTGCAGTGTCTTTCACTGGCCTGAAACTCACCGAATAAGCTAAGTTGACCAGTGAGCCCCAGAGATTTGCCTGACTCTGCCTCCCCAGCACTGGAATCACAAGCATGTTTGTTTCCAGACAGGGTATCATGTAGCCCAGAGTAGCCTCCAACCTTCTGTAAAGTCGAAGGTGACCTTGAATTTCTGATCCTCCTGCCTTCATCTCCTGAGCTGGGTTTACAACTGTGTGCCACCATGTCCTGTTAATTCGGTACTAGGGGTTGAACCCAGGGCTTTACACAGCTAGTCAGGTTCTACAAACTGGGCTACAACCCCAGCCACAGATAGCCCTTTTTTGTAAAGAGATTGTCCCTAGGCATGTACCTTTTTAGCATCCCCTTTAGCACCTTGTCACTAGATGCTGTAACACAGCAGTTTCTCAGTAGCCCATGGAGACAACATGCTCCTGTCTAAAATCACTGGTCTAGGAAAATTATCTAAGGTATTCAATCTGACCCCTCAGTTCTTTCCATAAATGTGATTTCTCTTTCTTTTGCTCATGGTACCCATTCAAGTGCTCCTGGAATCCTGAGTAGAAAGTTGTGCCCATTTCTCCACCTGCAATAGACTGAGGAGAATATATATGAACTGACTCCGAGTCATTATGTACAGAAATGCTTGTAGGAAGCCTCTTTTCTGGGGTCTGCAACTAAACTGCCTTACCCAGCTGTAACACCTATGAACCATGACCATTGCCAGCATGTCAAGATATGCATAACGGTGCAAGAAGTGGTACTCACATGCCAGTGGCAGCCAACAACTGTCTAATAGGACTTAAGGCCGACTCAGCAGGAGAGAAATCATGTCTGGTACTGGAACCCTGGCCAGTTTCCCAGGGCTAGTGGCATCATGGACCTTAGAAAAGAATCTACTATGGTCACTTTGCTAGACTGGCATAATTCCTTACTACATTCTAACTCTTATCCTGACACCCACAGATAAGTATAGGCTCCCACCCCCTCATCAGAGAAGCTTCTCTCCTACAGCAGATGAGGACTCTCATGGAAAGCCCCAGCAGAGCACAATACAGAGATCAACAGATCATGGGGAGTTCAGCCCCAGTGGACACACCTACACCACAGTTCCTGCAACTGGAGCTCAAGGAATCAATGGAAGAGTGGGCAGAAAGCCTGTAAGAGCCAAAATCTGTGTTGAGACAGTCTTTTCCAGAAGTGGCGGGATGAACAAGACTGGAGGAGTGGCAATATCAATAGAGATATTAATATATTAACGTTAACATATTAAACTTCCATGGGATCCCACCCTAGACAAAGAACTATAGGTAATAATGACTGCTGGGAGAAGAACTCATCTCTCCTGTAGAAAAGTCCTCTTATTGGTTGTCCAATGCACGGCAGTCAGTCCTGAAATTGTAGACACAGAAACAACAAAAGCAGACTCAGCAGGTTGTATGTATATATTTATGCCCACACTTACATATATATCCAGAGATGTGTACATAACAATAATAAAGAAAAGGAAGCCATCAACTTGAGGGTAGGGGGCATGTATAGGAGGACAGAGATGAGGGAAAGTGATCTAATACTGTTGCAACTAAAAATAACAGTTTAAGAAGTAGCCCATGTTGGGGAATGGACTTCATGTTTGTTATCTGAACACTTACCTCTCTGACCGGGACAGTGTAATGAATCCAGAACTTAGCTAGAGTTATCTGTGAAGACATCCTGGGGTACAAAAACCAAATAGCTTGGAAGTCACATCCCTCTGGGTAGCTAGTCCTCTTTCTCCCATCCCAAATCCTGCCACTCTTGGTCCTCCCATGGGTGGGCAACACAAATAAAAGCCAAGGGACTTAATCCAGCCTGAATACATTTATTTGCCCTTGTTTTGTACAAACTAGAAAGGATCTCAATCCCCAAAAAAGGCAAGTAATAGAGAGGCAGGAGTGTGTACCTCCCAATGTCCACAATGTGTCTTCAAGGCCCCAAAGCCAAAGACACCGTTCACCTTCCCAGGACCTTGGCTAAGGAACTAGTCTTTTGTCCCAACAAGAATGGACTCAGAGCATCAGGATGAGACGTCAAAGTCTAGTAGCACCTGTGAGCTTTAGAGTAATCAGGAATGAGCAACTGCCTAGGGCTTGTTTCTCTCTCCTCAGGAAATCACACCTTAGTGACTGGAGTCCTTCTGAATCCCAAGTGGTACCCTCAGGGCTCCCCTACCCCAGGATTAGCCAGACTGATTTTTAAATCACAGCAGATGGCTTGATCTCATGCATTTCTCTGCTGGAATGCCAAGCCACTTATCTCTAATACATGCTGGGAATCACATTCAAAATGTGATTAAACGCCACCAGCCAAGAATGGCTATTATGTTTAACAGACTGATTATCAAGGGAGGGTGGCTGTGAACTGCACTCGGGGTAAATGGAATGTTTTAAATGATGCTAGCTGGTCTATCTCCACTTCATTTTTAGGGCAATGGTTTGTTACACGTATAACTAATAATGCCAAATAATGGAACGAGGAGCTTCAAGTCTTAATGGGCTCATTTAAATTAAATTTGTATTTATCGTCATTCTAATTATTTTCCCAGCATCTGGGCAAGACCCTTAGATATGCCATGGTGAATGGCCATCTCCCTACCGCAGGGCTGGTAACAGCAGACACCAGTTCTTTGAGAAGTCAAAAATGGTGGCTGTAGGGAACTTGGCTAGACACTTTCGGTTAAAAACCATTTTTCCTAAGACCAGATTCTGAAAATAGCTTAGATATTTCAAACCACTCATTTCAAATACCTCTTACATAGTTGTTGGGGTTTTTTGCAGTATTACAGAAGGCTGTTTTCTTGCAAATATATATACTGCTCTTGTTGCATACACCCATACCTCAATATCCTCCTCTTTTTCCTCCTTTTCCTCACTTAGTGCCCCTTGTTCCCCTAGACGGTCTTCTTTCTACTTGATGTCATAAAATCATATGTATTCAAGTATCTATATATGTATCTATGAAATCTGGGACCTACAAATGAGAGAAAACGGTGATACATGTCTTTTTGAGACTGACCCAAATTGCTTAACATGGCAATGTCCAATTGTATCTTTTCCTGTAAGCAACATGACCTCACTCTTCTCTATGGCTGAAAAACCCATTGTGTTCATGAGCCACCAATTCTATATCTCTTCTTCCATGTGCCCCAGATAGATAGAGAATATATATTTTAATGATGAGCATAATCACCTCCAGCAGACCTCACTGATGGGTCCTCCTTCCCTGTTTCTGTCCAGATTCACATAAGTGCTCCCTGTGGTCTTGACACCAGCAGGTACCGTAAATAATGCACTTTACAATGCAAGTCTGGTTGTTACAGGTTGCTTCAGTGTGCCCATGCTGGTTTCTGACTGCTTCTAAGCACAATGATGCTCTCAGCCCACTTAGCATAGATGTAGCTGTCTATAATCCCCAGAGACAAGAGGGAACAGCATCATTTGTGGTTCCTCCAATAAAAATGTTCCAACCAGGGCAAAACTGTGCCTGATCCGGGGTGGGAACAGAGTATCACCTACAGTATGATAGCATGGGAAACTAAACAAAAGCACCCTAGTCTTCTTGAGTTCAGAGACACAGGGAAGAGAGCTGGGAAATGACTGGGGTTGGCTGCATGCAGACACTGTTGGAAAATGAATCTAGTACAGAGGGAAGGAGCTGGGCCAGAGCCAGGCAGTGATGGATAGCCGGGACTTGTTTGTGACTCTGAAACTAGCTAACATGCTCATTTTTGTTTATTTGCTTAATGTCGCCTTTGTTTCCTAGACTGGTTTTAAGATCATAGAAACAGAAGGTAGGAAGTACAGAGTTCCCACATGTGCCCTCCCCTCCCACCTTACACACACAGTGCCTACTCTCTGCTAACAATCAGAGCCACAGTGGTATACCTGTTACAGTCAGTGGACCCATGCTAACACACCATTATCACACAAAGCACAGTCTCCATAGGGACCTCTCTTAATGATGTAAGCCATGGGTTTTGCCAAATGTGTAAAGGCTGTGGTATAACACCAATAATTATTGCTGTAGAAGACTTCTCCACTTACTGTTCATTTTCTCTCCTTCCAACTGGTCCCTAGAAACCACTGATTTCATGATCTCCCCAGTTTTGCCTTCTCCGGAATGGCATGTAATTAGGAACATAGTATGCCATTTTATTTTCTATGTATTGGTGTTTTGCTCACATGAATACATGTACACGTGTGTGCAGTACCTGTGGAGGCCAAAAGAGGGCATTGAATTCCTTCAATCAGAAGTTACAGGTGGTTGTGAGCCACCTTATGAGTGCTGGAGACAAACCCAGGTCCTCTGCGAAAGTATCCAGTAAGTGCTTTTAACAGCTAAACCACTTCTCCAGACCCATTTGGCTTTACTGATTTTTTTTTTAATTTGAGATGGAGTCTCCCAGTGTTTCTGAGGCTGAACTGGAACTCACTATGTAGTCCATCTGGTCTTACACTCATGATCTTCCTGTCTCAGCTTTCTGAGCTGGAATTACAGGTGTATGTATCCACACCTAGACATTATTAAATGGTTTCTTCCACCTTAAAAATCTCTGATGGATGAGTTAAATTCACTTCGATTTTGTTTAGGTTTTGATAAAATTGTTATTTATGTTTACCATTTAACTACTTGCTCTGTTGCCCTTAGATTTTTTTTGTGTTTGTTTTGTAATTTAGGGCATTTATGGGCCTGGGGAGATGACTCAATGGGTTCAGAGCATGGGCTGCTCTTGCAGAAGACCCAGGTTAAATTCCCATATTTGCAACCGTCTGTAACTCTCCAGTCCTAGGGAATTATGTGCCCTTTTCTGACCTCTGTGGGCACCAAGCACCCATGTGGTGCATATACATACATACATACATACATACATACATACATACATACATACATATATACATATATATATGCAGGCAAAACACATACATAAAAATGAAGTGAACAAATCTAACAATAGAACAATTACTTAAGAAAATTAAGACAAAATGAAATATTGCCATTCAACTCAGGTGTAGAGAGGAAGACACTGTTGCTCCACTGTGCTCCCCATACACCTCCTAAGCTCCTCTATCACTCCCTTCTTCCTTGCTCTGCTCAAAGAGTAGAGCAAAGGTCAAGAAAGAGAGCAAAGGTACTTCTGCTTCCGCAGTCTCAGACTCTGCAAGGACAAAGTCGTTAATACTTGCCTCACTCTGTTAGACAATGCATGAAGCAAAGCTGGACCCAAAGTCAAAGCTCTTGCCTGTGTCCCTCACTTTTAGCTGCAAGAGCTGAGGGGACAAGTGACAATTGTCAGCAGATCTGTCAACCACAGCTTATTAACCAAATAACCACATAGACTGGACACAGAGTTGATATCCCATAACTATGAATTACAGATGGAACCACAAACGTTGGACTAAAGTCATACTGAGCACACAGCTCCAAATCTGATCCAAAATAAAATATTATATATTATCATTTTTCAGTAGCATCCATCAAAATCAATAGTGGCCATCTTTAGAAGAAACACAGAATGTTCACTATATATCTTTCTTGACTATAAGAATTATGAAGCTATTTTCTTACACAAGGGACAAGCATTGATATAAATATCTACTGGAGTATGCTAAGCACTGTAGCACCCACAAGTCCTGTGTAGATATTTAAATGTAAATTAATTAAACAAGATGAAACAAATATTAAGTTCAGAATGTATCAGCCACATTCAGTTGTCCATCAGTCATGGATGGCTCTTGGCTACTGTGCTAGATGGCACAGATATTGAATGTTTACATCATAGTACAAAGTGACCTGACCCCAGGCATCACAGTTTATGGTGACTGGCTTCTCTCCCATCATCTCCCTGCACTTGTAGGGATAAAGGTTATTGTAAAACTCAGCACTGCCTCTTAGGCTAACAGTTTGGCTTCAGTTGCTAAGACATTACAGTCTATCACACATCTCATAATTAGCTTGTAGTGTGTTTTAGTTAATACTTAGGGGTGCTGCAGAGATGAGTCATTAGTGAAGTACTTGCTGTAAAAGTGTGAGGCCTGAGTTCAGATTCCCCAGAACCCACATAAAAGCAGAGTGTGGCGGCATACATCTCTCTCTAATCCCACTGCTCATAAGACAAGACCAAAGGCCGGGACAGGAAAATCCCAGCATCTCTCAAGCCAGCCAGAGATGTATGGTGTATGCACTGGTAACCAACAAAGAGATCTGCCTCAAAAAAGATGGAGGATGGGGACCAATATCTGATGCTGTCTTCTGACCTCCACATGCACACAGTGACATGAGAGCAAGCACATGTGCATACACACACACACACACACACACACACACACACACACACACACACACACGAGAGAGAGAGAGAGAGAGAGAGAGAGAGAGAGAGAGAGAGAGAGAGAGGAAAGAGAAGGGGGGACACAGATGCACACAAATAGACATTAAAATAAGTCTTTTAAAAAAGAGAAAGCAATGGGGGAGAAATAATGGCCATAAAAGGCAGATCGAAAACAATATAATGTATATTGTAAAGGGGTGAAAGAAATAGAAGTAGCATTTAAACTAGTAACCAAGTAGCAGAAGGCTGGAAACATATCAGAGCATACCCACCTCCTAGGACTTGCTGCTGTCTAAAACTTGATTGTCTCATGCCTGTCATTCTGTGGAAAAGAATCTGGCAATCTTCTCTAATGCTGTGTATCTATATCATGTAGGGATTTGGTCAAAATGGCAAAGCATAATTTGTGTGGAGCATCATAAAACCAATCTTTCTCATCACACACACACACATATTCATTTGTGGGTAGATGGGAGTTTGCTATGCGGAGGGAATGAAGGGTGTTTGAGAGAAGCCTCCACACTTAAAATCAGACCCTGGGAACATGGCTCTAATTCTGATTGAATACCAGCTCCATCAAAAGCAAGCTCACATCTACACTGCACAAATGATAATGTATGTCTTAATGGCCTAAGCATTTTACCTCCCTGTGGTTTTTTTTAAATCAAATTCAACTCCATGTCTTGCTTTTTTAGACTACTATATATTTTAGTTTCACTTATGGGCAGCTGCATGAATTAGAAAAAGCCTCCAACTCAAAAGGAATCCTATCTTAATTTTTAAATTTTATTAGGGAAAAAATAAATGAGCTGTCCGGCTGCAAAGTGGTGCCGTTATTCTGATGTGCACTGCACATTCTGTCTCATTTAGCCCACCCTCCTGCCTTGCAGAGAAGAGAGAAGTCAGCTGAATTCCCCAGGGGAGGTCATTT
Source organism: Onychomys torridus (assembly GCF_903995425.1). Lineage (NCBI taxonomy): Eukaryota > Metazoa > Chordata > Mammalia > Rodentia > Cricetidae > Onychomys > Onychomys torridus. The sequence goes on from NC_050464.1 coordinate 26,947,203, forward strand.
TTCCTCACCTTTCTCTTTCTTGGTGAAGCACTTAATTTGGGGGTGTTAATTATACTTCTCATTGAAATTAATTTTTATTTTACTTAAGGTCTTCTGGTTCCCGTTAATATTAATCAGCTATTGGGGCATTTGGTAAAAGATAATTAACTGATTTTTAGGGCTTTAATTTGCTTCTCTTTGATGTGGATATGGTGGGTTTGCTTTTGTATGGTTCATGGTTCATAGGTCAGAACATCTGAACCTAACAGCATGAGAGGTATAAAGAAACCAGAGGACATACTGGAAACATGCAGAACTCAGTTATGGAATCCACAGTGGTTGTAATAATGACTGAGGTAGTTCATATAAATGATCAACTTGACAGGTTCTAAATCACCTAGGAGATAACCTCCAGGCACATCTATGAGGAATTATCTTGATTCAGTTCATTGGGTTGGGAAGACTCATTCTAACTACGGCTTGCACCGTTCTTTGGACTTGGGTTCTAGGCTGTGTAAGACAGGGGGCGGGGCTGAGGGGCTGCAGAAAGGGCTCAGTGGTTAAGAGCACTCTCTGTTCTTGCAGAAGACTGGAGTTCAGTTTCCAGCACCATCACTGGTGGCTCCAAAGCTTTCTAACTGCAGATGTAGGGGATCTGACTCCCCCTTCTGGGCTCTGTACACACCTGCGTGCACATACACATATAACACATAAATAAAAATAAATTTCTTTTTTTTTTTTTTTTTTTTTTTTACAAAAGATAAAAAGAGCAAGCTAGCCAAGAGCAAGGATTCATCATTTTATTTTTCCTAAGCTACAGATGCCATGTAACCAGCTGCCTCCTCCAGCCATCTTGGCTTCTCTGCCATGATGGGCTGTACCCCTGTACTTTGAACAAAAAAAGAAAGAAAGGAAGGAAGGAAGGAAGGAAGGAAGGAAGGAAGGAAGGAAGGAAGGAAGAAAGAAAGAAAGAAGAAACCTTCATTTTTGAAGCTGCTTTTTCTCAGGAAAGGTAACAAAGCGAATGCTCCAAGTAAGCCTGGCTTTGGAGACCTGAGAGGAAGGAATTCTAGGAGCTCATAGAACATCCAATGCTCTCTTCTCCTGAGGCCATTCTGGCCAAAATAGATGCAACAGCCAGAGAAGATATCTTTTAATCTCCTAAAATGCTAAGTTCTTTCCCAGCTACAAGGAAAACTCTAATCCAGCTATGGTAAGAACAGTGAAGCCACATCATGTGGGAAAGTTACAAGCAGCTGAAAATTAAGCAAGGAAGCACAGTCATATTTTCTTCGGGTTCCTGTAATATCCCTTTCTCTACATGTCTCTCCATACCTCCTACCACAGAACTGTAGGGTGGCGCTCTCTCTCTCTCTCTCTCTCTCTCTCTCTCTCTCTCTCTCTCTCTCACATCTGCTGTGCTGCACTTTGGACCATTAAGATGCTGTGATGACAGCAATAACTGCTTTGTAAACTTTGGTCAGCTTCCGATGTTGACCCTTCAAATGTCACTTCAGAACACTGTCTTCGGAATACAACATGGCCTCTGAGCTCACGAACTCACACCAGATGTAGTTACCATCACAAGACCCGCACAAGATTGAACTAACCAAAATTCCAGCACAGCTTGGGAAAGAGACCCACCCCTGACTTAGGAGCTATTGGCATTTGATAGCTTCCGAGAGAGGAAGGATAATTCTTCCTTAGGAGTACAGATACTGGTAGTTTCCCACCTATGGATGGACCCAGACCCAGGTACCCATGGGCAATGCTACATGGACTTGGTAGGTTGTTGAACAACAAGAAGAACACCATCGGCAACATGAGGAAGACATGGTGATGAAGTTGGGAGGTGGACATGAGGGAAGATGTGGAGAAATTAGAAATGGGTGTGAGCGGTGGATATGATTGCATTTCATTGTCTCCATGGATGAAATTCTCAAAGAATTTTTAAAGCACTTCCTGCTTGTAGAGCAGGAATCAGGCTCGTTTCCTGTCTGGCAGAAGGCATGCCACTGTAACTCCTCGGTCTTGACACTTGCCTTTGGGTGGAAGCCTGGACTTCAGGGGGTGCTGAAGAAATGTGGAGGGTGTGGCATATGTTGGACTCTACTGGTGTTCCTCAGTTGCTATAGAACACAGCACTGACTATGTACACCTGAGGAGCTCCTGCTGTTCCAATACAGAGATGGCACCAATAGACCAGAAAGCATCTCCAGGGGCAGAACTGAGCACCAGGCCATCCATGCTGAAATGACAGGAGACGTGGCTGGATATGAGCAAATATCTAAAGAGAGTATGAATGTTCCCTTTTTTGTTTTTGGTGTTACATAAATATATCATTTATCAAAATTAATTGGACTGAATGGTCAAGAAAGAGGAGGGACTGCAAGAGCATGAATTGTTGAATCCAAGATTGCAAAAAGCACAGGACAAATAGCCAATTGAAAGAAAGCACATGAATTATGAACCAACGGCTGTGGAGCCCCTAGCTAGATCAGGCCCTCTGGATAAGTGAGACAATTGAATAGCTTGATCTGTTTGGGAGGCACCCAGGCTGTGGGACCAGGACCTGTCCTTAGTGCATGAGCTGGCTGTTTGGAACCTTGGCTTACACAGGGACACATGCTCAGCCTGGAAGGAGGGGACAGGACCTGCCTGTACTGAATCCACCAGGTTTAAATGAATCCCCAGGGGTGTCTTGGTCCTGGAGGACATGGGAATGGAGGGGAGGGGCTGGGGGAAGGTGGGGGTGGGGGCAGGAGGGGGGAGGACAGGGGAACCCATGGCTGATGTATAAAATTAAAACACATAATAAAAATTAATTAATTAATTAATTGGACTGACCACCAAATATGAGTGGATTTTTCTGCATATAATTTTTTGTTTTGTTTTTATTTTTTGTTTTTTGTTTCTTGTCCGTTTGAGCCAGAATTTCACTATATAAGCCTGCCTGGCCTGGAACCTCCTATATAAACCAGGCTGGCACAGATTTCTAGAGATCTGCCTGGCCCTGCCTTCCAGGTGCTGGGATTAAAAGTGTGCCCCACCATGCCCAACCTCCATATGTAATTTGTAACCGAACAAATTATAATAAATTATGTAATAAACAAAAATGGATGAAATAGACAATCAGCCCCATGATTCTGATATATTTAGTGAGACTTTCAGGTGTCCAAAAATACTGTTGTAAAGGGAGAGGCAGCCTCGGATTACACTGTGCTCTTGTTCCTATTCATGCAGACTGAGAACCTCACAGCTCTGCAGCTACAACAGGCCACCAATCAGCTACATGTTGGTGGATTTGTGCCTTCTATGGATGTGCAGCATGCAACCAGCAGGACTGTAGTGGGTGGTCCTGCATAGAGTCCTTTATTGGAAGGAAAAAGAAGAGAGACTGTATTTCTAAAGCCATCCTCCTAGGTTAGAGACCCAGATGAACTTTGCCGGACAACAATATTTGTCTGAGTTCCACCAAAAAGAAGGCTTGAAGGCTCACAGGGTTACACTGTAGCTTAAGGTACCTTCTGCAAGCAGCACCCGGCATCAATATAAAATGGAATCCAAAACAAATGAGACCTACTTGAGATTGTAGATCCTGTAGGAAACAGTACTCCTTTGAGCCTACGACTGCTTTTGTTCCTTTTTTTTTTTTTTTTTTTTTTTTCCCTTTCTGGCACACTACTGAGAAAATGGAGAGACCCACTTCCATTCTTTGGACCTCAATTGTGCTATCAATAAAGATGAAGGGGGCAGAGTAAATGGAGTCTGTGGCCCCTGGGAGCCCAGCTTGTCTTTGGAGGCAGAAAATTGAAGACTCTGCAGTGAGACTTAGGAACCACATCCCAGCATGCCAGCATCTTCCCAAGACAGCTGTGTACCAGACATTGCTGACTGCCCACAGCCAATCAGGGACAGAGTGAAGAAGCATCATGGGCCACTGTGTATAGTCATGGAGGTAAAAGGGGGTGGTTTTCTCTAGAGTCCCCAGACTCCCGTTGCACATATAACCACAAAGGTCACCAAGGAGAGATTCTGCTCATGACATCTGAGAGATTAGCTGGCCACAAGGTTAAATTATAACTCTGCCTACAAGCTATTCCTGACAGCAAGTGTTTAATGTGCCCAGTAAAAGTCATGAAAGGTCATATGGTTACTCTCTGGTTCGGGTACCTTCTCTAAGTAGGTGCCCAAGATCAAATATAAAATGATATGTAAAACAAATGGGAGGCATTTGTTCATTGGATGACAGTTGCTTGGAGATCTTCCCCCTCCAATGGGCGGAGGAAGTGGAAAACCCCAGTGTCAGGGTTTTAAGAAGCAGAAAATTCAGAGATAGGGGTAACACTAATGTCATCTTGACATCTTCCATCAAGACAAGCCATGTGAATATATACTGAACCCCTAGGACTATAGTTCCCCAGACTGGTTAATGCTTAGATAACATCTTATCACCTACTTAGTAGAAAGATTCTCTAAGAATCTCTCTCTCTCTCTCTCTCTCTCTCTCTCTCTCTCTCTCTCTCTCTCTCTGTGTGTGTGTGTGTGTGTGTGTGTGTGTGTGTACTCTACTAAATCCATTTAACGTTGCTCATATGTTCATGTGTTTAATATAGGGCTGATTCCTCGTGGTTGAATAACCCATCAAAGAGCTCATCCCAAGGAAAACTGATTCTCCTTCTCTCGGCAACCATTGATTGTCTATCTGAAAAAAAAATTGTATCTAAACTATCAAAAACAAAAAACAAAAAACAGTCAACGCAGAGAGGGAGCAAGTGTGAATCCACTAGGATGTCCATTGCCTCTCTTGTGATTGGCAGGTCAGTGGCTACCATCTTTTCCTTGCAGCTCCTCCCAGCCAGCTCTTGCTCTCCAGTCTCCACTAAGACCTAAAGATGCTGTGCATAGGGGACCCTGGCACAGTAGCTCTCACCCAGAGGCTAGAGGAGAAACAAAGACGTCTATTTGCATTTCAGATCTGTTTACACAGCACGTTCTACTGGAGTCTAACTCCACTCCAGGGGCAGGCTCACCATTTAACTTAAGCATGCCTACCAGAGATGGTGGTTGAGAGAGACGTAAGAGGATGTTTCAGTGCTGGGGACTTGCAAAACCATGCCTGTTTGGGTTACTAAACACTGCTAGAAAGTGCTTCCCGGAGTATTTTTGGTTTCATCAACTGAACAAAGATCTTAGGGGACCTATGGATGAAAGCTCACGGCTGTACCGCGTGGTGAATGATACCGAGCCGCTCAAAACAGCACAGGAGCCAGCAATTCCCAGAAAGAATTAAAAGAAAAGATAATGTGCCTTTCACGTCTGCACAAACTCCCCCAAATTCTAGACAGCTGTTTTATTAATCAGGAACCGTTAAAGGGATGCTATGAAAAGATGAGTTGAATTAAAACCAAAAGTAAAATATATATATATATATATATATATATATATATATATATATATATATATATATATATATATATATATATATCATGATTTGGAAGTACAAGTGTCATGGGGGAGAAAGAGAGGTCCTGCAGTGCTTGGTACACTCTGATTTTTGTTACTTTTGTTCAAGCCATTATGTTCAGCCCTGGCTTCGTATGTGAAGTCCTGTCACTCTGGCAATTGGAATCGAGGCTCTCCAAGAGGGGAAGGCAAGGCCCAGGATTGTATTAAAAAAAAGAAGGGGGTAGTTTCAAGATTAATGACCTTCCTCCTCACCCTTCAAGACTCAGTGTAAGACTGTAAAATCCAAGTGTGCCACCAAGCTGTGAGGACACCAAGAATGCAGACCCTGCCGTGCACAGTTGTAGCCATATCACCATTTAGCTTTTTCAAATACTCTGTTCCATGTTTCATGCGGCTGCCATTTTGCAGAAGCCCCTCCCTCCACAGGACAGTGGACAGTATGGTTTAGCATGAATAGAGATAGGGTGCCTTGCAGCCCCCTCCCCAAACACAGCAGAAAACTCACCAGAATCCAGGAACCAGGGATCCAAACAGCCATAACTGCACTTCTCCTCAAAGTGGTTCAATCAGATAATTCTTAAACCAAAAATCTTATTTGGAATTAATTATTTTGAAGGCTAGGTCCCCTGTGGGTGGGTTATTCTGTGATTCAGGGATGGGAGAAAAAGTTAATAGCTTTCTAATTATATCAAGTTTCCATTTTAAAAATCTGGTTCGCATTTATGAGTCTGTCAGGGGATTGTCAAGCTAGTTGGTCTTTGCTCTTAATTCATAGAACAAGAATAAATTAATGTGGAGAATAAGGTCTTACTCCCTTAAATTACTACCTTGTAAGTTGAAGCAGTTAAGCTCATTTACTTTTATTGAAATTGTTAATAAACCCATTTATCAGAAATCTAACTATCTATGAAGGATTCAGTAGTTTTCACAAAATAACCTAATGAAGATTGGGCACCTAACTTACTTTATCAGCTACACATGAGATTAAAAACAAAAATGAATACATTCATCACAAAGTATTCCAAGTTTAAATTCATAGCCAGTTTGTTCTTGAATTCAGCAAATCTTTGCAGATTTATTTTTATTTTATGTGTATAACTGTTTTCCCTGCATGTATGTGCATCATGTGTGTTCAGTGCCCACAAAAGCCAGAAGAGGGCATCAGATCCTCTAAAACAGGAGTTACAGAATGTTGTGGGCCACCATGTGGGTGCTGGGAACTGAACCCAGGTCCTCAGAAAGAGCAGCCGATGCTCCCTACCACCAAGCAGTCTCTCCAGCTCCAAATCTTTATTTTTCACGTTTTTAAAATGTCAACCAATCACCACTCTGTGGATGGATATCATGGGGAAAGCTCTGCTGTCCCCAATCATCATTACTTGTCTATCCAACATGGAGTAGGGCATGCTATGCTATGTTGGAGGGAGGGGTTTCCCATGGCTTGGAAGAGATGACCGATGGTCTCTCAAATCCTAGCTCAACTATACCTGTAGCTGTTAGGGGTTAAAGCCAGCCTCCTAGGGAATGAGCAAAGGGGATGAATACCTGTCTGCACACACCTACCTGTGTAAGGATTTGATATTCTCCTCACTGCTATGACAAGATGCCTGGCAGAAGTAGCTTTTTAAAAGAAGGGTTTATTTTAGGCTCGTGGTTTAAGAAGTCATACTGTCCTTCGTTGAGGAAGGAATGAGGATGGGAGCTTGAAGTAGCTCATCACATTGCACCCATAGTCAGAAAGTAGAAATATTTACCACTAGTTCCCTTCTGGATCCTTCCTTTCTTCTCCTTTTTTGTTCAATCCAGGGACCCCCAGACCATGAAACAGTGCCATGCAAATTCAAGTTGAATCTTCCCTCATAAGTGAATCTTCTCTCGGGGGACATCCTCATAGACATGCCTAGACATGAGACTCCTTGATGATTCTAATCCACTCAAGTTGGCAGTTAAGTTTAACATTCATAGGATGCATCATTGTATTGTATGTGCCTTCAACTGTGTACATGTGAACGGAGGGATTATACAGATGGGAATAGAAAGGAAATGTAGCGTGAATTGCTAAATGGTCTTATAAATGAAATTAAACCTGAAGCCAGGTATTGGGGTGAATGCTAGAAGATCAGAGAATCAGAACAAGCCACAGCCACCTCTCTTCACCAGTTAGTTCCTCAGCTGATCCCGTTTCCTCAGATTGGAAGCCTCTGACCTTCTGCTTCCTTCCTTCTCATTGGCTCTAAGCCCAGCCATATGTCTGCCTGTCTATACAGGCCTCCAGGTCACTATGTTTGGTACTGGGATTAAAGGCTGGTGTCACCACACCTGGCAATTTCCAGTGTAACTTTGAACTCACGGAGATCTGCATGGATCTCTGCCTCCGGAATGCTAGGATTAAAGGCGTGTGTGCCACCATTTTCTAGCCTCTGTATCTAGTGGCTGTTCTGTTCTCTGACCCCAGATAAGTTTATTAGGGTGCACAATATATTGGGGAACACAGTATCACCACAAGGAAAAACACGGCTGTTGCTCTAGTTTCTACTGCTGTGATAAAATATCCTGACAAAAAGCAATTTGGGGAGACACGTGTTTGCTTTGGCTACAGTTCCAGGGCTGTATCCCGTCATTAGACAGTAAAGTCAAACAGCTACATCACATCCACAATCAAGAGGAGAGAGAAACAAACTCAGGCATGCTCATGTGCTTGCTTGTGCTGAACCTAGTTTCTTTACTCTTCTCCAGTTCAGGATCCTCTCTGCCTAAGGAAGGGTGCTACCCAGGGTGGACTGAATCTTCCCACAACAACCAACTTAATCACAACAGTCCCCCCAAAGACGTGCCCACAGACCAACCCAATGTAGATAATCCCTTGTTTTAGACTCTAGATTTAGAAAGGTCAGCAATTAAAGGTAACCAGTACAGCTCAATATCTGAAGAATCCTGGGGTGGGGGTGTTGTTGTTTGTTTTGTTTTCAAGCTGAGCATAAGCCTTACCTGAGAAGCATCCCTCTCAACTTTTGCTCTGACTTATTATTCGCCTCTCTTGACTCTTCCACATAGTCGCCTCAGCACTGACACAATGAAACGTGATGGGAAACAGTGGCATGTCTCACACATCCAACAAATACTGATTGAGACCCGATGCTGCCCAAACACTCTTCGAGATTTGGGAGGTGTCAATGAATCAAACAGCTCTGCTGTCAGTGGACGTTGCTTTATCACAGAATGGGCCGCCGCAGTCTGCACAATAAACAGATGGGTGTGTATCAGGCCTGGAGGCGGTACATGCCATGAAGAAGGATTGCACTGTCAGTAGCTGAGGGTCTTTCTGAAGAGCAACTAGCATTGGTGGAGTGGCATGTTGGTCAGGGTTCTCTAAGGAACAGAAACAGTAGAAGGAACATATATGGCAAAGGAAATTATAAGACTGGCTTACGCTGAGTAGTCCAGCAGTGGCTTTCTGCATAAGAGGAGCTGAGAACCCAGCAGTTGTTCTATGTATATAGCTGGATGCCTCAGCCATTCCTACGTGGGTGCTGAGGCTTGGAGGATTCCTGGAGAGATACTGGTCTTCAGTCCACAACAGTCACACTCACCAGAAGGATGCAAAGGTGAGCGAGCAGCACCAATTTCTCCTCTGACTTCGTTCCTAGGCTGCTTCTAGACAGTGCCAGAAGGTCTTTCTCTGCAGGGAGGTCCTCCTTCCCACAATTAATCCATCCTGGAAATGCCATCACAGAGATGTCAAGAGGCCTGTGTCTCAGCTGATTCCAGACCCAATCAACTTGACAACATTCACCACCACCACAGGTAGTCAAAAAAGAAAGGAGGGAGGGAAAGAGTGTGACGTCATTTCTGGGAGCAGATAGTGTGGCCTGCATCCTGTCATTGACCCAGCAGCAGCCACTCAGTGAGACAGACTTGTCCTCTTCCCTTCTGCAAGGCTACAGAAGGAGGAGAGACAGATTAGGGGCTTACAGGATTATAGTTTGGGGCTGTTCCTACCAGAGAGGACTCATGGGTCAAATACATGAGCCTAAGGGGACATTTTTTATTCCAAGCACCACAGAGAGTTCTTGAGTGTCAACCTTGCAGAAAACGATGTTCATGTCAGAATGTCAAACAGTAGACACGCCCAGTCAATGCATCACAGTTGATCTATCCAAGGATATCTTGGTCGCTACCAAATATTGGCAGTTGTGGATGAAACTGAGATATATGACTTTCTCAAGGAGAGGTTCTTCTTCCTGAATTAATTCATCCTGGAAATGCCCTCACAGAGATGTCAAGATGTGTTTGTCTCAGCTGATTCCAGACAAACATACACACAGGGGGTAGAGGGTGGGGGTTACAGGTAGAGATTTTGTATAGACATACATGCATACATATATACATGCATGCATATCTTGGGGTATCTGTGTGGATATGAGTTTTCAACTCTTACTTATGTGTCAGAGGACCCAACTGCTGGAATGTTTAATAAGTTTATAGTTAGTTTTGTGAGGAAACAAAGTATTTGGACCACTTTTTCATTTCCATCCTCAGCAAACAAGAATTGTTGCTACCCTACATCCTCGTCAGCATTTGAAAACTACCACAAAAATTTTAAATGCCATAAATACTTTCATTATCTGATACATCTCTCAGTACAATTGTTTCTCAATATGGTCTTCATCCTTCATCTGGATACTGATTTTTTTCCACACCAAAACAAATTTATAATACGATTTTCTGTGAAAAAGGAAAACAAGCCAATTTGGCTTACTGTAGTGTGACTTGTGGAAATTTGAGCATGTGTGTGTTTGCTTGGGGGCATTGTTGTTAATCTAGACAGGATCCATCTGCCAAACCCATGATTTGAACTATCATAGGATTATTGTCAAATCAAGGCAAAGCACTCTCAAGTCAATTCAAGTTTTTCCAATAGATTTGAAAGACACGGAAGAATTTGTTTTCTACATAGGGCTGCTGGCTTCATTCATTGCTAGTCTCACGCACTGTTCTCACTACCCTTATTGCAGAAGTGGGGAGGTGGGGATAAGGCTGAAGCATCGAAGTAAAGAGAACATCTTAACTCAGAGCAAAGAAATGAACCCCGGGTGAACACTGACTGACTTTAGAAGAAATGAATTTTATCACTTGGTGGCACATGAAGAGACCACTGAGCTATACTATTGCCTCTGTCAGGAGTGTCCCTCATCCCAAATTTCTAAAGCTGGCTCCTTATTATTAAAATTTGTGCCCATATCTGGAGCAGGAGTCCTTGCCATCTTCCTTACAATAGCTGCTCCCAAGAATTTCTCAATTAAATTACATGATTTCAATAGCCTGATAAAAGCATAGCTAGCCTGAGATGTCCCCAGGACACATGCTGCTTGTCTGTCTTTTTTTTCTTGTATACACAATATGTGTATTTTCATGTATGTCTGTGTGTGTGTGTGTGTGCGTGCGTGCGTGCACACACACGCATGTACAACTATGTGTGCACTTTTCTCAGTGAGCCAATGCCGTTTGTGATAGAACATGGGCTGGGATTGCAATGACCTTGCTCAGGTCACATAATCAGAGCCACTACACAAAATACAACATTTGATCATTACTGTATTGGGTTCATGAAATTCTGCTGTATAGCATTAACACGTGGGTTCTTATTGTTTGATTAAAACTTAAATATGGATCATGTGTACACAGAGAAACACCAAAAATACATTTGCCCACGACCGCCAGGCCATTGAGTCTTGCACCCAGGAAAAAAAAATTAACATTAAGAATTTTCCGAAGCATGAATGTTTTTCCTCCACAGAAAGAGTGGGGACTTTTCTCTCCCACAAATGACACGAGCAATTTAGAAAATGATTTAAAAAGAAAAGGGGCATCTTACAATATTGCCAATAACAGTTAGCAAATCTCATTAATGAGATACACTGATGGGGAAATCACTACAATTCTACTTTGCAGCAAAATACTGTAATTAAGCCATTGTGTGTCTGTGTTATTTAGCAAATGAATAATTGTACCGTGCCCCTGAGACTTACTGCTACTTCGGAGCATCAGGCTAATATCCTCGCCGTCTTGTCTGCAGCTCACTTAATGAGCAATATATTCTGAGCCATGTCCAAGCCAATTGACTACTTTATACGGGCAAATACCCCAGCAACAGAAAAGACCCAGTGTGCTGAAAGCTATAAAACACTGATATAGATTTAAATTACATTTAACTCTGAAAAAGGGATGTTGTTAGTTTGGAAAGGGTCACTGGGCATCTTGTATCTGCCAGGATTCATGCTGAATGATAAGGGTCTAAATACTGCAGTCCTGAGGCTGGGAAACTACAAAGACATCATAAAATCAACTTGGACAAAGGACAGTGTTGGTGTCTGGCAATGTCTGCCCATCGTGCATAACTTCTGTTCTTTCCACATGCCAAAATGACTCTATCAGGGACATATCTGACATGCTGGGCTTCCTTTAAAAAAAAAATGGAGGAAGCAAGTACCTAGTTCTTGGGAAGTTCAAGAGCTAGGATTGAAAACTCGGAACCAACTAGTAGCATGCGGGGGTGGTTCAGAAGGCAAAGGCATTTGCTACCAAGCTAACAACCTGAGCTCTCGTCTCCGAGAGTAGACTCACAACAGAGAGAGAACTGACTCCCCAAATGCATCTTCTATGCATCATGGCATGCACATGGGCATGTAGGTTCACACACAATAAAAAAAAAATGAATGTCTTTTCAAAAATTATTCATCTTGTTGTTTTAATTATGTGTAGATGTGTGTGTGTGCGCGCGCGCACACGCCTGTTGGTATATGCATGTGAATGCAGGTATCCATGGAGGCCAGAGGCATCAGAACTCCTGGCACTGGAATTATGGGTGGTCTTTTTGTTAAATTTATTTATGGGGCTGGAGAGATGGTTCAGCAGTTAAGAATACACACTATCTTCACAAAAAGAAAGGGAGGGAGACAGAGATAGAGACAAAGACAGAGACAGAGACCAGCTAGGCAGCAGTGAATTCCAGGCTAGCCTGGGCTGCACACTGAAACCCAAGAGAGAAAGTGAGAGAGGAGGTACGGGGGTGGGACATCTTTGCAGCTAACCATGGTTCTTCTTCCTTTGTGTTGACCCAGAAGATCCTGAGGTCAGAATGAGGGCAAATAGCTTGGGGCTCTGCTTCGTCAGTGGAGGCATGGTAGTCTGATCTTCTAATAAAGTCAAGGTTGGATTTCACTTTCCAACTCTTTACTGAACTACCTAAGGCTGAGCACCAGGTAGCGTGGCCTGGAAAGAAAGAGTTTCCTTCAAAGTCCATGTATGGTAACTCCAGCCCCTAGCTGGATCATCTCAGGCTCCTTCCTCTGTTGACTTGTGACTCTCATATGGAGAAGTCAAAATGCAGAAAGGGTTGTACAGAATTTTCCAGGAATGACTTATATTAGAGAAAGATGATGTCAGTAAGGAATAAAAAATAATGTGCTGGTCTGTTTGGCAGACTTCCTCCTGGGGATCAAAGCGAGCACAGAAACCTTATCAAGCACATGCTATGGGGTTTTGAACCCCTGACTTCCATTTCCAGTGCTTTGAGCCAAGAGCAGGGTTCTTACCTCAGCAAGTGCAGGAGGTCTGGCTAGATTTGGACCACAGTTACCCACATCAAGTACCCAAGACTGAAATACTGTTTCCTTACAATGCTGCTTCACTATGTGGTTATATCTAAAATAAGAAGCTAAGCATGGAGCCCTGAAAGCTTTAGCTACCCTCATAAAAGCCCAGGACTAACACAGAGGCATAGAAGGCAGGCATGCAGTCAAGGGGTGGGACTGTTTGAAATAAGGGGAGCCTTATAGCTGGGTAGTGATGAGGCACACTTTTAATCCCAATACTCCAGAGGCAGAGGCAGGTAGATCTGTGTGAGTTTGAGGTCACCCTGGTCTATGGAATGAGTTCCAGGACATCCAGAGCTGTTATACAGAGAAACCCTGTCTAGGAAATAAAAAAACAGGGGCCTTATAAGACTTCCATTCTTTGATTCAGATTCTACCCTTGTTGTGAGTTTAAGGATCTGCAAGCAATGGCTAAGTGAAATCTATAGCACTGGTTTGGGGAGGCTTCTGATTAGCTTTTATGGGGTTGTGCTTGCAGAGAGCTGATGCACAGAGTTCTGGGTTTCACAATGCCATCCAGAGGCTATGGGGCAGAGGTCTTGACCTAAAAAATAAAGAAATCAAGGCAGGCTCCTGGAAGAGATAAGACCTACCCATGCATGACACATCCTTGTCACACAAGGGGACTCTTATCCAGAGAGTTCCAAAGTGCTTAGGCCACTGGGGTCTTTTTATGGCCAGAGTTAATCTTGTGCATGACAAGCACATACTGAGCCTAGCTTTAAAGGGTGCACAAAGCAGGACGGTCCTACCTAGCTGAAGATCTGTTTAGTTTGAGTTTCTATTTAACATTTGTATTGGAAACCAAAGAAACTTAAGTTTGGCACCAACAAGGCTAGGCTCAGCCTACTGTGAAATAAGCAGCCAAGGGATAACAGACAGGACTTCCTTGTGTAGGGGTCCTTACCATGGTTCCTTGTGATTGTCCACCTGACCACAATCTAGAATCACCTCGAAGGGAGTCTCCATAAGGGATTGTCTGGATCAGGTTGGCCTGGAGGCATGTGTGTAGGAGGTCATTTTGATTGAGTCCATTGGGGTTAGAAGACTTGCCTACTGGGAGTGGTACCAAGCCCCAGGTGCAGAAAGTGAGCTGAGCATTGCCGTGCACACATTAATTCATCCCTCTCTCATCTGGATAGTGGATGTCATGGAGCCAGTTCTCTCAAGCTCCTGATGCTATAATTCCTCTGCTCTGATAAAATATAACCTGGAATTGTGAACGGAAATAAACGCGGCCCCCTCTTCCCTTTTCTTTTTTACTTGCATTGCTTTGGTCAGGGTGTTTTATCCTAGCACCAGTGAACAAAACCAAGACACTCCCCTAAACTGCATGTCCATGACTGTTCATTGTCTCGTCTCTTCCATCTGAGGTCTTGGGGAATGAAATTGAAAACCATCCTATGAGACAGATAGCAGGGTGTATTCACCTGGCGCACTTCCTGCTACCCTGCACACCCTGCCACGATGGCCTCAACCCTCTGAAACGTGGAGCCAAACTAAACTCTTTTCCTATACATCACCTTGGTCCTGGTGTCTTATCACGGCAGCAGAAAATAACAAACGTGGTGCATTATGGGAAACCTGTAACTCTATGCGTCCCAGTCTATTAAATACCATCACTTCCAAGTCTTTAAAAATAGGCTCTGTTCCTAGGTCTCCCTAAAGCACTCAGAATGGAATTGAATCTTGAGGAAGAGTTTACCTCCCTCAGTGTACATAAGGCAACAATAAAACAGCCTATTATTAAATCTACCTTTGAATATACCCTAAGTCAGAAGTAAATTATATAATGCACACCAAAGGATAATGCCTCCTTGCCATAAGGAGAGAGTAAGTAGCTAGCTTGTTTGCAAAACTCACTGTGTGCTAAGCAAAGAGAATCTGAAAGCCCAGCTGTGGATAAGAGATGGATGGTTCTCACCTGCCTCCAGCCACAGAGACAATGAGTTTGAAATGCAGAAGGAGATTTTAGCTGACATATTAAAAACCAGGGTTGATGTCCACAATGGTGACTTACAGAGAGCCCGTCATCTCAAGTGGCAGGGTGAATTTTACAGACTCAGAGTCTTGTATGCCAACTAAAGAAAGGAAGTCTTCATGGCTCCCTATTGCCCCCAAGGACTGGGGAGACACCTTTGAAAAATGTAACAGCGGGTTAAAAAGCATATCACTCACTAGGAAGATGCCATAGGCTGTGACACATTGACACCTAAGATATGGGACACCAGATTGTTAACTTACACACATAGGGATTCTCTGGGTTAGTAGAAGCTAGAGAGATGGTTCAGTGGTTAAAATGCTTGCTACACAAGAATGGGATCTGAATTTCAGATCCCCAGAAACTGTAAATATGGGGTGTGCATCTTAGCCTATGTAATTCCAGTCTTAGAAGATGGAGATGGTATTCCCAAGGCAAGCTAGCTAGAGTTTAACCATATCGGCATGTTCTTGGTTTGATTGAGAGACCCTGCCTGGAAGAGTGGTCAAGGAGATTCCCAGCATCAACTTTGGGCCACACACACACACACACACACACACACACACACACACACGCATACACGCATACACACATATACACACACATACACACACACCACTCCTTCACACACACACACACACACACCATCACACACGCACACACACACACACACACACACATGCATACACAAAAAATGTGTGTGGGGGGTGTAGAATGTGTTTCTGGATATAGGGGTTTCTCTGTGCTTTTAGCCTCTGTCTTACCTCACCCTTCAGTTCTCAAAGCAAGTAAAGGGGATAAAATAAAAGAACAAGGAGTTTCATTTTGTTTGTAATTGGTGTACATTCACTGTGCGTGATCCTGGGTTTCACGTGGACATTTTCATATGCATATGTAATGTAGTTTGACCGTATTTCCCCAACCCCCATCTCCCTTTTTATTTCACTTAGTATAATAATCTCCAAATGCATCTATTTCCCTGTATATGACATAATTTTACTCTCCTTACTAGCTGAATAAAATTCTGCCATCTAGCTAGACCACATTTTCTTTATAGGGTAGTCTATTGACGGACACCTAGGTTGAGTCTTTAGCTTGACTTTTGAGGATATTACTGCAAGAAGCATGAAACAGGAAGTATCTCCAGTATGTAGAGTTGGAGTCCTTTAGGTAAATTACAAGGAAAGAGATTGCTGAGTCATGTGGTCTATTTTCAGTTTTCTGAGAACCCTCCACAATGATTTCTGTAATGTCTAGGAAGTCCTCACTCCAGTCCTCCACACAGAGCTGGCGCCGGCAGGCTGTATTGCACTGGGTGACTTGTCTCAGCTTCTGATTCTTGGAACCCACCAAGTCTTGAAATTCTACTTTTCACCCAGCTAGATACTTAGAAGGATTCAAATGTATACATGTTTCTCAAGAGACAGAAGTAAACATCCTTCCGGCACGCAACAAGCCTAGGTGTTCTGGTTTTCTTTCTGTTGCTAAGACAAACATCATGACCAAAAACAACTTTGGGGAAGGAAGGATTTTCTTTCATATCACAGTCATCACTGGGGCAAGCCAGGGCAGGAACCCAAATAGGAACTTGAAGCAGAAACCGTGGAGGAATGCTGCTTGCTGACTTGCTCAAATGTTCGTGTTTACCTAGGGTCTTAGTTAGGGTTTTATTGCTGTGAAAAGATACCATGGCCACAGCAACTCTTATAAAGGAAAACATTTAGTTGGGGTGGCTTACATTTTCAGAGGTTTAGGCCATTATCATTATGGCATGACATGGTGGTTTACAGGCAGACATGGTTCTGGAAAAGGAACTGAGAGTTCTAAATCTTGATCCTCAGGCAGCAGCAGGAGTCTGTCCCACTGAGTGTGGATGAGTATGTATGAGACCTCAAAGCTACCCTCCACAGTGACATGCTTCCTCCAACAAGGCCGCACCTACACCATCAAGGCCACACCTCCTAACAGTACCACTCTCTATGGCCAAGCACTCAAACACACTAGTCTATGGGGCCCCTATCTATTCAAACCACCACACCTAGCTTTCTTATTCAGCACAGGACAACCCGCCTAGGGAATGCTACTTCCCACAGTGGGCTGGGTCTTCCCACATTAATTAACAACCAAGACAATCCCCCACAGACATACCCACAAGGCAATCTGAGGCGGACAATTCCTCCATTGAGGCTCTCCTCTCAGAGGATCTAGGCTGTGTCAAGCTGACATCAGGTGCATTTAAATTCCATCCACAAGCTCTCAGCTTCCAAATCACACGTCCAAATCCGACCTTCACAATGGACTCTGGATTGATATGCCCACCTGTCTTCCTAACATTTTTATCCAGATGTCTTGACAGCCTCTCAAGGTAATGATCTTAAATGGACTTCTGGGTTTCCTTCCCTAAACAAGATGATTTCCTCCTTTACAAACGAGCTTCCCCTTCTTCCCGTCATACTGATCAAGGTCATGGCGCCACATCTAAGCCCTTCCCTCTGCCACCCTCCATGGCTAATAAGCTGTTGTTCCTGGCAGCTCTTTGCATGGTGGCATTCATATTCTGACCACACCCCTTCACTCAAATCACCAGTGCACTCTTCCAGGTGGGCAATTTGGAAGAAAGGAGATTTGAAACCCAACATGTGAGCAGAGCTTTGGACAAAAGGACTCCATTTCCCTCTGCTTTATGCTATTTCCTGTGTCAGAAATGAAATCTGCACACTGCAAGAAAGGGCATGTCCACATCGAGATCGCACTAAGAGTTAGAAGAGAAAGTAAATTGCCTATGCCTTTGTTTCATTAACGACCAAGGACAACATTTGAGACTGACATTGGCATTTTCCTATTAACGATGAGCCCCCAGGGACTGTGGGATGTAACCTGGAAAACCTGAGGGACAGTCAGAAACAGCCAAGGAGTAGACCTTAAATGGGCTTGCTTGGCACCATCCCCTTCTCTTTGGGAAGAAATGAAGATGTGATGACAAGCATGTCAGAGAAACACACGGGGAATATGTAATGTTTACCATGTGCCTTCTCCACAGCAGGAGCTATTCTGGAGCTGTGAAGTCATGTTCAAATGCAGACTTAGCCTCTTGTGCATCTCTGATCCTCTACCTTTCTCCTCTGTAGCCATAGCTGATGTTGTTGGCTTCACGTGTGTGTGTGTGTGTGTGTGTGTGTGTGTGTGTGTGTGTGTGTGTGTGTGTGGTGTGTGTGTGTGTGTTTTGTTTGGCTTTGCATGGCTTTGGGAATAAAAAGGGTCAAACATGAGGACAGCTGGAATACTGTCACTGATGGGCCGGACCTGCCTGCCACCTGTTAGAGTAAATAAAGTTAAGCTAGTATGGTTATGCCTGTTGATTTTCTTCTTACATCAGTGCACTTACTCACACTGGGGTGGCAGAGTTACAACAGACAGGGACATGTTATTGAAGCTTATAATATTTACTCTCTAGCCTCTAAAATAGGAACTCTCTCAACCCCTGATGTCTAGCATGGGACGTGCTGCCCACAAAGGGCTCAGCCTCTCAGCTGGGACTTGAAGGATGAACAGCTTATCTTTGGGCTTAGATACTGTTTGTCTATGACTCTCTTGTTTTTTTGTTTGTTTGTTTGTTTGTTTGTTTTTCCTTTTTTTTTTTTGATTTTTGGGTTTAGTGTGTTTGCTTGTTTGTTTTAGCTTTATCTGCAAAAGTCTTCAGAGTAAACCATCCAAAGAGATGCAATGGATGAAAGCAGCAGGCAGACTCTGCCAATCAAAATGCCAGTTTCATGCCCCTCTAATACAAAGAACAAGAAGTACGTAGATCACAACACCAATGCCCTTCACAAGGCTCCTCAACAACATGTTCAGGTATAGGTCATTAGTCACACAAGGAACCAAACTCAAAATGCATTCACCCCCACTCATCCACAGTCTCCACAAGATCTGCCCTTTGGGGTATTCCTGGTAACCCCACAGGGCTAAGCCTAGGTGATTATCATCTGCAACCCTTCTTTCCAAATTCATATGTTAAAGCCTTGTTCCCAGTGTATTTGGCGGGACCTGGGGAAAGTAGTTGAGTCACAAAGTCAAAACCTTCGTGAACAGGATTAGGATTAGGTCTTGTGGTGGTCTGAGTAGGAATGGCCCCCATAGACTCATGTGTTTGTGCTTGGTTCACAGAGAGTTGCCCTAGCAGGAAGTGTGGCCTTGTTGGAGAAAGTGTGTAACTAGGGGGTGGTGTTTGAGCCACAGAAGCCTAAACCAGTTCACTTCCTGCTGCCTATGGATCCAGTTGTCTCAGCTCCTTCTCCAGGACCACATCTGCCTGCATGCTGCCATGCTTCACATCATGACAATAATGGACTCAACCTCTGACCCTGTAAGCCAGTCCAATTAAATGTTTTCCTTTATAAGAGTTACCACTGTCATGGTGTCTCTTCACAGCAATAAAACCCTAACTAGGACAGGGTTTTATGAAAGGCACCCCCAGAGAGTTCCCTGGTCCCTTCTGCCATGTGGAAGCACAGATGACAATCTATGATCCAGGAAGCAGATCTTCAACAGACACCAAGTACACTGGCATTTTGGCCTTGAACTTCCCAGCTATGGGGGTGAAGTATAGATTCCATTGACTCTAAAATACTTAGGGATTTGGATTCTGGAATAGAGTCCAAAAGAACTCAAATGGGATGTATACCACTGTTAAATATTTCAAAAGAAGAGGCTGGACCTGGGGAGATGGCCCAGTGGTTAAGAGCACTTGTTGCTCTTGCAAAGGACCTGAGTTCAGTTCCCAGCATTTACATCAGGCAGCTCACAACAGTCTGTAATATCAGCTTCAGTGGATCTGGTACCCTCTTCTGGTCTCTGTGGGCACTATAGGCACACACATGCAACACAAACACACACACACACACACACACACACACACACACACACACACACGTACAAAATTTTAAAAAAAGAAAGTGTTGCCCTGCCATTGAGAGTAACTCAGGAATAACATCCCAGGTGAGTTCACAAAGGATGATATTCACTGAGTTCCTAAGTTCCTAAAAGAACAACCCTTAAATGTTGACAGCTATAAAACATTCCTACGACAATGACAGTAAGAAAGGGAACTGGTCATGAAGAAGCATCAAGTTGCAGACTTTCGTGGCTCAAGACTATGAAGGAACCAGCCAACTCCGAGATAGACCAGCAACTGCAGAGGAAGCTGGAACAAGGACACAGAACAGAAGGCAGCATCACGGCATGTCACCACTCCCACGGAGAGAATGGGGCAGGTCAGGAATGAACAGGCTAAGCAGATTAGCTACGCCCCGTCCCATGCTCATCGACTTCCCAATCTCCCCTGCCTAAAAGAAAATAAAAATTTGCTTTGATTCCTTGACAAACAGCAAAGAAACCAAAGTGTGGTAAGTGTAGACAATCCTAATGAGATTTTTTTTAAGGGTTAAAAACCCAAAGGTGCTAAAACAAAATCCCACTACATATGAAGTAAATGTAAATAATGACAGACCTCCCCCCAACCTCAGATTTCACCCACGTAATTCTGTCTGTCTCTGTGTCTTAGTTTCATTAATGCTGCTTTGGGTATAGATGTTAAACCTCATCAGAAATTTAATAGAAGCAAATAATGAGAGATTGGGTCTGTTTAGTTATCGTCTATGTAATTATGCCTGTCTCGGAATCTTACTTTCACTAGACATTTTTTTTTGTATAGTGTTCAAATTTTAATTGCATAAGAAGCGATGTGTCTCAAATCAATCAACGGCATAATCACAGCCTCCCCTCAATTGCTTAGGATCTCTCCTGGATTAATTAATGCATGTAAATAGAAATTCCCAAGAGATTGGGTTCAGATTTCTGAATGCAACAGCACCCCCAAGCAGAACTTGGTAATCTTAATTGCATCTTCAGGGGGTGGTTTGGACAAGAGGAAGTGTGTGGTCTCCTTGAGGAGTTTGTATTAAGGTTTTGATATTCTTCTACACTATTAAAAAAAAACAAGCTTTTCTCTGTGGCTGTCCTCTGTACTTTTCATTCAGTCTCTGTTCCCTTTTCTGGGTCAGGACTGACTCTGTATGAAGGATTTTGGTCCCATGAGGAGATACGATTTGTTTTCTCAAGAAAATGGTTTTCAGGGACACAGACAAAATCACCAAGGGAACAAGAACCACCCATGAGGTCTAGCTATCTTCTGGGTGGATATGATTCCTCAGGCCCTGGGTGCCTGGGAGAACCCTGCCAACCTTGTTAGGAAGATCTGCTCTTCTTTTTCTTCTTGCCACACAACTCTACTGCACAGCGTAGACCTTAGTCATCTCTACTTTTCCATGATGACAACGCTTCCAAATATTCAAAGTGAAGAGGTCTTTTCTGTCTTCTCCACAGAACCCATTCAGACCCTCCATGACATTTTTGTAATTAAGAAACTATTTTTCCTCTTTGGTTTATTTTTAGTTTAAGTGATTGTATGTGCTTTTTTTCTTTTTCTTTGTTTTTTGTTATTTCTTCTATTCTCTGACATTATAATATGATTATCTCATCCCCCCCACCATGCTTCCCTGTCTCCCACCAAATTCTCTCCTATGCCCCCTTGCTCTCTTTCAAATTTATGGCCTCCATTCCATTGTTATTGCATTCATATCTACCTAAATACATAAGTACATCATGCTTAGTTTGTATAACACTACATGTGTATATGTTTACAGCTATGGCATCTATGAACCACAGCAATGACCAACATGGCCAGATAACCCTGAAGGCACAGTAGTGGCACCCATATCTTGTTGCTATCCAGCAGCTCTCTAGCTGGGTTTATGACCTATTCAAAAAGAGGGAAATCATGCTTGGTACTGGAAAACTAACCAAGTGCCAAAAGCTGGTGAAATCATGGATCTTGGTGGACAACTTATAACTACCACTTTAATGAACCAGAATGATTCCTAATTATACTCTAAATATCTGTCCTTATGCCCACAGATAAGTGTAGTCTTTGCCCTTTATCAAGGAAACTTCTTTCTGCAATAGACAGAAACCATTACAGAGGACTACAATCAATCAAGACGCAGAGATATGGAGCCCAGTACCAATTGACACATCTACAAAACACTCCAGCATCTAAGGCACAGGGAACATGGGGAAGGAGGGTATGGGAAGATGGTAAGACCCGGAGAGTAGGGGGATTTGCTTGAGACTGTGTCTTCAGGAATGTCAGAATTTACACCTGTAAAGTCTTACCAATATGACTGCCTAAATGTGAATTGAACAAGAACAATCGTATTTGTTTTTTATTTTCATTGCATACATTCATTTCACAAAATACCAAAATTATATGATGGCATTTTGTATGAGTATATATTAAATGATGAGCATATTCATCCCAAACCTCCTCCCCTCTCCCTACCATTAGTTTTTGTTCACCTAGACAATATATGTCTATTTTTATGTCATATATAGATATATGGTTTTATATATCAATTTAAAATCCAGGAATCATATATAAAGGAAAATACTCAATATCTGGCTTTCTGAAACTGGTTTGATTCACTTAATTATAATATCATTCACATCCTTTTTTGGGCAAATGACATAATCTCATCCTCCCTTTAAATTGATTTTTAGATTTACTTATTTTATTTTTTTAATGTATTTATTATTTATACAGTGTTCTGCCTGCATATATGGCTGCAGGCCAGAAGAGGGCACCAGATCTCTTTACAGATGGTTGTGAGCCACCATGTGGTTGCTGGGAATTGAACTCAGGACCTTTGGAAGAGCAGCCAGTACTCTTAACCACTGAGCTATCTCTCCAGCCCCAACTTATTTTATTTTATGTATGGGTGTTTTGCCTCTGTGTGTGTGTGTGTGTGTGTGTGTGTGTGTGTGTGTGTGTGTGTGTGTATACCATGTGCATGCAGTGCCTGATGAGGCCAGAAGAGGGCCACGGATCCCAGGAACTGGAGTTACAGTTTTGAGCTGCTGTGTGGATGCTTGGAGTCTTTTGGATAAATACTCAGTAGTATAATTCTGATTTATCTAAATAAATGGTCAGAAACGGAGCATTCTTATATTTCAAAACTTAGACATTTGGGGGTGGGGTGGGAAATAGTCCTCCCAGATACACTTTGCACATTGTATTAAAACTCTAATCTTCTCACAAGGGACAGAAGTCAGGCTCTGTGGCCTGTGTGGTGCTTAGCAGGGGACATTCTGTCAAGCACATGTTGTTGTTCTATGGGCCTCCCATCCCTCCTCTCACTTGACAATCCAACCCAAGGAAAACCAATCTGCAGGTAATTATTTATTCAGTTTTAGTGTGAGTTTTATAAGAATATTGGACAAAAGAGAAGTAATTCAACAGGAAAATTGTGCTTTTGACCACATAAGCCCAGTAGGAAAAAATATTTTTTTTAATTTAATTTTCTGTGTATGGGTGTTTTATCTGAGTGTATGTCTGTGCTGCATGCCTGGTTCCCCCAGAGGCCAGAAAGGGGTATTAATCAGATCCTTGTAACAGAAATTACAAACTTTTATCAGCCACCATGTGAGTTCTGGGAATTGAACAAGGGTCCTCTGTGCTCTTAACTACTGAGACATCTCTCTAGTCCCCAAATAACTATTTAGGAAAAAATAAAGATTATCCCATATTTTGGCATGTCAGTAGGGTACTCCTCCCCTCCCCTTCAGAGGGTTAAGCCCCTACAAGACGATAGAGCCCCCCACAAGACAGTAGAGCCTGCCAGCATCTTCCTCCCAAACTTTCCATCTTCCAGAATTATGGGAAAACAAAGGTCTCTTCTTTGCAAATTACCCAACCTGGGGTTTTCTGAGCGTCACTGATAGAACTAAGACCATCTCTTAATGGCACTGCTGTGTTGCTAAAATAACTAACCAGGGAGAAGCCCTGCCTTTGTATATTGCAAAGGAGAGATGCCCAGAAGCAAGGCAGGTCACACACATAAAGACACAGGTACAATGGATGCTGAACAGAGATCCCAGCCTACACAGGGACCACTTCCTTGTCCAGTTTCTCCCTCTGAAATAAAACTTCAAGTGGAAACAGAAGAACTCTCAAGAGGGTCAGGTTCCCTGCAGAAGAAAAATGGGAAAGGAGATCTCCTGAGTGCTGTGCAATTTCTTATTTATTTACTCATTCATCCATTCATGCATGCATGCACGGAAGGTTCATTAAGTATCTATTTTGTTTCCGACTGTGAAGCTCAAAAAAAATGTATGGTCTAGAGAAAAGAGAAAGACAAGAAAGCAAATAAATCACCTGGTGCTGACATCAGGCCCCAAATAGTGAGTGAGCAGGGGTTGGGAGCTGGAAAGGACCACACTAGGGCAGTCAGTGGGCCTACGGATTATAGCAGTGCCCAGAAGACACCTGCTCAGAGGAGACAACAAGGATAAAACAATCCTGCCCCCCCCCACCAAGGCTAATGACGGCGTTCTGCCTGATAGATGTCCTCACGCAATTATGTCAAGTTTTTCTGCTTTCCAATGGGTTCAAAGTCCACAAACTCCAGGAGTGACCTTCAAGACAGCAGAGAGAGGATGCCAGCCAACCAAGCAAACCTTGTCTGGCTGATCCTTGGAGTCCTGAGATAGGTCAGTCTCAACACAGGATGGGCATCTAGTCCAGTTGTTAACATCTGTAAAATGAGCAGATTTAAGCACAAAGGACCAAGCACCCAACAGCCCACCCTATGATGGTGTTTGCTTTTGTTTCTGTTTTGAGATGAGATGCACATCTTGTACTTGACTGTTCGATCATTTCTCTTTACTTTTCCATTTCGGTCCTTGACTCTGTGCTGCAAAAGATAATCACAGCAACAATACTTTAAATATATTCTTGTCTGAACTTCTCTGTGACAAATGCTGAGAAGGGGGATAACTTTGGTCACCTTAAATCTAATTAGGTCATTAGCCAATGAGAGGCTCACTCAGGCAGCCTGCGATGCCTCCCCATGATGGGGCCATTCAAAGCCTTTCAAGCTGAGCTCTGATGAGGAGCTAAAAGAAAGACACATCACCAAGAAATTGAGAAGCAATGCTTTATAAATGTGTGAGGGCTCATTATTCCCCTGCTAGGGTTTGCAGGTAACCCTGTGGCCTCAAAGATTCCAGCACTCTCTTTTTCTGTTTTGATAAGAAAGGGGAGGTGATGGTCCCCATGGAGGAGTGTGGCATTGTTTAAACCCAGCTAATTGCTGCTTCCTCAGGCACTTCCTGTGGTTCCTTATTGCTGACTTTACTGTCATTGTCTTAGTGCATGCCGCTGTCTCCACTGCATCGATTGGCAGCGGCCTCTGTGAAACCGTTTGGATCCAAACCGGTGGCTGAATGCGGAATGCAGACTGGTCCCCAATGAAAAGTGGCCTTGATGTCTGCCCTTTCTCTAGAGGTGAGGAGCTGTGCAGTGGACAGCTAGTGACTTTGCCTGTGAAAACTAAGCTGGCCTTGGGTTTTGAAGCACCCTGCCCAAGGAGACCCAACACGTTGCTGTTTTGAGAAGTCTTCCCCTGGGAAGACATAAACAGTGTTTACTGCCTCCTCATAAGACCTCAATGACAAACCAAAGTATGAAGCCACCACAATTCAACCTGGGGAACAAATGAGTTTGTTGAGCTTACCTAAGAGAGTAAGGATAAGGGGTTGCCAGTGGGAGCATTGGTGACCCCATAGCAGCCACTCTAGAAAGCTTCACCTAGCCTGGATGATGGATGGCACCCCTTCTGTTAACCTTCCCCATCCTGTATTCTTCCAGCACCTATATGGTGGCACCAAGGACATGTACAGTTAGGACAGAATTGCATACAAAATTTTGGAAGTATTGGCTGGAATATGAGGTGAGGGTCCAAGGACCCTACCCACTCCCTCCTTCTTTGAGGGAATGTCAACAATCAATAAGTCATTAAGAGGGTAGTTGTAGAGTCTTGTGAACAGGCAACAGCTGACCCCATGAAGATGGTGTCTGTTTTGCTCAGAGGGCCTCATTCTATAACTTTTGAGATAGGTGATTGATTGATAGACAGATGATTGATAGATAGATAGATAGATAGATAGATAGATAGATGATAGATATTTAATCTATGTATTGAGACCTGACTCACTTCCTACTACTGAGCCTGGTGTGATGTAATAAGATAGACAGATCTTGAAGAACTTAGAATCTTCCAAAATGCTCCTTGCCTAGGGCAGAGAAGGGTCCCCACAGGGTAAAAGACAACTGTGAAGAGCTGAAGGGCTGTGTAAGCTCAGGAATCACTATATCCAGGAAGCCTCTGCAGGGACTCAGCATGAGAAGAAAAGGATAGAGACGCCTGGCCCTCAGGTGTTTGAAAAAGCAAGCACCACTCTGGTCTCTCAAAAGAACCAAGATCTGGTGTTCCACCTTGAGAAAAAGCCAGGAATACTCACCAGGCTGATCAGGCCCCTTGTTTTCAAACTAATCCTACCCAGAATGTCTCCCGTGTGACAGAAAGGATGCCTCCAGCTACCTCCTCTAAGATCAGCCCCTGGATTTGCCTCAGTGGAGCAGATAGGTGAGGAGACCATTGGTAGGTAGCCATGGCCATGGAGTGCCCTCTGCCTGGTGAGCCTTAATCAGATACCCCAAGAAAAATGCAGCCGCGCTTGGTGAGAAGTTTCAAAACAGACTAGCTTTTCCCTGGTGGCATGGAAGGGCTCTCCCTTCACATCTTCATCCGCATTAGTGTTGCAGAAGGCTACTCCCTTGGTTCTTTGGTCCTAAGCACATATTGGGAATCTTGAACTTGACTGTTGACAAAGAGAATGCAGAACAGTCTTAGACATTCCTAGTGGGAATGAGTGCAGGTATCTCACTGGCTCCTGTTAGTGCCTGGATTCCTGTCCAGAATGTGACAGGAAAAGTGTTAGGGTGCGAGCCCAGTTTCTTCCCAGCTCCAAAATGAGGTTATGCGTGGGAGCAAACGCTGACCCTGATCCCACCCATCCTTCCCAACCATGTCATGTTGCACAGAGCAACACTTTCAGTCTTGAATGTGAAGTCATCAGTCATGGTGGAGAAGGCATGGAAGAGTCCATGGCAGTGGGATCAAATGGCTGGAGGTTATTCACATCATATCAATGCTGGGTTAGTTTATATCAACTTGACACAAGCTAAAGCACCTGGGAAGAGAGAATCCTAGTTGAGGACTTGCCTCCATCAGATTGACCTGAAGCCTTGTCTGTGGGGGCATTTTCTTAATTATTAATTGATGTAGGAGGGCCCCAACCACTGTGTGTTGGGCCACTCCTGGGCCAGTAATTTGAGGTTGCATAAGAAAATAAGTACCGTCCCTCCAGTCTTTGCTTCAGTTCCTGCCTCCAGGTTCCTGCTCTGGCTTCACTTGCTGATGGCCTGTTACCTGTATGCTAAAGAAGGTCTTCCCAGCCCAAACTATTTTGGGTCAGTGTTTTATCACAGCCACAAAAAGCAAAGTAAGACAGCCTGCCTCTGTTGATCTACTTCCTCCAACCAGGCTCCACCTCCTCAAGGCTCTAGGGAGCCTCCTGTAGTAGCATCACTCACTGGGAAATATGCGTATGGAGGTGCAAGCCTGGGGAACATTCCTAATTCAAACCAGAGAAATATCTTTAGATCCAAAACAAAGTCCTTTTTACACATGTTGGACTCAGATTCCATTCATTCCCATGGTTTGCCATTGGACAGTTAAGTGACAATTAAGCAACACAAGCTCCAATGCCATTAAGCTTTAAATGTGTATTCTGCATCATCCTTAAAGTTTCCCATTTGTTTTCCCATTTAACCCTCTTAGATATGGTGACAGAGATGTGATTATTACTCATAGCCTCCAGATGAAGACACTCACTTGAAATGCCACCCTGTAAACAGAGCAGACGACGCTGAGGAAAAGGGGTGGGATCCCCTGCATAGGGCTTATATCCATTACTGTTCTGTTTCTATGATAAAACACATGACCAGAAGCGACCTAGGGAAGAGTTTACTTGGGCTTATGGTTCCAGAGGTCGAAGAGTCCATCATGGTGGGCAGGAATGGCAGCAAGCTGCAGGCAGAGAGGTAGGAGCCGAAAGCTGAGGAATCACATCTTAAACCATAAGCATGAAGAACAGAGAGAAGTCCTGAAATGGAGTATGACTATGAGCTCTCAAAGTCCATCAGCAGTGATGTAATTCCTCCAGCAAGGCCACACCCATATACCCTCCCAAACGGCATCACCAACCAACCGGAAATCAAGTGTTCAAAGGCATGAGGCTATGAAAGAAATTTCTCATTCAAACCACTACAGTACTGTAATACTTTATGAACCTATTATTAGATTTATTTTCTGAATAACAATAGGTATTTTTGAATATGTGTTTGATGAAATATGCAGATGGGCCAGCCAAAATGTTCCACTTTATCCCACATATTCTGCCTTCAAACCTAATAAATTTCTTCACCATTATGAATCACTTTCAGGAAAAAAAAATAATAATGGCAATGACTGATATACACCACTAAAAGCAAAATATGCACAGCCTTTTGAAAGGAGGGCAATGCTGCCCCAATGGTCAGTTTTGCATACTGAGAATCTCACATTCTATTTGTCCCTCTGGAAGATCTCCATTATCCAAGGATTTTCTTTTCTGACCCCCCTCAAGCCACCAGGCTCCCTGAGATGGAAAAGTCAGTGCAAGAAACATCCATTTTGATCTGACCACTAATAAATTTGTTCCAGGAGAAAGAGAGTCACTTAAAAGGCCTCTGATATCTTCACAGGGCAGGCTCCATCTAGCTGTCAGCCTCAAGCAGGGCCGATCGATCACAACACACCTGGTACAGCATGTGGGATCTCATAAGGTCAGTAAAAGAATATCGAAAACCCCTGAGAAGCTATTGCAATGGGACCCAGCAGGATTCCGTCCATTATATAACACGCCTACATGAACCGTTAGCCAAGCAGAGAACAAAGGAGTCAACAAAAGTGACTGCTGAGCACAAAACCTTCACTGGAATGTCAGGACATGTTGTCCCATCCCACTCCCGAACCCCAAACCCCATTCTAGCTCCTTATAACACGGGAGACCAAGATGCATCAGGACATTTCAGTGTGGGTGGATCTGGGCTGCAGTTCAGTGTTGCTGGAGAAAAGATGCTCCTTCCACGGTATAGCTTGTCCTCATTCACCTAGTTGCTCCTTGACTCTTTCGGTAGCCTATTTTCTTTTTCTTTTGAATTTTTGATGGCTTCACTCTTTCTGCTCAAATTCTTCTCCCTCATCCTTAAGCACTCCATTCTAGGCCTGCTCCCAAGGCGAAGGTGTCTTCACGCACGGAGAGTTTAGAGCTACCTCTCTTTCACGCCCCACCATAGCAAATTATAATTAGATAATTAGCGATTTAGTTGTTGGTTGAACACTCACTTCGCACCAAGGCTATGTTTTCTGTAGCACCCAGAACCACATTGGCCTAGACCATTGTTATGTGTCTCCTTTTATATTCAATGTAGGCTTAATGGCAGTAGAAACAGACCAGATGGAGCGCTGTGGATCAAAGCCTGAAGGATGGTGGGTACCACACAAAACCGAATCCATCCTAACTCCTCAGTGCTTTCTCTGATGCTACCCTAGAGGCTGGTGTGATGTACACTAAATTAACACATTGCCATTTGTTGTTTGAACTCATTGACTCTGAAAGTGGGGTTTCCCTCTGTCCCATCTGAGATCCAAACATACTTGGTCCGAAGTGTCTTCTGAGGTCACTTGTCTGGGAATGGATGGGTCCCCAACTCTGTAAGAGGGAGGAAAAGAGGACGGCAAATGGACCAACAGTGAAGTGACTGTGCCTTTGAGAACAGCCAGAAGGCATTTCCTACAGAGGTCACGAGTGCTCACGCCATGATATAAAAGTGTCTACAGTGGGAAAGGGCAGCTGGAGGTTCAGCTGTGGGGAGCCCAGCAGTGGAGAAAGAGTTCAATAGAAAGCTCCAACTGGTAGCCCCAGCTTCCTGTCAGTTTCTGTTAGATATTGGGAACCTCCCTCCCCAACCCCACCTCCAATTTGAGGACCCCACCTCTCTCCACTGCCTTTTGTTCTTTCACTTGGTAATCTCACAGAGGGAACATCTGCTCTGCCTGGGACTCTCTGTTGGGGACTCAAGCAGGCTGCCTTCAAGGGGCTTCCTTGGTTTGACTCTGTTGAGTGTTTTGAGCATCTGATTTGACAATGCTTTATGCCTCCCATTTGTTATGTAATAAACTCACCCATTCAAATCCAAAGCTGTGCCTATCCTACACAGTTCTCCATACAGAACAGCTGGATATATAGATGCTCCTTTTCCAGGTACTTCCAATGAGTTTCTAGAATCACTTCGCTCTCCTGATAAACACAAAGACTACCATGGATGTCATTCCCTTCCACACCATTTCTACTTGGATGTGGCCACACTTCTGAGGACAGCAGAGGCCCAGGGATCCTGGAGAAGATTTTGAGTCAGTCTCAGTGACTTCAGAGCTATTTTTTTCCCAGGGCTGCCAGCAGCCATTTCTCCAGGTATCTTGCTGAGTGAAATGGTAAAGGCTTTTTGTTTAAGGTGCTGGTGTTTTCTGTTCTTTGCAGGCACAGCATTTTAACATAGAAGCAGAGCATGTTGCGTAGACACATCCCCGTGCCCTGTGTCCCCATTTCTTCATCTGGGAAATTGGAAAACAATCAGGCATCACTCACATCCCAGGACACCAAAGTGGGTGCTAAGGCAATTTATACACTAGAATCTGTTAGCTTGAAGAGGGAGGAGAAGGAGGAGGAGGGTGGAGAGAACAAGAGATGAAAACACAGTGGCCCAAAGGGCACTCTAGTTTGTGTGCTGGCCTCAGCAGAAACAAGCCTGTCAGTCTCTTGTTCTCCATCGACATCCCTGAATAGATCTGCAACAGGTAAAACCTGATGAGGTGCCACAGGGTGTGAGCCAGGCTTCTTCCACAGCTGTTCCAACCCTGACATTAATTATGGAACTCACTGAGCCCTGAGCTTTTGATTCAGTGTCAATTCATTTTCTTTAGACTCTTTTATCATAAAGCAAAGTACATTTCTTTATTCTATGAGAACATATAATTAGCTCCCAAAATATCCTTTATCCATATACAAGGCTTTTTATAGTCTTTGGGGACATCAATGGCGGAACGCAACACACCTTGGCATGGGGTTCTAAAAGTTGCTACTAAAATTGGGGCATTGCCTGTCAGTTCTCTCCTGAAACTCATTCCTACTTCCCAGGCTTGGAGTAACTGCTCCATTTTCCAGACAAGCTCAACCTCTGGCTGACAGATCTTATTTGGATTCTGAAGCCAAGGTCTTACAGACATCGAGAACGCTCTTAGGTATTTAGGATCTACACATGCACACAGGACAACCTTTGTTTATATCATAACCCAAACATCACAGTGCATGATGCACTAACGGCAACCAGCTTCCTATTGTGTGAAATTCACAGACAAATAACAGACACGCAAAGCTTCACTTCTGCATCGTGGTCTACAGTTCTTATGGTCAGCAAATCCAATCAGGTTTTATCAGCCTGCTCAGTGGAGGCAGGTAAACACAGGGAGGGCTTATCCACCTAGCACTTCAGTATCAGTCACAGATGCTACATAATTAAGAATGCAGAACTCACTGGTGAGAAGGTGTTAGCACAGATGCCATGGAATTGCCTTCAAGAAAAAGAGCAAAATATGTAAAGAGGGGACATGCCTGGTGATGTTGAGAACTCACAGAAGGTCCATGGTATCAGGACACAGGAGCAAGGAGGGATGACTTCAAGAAGTCGGAATGGGAATAGTGCCATGGAGACACTGCAGAATGTTGGCCACACCCACTCCAACAAAGCCATGCCTCCTAATAGTCCCACACCACACCCACCATGACTTCCAAATTCACAATCAAGTCTTCCTCAGATATGTAGAGGGAAATCTTAAAGCCTTTCTTATTTACACCAAATGAAAACTCCAAATATCAAGAGCATTAGGAAATCACTACCAGGGATGGCTTTCCTGGATCTTAAGGTAGGACCTGTTTCTTGTTTACTGAGAAATGTACATGACTGTTTTCTAAAATGGCCATAGTAATTCATTTTCCCACCAACATAGTGAAGACGGTATAGACATGATGTAAAGTTTCTTCTTGGTATCTCCAGCAACACTGGCCACCTTTCCTGTTTTGGTTAACAGAAATAAGAAGTCTGGGAGCTGACAGATGTTAATTGGGCTTATTATTTCTTCCCACGGTCTATCTATGATACACTAGATAAACATCAAATTACGATTCTCCATCTAAATCCTTAAGGCCAAGAGTCCCATGCTCTACAGAAGGAGCTAGTCAGATAACTGAATCTTTATGATTTAAAAAAAAAAAAGGATATTAAACAATTCCAGATGACTGCATTTTTTTCTTCCAGATAGTACTTCCTGACGTGGTTGCTAATATCCTAAGCCACGGACAGATGAAAAGTGCGTCCAGCTAAAGTCGGGGGAGTATAAACACTCAATCAACATTGCAATGTCTACTGAAAGGGGAAGCTCTGATACAGTGTTTTTACTTTAACTGAATATTTTTCATACAATATATTCCGATGACGCTTTTCCCTCCCCCAAACTCTTCCCAGAACCTCCCCAACCACCCAACTCCGCGCCCTTTCACTCTCTCCCATTAAAAAACAAACAACAAAATACCAAGAAACATACATATACACACAAAAAAGAACACACACACACACACACACACACACACACACACACACACACACACACATGCAAAAGACAAAAAATGACTAAACAAAGCAAAATGAGACAAGACGTCTACAAAATACTATTGAGTTTGTTTTGTTTTGTTTTGGTCAGCTACTACTGGGCATGGAGTCTACCCTGAAGTGTTCTTAATATACCAAATAAGACTCCATTGGAGAAAACTAATTTTTCCTTTACCAGCAGATATCAGATAGCTTCTTGGTTGGGGTGGGGACCCATGTCTATCCCACCTCTCAGTGCTGGGTCCATGTCTGGCTTGAACCCATGCTACCAGAGGAAAAAGGCAATCATCAACCCAGCTACAAACACTGTGATTGATCTGTTTAATAACAGAAAGCGAGTGCCCTTCCACCATGAGGACAGAAATCCCAACTCAGAACCCTGAGGTAGGTGGAAAAGTTTTAACACAGTATTTCAAATTTAATTCAAATCATCTACTATTTAATGAAGTCTAGCAAGCTGTCAGTCCTGTGCAGAGGAGGCAGGGACAGTCATTTGCTGACTGTCTTCCAAAGGCTCATAATCAAAGTGACAGATATTGCTTTAAGTAAAGTGTGAAGAGAGCGAGAGAGCGAGAGAGCGAGAGAGAGAGAGAGAGAGAGAGAGAGAGAGAGAGAGAGAGAAGATGAGGCACACACAGTTATCTGAAAGAGCTCTGCCAATTGAGGTCAAGAAAAACACATGATTTTATGAAATTAAAGTAATGTAATTTAATATTTATGAGCCACAAATTATAACAGGACAGGGCATGTGTTCATCTTGCTTATTATTCTCCTGAAGTACAGTTTGAAGTCTTCTGTCTAAAAGACAGTGGGCTTCAGTAAACCCCAAACACTGCATAAATATACTTTTAATGGAATTAATCAAAGGAAAGGGTGTACTCCATTGGCAGAAGAAATCCGAGGGAAGTGTTGCTAAGCCACCCCACTCCTGTGAGGGTAAAAAGGCTGTGGAGATCCACTGGGCTCTAGCTCAATGTAGTAGGCCTGTGGAAGAGCTGATGCTGCAGTCCATTGCTAAGCAACCAAACCTTCAAAAAGTGGGAGAGGCGATTCAACCAGGAATCTGCAAATGAGGAAGATGAAAGACCCACTCAGAAGACTACTACTTTAAAAACAGTGAAATCTTCTAAGGTGACTGGCACTTTTGCTAACTCCTCAGCACAAGCGTGAAGACTCGATAGCAGGTCTTCCCTGACCCCAGAAGTCAGCTTGTCCTGTGCTTCCTGGAAATCCACATAGGAAGCCAGTTATTTCTCTCAAATCCTCAGAAAGAAAATGTGTCTGTATCCCCAACCTCACACCATAACCCTGCTCCAAGACCCTGGAGTTCAGAGTCACTTCTGCCTTTATACAGGGTTGGGATGCTACCAGCCCTTCTAAACAAGGAAAACTCTGACTTACACTTGAAGCCCCTCTTGGATTGTAGGTTGCTTCCTTTAGTTTTTCGAAACCAGTAAGCAGTGATCCTCATCAGTTTCTACCTATGCTCCCACATGAGTTCCTGCCCTGACTTCCCTCAATGATCAACTGTAACCAGGATGTATAAGCCAAATAAACACTTTCTTCCCCCAAGCTGCTTTCCAGCATGGGGTTTAACACAACAGACAGCAAACTGGAGCAGATGGACCATCCCCAAGCCTGGCTCCCTCTCTCTTCCCCTTCCATCTTCTACCAAGGACCACCTCGCCTACATTTTATCTTCTGACCAGCTCCAAGACCACCTGAGCCCTGCCAAGCCTCCTTCATGAGTCTCCAGGGCTTCCTGCAATTAGGTATTAGCTTTGTAAATTTATTCATAATTCTGCTCACATCCTGAGTTTCACATGACAGTTGGTTAGGTAGATCTTGAAAAGAGGATGTTGCCAGCTGGCCAACAGGGGGTGACTTCTGTATACCCCACACAAAATCAGACCTTGCTCAAAGTGCATTGCTGGTCACTTACCAATATGCTGCTGCCATTGAACTGTCCCAGGCTGCTGATGAGGAAACTGAGACTATGAACAGTCAGCTGACTTGTCCATAATTATTCTCAACTCAAAACAGAGCCAAAGACAGAGCCTCCCTGTTCTTTGAAGTTGCAGCACACATCGGAAACTTGTATCCCTCTCTCTAACAATTTCTTGAAAGATGACCAATTCTCTCAGGCCCCGAAGAAGTTGCCCTATGTGAATTCACAAAATCTTTACTAAATTTACATTTTCATCTTCACCTACCCAAGGCTCTCATTGTCTAGAATTGCAGAGAATCCTTATCCCTAGGCTGCGCTGCCCCTTCCCTCACACACGTAGGGAAGTTGAAGTTCAGGGAGCTACTGGGTGGCTTGTGGGGACCTTGTCACCTGTAGGATAGGGGCTGGAAATATACCTGCTCTGGGGCTTGCAAGATTGTTCAGTAGGTAGAGTCACCCACCCACCGCTCTGCCTGATGACCTGGGATTGATTGTTGAGATGTTTATGGATCAAGGAGAAAATTAATCCTGTAAGTTGTCCTCTGATTTCTACACATAGGCCATGACACACACGCACCCATGTATGCAAGCACACCATGAATAAATAAATAATAATCTTAATTTTTTTTAAATGACCTACTCTGTTAGCAGCAGTCTACCAGCACAAGGTCAGTGACCTCCAATGTCCACCCCAGTACTGATCACCCACCTGTCTTGGCATCCTAATAAGTTTGGATGGTAGGTATCATCCCCACCTCTTAAGTCTCTGAGAGCCACAGATGTGTCATTTGTATAACAAAAGGAACTTGGCAGCTGGGATTGAGATGGAGGGAGCCTCCTACATCATCTCCACAGATATCACCACAGAAAACCATCAAGGAGAAAAGGAAGGACATAGGGTAGGGCATGGTGATTGAGTAATGATTAGACAAGATGCAAAAGAGACAGGAAGTGTGGCAGGCACTCTGGCCACCCCTCCTGGCTTGTAAGGGTGAAGAGGGGCTGGCAAGATGACTCCTTGGGTTGAGCACTTACTGAGTTTTGATACCCAGAACCCAAAGGAGGTGAGACATGATCATACACATCTGTAATCTCAGTGCTCCGAAGGGGTGTACATGGAAATAAGCAAGAAGAGACCTAGCTTCAGACAAGGTAGATGAAGTCTGATATGAGATTGTCCTCTGACCTCCATATGTGTGCAGTGTGCACTGATAAATACATGTATATATACATGCTTATGCACAAATTTTTTAGATTTATTTATTATGTTTACAATGTTCTGCCTGCATGTATGCCTGCAGGCCAAAAGAGAGCACCAGATCTCATTACAGATGGTTGTGAGCCACCATGTGGTTGCTGGAAATTAAACTCAGGACCTTTGGAAGAGCAGCCAGTGCTCTTAACTACTGAGTCATCTCTCCAGTCCCCTAGCCCTTTTTTTTTTTTTAAGATGAATTTTTTTTTTAAAAAGAAGATCACAGTAGGACAGGAGAGGTGATTTAATCTGTAAAGTGTTTGCCTCATGAGCATAGAGATCTGAGCTTAATCCCAGATTTTAAAAACATTTTTAAAGTATCAGACATGGTCTCGAATGCTTGTGATTCCAGCTCTGGCATGGGGGAGGCAGTAGGATCCCAGTTGAATTTAACTAATGAGCTCCAGGTAATGACAGATCATGTCTCAAAGGAAAAAATGGCATTCCTGAAAATAACGCCTGGGTTTGTCTTCTGGTCTCTACTTGCATGTATACACACATCCACCCCCACATACAGCAATGTGCACACATAATAGAAAAAGAAAGAGGAAGGAGAGCCTGAGACCAGGGCTATGGGCATCCTCTAGAATCTAAGTGTGGCCTCAATGACCACAAGCAAACAAGGACCTGAGCCTAAAAGCCAGTTTTCGCAGAAAGCCTCTGGAAAGGAACACAGCCATGCTGACATCTGGATTTTAGCCTGGTAAAATTCATAGTGGTCATAAACCTGTGAGGCAATAAATGTGTGTTTCCAGGCTCCGTGTTTATGGTAATCTGTTATGACAGGGATAGAAAAGTAATTCCGATTAGACAGAAAATAATGCTTTGCCCAAATGACAGCTCTTGTCAGTTTTAGGGGTATCTGATGAGTGGCTAAGTTTATATCTGTGACGAGTCCCCAGGGATGGTAGCAGGTGCCTTCATCAATCAGACACTACTTGATTGGCAAGAGCATGAAAAATAGACAAGGCATGGGCTTCTGCATCATCTTAGTTCACGGCAACAGATGTGATTGTCCACCTTGGAGAAATAAGCTGGGCACGAGTGCATGTGAAGGCAGTCATTGAGTTGAACAAAACCACTGGACAAACTTGAGAAGGAGCCTTCTATTTCCCTTGAGAATCTAGGCCTGAGGCAGAGGAGAAAGGCTGGGGTCACCTCTGAGGAGTGAGGAACAGCTTGAAGATCCACTACAACGCCACCTAACACCTAGTACCTACCTCCACCCTCATTGGTAGAAAGTCCCCCGTATTTTTGTGCTAAGAAACTGCCTTGATTCAAGTCAGCCCATGTGGTTTGAGAGAAGATCATGACATCATGGCTGTGTTCAGCCAACCAGAATGACTTCTGTGTTTCATCAGTTGGTCCAGGAATGAGCAACACTCTTAGGAGGTTCCATATGTCATCTGCATGGTGTTACTCTGCCAGGACATGCAAGGGCTGGATCTTTAGGGGGACTCTGTCTACAGAACCCCACTGAAACTCCTTCTCTAGTCTCACTTGTGCTGAGAATCATCTGTATCATGTCCATCTCTTTCACTGGGCATCTTTGTGACCTCTTCCAGCTATCCCTTCAAGAGCATCCTTCTGCATCAGGTATGGCTTTCTGGGCCTTTCCACCATGAGCAGAAAAATGAGAACACTTATTCTATATGCTGTTAGGTTTTCTATATGCCAGTTTCAAAGCAGCTCACCCTCCCTCCACCCACCTCAGTACAGACTCTCTTGAAACCTGTTTCCCCAAATTCAATGACAAAACTCATGTGCAGTAACCCTGATAGGATTTGCATCTTTGTTTTTCATAACCAAGACTTTGTAAATATTTACTGCCTGATCATTCTTGAGCATTTTTTGGATAAATGACATAAAGATGCAAATGATATAGATTGTGTGTGCACACATAATCTGTGTGTGTAGACTTAATTATGACTGTTCTATGAATGGGCAGCTCCTTAAAGCATTTGAGCAGCAGGTAACGTAATTTTACTTGAAGTTTCTATTTTCTATAAGCAGACTGTGCAGGTGTTATCAAAACAGTATAAGACACAATTGCAAAGACTGCTGCAAGTTTTGTAGAAGTCTTCCCAGGGTGCTTTGTGTAACTCTTTGTTACCTAGAAAATATGGCATCTCATCATGTCCAAGTATCTCTAGGCACAGGAGTATACACAGGTGGCCATTCATGGTAATAAGCTGACTGTTAGTGAAACATTAAGACACATAGTCAAGTTTCATGAGATGGCTCAGCAGGTAGGAAAAGGTGATTGCTGCCAAACCTGAGAACCTGAGTTCAATTCACAGAATGCACACAGTAGAAAGAGAAAACTTACTCCCTCAAGTTGTTGGCCCCCACAGGTGCACCATGACAGACACACACTGACACACATATCCACACAAGCATGTGTGCACACAAAATCAGTAAATAAATATAAAGCTATTAATTGACTTTGGGTGATTTTAATGGAGATACTTGGGAGTTGTGAGTTTTAAAAGAAGAGGAGGGGTAGGAAAAAGGGAGAGGAGGAGGAAAGAGAGGGGAGGGGAGAAGGAAGGGAGAGAGGAGAAGGAGAAAGAGGGAGATAGGAAGAAGGGGAGGAAGGAGAGGGAGAGGGCCAGCCTAAAGTTAGCGTTGTAGCCATGGCAGCCTCATGGTGACTTTAGCAAGGATAAGGGACAAAGGTAGCTTTTGTGCTCTGAGATCACATTGTCAGCTGCTATCCAATGCCTGCCTCTGCCATCCTAGTCTCTGCTTGAAACACAGACCTTGGCTGTACAGATCCATTGACTTCTTCCATGCTGGGCTCAAGACCGAGAAACCACCTGCTTACTGTCCCAATTGGCATAAATAGAGCTCCAACTCCCCTACAAACAGAATTAACTCATCTTACAGAGATATCCCTTCTATCTAATTTGAACGCCGTGTCCAGTAAGAGCTAACTCACAAGTGGTCCTTCTTCTGAGATGGTTTTACATCTGTTAATTCACTAAATCTTCCAGGCACCCCTCCTCGCAAGGAGGTTCCAATTTTTCTAAAGTTGGGGAATCTACTGTGAAAATGTTAATTTTCCATAAACCAGTAACTGGGATACACAATTTGAAGTCTGAGAACTTGGCTGCGGAGTCTATCCTTCAAACAGTAGACCTCAGCCTCTCTCCAGCCTTCCTCAGAGATACAGCCTTTAATCTGAACTCATGCCAGGATGCTCCTTTTTGGTAAACCCTCCTCTCTGACAACCATGTATGGCTATCTTCTCCCAACGGGATCACAGAGGCCTTGCTAATGTGGGTTGGAAGTGTGTGTGTGCGTGCGCGCACGCACACAAGTACACACACACACACACACACACACACAGAGAGAGAGAGAGAGAGAGAGAGAGAGAGAGAGAGAGAGAGTCTTATCATGAAGAAATGAATTAACCTCAAGTGCAGCAGGAAGAATAATGCCTTACCTGATACCCACATGCTAATCTCCAGACCCAGTGAATAACGGCATTGTTCTCAAAACCCAATGATAAACTGAGGAAGTGGTAGGTGATAGGCTCATTTGTAAAAAGACCTCAATCCAACACAGTAGCCCCAAGTATTATAAATTCTATGTCACAGATCTTAAAGCCAAGGAAGGCTCAGAGAGGTCCAGTTACTCCCCCAAGATTACCCAGCCGGTGACAAAGCAGGACTCAGACCCTGGGTCTACTTCTTTGAGGACGAGGCAAGATGATCTGCTCTTTTCTATGACCTCATTGAAATAGGATTTTATACACCACAGGCATTTCCATATTTACCACATGTTTTTACTATAGTTTCCTGTCCAGACATCACAGTTAAGCCAAAACATGTGGAGTGAACAGAATTCAAAGCCTGCAGAGCCTTTGACATCTGGTAGAGCTCCTGGTCCCATGGGACATCCATACTCTCGCAAGAATCAGACGACATCATTATGACAAAAGCCAATACCGGCAGCCTATGCAATCCCCACTCCCCACCAACGGGTTGATATGTAACAATTTCCCATCAGCACAAACTCAGTCTGGACTTTCAGCTGCCAGATCAATATTGGGAAGTGGAGCTATGAAGCTGTGACTCAGGACTGCATTGATTTAATCGGGTGAATCAATTATACTTTACTGGTGCCATTGTATATGGGACTCATTGAGTCTGGCTTTTCACAACAGAAGGAAAACCAGCTCTGGTATGAGCATCAAAAGTCATTGTAATATGTCTTTAAACCTCAGAATCTTAAATTCAATCACAGGAAATTTTTCTTGTTCGCGTGTACTGGTTACTGTAAGCCACAAATGTCACCTGGATCCCAAAGGACCTGAAGCTGCCAACAGAGGTGAGGTCTCCGGCAACCTTGGGCCTTGCTTCTGGGATCTGTCAGCTTAAAATCCAGCTCCTGTTCCAAAGGGAATAAATAAGAGATAGTCTGTTCTGAGCGGAACGTGAGTGAGCCTGGGCCAGGAGCAGGCATTCAGATGACCCCACATGCTGGCCAGCAACTTTACAGCTGACACCCCAGCTACTAAATGAAGGAATTTTAATAAAGGCTTCAGCCCAAGGAATAAAAGAATGTCATGTGCTTAGAAGAAAGCAAGACATACCCAGGTGTATGGATGTGGGCTTCTCAAGGGAAAGTCATGATTAATTGTCTCATCATTAACCAGATACACCATTTTTGGTGGCTCTTAAATTACATCTCAAGAGACTACTCAGATCTCTCTCTCTCTCTCTCTCTCTCTCTCTCTCTCTCTCTCTCTCTCTCTCTCCCTCTCTCTCCCTCTCTCTCCCTCCCTCCCTCTTTCCTTCCCTCCCTCTCTCTCTCTCTCTTTCTCCCTCCCTCTCCCTCCCTCCGTCCCTGTCTCTCTCTCTCTCTCTCTCTCTCTCTCTCTCTCTCTCTCTCTCTCTCTCTTTCTCCCTCCCTCTCCCTCCCTCCGTCCCTCCGTCTTTCCTTCCCTCCCTCTCTCTCTCTCTTTCTCTGTGTTTCTTTATCTCTCTCTCCATCTCTCCCTCCCTCTCTTTCTCTCTCTCTGTTCTTCTTTCTCTGTTTCTTTCTCTGTGCCTCTCTGTCTCTGTCTCTGTCTCTCTGATAGTGAACAGAACTATAATCTGACAAAGTATAACCAGGAGCCACTAGGGCTACACAGGGGGAGCTAGTACATGCTTTCCCCGTGACTATGGTATCTGGTGACATTTCTAGAAAACTACAGGTTTACAACTAGGAAAGGAGAAAGGCCTTAGGCAGCTGTTAATTGTGCTGGGGTTCTCACTTCTCTGCTGCCCACAGACTTCAACTGCATTTCTAGATAAGGTGCCCCAATCCCATCGTGTGACCCTAAAACTTTCCCTGTCTTAGGCACTTTTTTTTTTCTGTGAAGAGACACCATGACCATGGCAATAGTTATAAAAGAAAGCATTTAATTAGAGGCTTGCTTACAGTTTTAGAGGGTTAGTCTATGATCATCATGGTGGGAAGCAGATTGGCATAGTGCTGTAGCTGTAGCTGAGGGCTTTACATCCTAATCCACAGACAGCAGGCAGAGAGACAGAGAGGAGAGAGAGGAGAGAGAGAGAGAAGAGAGAGAGAAAGAGAGAGAGAGAGAGAGAGAGAGAGAGAGAGAGAGAGAGAGAGGGAGAGAGAGAGACTGGGTCTGATGTAGGTTTTTGAAACTGCAAGCCCCACCCCCAGAGACACACCTCCTCCACCAAGGCACACTGAATCCTCTCCAAGCAGTTCATCAACTGGATACCTAGCATGCAAATATAAGAACCTATAGGAGCCATTCTTGTTCAAACCTCCACACTGTCTTTCTATCCTGCCTCACCCATGTCAATCCTCACCAGACCCACCACTGGGCAAGTGACCACATTTCACCACAAGTCTGTGCACCTGGAACTCAGAACCTTCATCCAGTGGCCACTATCATCACAGCTGTCATGGTGACAGCCAAGGTAGCTCCCATGGTCTCTCTTGTGACAACCTGAGCATTGCACATTTTCTACACTCATTTTCTCAGTCTCTTAGGCTTTGATGTCTCCTCTCATTGCCAACCCTAGACCATCCTGGCCCTGGATCATCGTTAGTGCTGGACCATCCCCAGTCCTAGACCATCCCAGCCCTGGACCATCCTTAGTCCTGGACCATCCCCAGTCCTGGACCATCCCAGCCCTGGACCATCCTTAGTCCTGGACCATCCCCAGTCCTGGACCATCCCAGCCCTGAATCATCCTTAGTCCTGGACCATCCCTAATCCTGGACCATCCCAGCCCTGAATCATCCTTAGTGCTGGACCATCCCCAGTCCTGGACCATCCCAGCCCTGGACCATCCTTACTCCTGGACCATTCCCCAGTCCTGGACCATCCCAGCCCTGGGTCATCCTTAGTGCTGGACCATCCCCAGTCCTGGACCATCCCAGCCCTGGATCATCCTTAGTGCTGGACCATCCCCAGTCCTGGACCATCCCAACCCTGGATCATCCTTAGTGCTGGACCATCCCCAGTCCTGGACCATCCCAGCCCTGGATCATCCTTAGTGCTGGGCCATCCCCAGACCTGGACCATCCCATTCCTATCCCCAGATAATCTTCAATCCCATCCACATCCCAGACCTTTCCCAGCCCTGAACTATCCCCATCCCAGACCATTGCCAAGACTGGACCATCCTCATCCCTGTACCATCCCCATCCTTGTAACATTATCATCCCTGGGCCATCCTTAACCTTGGACCATACTCATCCCTGGACCATATTCATGCCTAGACCATACTCATCCCTGGACCATATTCAACTCTGGACTGTACTCATCCCTGATCATTCCAGTACATACTCTCCTTCCACCATGGTGTGTGGCTGCTATGAGCAAGGATCTGAGTCTCTTAGGGGTATCAGGTGAAGTTTCCAAACTCTAGTGTCTTGGGCAAAAAAAATGGACCCGAGACACATGGTTAAAAATATGAATAGAGACAGCTTATTAGGGAGGGGGTGCCAGGAGGCTCATGGCCCTTTATAGGTTGTTTACATAATATCAGCCTTTCTGGTGTTTACATATTAGTCTTATAGATGTGAGGAGAAAGATAACCAATCCAAATCATCATGGCCAAATTAATTAAAGCAAACTTTTTCATTCATGCACACAGGTTGTCTCTCCCTAAAGTTGAGGTTCACGAGGTTTAA
Source organism: Onychomys torridus (assembly GCF_903995425.1). Lineage (NCBI taxonomy): Eukaryota > Metazoa > Chordata > Mammalia > Rodentia > Cricetidae > Onychomys > Onychomys torridus. Next base: position 26,990,445 of record NC_050464.1, read on the forward strand.
CATTGGACATAGGGAAGATCAGGGTTTTTATAGTTTTGGAGTAAGGGGTTTCCAAATGGGGGAATTGGCAGGCAAATAAGCAGGGTTGCCAAAGCTGAACGTAAGCCTAACAAGTTGGTCATAACAGCCTCTGGAAACAAAGGCGTGGTTGCTGTTTCCTGGAACAGGCAGTACGGAATGAACCCTTTGTAGTTAAGATTACAGGTGGGGCACAGCCCCGTCCTTGAGAAACAGATTTAAACATAAACAGGACTGAACCCAGTTTGTCTTTACTGCAAGATGGCTTTCTAGCCCAAGATGAAGGCAGGCTGGTTCATCATGTACAGCACAGGCTTTTCTCTTTGTCTTAAGAAGCCCAGATGGGGAAGAGCTTTCAATCTTCCTCTGCTACCCGGCTTCTTCCGTTTGTCGACCTTGCTGTTACTGTCTCCCCCGACCCGACCCTCCTTCTTCATATGTCTACACATCCATCCCACTGTGTTCTTTTGGTCCGAAGCCTCCAGAGACACTTTCTGCTGCTTGGAACCAGGGTTGTCAAATTTGCACCAACCTGGGAGAAACAGACAGATGGGGGTTGTCCTCTAGACTTTTCCTACAGGAAGGGAAGGGAAGCCGGACTCAGACTGAGGTCAGCTCTACTGTAACAAAGGCTGGAGGAGTCTTTGAAAGCTAAGACTGGGGATTGGGGCAGGGGTTTCCCGGACCGTGTCTTTACTCATTGGCCGTGTTTGATTTTGCTTAACAGACCAAAATAAAATGAGTTTCAAGTTTCATTGTGATATTTGCAAACATACCATTAAACAACTGTTCTTATTTGCCGCTCCCAGGCCTCGTGTCTTCCAGGTCTTTTTCCTCCCCTAAATACCCTCCCCTTCTGCTTTCATGGTGTATTTCTGTTGATCTGTCCTGTGCCTCTATTTGTTTGTCCTTTCATTGCATGTGTGTGGATGTGCACATGTGCAGGGTGAGGTGGGGGGGGGGGGGGATCTAGATTCTGCATATGTGAGAAAGCATACAGTATTTCTTTTTCTGACTCTGGCTTATTGCTTTTAGCCTTCTAACCTAACAACGTCCAATTCCATCCATTTATCTGAGACTCTCATAATCTTGATCTTTAGAGCTAAATGTGCTTTCAGGCTTTGAAGGTAAATGTCTCCTGTCCTGTGATTCAGAGAGAGGCCTCTGTACCCAGGGTGGTCTCCTTTTTTCCCACAGGGGCTTTACTTTCTTAGATGGGTCCCTCTCTGCAGGATAGCTCCAGGTCCTTAAGAAGAATCTTAGGTTGTAAAAAGGAAAAGAGGCTTTTAACCGTATATTTGCATCTCAAAGGCACAGGGGAGGTGAACAATGACAGACTTTCTAGAGTAAAAGCTGCTGGTTAAATGTTCTAATGCTCCTAAGGCCAGGGTGAGAAGGGTGAAGGTGTGGTTACAGCTTTGTTAAAGAGAAGGAGTGGGATTGAGCGGGGAAGCAGCTGTAGACACTATAGCCCTGTAAATCTGCCCTGGCTGACCTTCATTCCCACATGGGGCTGTCTGCACCCTCTGTGACAGTCAGCTTTACAACGCTGTAAGAAACATCTGAGAGAAATAAACTTCAGAGTTCACAAATGTGTCCAGCTGTCTGTCTTGTTTCAGAGCTGTGGCGAGGCAGGTCAGGGTTGGGGCAAATCAACTTGCCCCCATGCAGCCAGCAATGCTAGAGAGAGACAGGGGTGAGGGTGGAGAAAGAAACCATGATAGGATGTAGCCCCAAACACCTACTTCTGCTGTGGATATTGCTCTGTGTAAATAAAGTTCTGATTGGCCAGTGGCCAGGCAGGGAGTATAGGCGGGACAAGAGAGTAGAAAATTCTGGGAAGTAGAAGACTGGAGGGAGACACCGCCAGCTGCCGCCATGAGAACCAACATGTAAAGACACTGGTAAGCCACAAGCCATGTGGCAAAGTATAGATAAGCAGAAATGGGTTAATTTAAGATAGAAAAAGTAGATAACAAGAAGCCTGCCACAGCCATACAGTTTGTAAACAATGTAAGTTTCTGTGTGCTTTCTTGGTTGGGTCTGAGTGACTGTGGGACTGGTGGGTAAGAGAGATTTGTCCTGACTGGGCCAGGCAGAAAAACTCTAACTACATACTTCCTTCAGCAGGGCCTCACCTCCTTTCTCTGTCTCCTTCCAGTAGCCCATCAAATTAGACATAGGTCCTGGTCAGAGTCCTTATGACTCAATCACATCCCCAAATCCCATCTCTGAACACTACTGTGATTGAGACCAAGCCTTTGTCAGGGGTATTTCAGGTCCAAACTGTGACACCCTCTAAAACAATGATTCTTGACCTCCCTAATGCTGAGACCCTTTAATACAGCTCCTTACATTGTGGTGACCCCCAACTATAAAGTTATTTCATTGTTACTTCATAACTGTAAATCTGCTACTGCTATCAATCATTATGTAAATACCCGATATGCAGGATATCTGATATGTGGCATGCCCCAAAGGGGTTGCAAGCCACAGGTTGAAAACCACTGATCTATAGCATGATGCTAAAATCTTGGATGCTTCAGCGCTTTGTTGGCTGTATGTTATTGATGATGTATTACCTCCTGAAAGCTCGTGTGATTACATCGCATCTCCAACTGATTGCAGAATTGTCCCTGTAGGAGACGTGGCTATTTGTGGACGTTCCTCTCAGTTGTTAGATTTTTGAAACACATAAAGCCAGGGGTGAGATGCCATCTTCTTACTGTCTGCGCCGCTGGTTAGTTTTACATCAGCTTGACACAAGATAGAGTCAGCTGGGAAGACTGGAGGCCTCAGCTAAGAAGAGGCCAGATTGGTCTGTGGGACATTTTCTTGATTAATGGTTGATGTGGGAAGACCCGGTTCACTGTGGATGGTACTACCCCTGGGAAGGTGGTGCTGGGTGCTATAAGAAATCAGGTTGTGTAAGCCATGAGGATCAAGCCAGTAAGCAGCATTCCTCCAATGGCCTCTACTTCAGCTCCTACCTCCAGGTTCATGCCTCGGCATCCCCTAATGAAGGACTGCAAGCTGTAAGCTGAAATAAACAGTTTCTTCCCCCGAGTTGCTTTTGGTCATAGTGTTTTATCACAAAAACAGGAACCCTAACTAAGACATCATACGTACCCAGCATACAAAGTTCAAACACATGCAGAAGAGTCAACACTCCTGAACATAACAAAGGACAATGAGATCTATAAGGAATCGCTACCCCACAGATACTCTGAAGTAGAGCTAGGACTGTAAAGGAAGACCCTTTATTAAGACTGAAGACTGGGATGCTGAGAGGGTCTTGCTTTGCAAGCTTGAGGACCTGAGTTCAAATCCCCAGCTCTCATGTAAAATGCAGGCAAGGCTACATGTGCCGGTAACCCCAGCGTTGGTGGAGCTGAGACAGGGAGATCCCAAGAGCTCACTAGCCGGCTAGCCTAGCCAAACAACAAGCTCTGGTTCAGTAAAAGACACTGTCTCAGAGGTAGCAATGCAGAGTTATTGGGGAATATATCTGACATCCTGTGCATGTACATGCATGCAATATGCACAACACACAACACACAACACACACACACACACACACACACACACACACACACACACACACACCAACAGACCCAGAGATAATTCCCAGTGGCTCTCAGTTCTACATTTCAGAGTGGAGAAGGCATTAAAAAACCAAAACATATTCCTACAGCTGAGTTGCTTTCCCATCTGGACAATTTGGAGATGCAAACACTGTATTTGATTCCATGTTGGTTTCTCTCTTTAGATTCAGTATAACAGTGTGGCTGTTGATATAGTTATCTCCAGGTCTCAACACCACTGGTGTTCACTCCATTACACAGAAGGCAGAAGCATCAATAATATCTCTTACAGGAGACAGAGCCTCATGGGCTCTGTAGAAGCCCCCTGGTTTAGGAGATAGATTCTAAATCTCCTGAATGGACCTTGTGTAGCTGACCAATCATCCACAACACTACATTTGAGTTCTGTGGGGCCCTACCAAATGTTCTAACAGCCAAACCAGCCCTCCAGTTCTATCTCAACCCAGCATTTTCCTGGTCACATGCTGCTTCTTTGCTTGGGAACCATTTCAATGTTAACACAGAGGTCAGTCAAAAGAGAGGCAGAGAACCAGAGTCCTGGCTTCCTTTCCCAACACTTTGCCCTCATTTGACTCTTTTCTCCAGTAAACCTCACAGCACCTTGTTTGCATGAGAATGGCTCCGGCTGGATTGCCAACTGTACACCCACCTCGCTTCCCACACGCCTGCAGATGGGACAGGATGCTGAATTCCCGTAGGTTTGTAGTGAGGCTCCCCCTTCTCTGTTCCTGATCATTTCACCTCACTCGCCCCCGAACTCTCTATGCCAGATGTCAATGATAGTGCATTCAAGGGGGCCTCAGCATCCCACACACCATTCAGAGTCTTTCCAGTCTCTGCTTCCACTTCTCCAAGCCAACTCCCAAATTCTTAGTTTTCTCTACCAATAGCACCCCACTTTCTTGTGCTAAATTATTTGGGTTTTTTTTTATTGCTCCTCAATAATCCTCCTGAAGCAGATGAAACCCTAACTGCACCATGCCATCATTTCTAGAACACCTTCGTTAGGTGCTTGTCTGTAGCTCGGGGTCTTCTGTGGCGTGGTTGTACACAGCTGAAGTCATCTAAGTTTTACCAGCAGGTTTGAGATCTCACCTACCTGCACTGGAAAGAACAAGCTGCCGTGTTCTTGGCTTCCCTGGGAAGAACTCTGCGAATGTCACAAGGCAATGAGATCTATGGCCACAGCCAGGGAGGACTTTGCCCACAGCATTCTCAGTTCAGACCTGGCTGGGAGCAGAGCTGGGGAGTTGATGCCTGGGGGATGGAGGTGGGGGGAGATGTGTCAGTTGGGGCATCTGCTGCCTGAGGGTCTGCGGTGAATAAAAAGCAAACAAAAGAACTCCTTAGAATGAAAGGAAAGCATCACCAAGGGGTAACTAGGTCTTCAGGCAGGTTCCCACCGGAGCTATCTGCAGAGCTTCCCCTTCCTTCGTGCTGGCCAGGGAAGGTGTTGCTCCTGTGTTATGGAAAGGCATGGAGTGTAAAGGCAGCTTTTCCTAAGGTACCATCACCAAGGCTTTCAGGAGGAAACAGATACCCACGCAGATTGGGCAATTAGAAGACAGTTAAGTAAGGGAGCCCTTTGCAAGGCAGAGATATTTAATATGGCCAATAGAAAGAGACAGACAGATGGGAGGGGAGGGGAGAGGAGGGGAGGGGTGAAGGGAGGACAGAGGAGGAGAAGGGGGGAGGGTAAGGGAGGGGAGAGAGGACCAGGGAATAGGGATTAACAGTAGAACACAAGCTAAGTGCACACATAATCTAAAAATCCTAATATTCACACACACACAGAAAAAAAAACAGCAATTTTTAAATTTCATTTTAAGTTATGGTCTCAGAGTATTTAATGTGGATTATAACAGCTAGCATGGCTCATACCACAGTGCTAAAGATTCTTTAAAAAACTGATATTCAAAATAACGAATTTGACTCACAATAAAGACTCAACAGGGTATTCTTAAGAAGGAAGAATATACATACATTTTGTGTGTGTGTGTGTGTGTTTTGGGTTTGTTTTTTGTTTTGTTTTGTTTTGTTTTGTTTTTCGAGGCAGGGTTTCTCTGTGTAGCTTTGTGCCTTTCCTGGAACTCACTTGGTAGCCCAGGCTGGCCTCGAACTCACAGAGATCTGCCTGCCTCTGCCTTCCGAGTGCTGGGATTAAAGCTGTGCGCCACCACTGCCCGGCATACATACATTTTTAAAGGAACTTATTCTTAAAATACTTTCCCCACCCCATCCCAGACCCATCCTGCTTCAGTGAGCAATATCTCAGTGGTCCATGTGAATCAGTTGTCTGGATGGTGAAGACCTTAGGCATCTCTTGAGCATTGAGAGGAAAGGCAGAGCAAGTTTCTAGAATTAGAACAGGATGGCTGCATGAAGAGGGTGTCTATCAGAAGCTGTGACCTTTGGTGGGGAAACAGTGTTTCCAGTGAGTCTAAGACAGGGAACTGTGGATCGCAGCACCCAGCTCCAGGTTTCCTACCATCCTTTCTCTCAGCTGTGTCTCTTCTGGGCAGGAACCAAACAGGAACCCAGAGGACAGGACCGGGAAGTAGCGTCTAGTGCACGAAGACCAGCCTCTCAGTACACAGAGAGCATGCAGAGGGAAACTGATCCAAAGGGCAAGTGGAAGATGCTTAGCACTCCCTCGGAGTGGAGAGACCACTCCCCACACAAGAAATAAGCACAGTGGCCAGAAAGGTAGAAATGACTCTAGCTGGATCCTTAGCAGCAGGATGTGCATATGGCCAGCCATCCTAAGAGCTCTTCCCACCCAGGCCTGTGGCCTCTCCCCGTGGACGCAGGCCATTCCTGTCCTCTACCCCATACAGATGAGAAGAGCACAGAACCCTGGATGGCAGAGCTGCAACTACTAATGACTAATTCTAATTTCACTGTCAGCTAAATCCCTCTATAAGGTGAGGGGGTGAGGGCTGGGAGGAGAGGGAAACCACCCATTAGCTTCTCAGGATGGATGGGGAAGGTGTTCACTCCAGAAAACAAAACAAAGCATCAAGATCAATACTGACTCTGAAAATCGCATTTGTTTGTTTTCAAGACAGGGTTTCTCTGTCTAGCCCTGGCTGTCCTGGAACTCACTCTGTTGACCAGGCTGACCTCGAACTCACAGAGATCTGCCTGCCTCTGTCTCCCATGTGCTGGAATTAAAGGTATGTGCCATCACCCACTACCCAGCAAATTATGTGTGTTTCTATTCTTGTGAGGGAATGTGCTTGTTGCTGTGGTCAGCTCACACCATGGGACGCCTTCAGGAATTCATACCACTGGGGAGAACACCGACACTCCTGACAGCTTGTCTGTTCACACTCTGGACCATTTATAAATATCTAGTGGGAGTAGTGATGGAACTGCTCCCCATACACACACACACACACACACACACACACACACACACACACACACACACATTTCTCAGTTGAAAAAATAAAAATAAAATTTACTAAATTACATATCACATCATACAGCATAGAGAAAAAAGTATTTCTATTTTCAAAATAAACATCCATAGAAAAGGTCACAAAAATAACAATAACTTGTACAGAAATGGGGCAATGAGCGGATATGTTTTCTTCTTCTTCCTTGGATACCACAGTTAAACATTCTGAAAGAACTTTCACTTTCAGTTGTGTGTACTTGTGGGTGTCGGTGTGTACTGGAGTCCAGATGCCTGCAGAGGTTGGCGCAGGCAGATCCTCCTGGAACTGGAGTTACGGGTGGGAATGAACCACCAGACAGCTTCTAGGAACTGAACCCGGGTCTTCCGGAAGAGCAGCCAGGGCTCTCAACTGCTGAGCTGTTTCTCCAGCCCGGAGACTAAACATTTTTGACAGTGAACATACCTTGATTTTTACAACTTGAAGCAAACACACAAACAAACAAAACTCTGATAGTTCTCACTTCACTTAAGATGGCTTACCATGTGGTAATCTTAATACAGTGTCTGCCAACACCAGATCTGACATCCAGGTCTCCCCAAATGCCGAGGGCACTCCTCCTAAACCCCTGAATTCCAGGCAGGGTTTTGACTAGGATAATGCCCTTTATTGTTCATGGCATGGCTTGGCAGTGTTTCTTCCCTCCAACCAAGAGGGATCTCAAACTGACTGTTTTGACAACCGCCACCCCAAAACATTTGATCATTTTCAAAGGTGCTAAGAATCCAGCTCACATACACCGAGTTTTGAGCAATTACATTTGTTAATATGCAATAACAACTTCAGCCAGGCGTGACCTTAACTGCTAAGCATTCTATCACCCCAATCAAGATAATTATTCTCTCACTCAATGAAAGGCTCAAATTACCCAAACACTTTAGAAGTGAAACACAGAAGTGGAAATGGAGGAGAGAGATGTACCACTTCCTTCCTGATAGGTTCTTTCTGTTAGGGTGCCTTGTGCCAGAGCCAATGGCTACACTGTTTCTAAGGAGACTGTCTAGTTTTGTGTTTTATTTAGATTTATTTGTTTTAATCTTATGTGTATGGGTGTTTTGCCTGCATGTATGTATGTACATCACATGTGTGCAGTTCTCTCAGAGGCCAGAAGAGGGTGTCAAGTCCCCTGGAACTGGAGTTACAGGTGGTTGTGAGCTCCCCAGCTCCTGGATTTGTGTTATATTAGAGAGTTATGGAAAGGACTTAGGATATTGCTGTCAGCATTTAAAAAAAAATGAAATGGTCTTATTCTAGCTGTGATGTGTAAATAAGTTGCTAATCTTACATCTGGGCTATCATACTTGGGGAAATTGTTCTAAATCTCAGAATGTTCCACAATTCCATGGCTTAGATGCTGGATCAGGATCCTCCCTGGGTTTTTTTTTTTTTTTTCAAAAGAAATTATCACTCCATCAACTTGGAGGCCCTCAAGCCTTTGGATATGTTTTTCCTATATTCTACTTGACTATGAGAGATGTGCAGTATCCAGTGTTCAACTATAAACACCCTTATGTTACGGATATTGTTTTACCTGGACAGAACTGAGATTCTGTGTCATGTAACAACTAATTCCTCAGTTCAATCTGTTTGGAGAATTAATAAACAAAGTGAAAGTTATTCATAGTCCACTGGAGGTAATCTTTCTTTAAATGTTAGCTCTCATGGTCCAAGGCCATGGACTGTCAACATTGAGCCCAATGCCGGCTCTTAGCATAGAGTTGAGGGGGATTTAAAAGCTGAGTTGTACAAGCGCGAGAAATGTAAAGCCAAAATGTTAGATTTGCTTTACAGATTAGGAAGGAAGTGGCATTTCCTGTGCTTTCGGAAAGAAGGGCTTAGTAAATGGAGTCCCCAGGCTAGAGAATGTGTCTGCTCTTTGCATTCATAACAATCATCATCCTGAAAGCATTCTCTTTTCTTGGAAGAGGGTGTCAGGAAAGACAAGGGGTGGGCAAGGAATTTAGAAAGTTGCACACGACTACATAGAAGTCACAGACAATGAGCAGGATCTTCTCCAAGTGGCTTCCTTCACATTTGTCCTCCCCAATTCCCTGCTGCCCCCCTCCTTTACTTCCTGCCTTCTTCCTCCTCTACTTCCTGCCCTCCTCTGTAGCAGGAATCTTAATAGGTCTTTTTAATAAAATCAAACCTGAGGCCAGTTATTTGGGTGAACACTGGAAGATCAGAGAGAACAAGCCACAGCTTTCTCGCCTCGCCAGTTCCTCAGTTGATCCTGTTTCCTCAGACTGGATGCCTCTCAGCTGAACTACTGCTCCAAAGCCTAAAAGCTTAACCAGCCAAATGCTTCTAGTTTCTGGCCCTCACACCTTATATAACTTTTTGCTTTCTACCGTCACTCCCTGGGATTAAAGGCGTGAGTCACCAAGCTTGGCTGTGTCCTTGAATGGATGGATTTCTGCCTCTGGAATGCTAGGATTCAAGGCGTGTGCTACCACTGCCTATCCTCTATGTTTAATATTGTGGTTGTTCTGTCTCTGATCCCAGATAAGTTTATTTGGGTGCACAATATTTCGGGGAACACAATACCACCACATTCCTCTTTTACTTCCTGCCCTCCTCTGACTTCTTGACTTCCTCTTCTTCCCATCCTCTTCCTTTACTTCCACCCTCCACTACTTCCTGTCGTCTTCCTCCTCCTCCTCCTCCTCTTCCCCCTCCTCTACTTCCTGCAGAATTTATTGTACATTTGGCACCCTGCCATCCTACCTTTCAGCAACTTGGTGGCAGCAGCGGTGGTAGCAGCATGCATCAGCAGTGCAGCACATTTCCGTTGTCACTACCAGTTGCATAGAATTGTGTAGCAGCATGTGCACCCCCTTTAAAGGTCCGGGCCAACCCAGATCACTCTCTACATCTAGTTCCTTCTCTCTGCCTCCCAGCCTCTCTGTCTCTCTGTCTCTTTGTCTCTCTATCTCTCTCTGTCTCTCTCTCTCTCATGTCCCCACTCTGAGATGTGACTTCTTCCTGTCTTGATTGTTGCCCAAGCATTATGTTACCTACCTTCTATAAACCGTAAGTAACAAATACCAGCTGGTTGTGTGAACAGCCCTTGCAAGAGAGGCCAAGAGCTGTACTAGTGAATGAGCTCCTGAGCTAACAGGGTCTGAGATGTGTTTTCTTCATTTATAAAATGAAGTTGGGTGAATGATGACCAAGATGACTTCCAACACGGGAAGTCTCTGACTCTCATGTTCACATCTGGGGTTTGGGTCAAGGCAACTAGGCATGGGATACAGTGTAAAGTAAGAACAAAGTGTCATTTGCTATATCTTCCAATACACAGAAAAGATTACCTGGAATCAAGTTTTAAATATTAAGCTGCCTGATGTAGGATACTATCTCAAGTTGTTCATACTCTTCTTATCATTACATGTAGGAAAAGGGCTAAATAGGTGTCTTAGTCAGTGTTCCATTACTGTGAAGCAACTCCATGACCAAGGCTAAAAGAAAGCATTTAATTGGGTGCTTGCTTACAGTTTTAGAGGTTTAGTCTCTTATCACTATGGTAGGAAACAGGTTGGCACATGTGACACTGGATCAATAGCTGAGAAATACATCCTAAGGTAGAGAGAAAGAGAGAGACTTTTGAAACCTCAAAGCCCACCCTCAGCCCACATTTCCTCTACAACCAAGCTATTCCTCTTAATTCTTTCAAAGAGTTCTGTAGCAGGAAGTTTCTCCCATCCCACCTGGCCTTGTGGCCCCATGTTCCTCTGGCCCTGCCTGGCCCCACGATCTCTCAGCCATTTATAAAATAGTCATTCAGAGGCTTACTATTATTTACAACTGTATGGCCTATGGCAGGCTTCTTGCTAGCTAGCTCTTTCATCTTGCCACACGACCATAGTGTTACCAGTTTGCTGGCATCTTGCTGCTTCTCCTTCGGTGGCAACTGGCGTCTCTCCCTCCTCTCCTTTCTTCTCTCCGAATATCTGCTTGGAGAGCCTGCCTGCCTCTAAGCTGCCTTGCCATAGGCCAATGCAGCTTTCTTTATCAACCAATCAGAGCAACGCATATTCACAGCGTTCAGAAAGACATCAGGCAACAGAGTTCCACTCCCTGGTGACCATTCAAATGTATGAGCCTATAGGAGCCCTTCTTATTTAAACTGCCCCAGTAGTCTACGCAAAAAGAAAGCCCTGTGGGCTGGCATCACGAATGGCCACTTGAGAATGGGGGTAATACTTCAATGATTCTAAACTTCAAAAAAGGAAAGTAACTTTATAGTAAGATATCTCACGTGGTATTTTCAATCTGCTAGACAAATAGCCTTGTTTATCTGAAATTCACATTTAACTGGTGTCCTACATTTTATTGTCAACCGTGCTCAAAGTCGAAATGAGAAAAGTTGCAAAGATGCTGTGCTTGGTAAATGCTGCTTTTCTCTCACTCTTTGGGTCTCCCTTTTCAGAACAACCCAGTAGTTTAATTTCTTAATCCATGTGACATAAGACAGCACAGAGCACACTTCCAGTTCTCTAACAAAGTATTTGCAGGGGCTGGGAAGATGGCTCAGCTGGTAGGTAGGACTTGCTGCCACATCGGACGACCAAAGTTCAGCCCTCAGAACCCGCATAATAGAACCAATTCCAGGATTATCCTCTGACTCCTACACAGGCACTATGGTACACTGTAGCAGGAATCGTGGAAGGACTTATTAGTAAAAACAAACCTGGAGCTGGGAGTTGGGGTGAATGCAGGAAGATCAGAGAAGCAGAACAAGCCACAGTTACCTCACCTTGCCAATTCCTCAGCTGATCCTGTTTCCTCAGACTGGAAACCTCTGAGTCCTCCTCCAGAATGGGTCTCAGCTGAACTGTGCTGCTCAAAGCCTAAAAGCTTAACCAGCTCTAGTTCCTGTTCCTCATGCCTTATATACCTTTCTGTTTTCTACCATCAAATCCCTGGGATTAAAGGCGTGAGGCACCATGCCTGGCTGTTTCCAGTGTGGCTTTGAACTCACAGAGATCCAAATGGACCTCTGCTTCTGGAATGCTAGGATGAAAGGTATGCGCTACCACTGCCTAACCTCTATGTTTAATATTGTGGCCGTTCTGTTCTCTGACCCCCAGATAAGTTTATTGGGGTGCACAATATATCAACCACAGTGTGTGTGTGCGTGCACACACACACATCCTATGCCCCCTAATAAATAAATCACTGTAGTAGAAAATATTAGCAAAAGAAAATCTCTCTTTACATCATTCACACATGAGAAATTATTTTAAAGCAGTTTTCTAGGGAAATGATTTAATGCAGTGGATACAAATATAAGATGCTAATAAATAAATACACACACACACACATGCAATACACATGAAAGTGGTTCTGGATTAGAAGTAATAGTCAACTGGTATTGACAAACTTTAAATTCACATAGATAAAAGAAATATGACAGGTCCAGTAAGTAGTGGAGCATCATAAGGGACAGACCACCAATGTGTTAGCAAACAACCAGCTCCATATCATTATGAAAATAAATGTCCACACAGTAACATAGCATGTTGGTGAAAAAGGCAAGGTGCATATAAAACAGGTGGCATTAGCCTCCTACATGCACAGGAAGAGTGTATCAGGCAACATAATATAAATATATATAAACAATTATAGATAGATGGATAGATATGAATTATGAACCAATTCCCTACCACGTAATGAGATAAGATACATTCATGGATTGCATCTAGAGAAAATGACACTTCAGTAAAACTCAGTAGAGATCGGTGGATGGAAATAACTCTAACAAGATCCCAAGTTGATGAGAACATGGGCTTGAGGGTAGGGAGGTGGAGGTAAGTAAGATCTCCCCAACACAAGCTCAGGTGTAGGAACATGTGGTCCCCAGCAGGTGGCACTGTTTGGGGAGATTATGGAATCTTATGGAGGTGGAGCCTTGTTGGAAGAAATGCATCACTGGGGGCGGGCTCTGAGAGTTTGCCAGTCCTCACTTCCGGTTCTCTTTCTGCTTCCTGTGTGAGGATGAAAATGTGATCAACTAACTTCCTGTTCCTGCCACCATGCTGTGCCCTCCCCACCAGGAAATGAATCCTTTCTTCCTTAAGCTTCCTTTGTCGTGGCTTTTCATCACAGCAACAGAAAAGTAACTAATGCTTGTGCAGAAACAAAAAACAAAAACATGTCATTAACAGTTAGTATAGACCACAGCTGGGCAATGGTGGCGCACGCCTTTAATCCCCAGCACTTGGGATGCAGAGCCAGGGAATCTCTGTGAGTTCAAGGCCAGCCTGCTCCACAGAGCGAGATCCAAAACAGGCATGAAAGCTACACAGAGAAACCCTGTCTCAAAAAACAAACAAACAAAAAAATAGTGTAGACGAAATAAGGAAGAAAATGGAAATAATTTTGGAAAAATCAGCCTACTGAAGAAGTTATCAGAATTTCTATTAGTGTCTAGAGCCAAAGAACACTGTGGAATTAAGAAATATAAATAAAACCTGTAAAGAAAACAGAATAAACTCTATATAAAAAACTTTGGGGCTTTGTGTTTTTGCTATTTGTGTTGAGAAAAACACCAGAATGGAAGGTTTACATCTATTCCTTTACTTCAATGCCTTTGTTTGTATTTATTTGGTTGCCTGAAGCTAACAACACTAGCCCCCTCCTGAGACTCACTATTTCTAGCTCACACTGAAGGTGAGAAGGGACTGCTTGCTTTAAAATTGGAATTTGGCTTGCACAGATCTATAAGAATAATTTCTAATTCTTTTTTCTTAATTAGTTGGAGAATGGCTTGCTTGTGACGGCGTGAGTGAAGAGGTCAGGAGATAACTTGTAGGATCAAGTCTGGTCATCAGGCTTGGCAGCAAGTGCCAGCAAACCATGTCACCAGACACAAGAATTTTAAAGCAAGTTGCTTTTAGGAAACGTTGGCAGGCATGGCTCAGCTTGATGAGGCAGATGCTGACAATATTTGATAAGGCAGATCGATCGGAAGCAAGATGTAAACATTATGATGGCAATATATAACATTGCTGTATATTTCTCATTCCAGCCTTGTGTGTCTCCCTCTCCTTCCCTCCCTCCATTTCCCTACACTACCCCGCCACCACCACCACCACCCCCACTTTCTTTCTCTCCATCCTCACAGCAACCCTGGCCTCTAGGGATGTACTTTATTCAGAAAATGCCATTTAATCTAAAGCCCCAGCCCTGGCGTTGCCAGGCTTGTTTCTGAAATGTCTAACACGAGGTCATGAAAAGATCCCTCCTCCTGCAAAAGTGGGCTTTGCAAGACGTTTCTTGCCTCAGCTCTGACATGTGCCCTTGAACTGGTTTCTTTCTTTCTCTCTTTAATCACTGTCATTTAGGGGACAGACAACCATTACCTCGAAGACTCAGACTCTGGCAAGCTGGAGCTCGCCACAGAGTCACCCTGAGTGGGATTCTCCGTGTGTGATGTCCCCCCTCACCCTCTGCCGTTACCATGGGGGCAACTCCCACCCACTGTTTCCAAGATGACAGAGTTCTTGGCCCATTTTGAAACATGCTCTAGATTCTCTCCTCTCGACCCTGCTTCTGCTCCCCCCTCCCCGTCTCCCTCCCTACCCCCTCTCCCTTCCCTTTTCCTTTACTTGGCTCTCCTCTCTCTCTCCCTCTCCTCCCCCTCTCTCCGAGTAGTTGAAAACAATGGTGTGAGTAACCAGGTAGATCATGACCCTATAACCCTGGAGTGAATGGAGCTGATATCATCGTCCTAGGACAGCAAGAAGGACATCCACAGGAGCTCCTCGAGTTACCTGTTCCTCTATGCTCAGCAGGACTGACACCTATATCATCCAGATCCAGTGCCACCTTTTCCAAGAAGACTTCCTGCCCTGGTTAGCCTGGGTCCAGTCATTTATAGTCTTTAATTTGCTTCACCTTTCCTTTCTTATACTATTAACATCAGTGTTGGCCTACCAACTTCAGCTACAGAAAATGAACTGAAAATAAAGAACACCAAAAGAAATAAGCACGTGATATTAGTGAGTTGCATGTCTGAAAAGCGTAGTGTGTTGGTCACAGGTTGTGCTTGACCGAGGTGTCACTGGGGGACTCAAGGTCCCTTTTACAGGTTCTTGTCCTTTATACATAAAAGAACAGACTCCAGACTCGGTAGCTCAGTAGGGAATTCAAAGATGACTTATTTGGAGTTACAAAAAACAAAACAAAACAGGAGTTGGTGAGATGGCTCAGTGGGTAAAGCTCCTGCCATGCAAACATGAGGACCTGAGTTCAGATCCCCAGAGCCACACAAATCCAGACTTAATAGCACACATGTAATCCCAGCTCTTTTAAGTGAGATTGGAGGTGGAGACAGGAAGCTCACTTTTCACTTAGCCTGGCATTTGTGGCAGGGAATAAAGGAAAAGAGATCTTGTCTCACAGTAGAAGGTGAGGGCTGACACCACCAGGGGTCATCCTCTGCCATCTATGTACACTGTGGTTTGCATGAACCTGTACCCACTCATGGGAACTGGTATACACATGATCTCTCTCTCTCTCTCTCTCTCTCTCTCTCTCTCTCTCACACACACACACACACACACACACACACACACACACACACGATTGAAGAGAGGAAAAAAAACAGAGCAAGAAGCTGGAAAGGAGGGAGCTGGAAGGAAGGAGAGAGACCATCAGACATTTTGAGTTAGAACTCTCAAAGGTGAGCAAGGCTCAGTCCTGTGGGTCTGCAAACAGCTGCCCGAGGGAGGGTCTTCTACAGTACTTACATTCATTCCTCATTAATGGGAGAATTAATCCTCCCATCTTCTTATCACTTCTCCGGGCATCAGTCCTTCCCTCCCTCCAGTAAGCCTTGGGGGAAGACGTTAACTGCAGAAACAGAGTGCAGTTTCCACTGCTGGTCAGTAAAGCGAGCAGAAATTAACCTCCCATCATGCCCCTCTGCTGGCAACAAAGAGTTGCCTGATACAAAGTCAGCAAGCCTAATTCACCTCCCCTGAGTCTGGATTCTTTGTGTATTTGACTATGCTGTTTTTGACAACATCTATGCACCTGACTAAGGAAGGCCGCTGCCATTAGACAGCTTTTTGTTTGTTGTTTGTTGCCAGCACATGAGCAATGGCATAAATGGTTCTTATGGAGGAAAATAGTCTCCTTGTAACTCTCTGGTCATTTGCTTTGCCAGGAAAGAACTTGAGGAAACACTGCCAAACCTAGCATGCAGCGAGATGAATCCCAGAGTTATCAGAATTACTACTGAGAACGTCCTGGTATCTTCGCACCTTTTAGGTTGTCTATAGAGCAAAGTATGAGTTGTGGAACCTAGGAGTCTATGCAGCCCTGTGTGTGTGTGTGTGTGTGTGTGTATGTGTGTGTGTGTGTGTGTGTGTGTGTGTGTGTGTGTGTGTTTGTGAGCTTGTGCATGTGGTACAGGAGTGTTTGTGTATGAGTGTACATATGTGTGTGTGTGCATGTGTATGAGTAGGGAATATGGTGTGTGTGTGCATGTGTGGGCATGTTTGTGAGCTTGTGCATGTGGTGCAGGATTGTCTCTATGTGTGAGTGTGCATATGTGTGACTGTGTGTGTATGTGTATGAGTAGAGCATATGGTGTGTGTGTGTGTATGTGTGTGTGTATTCCTCTTTATCTTTGTAACTTCATCCTCTCTGTCTAAATGCAAAACCCCCTCCTACAAAGGGGCTGCAAATGTCAAAGGCAATGTTCTGATTATTTGTGAATCATTAGAAAATGATCATTATCATTCTTGCCTATTTTAATTTCCTGAAATCTACTGAGCCATGTGCACTCAAGATTTGAATGTCACATTCAGGTCATTTACATACAACCTCCAGCAACCCACAGCTGTCTCTCTGGGGGGGGGAGGGGTGCTGGGAGGGCAGGAGGGAGGTATAGCCTGAGATCCAGAATCCTGCAGCCCAACTTCCATGCAGAAGTACAAGCTTCTGCTGGGCTTCCACATCTTCTCTCTGTCTGTTGTATACTAATGATTGGCATGGTTTCTACCCTCACCATGGTCCTATTCTTAATGTCAGTGCCAAGTTCTTGCAAGGCTGTGTGTGCCTTTGCAAATGTCCTTCCTGCTTGAAATGGTACCTCCCTTCCCTTCCCATCCTTCAAGGTTCTGGTCAAGAACTGTCTCTTACGAAGCTGCAGGGACATGCCTGGGCATCTTTGTTTGAAATGTGAAAGAAAATCAGACCGAACTTGTTCAGTACAAGGAGATCACTTAGGGGCTCATTAAACCACATGTCAGAGGGGGACCAGCTGCAGCTAGAGCTCAGTGGGGTCTGGCCTGGGGCACTACTGATTCATAACCTCTCCTCTATGCTCCTGTTTGACCAAACCTCTCTCTCTCTCTCTTGGGCTTGCTCCTTCCAGCATCATAAAGTGTAGCTACAGCTGCAGACAGACACCCTCTCTGCCCTCTGCCAGGCTTCATGCACAGAACAGGGTTCTGTCTCCACTACTCTGACCAACCCCTAGCAAGCAGAGACTCCAGACAACAGGGTCTTCTGAAGGTAAGGAACCAATTCACGCTGAGGAGAGGACGCCACAACTGGTAATTATCCAAAATCTGCCAGCTGAGTGAGTCCATTATATCAAACTCATAGCTTGATCAGGTAAAATTAGTCAAATATGAAGAAATAAATAAAAATGAAATGTTTGGTGTTCCCGTTAGATGGAGACAATTGGTTGATTAGCTCACTTGTCATTCTCCAACCAGTTTACGATCAATCATGAAAATTCATTTGTGCAGTGTTCTGTCATTATGGAGAGCTTTTACGTGGACTCGTGAAATTTTTATACCCATTAAGCAAGTGAGCAGCCTCTGTATTCTTCCGGCTATGGTATGGCCACAGGCTTGGACAGACAGGCCTAGGTGTGAGTGCAGCCCCAGGCACACCATGTGGAGCATCATGGGAAGTTTCTGAGGTCCAGGTCATCGATGTGTCGGCTGCTGCTCAGTGGAGGCGGCTGTAGTAGTTTCCACTTCAGATGTGCTTAAGGATGCTGGTACTGACAGAGCAGCAGGCACAGGGCTTGGCCCAAGAGCCAACTCCCTGAAGAATAGTGAGGAGGCTTCGGACAGCAAAGGTGTGCCTCACAGTCCCTCAGTTCAGATGTCTGTCTCACTGAAGTGGACCCCCAGGATCTTCAAGATGGTGTTCCCTGCTCCTATGCCTGCCTTGCCATGACGGACTCCATCCCCACAAAACATGAACCTTCCCTGACATTACAACTAACTTCTTTATGTCAGAATATCAGAATATAGAATACCAGCAGCTCTCTAGGAACCCGCCCACTCCCTCCCCCGACCCCAGGCCTTCAGCACCAGATTGGGACTCCTGAGACATACAGCCCATGGGCTAAACTACTACTAGACATCTCCAGTATGGCAGCCATTGTTGGACCACCCAGACTACATCCCTTCAACCAGTCCAACAAATTCCCTCTTAATGCATACATCCATTCGTGGGCTCTCTCTCTCTCCCTTTAGGGAAACCTGACTGACAGATCTACCATTTGGTTTCAGTGCTGTAAGAGATCTGAGCTCAGTTTGTTAGAGCCACAAACTCCTTTAATCAAGCTGAGGAAGACTACATCGAGATCACTCTTTTTTTTTTTACCCTGATCCCCCCCTCTTTTTCCCCAATCCTTTCATTCCTGACCCTGGAGACAAGCGCGAGGAGACGGTGTCTCTTTGTTTTATAGCCTTGTTTTCCTTGGTTGGTATCACACCATTAAGCCAAACGTACATGTTGCCCTTTCCAAACTCCAGCTCAGCCTGCGCTCCAAAAATCTCTGCAGATGGACGAAGGTACGAGGAGTCAAGAGGTGACTTAAAATGAGGTCCACTTCCCATCAGCCCAGGGAAGACAAACGGCGTCAGTCAGTGGCCACCAGTCCACAGGGTCATTAGCATTTCCCGTATTTGAGGACTATGACAGGTGCTTCCTTCAAGGCATTTCCTGTGTGACATCCCTTCAAGTTCCTGCTCAGCTGTCTGGCACCAGAGCAGGGAGGGACCAGTGAAAGACAGCCATTGCCCTGCAAAGATCACAGTGGCCGGGTTAGATGAGACGCTTCATTTGCTACGAAGTGTCCCTCAGATGCGGTGCCTCAGATTTTATCCTGGCTGGAATGTTCTTAGAATTTAGATTTTTATTGGGTTTCCCGTCTCTTGCTAAAAGTCAACTTACTTGTGACTCAACTTGAGCTTTGAAAAGTATGTTCGCACCTGTCCCCTACAGAGTAGTTGGTTTAGTACTCTATTCTTCCATATATCCATCCGTCAGTGCATACGGACAATCCCCATGGCAGCAGGTCTCATCCACATTCCTTGGCTTGCCCCTGCCCTGGTGGATACCAGGATGCTAACTCCAAAAGACTCATGAATCGAACACTCATCAGTCATATGGCTCATTACATTCTCCCAGAAACATGGACAGAGAGTTCAGGGATGGTATTGGCTACTTTTTCTTTCTTTTTTTTTTTTTTTTGTGACCAAAGAAATACCTGACAAGAAGAGACTTAAGGATTTATTGAGGCTCATGGCTTGAAGATATAGTCCCTGATGGAAGGAAGGCATGGCGGCAGGAGTGGCTTGCCGCTCCGGCAGTGGGAGCTTAAGACTGCTTGCTCACATGTTTATAGACAGGAAAGCAGAGAGTGAGAAATGCCAGTTGGCTTTAGTTTGCTTTCTGTTGACCAAAGCAACCTGGGGCATACAGGGTTCATTTGGGCTAACAGGATACAGTCAATCACTGAATGAAGCCAAGGCAGGAGGAATTCAAGACAAAACTTGAAGCAGAGACTATGGGGAACCACCACTTACTGGCTTACTCCAGGGGGCCTACTCAGCCTGTTTCCTTATACAGCCCAAGTTCACCTGCCTAGAGATGGCACCACCCACAGCAGGCTGGGCTCTCCCACATTAGTCATTAATCAAGAGAATGCCCCACAGGTATGCTCACAGGACAATCTGATGGAGGCCATTCCTCAATTCATAGTCCCTCTTCCCAGGCGACTCTATGTTTGTGTCAAGTTGGCAGCTGAAGTTTACTATGACACCAGTGCCTGATCAGCTCCCTTCCTTTCTCCTCCTTTATTTAGTGTGAGTCCAGCACTTGGGATGGCGGCACTCATATTCAGGGTGGATTTTCCCTCCTCAGTTAAATTCCTCCCAGAAGCCTTTGTTGTAGCAGATCCTATTTGTATCTCATAGCAACACACTTCTTTTCCGGGGACATAATAAGATGCTGGCCCAAAAGAGCTCCTGACTGCAGTCTGTCACAAATACAGCGACACTCACATAGTAAGTGCAAAGTCACAGGAACACGGACAGAGTGTAGGTAGAAGACACAACCTCAGTTGAAGAGAGCCGTGGAAGGTTTTTCATGGGAAGTGATAATACAACTCCCTACAGAAAGGTAAATGAGACCTGCCAAAGGGGGAGGTGCAGGGGGGGGGGGGGGGCATGGATGCCATCACTAAGTAAATCACAGGCAATATGTCTAACTTGTAAAAAGCAAGGAGTACTTGGGATGTGGTAAGGGGGTCTGCAGATGGAACTCAGGACTTCCAGATGGGTAAGAAATGGCAGGGGTAATGTTGCCAGAAGTCATCCAGGCCATGGACCTGGCCCAGATTAGACAAATGCACCTGGCGCTAACCAGGTATCACTCACATGGTACACAAGGAGGCCAAGGGTGAGCTGTGGTGAACAAGTGTTAGCATCTGCTATGGACAATACCAGTGGCCCACCATTCCCTGGTGTTCCTCAGATCCTGTTAAATGGTGTTAGAGCAGCAATAAATGCTCATTAAGAAAAAAAATTCCTGGTCAAGAGAATAGAATCTCTGGCTTGGGTGGAGATCTGACATTCCAGTTACAGCAAGTCAATCACTTGGTCAAAAGACCACCCCTGGCCTGGGAAGGCATGCTCACCTTAAGCTTTGCTAAAGAGAGGGGTGGAATAATTAGTCCTTTAATGAGATACACTACTTTTCCTTCCCAGAATTCCCACCTCTAACATAGTGGCAGACCAGGTTGCAGCAAGTAGGGCCATAAGTCAGAAAAGTATAACTTTCACCACCCTCCCATCTCTTTCCTAGCCCCTAACACTTTGGGCATCCTCCAAATCCTAAGCTTCCTTACTTTTTCTCACCTCCCCCCACCCCATGTCTGACCTCCATGCCAGCTCAACTCTCAAGACTCTCTTTTCTTCTCCTTTCCATCTCCCTCTGGGCAGCTGCTGAGGTGACAGCCTGCCTGCCCTGGGATTTTTTATTTTAAACTTGTAATAAAGCTGTCCTTTAGCTTCCGTCCTGTTACACAGTTTTCTAAAAAAAAAAAAAAAAAAAAAAACTAATGTATGCCCCCACCACCCATTCACTCCTCAGTGATCTTTAATCACCTATCCTGTTGCACACACTGAGCTACATCCTGCTGGAAACACTAGAGTGAGCCACCAGTTTTCTCAGTGGATATATTCAGATAGGAGGAAAACATATCACATACCAGCTCTAATGGGGTACTGTGTGGGTCACAGAGAGAGGGGGCATGTCTGTGAAGCTATGAAGTCCTAGAGTGAACCTAGGATAACTATTCTTAGTTATCAACTTGACTACATCTGAAATTAACTAACAATCCAAGTTCCTGCCTGGGCACACCTGTGAGGAAATTTTTACTTAACTGGATTATCGGAGGGAGGTGGGAAGACTCACCCTATATCTGGGTCACACCTTCTGGTGGCGGCCTACATAAAGAACCTGGAACAAGGAAGCTTTTGCTCTTTGCCTGCTTGCTCTCACTGTTGCTAGCAAGTCCATTCCTTCACTGGCATTAGAGTCTGTCTTCAAGAGGTCAATGTATATTGACAACCGAGCTGAGACATCCAGCCTTGTAGACTTTCCATTGGGAGACAGCCATAGTTGGACTAACTGGCCATAGCCTGTAAGCCACTAAGACTATCCAGATAGATAGATAGATAGATAGATAGATAGATAGATAGATAGATAGATAGACAAATAGTTTTAGTTAGGGTTTCTATTGCTGTGAAGAGACACCATTGCCCACAGCAACTCTTATAAAAGAAAACATTTAATGAGTGTCTTACGTTCAGAGGTTCAGTCCATTATCATCATGATGGGACATGCAGGCAGACATGATGCTGGAGAAGGAGCTGAGAGTTCTACATCTTGATCCTGGGGCAACAGGAAGTGAACTGTCACACTGGGTGTGGCTTGAACATATATGGGACTCAAAGCCCACCTCCACAGTGACACACTTCCTCAAAAAAGGCTACACCTACTCCAGCAAACCACACCTCCTAACAGTGCCACTCCCTATGGGGGCCATTTTCTTCCAAACCACCACACACACACACACACACACACACACACACACACTCATTCTGTCACTCCTGTTGCTATGTATGTATCAATTCTATCACTTCTGTTCCTCTAGAGAACCCCCTTACTAATACAGAGCTTGTCACAGATTGTGCTCATTCATCAGGGCGGGGGAATTCTTAGGTCAATGAGCAAAAGTGGTCCCAGGAAAAAAAAAGTTATTTATTAGTATTAATTTTATTTTTTATGTATTAGTATTTATTGGCATTTAGTTACTAGTAAGCAGCATATAAGGTGAGGTAGAAAAGCATTTCCTCAAACATTTCCTGACCCTCCCACTCAGTTCAGGAACTCTCACAGCCCAGGAGCCACTGCCTCTTTTCACCCCTGTCTGTGCTCACCAATCATTCTGCACTCTCTTATTCTGAGTTCTGCAACCCTGGCTTGTCCAGCCACAGCGAATTTGACAGACAAAGGCTGGCTCATCCACACTCTTATCTTCTCCCAAGTGGCAAAAATCACAGGCTCCACGGCTCTGCTGATGAATTAAAATGGATGGCATGGTCCTGCAAATGAGTGTGAACCATAGGGAGCGGCTCAGCAAAGCCCTTGCCCTGGGCTCTCATTCATCTGATCACACACTGCAACTGTCCTAGTCAGAGCCATGCACACAGCTGCTGAGAACAGTCCTAGACACAAGCCAGGGGCACCTCCTCTTCTGTTGATTGAGTCGATATATCAACGAGAGGTGGAAATCGTTCCTCAAATGGAAAGAGAAGTTTCAGAACATCTTAGCTCTGAAGTTGGCAAATGTTCTCTATATTAAGTCCAGTACTAAACACTACACTTGCTCCATGCTGGTAGACAGTGAAAGGTTTAGGGTTTGGAGACACTTATGTGTCCTTTGGGGTAGGAGATTTATTGAAAGGTATTAATCCCACATACAGAGGGACAGCCGCATGCATGAAAGGATGCAGGAAGTGAGGAGGCAGGTGTGCTGGTGTGGTCCCTTTCTTGAGGTCCCAGAAAAAGTGAGACTGGGGGGTTGAGGAAATGGTCCCTCCCTACAGGTCTCAGAGGAAGGAGAATGTTTCCTTGCACCATGTGGTTGATGATTGGCCACAGCGACCTGCAGTCAGGTTGTCCCAGATTTTTGGGTGTCAGGGAAAGCCAAAGAAATTTCTGGAATAGACAAAGACTGAGGATGGCAGGGTGGAGCGGCATATTTAATTAAGCCAATTATATGGATGTGGGGTGTGTCACCACCACTAAGCCTCAAATATCCTGGAGTATGATGACCTGGGGTCTGTAAACTTTCTTGGGGAACTAAGGATGGTGTCTGTCATCCTCCCAGAATCCAGGCACCTGAGGAGTGTTAGAGGGTCAGAGATGTACAGGTAGCTCATGAAACAAAACAGGAACAAATACTTCCCAAGTTAACAGGAAACCAACACAGGAAAACATAACCCAAAGGCTCAGAGTTCTGTTTGCGGCTCAGACAGTTAAAAAAAAAAAAAAAAAAAAAGACGTTCCTGTTTGCCCCGTGTTAAATCCTAGGTAAAGAACAAGTTCTTGTTTGTCTTGTGTTAAGCCCTTGCTAAATATGGTTTCTATTTGTAATTAAGAGTAAGTTTCTGCTTCTTGGGTCTGATGTAAACTGTGTGTAACCTCCATTCACTTGATGTATAGCCTTGCCTTAGTTCCTTCCCTTTTTATTGTATCCTTTTAACAATGTATGATCACCAACCATCTTGACCTAGTGAACACCTTGTCTCTTCTATAAGAGGGACTATATGTGGGCGAGGCAGCCAATTGTCCAGTCCCTGGTGCACCCCAAAGTACAGCTTGCTTTAACTGGACTTTTCTCCTCAATGATATCAGGTTTAACAGGCTTTCAGTAGGGGTTTGTCAG
Organism: Onychomys torridus; assembly: GCF_903995425.1. NCBI lineage: Eukaryota > Metazoa > Chordata > Mammalia > Rodentia > Cricetidae > Onychomys > Onychomys torridus. The sequence continues at coordinate 27,014,807 of NC_050464.1, forward strand.
AAGCTGTGAGTCGAGAAAGGAAAAGGGCTGGAGTGGGAGGGGAAGAGCTACTGCAGGGGGCAGGTCCTGTAGCTGTAAACAAAGTTTGTTTCTAATAAACCTTTATTTATAGACACTGACATTTCAATTTCATATCCCTTTCAAATGCCACCCAGTGATATCTTCCTTTGATTTCGTTTTCACCGTTCAGAATGTAAAACTCATTAATTCCTGAGTCAGACTGAGCCCTATGTGAGGTTGGACTCCACTTTCAGACCTCACATATTGCAGAGACCTGTGAAGGGAGTCTTAGTTTCCAGAACTCAACTGCATAGTAGTTACTAGAGCTAGGGGCCAGAGCCTGAGCCCCGAGTCTAGTCCTGAACAAAGGAGGTCGGACTCCATATCTTCAATGGTCCAATTCAAGTCACACCTAAGGAAAGAAAGAAGAAAAGGAATACAATGAGAACATACTGTGACCTCCAAGTCCAGCGCAGGGGTCCTGACATGAGGTTTAGGTTTAAATAAAAGACAAGAGATGTGGGCACAGCTAAGCAGTCTGGGTCAGGGTATGGTCCCGCCCATCATCTTGTCTACATTCCATTCTCTCCTACAAGGTGGTCAGGCAAGTTGTCAGAATTGTGGGAATTCTTATTCAAGGAGATAAGCCGCACCTCACCCTCTGTTGCTGTCCCCTCCCCTGCCAAGGTTCAGCCCCTTCCTTCTACCAGTGAGAGACTGAAGTGTCTCTGGCCAGCTTGAGCATGGCCAGCATTCCCATGCCTTGCTAAAAAACCATTAGATTACATTCCTAAAGCTAGCCACCAAGGTCTGCTCCCTTATTTGGGCATTTCCTCTTCCTGAGGCTGACTACCAAGGTGCAGCTATTGAAGTATTGAAGTCCAGCAATCAAAAGCCCCTTTGACTCAACTAATTAACATGCCCAATTAAACCTGAATGCCTCATTAGGTTGTTTCTCCCTTTACCTTAATAAACCACCATTTTCCTATGTGCCACCTCTGTCTCCTCTCTATCCAAAGGCAGTCCTTTGCCCCTCCAGGGCAAATATCCCTGCCCCCTCTCCCTTGTTCCCTTCCCCTTCTCCCTCATCCTCTATCTCCTGTCTTTGTCTCTTGTTCCCTGCCCTCTGCCCCTCTGGGGCAAATAAATCTCCTTTGTGGGGTCCTGAGCTGATATCTATCTCTTATAGGGACTTACTGTAGGATAATGCTCTTGTACACTGTAAAGACTTGTCACTCGAATTGGCTTAATAAAAAGCTCATTGGCCAGCAGCCAGGTGGGAAATGTAGGCGGGGCAACCAGACTAGGAGAATTCTGAGAAGAGGAAGGGCAGAGTCAGAAGTTGCCAACCAGGCACAGAGGAAGCAAGATGAAAATGCCCTACTGAGAAAAGGTACCAAGCCACATGGCTAAACATACCTAAGAATTATGAGTTAATTTAAGTATAAGAGCTAGTTAATAATAAACCTGAGCTCCTAGCCAAGCATTTATAATTAATATAAGCCCCTGAGTGATTATTTGGAAGCCTGATGCAGGACAGGGCAGAACATAGAAAAGCCTCTTGATATAGAGACTCAAGGAAATTCCAACTTCTTGTGGTTCATTATTTCAGTAGTTTGATTGCTAAGGGGAGAGACACATGTGTTTCTAGACCATCCTCATTTTTGCTAGGCACTTTACAGAATGATGCTCACCTGTTGCTGCTGACCTTTGTCCCCTTAGCAGGTGAACTGAAGGGGTGTGATCTGCTTCGATGCGCCTTGGAAGGCTCTCCCACAAAATTCCCGCTGGCTCCTCCAGGGGAGCAAAAATCTTATCAACACTCCATAAAATACCCCAGACCCTTTCCATTGTTATTTACAGTTCACACAAAAAGGTTGGGCTTGCATAACTCAGGTGTCCTTCCTGAGAGACAATGGGCTCTGGTCACACAGACACGTGGTCAAAATGAAGAAAGAGGTACCCAGAGAAAATGTCGGTCCACTCTCACAGTGACCAGGGAGCTGGTGAGCAGTTGGCAGTCCCGAGAAGCCACCAAGACATCATATTTCCAAACTATTCTAAAGCGTTCTCTCAAACCACCCCTGGGAAAGGTTGGCCTTGAGTTGCTCCGTGCTCAGAATGCCATCTCTGCAGCCCCTGAACACAATCTTTATAGGACATTCCTTCTACTCATTATAGATAGCATCATAGCCATGACAGTAGGAAAGTACATGTTGCTAGGGCAACCTGCTGGTTCTTGGAGGTAAGGTAGTCAGCTTCTCACATCTCATAGGACACAAAAAGACTAAAATCCAGAGGTCATGTTCTTCCCCTTTCCAGAGTATTTGGCTTAGAAATGGGCCATAGTTAAGTTTCTCCTCTGCTTTTGGCGTGTAGATATTTCTTTTAAAAGCTTGTTCTCAGTTTTACCACCTCAGGCTCTACTTCCCAAGGACCTGAGAGCCCTCCACTCAGCTGGATCCCCAAAGAAGTTAAGAGGATAACCTCCTTGCCTTCAGTCTCCTGAAGTAAAACATCCTCCCTGCCAGAAAGACCTGAGAAAGTTTGTTTTCCCCCTGGGCAAAGTCAAAGTGATGGTCTGTGATCCTTTCCACTTTCAAAGACTGTCTCACTTGTGTGTACCAGGCTTTTTCTTTTGGACCATCAACCAACTTCCAGATCATGACAGGGAGACTTCTTATTAGTTATGACTGCTCAGCCTTATCTTAACTCTTACTTTAATCTGTTTCTCTTGATCTATGTTTTGCCTTGGGGCTTTTTACCCTTCTTTCTGTATATCCTACTCTACATCTGTTGACTGGTGGTTGCCTGGATGGCTCCAGGCATCTCCCTCTCTGTCTCCATCCTTCTCTCCTTCTCTCTATTTCCAAGCCTAGATTTCTCCTCCTACTTATTTCCTTTGCCCACCAGCTCTGCCTATCCCTCTCCTGCCTAGCTATTGGCCATCCAGCTTTTTATTAGACCAATCAGGTACCTTAGGCAGGCACAGTGAAACAGCAACACGTCTTTACATAATTATATCATTAAAAAATACAGCGTAAACAAAAGTAACACACCTTTACATAATTCAATAAATGCAGGATAAACAAATGTGAGACCTCTTCGCCTAGTTAAAATAATATTACATAACACTTGTATTTCAGAAGAACTGAGATTAAACCCAGTCCTGACCTTTCTCCTATTACATAGGCCTAGACTGAAGTCTTTCTTGACTTTAATTTTAATTGCAGTAGAAATTTTGCTTTGACTCTGGCTGTATTTCCACACATGAAACAATCATGAGTGGCAATTCAGTTGCACCCATGTCACAGACTGCTTTTATATCAGGGAGGATCAAATCTGCTTGGCTCAGAAATCACTCAGGGCACCTGAAAACACTGTCATGCCAGAGACCACCTTCACCAATAGAATCAATCCCCAGGCCAAGCATGGTTGCCCACACATTTAATCCCAGCATTACAGGCAGAAGCAGACTCTCTGTGAATATGAAGCCAGCTTGGTCTACAGAGTGAGTTCAATGTCTGTCTGGCCAACATAGTATGAATCTGTCTTATAAACAAGCAAATAAACAACAACAAAAAATGGAGATCCTTGCCTTGTGTGTGTGACATGATCAGCCTCCTGAGTTGCTCATACGTTATGCCTACTTCATTTCAGTCACTGTCTTGAAAACTGTTGTTGACAATGGTGGTCCAAGAACTGTAAGGCTTTTCCAATGGCCATCAAGATGCTCTTCTCAGAAATGAAGAACTGATGCCTAGAAGCAATCGTACAGATCACCACAAGGAGGCAGAATATGCCACCTTCCCAAGAGCCAAAAGCAACAGGAACCTGTGTCCTGTGAGCTGCCTTTAAAAATGATGAAGAGAGACAGAAGAGCATCTATAAAAAGGGAGTGAGGGCTGGAAGGATAGCTTAGTTGGGAAAGTACTTGCCATAAACATGAGGACCTGAGTATGACCTCCAGCATTGGGGAGGCTGAGATGGGAGGACCCCTGGGGCACGTTGGCCAGCCAGACTAGCTGAATTGGTAAGTTCTGGGCCAACAAGAGACCCAAAGTCTAAAAACAAGGTGAACCATGTCAGTCTGAAAACACCTGAGGACCATGTCTATGGTTGACCTTGGGCCTTCACACATATGTATGCATGCACACCAGAAAAAGGAGAAAGAGAAGAATGATGGGGTGGGGGGGGGGGGAAGAGAAGGAGGAGGAGGAGGCAGAAGGAAGAAGAGGAAGAATGTAGTGGTATTGTGTTCCCCAAAATATTGTGCAGGCTAATAAACTTATCTGGGGTCAGAGAACAGGACGGCCACAATATTAAACATGAGGATAGGCAGTGGTAGCACACGCCTTTAATCCTAGCATTTCAGAGGCAGAAATCCCTCTGGATCTCTGTGACTTCAAGGCCACATTGGAAACAGCCAGGCCTGGTGATACATGCCTTTAATCCCAAGAAGTGAGCCTTTAATCCCAGGGAGTGATGGACAAAAACAGAAAGATATATAAGGCGTGAAGACCAGAAACTAGAAGCATTTGGCTGGTTAAGCATTCAGGCTTTTGAGCAGCAATTCAGCTGAGATTCATTCTGGATGAGGACTGAGATGCTTCCAGTCTGAGGAAACAGGATCAGCTGAGGAACTGCTGAGGTGAGGAAGTTGTGGCTTGTTCTACTTCTCTGATCTTCCAGCATTCACCCCAATAACTGGCCCCAGGTTTGATTTTATTAATAAGACTCTTTAAGATTCCTGCTACAGAAGAGAACATGGAGGAGGAAGAGGAAGGGAAGGCTTAGGCAGATGCAAGAAGCATAAAGCAACCACATACTGTGATACAGACTTGTTCTCAGACTAAAAGCATTTTCAAGATCACCTGATTAATTTTAGCAGCTTATATCTTGTGAAATAAAATAATGACATTTTTTTTTCATCCCCTGGATTTGCTGGGAATGAAACTCGAGCCACCACATAGACATGCAGGCTATTGGCTTCTCCATTGGGTTGGCTTTGCTCCGTGAGACATTTGTCTCCTTCATTACATGAGTGTAAGTGTGCTCCTGGGGGGCAGCTGGAGGATGCTTTACTGCCTTTTCACAGACATCCATCTGCCTCAGCTGGCGTCTGCACGAGCTCCAGCAGATCACAGGAGATACTGGTGTCAGCACAGCCCTAAATTCACTCAACATATCTCTTGGAAGAGATTCCTCCAGGACACATAGATGTCTAGAGTGATGCTTAAGGGGAATGCATTGTCAATTAAGTCAGCTCCTTGTGTAGATGTAACACGTCACCAGGCTTTCACATAGCATGGGTTAGCGGTGCTGGTCTCAATGATGTGTGAGTCTTTGATGTAAAGAACTGAGGTCAAGGAGAAAGCTCAGGGGGTTCTGTTATCTCCATTAGAGCAAGCTCATCCTTGTCTCTGTCCAGAGTGATTGGCTGGGAGGGGGCACTGAGTTCTGACCATGGAGTGGGATTCTCTGAGAGATGACCACACTTTCACTGTGGCCAGAGACGTCTGTGGATAGGCTGAGTGGAAAGAGCCTTGAATGATTTCAGAGATGGTCCAAATGAAACCCACAGCTCCTCCTCCACTAGTGATACTGGCATGCCTTGGTGCGGGGAGGGGCAGGGGCATCAGAAATTACAAATGGAAAGAGACTTCAAGATTCCAATAAACCCATAGTCTATCTCCTCACTCTAGAACCCCTCCCCCCTTCTTGATGCTTGCTGCAACTGAAGTGGTAGGGTAAGCCATCTCCTATGTCTGGCTTCTCTCACTCAGCGGTGAGCCTGAGATAAAGACACAGATGAAAACAAAGGTAAATTAGCTTGGAAGGGGGGCCAGGCATGAGTGAAGGAACTGGGAAGGTAAAATAGAAAAGCTGATCTAGAGACAAGGTACAAAGGTCTTTACAGTGGGACAGCACCAAAGGGTCCTTGGAGGTCTTCAGAAGGACATGAGGCTGAATCTCGGATTAGCTCCCTGTGCTCTGATTAGCAGAGGGCTTTACATGGAGGAGGTATCACCTATGCATTTCATTCTTACCTGTAAATGAGAGCTCAATACGGTCCAAAGCCTTTCAGCAAAGCCTGAAGGCAAAAGCACCAAGCCATAGCACACAGCTGAGGAGATGTGGAAATTGTACTGGTCTCCTCCACCTGGACTTGCTCCCACTCCCACCCCATCAGTTGAGACTGAACCATGAAATGTGCCGAGCAGTATACCAGTCATCTCAGTGGGAACATCACTCATGTCCACACTCCTCAGTACCTACACATGTTCTTTTCCCTACAGTAATTTCTCAGACCTTGGTAAGTAATGCAAATACATTTATGGATAAATGCAAAGTTATTTCACGGTGGGAAGAAAATTATAAGCAATTGGTGTGCTAAGTTTAAAAAGAATGGCTGGACGGGATGGTTCACACACCTTCAATTCCAGCACTCAGGAGGCAGAAGCAGGTGAATCTCTGAGTTGTAGGCCAGCCAGGGCTTCGTAGTGAGAACGAAAGCCTGTCTAAAAAACATTTTTTTAAAAAAGGCGTCTGCCCTCTTCTTACTCAATGTGTTTGAAAATGACTTCAAAAACCTAAGGTAGATTACAACAGAGATTCACGGGCTTATAAAGCCATCTTGCGAAGCAAGAACAAGCTATGACCCCAAGACTCCCCAGTTTCGCTCCCCTACTTGATAAATACTCAGTATTAGGGTATTTTTTTCTTTTTAAGTTTTATTTTAATTTGCATGTGTAAGTGTGTGTGCATGGTGTGTGTGTGTGTGTGTGTGTGTGTGTGTGTGTGTGTGTGTGTGTGTATCTGTGAATATAGTTGCCCAAGGAGGGCAGAAGAGGATGTGGGATCTGCTAGAGAATTCAGTGCAACTGTGAACCACCCTATGCTGGCTAGTTTTATGCCAACAAAGCACAATCCAGAGTCATTTGAGAAGAGAGAAAGTCAGTTGAGAAAATGTCCCCACCAGACTACCCCTGGAAGAGCCTGTGGTGAAGTTCCTTGATTGATGTGGGCCTAGATCACTATGGGTGGTCCCAATGCTGGGCAAGTAGCCACGAATGCCATAAGAAAGCAGGCTGAGCAAGCCACGGGAAGCAAGCTAGATGGCCTCTGCGTCGGTTCCTGCCCTGATTTCTCTCAGTGACCCACTGATACCCAGATGTCTAAGGTGAAATTAGCCCTTTATTATAGCAATAGAAACCCTAAGGCACATCCCTCAGAGTGCAAGGCTGCACTTGGAGGATTTACATCCATCCTGTTTAGGAAATGTTCCTGTTTGGCCTGTGGTTGGGTGGCTAGTTGATCAATAAAGCCCATAGTATAAGAGCAGATGAAGCTTGTGAAGGCAGCTACGTGCTGCTATTTGCCCTCAGTGGAAGAGGGCTCCCCCATGCCTCCCGCTCGCACTTCCGGCCTGCCCTTGGAATACGTAAGCTGGATCGATAGCCCCTCGGTGTGTTTTTGCCTTTCAGCCTATTTGTACTTTTTCACCTTCAGAGACAGGCAATCAATCAGACATGAGTGATCGCGGCAGCCTGTATCGACCATTTGTTTTCTAAGCATTAACGGTTTGGAGGGATCTGCGCAGAGTTACTTAGTCATGTGTTGAAAATTACTTCAGTTCTCAGTGTCCTTCTCTTACTTTCGGCTCAAGTCATGTGTGACTCAGACTCTGAATCTGTTAACCCTTTGTGAGCAATGGGAACGAAGGACATAACAACGACACATTGCGATTTTTAATTTTGTGTGTTAGAGCTAGAGAGATGGCTCTGTGGTTAAGAGCACCGGCCGCTCTTCCGGAGGACCTGGAGTCAATTCCAAGTACCCATGATGGATGATGATTCGCAACCCAGTGTAACTCCAGTCCCAGAAGACCTGATGCCCTCTTCTGGCCTCCTCAGGCACTGCACTTACACATAAGCACATATATTTGTGTGTTTATGTGTATATATACTTATACAAAATTAAACACAATAAAATAAAACCTGACAAAGTGAAGAATCTGCTGATTCCCTCTTCAGCTCTTTCTCGGTGGCCAGTTCTGAGGTTACAAGCCAGAGAACCAGGGATGCTAACAGCTGAGGGCCCGCGTCCTCAAGGCACAAAGAAAATACTTCAAGTTTCAAAAAGAAACGGAAGCTCTTTTGTTTGTTTGTTTTGGGAATAATATTTTTTTTTGTTTTTTGTTTCTTGGGGTTTTTTTTGCTATTGATTCTTGGTCTTTTTTGATGACTCTTCCCTCATCCCAAAAGGGTTCTAGAGCCTATATACCCAATTAAGTAAAATAATTGAAACAACACAGGAAATAGCCATGAGAATTAGCCAACACGATTATATAAAATTAAACTGTTTCTTCACAGCAATGGAAATCACAGACTACACAATTGGAGGGAAACCTATTTGCTAACTATACTTTGGGATAGGACTTAATATCTGGACTCCGTACGGAACTGAAAAATGCCAACCCCCAACATTCCAATCAATAAATGGGCTAACTGAATAGACAGTGAAACACAAATGGTCAATAAATATTTTTTAGAAGCAGTCAGCATCCTTAGCCATTAGGAAAACACAATTTAACAGCAGATTCTATCCACTCCAGTCAGAATGTCTACCATTAAGAAAACAAATGGCTGTAAATGCCAATGATGGGGAAGGAGGAGGCCCCTGTTCACTGTGGGTGGACATGTAAATGGTACAGCCACTGTGGAAATCAGTATGGAGGTTTCTAAAGAAAAAGAACTAAGTCAGGAGTGCTATGCAACCTAGATATTCTATTCAGGCATTTACCCAAAAGACGCTAAGTCCTACCACAGGGGTATTTGCACGTCCATGTTCCCTGCTGCTCTGTTCACAACAGTGAGAAAATGGAACAAGCCTAGAACAATAGAGAAATGAATGAAGACAATATGGCACACATACACAAAGGCATTTTGCTCAACACAAAGAAAAATGGCATCTGCGGGAACATGGATGGATCTGGAAATTACTGTTCTGTGTAGCAGCTGAGGTTCTGAAAAAGAAATTCAGCCTCTTATATGCAGATCCCAGGTTTTCATTTGTATGTATGTGTGTGTGCTTGTATGCATGGGGAGGTGTGGGTCATGTGACCAGAAATGGCACCGTGAGAGGTTAAAAAAAAAAAGAGGTCCTAAGGAAGAAAGGAAAGAAAGTAATAATGTACGTGATGTGCAAGTATAAGGGAAGAATCTAGGAAGGAAATGAAATCAAAAGAAAAAGGGGCCATGGGGTGGTGGTAGCTCATGCCTTTTAGTCCCAGCACTCGGGAGGCAGAGCCAGGCAGATCTCTGTGAGTTCGAGGCCAGCCTGGTCTACAGAGAAAGATCTAGGACAGGCTCCAAAACTACACAGAGAAACTTTGTCTTGAAAAACCACAACAAAAAGAAAAGAAAAGGAAAAGAAAAAGGGAAAAGGGCCAGGGATGGACAAGGGGTGTGGGGAAGGATCAGCATGTATGAAATATGATGATGAAACTCATTACTTTGCATGTTATTTTTTAAATTAAAATTATGTCAATGCATTGAAATGAAATATAACTAAAACTTCCAATTTCCCAGATAAGCGAACACCCCTAAGTTCTTCCTAACTATATGTAGTTAACAGTTCATCACATTAGCAAATATGAATAATAAATTATTTCCTCATCTTGGCAAGTTACTTTGGGCACCTACAAAGTGAGACCCCTACCTGACCGCTCTTTTTTAGGCTCTATAGTGTAGGAGGTGCACATTTGAGCATGCAATATGGGAGACCTCTCTGGGGAACTATGTCCCCGCCCAGCAGAACCACAGGGCAATGTGGCCAAGGTTTAGAATGCCCATTACACTGTAGAATAACCAGCTAATGTCCGGTCTGCAATCCTTCCTCCTTCTGAAATCTAAAAATCTCCGAGGCTAAAAGAACTCTGATTTGTTGTTACTGATTTGTATGTTTAAAGCCAAACCTTGCTTGGTAGCAACACCCAATCCAAATTATCAAGAGGTTGTCTGTTCATTTGTTCTGTTTACTTATGACACTGGGTGTAAATTCCATATGTCTCACTGCCCCCAAATTAATGGGTTTGATTGTGAAGTCCTACCCCAGACCTCAACGGGATATGTTAAATAAGACACGGTAGATAAATGTGTTACCGGTGTGTAAACTCCAAACAATGTTTACATTCTGAAACACATCTGGACCCACGGGGCTGGGAAATCAGATTGTGAATCTGTATTAATCAGCAACTGAAAAGGAATAAATCAGGTCTACATTTATACGCATGGATAATAAAATGGTTGGAAGAAGAAATGAGTCAGAATAAAATAGCATGGTGTTGGCTCTGCAAATTAAAGAGCCTTTTCCCTAAAGTATCCCTGTTGTTGTTTATTTTGGTTTGTTTGTTTGTTTGTTTGTTTTTTGACACTGGTGTGTGATACTGGTAGGTGTAGGAAGCTAGGGCACCTGGGTAGTATCTTGTGGGCATCTATAGCACAGGGTGTGTGTAGGACCCCAGATAGAGAGTGGACAAGACAGAATACCTCCTCAAGTGGTGTGAAGCTCTGACAAAGGTCAGTCATGCATGGAGGTTCTGTTGGTGGCACTAGCGCATTTCTGTACATTTATGGTGTAAAAACCAGCACATAAATAAACAACCCAAAATGAGTCACAACATCCTAGTTTTGAGAAGGCCAAGTGAAAAATACAAGGTCCCTACCCCTAACCAAGAAGCCATTTGCAGCTGATACCTTCTGGGACAGGGGAAACCAGTTTTCTCCAATGGAATGTCAATGGGTATATCGATTGCACTCCAGGGCAAGCTCCATGCCCACCAGTAGTTGGCCGACAAAATGAACTCAATGCTTTTTGTGCACTTTTTGGTTTTGTATTGCTTTGATAGTTTTTGTCTTATTGGTTTTGGGTTTTTAGTTTTTAGTTTTGTTTTTATTTTGTTTGAGAGAGAGAGAGGAAGGGAAGGGAGAAGAAAAAGAACATGAAATTTTCTGAGTAGGGAGATGGGAAGGAAAAAGCATATGATCAAAATATATTGTATGGAAAAAATTATAAAACCATTTAAAATGTGTCATTTCTTATGAGATAACCATTTACTGCAAACCCCAGGAAGACCTCCAGCCTCTGTAATGGATCCTGAATTTCGGAATTGGATTGTAGGCATCTCCTGGACCCCCAGTACTCTCCCCACCCCACTGGAAGACATTGCCCACTCATTTGTCTCCTCTGGTGGACAGTGAGCTCCTGTGGCCTCTGCAGCGTTCTCTAAATCTGAGGGTGTATGAGAAACACCGGACCACTGCTTTTTCTCCCCCTGTGTTTATATCCCAAGCAAACATCACATCCACCAGGGCTGGGTGGGTCCCTGTAAAACAGGGAAATGGTAATGGACAGGGGTGGGAGGTTTGATCTTTCCATATCTGCCAAATAGAGGTATTGACCATTTCTGGAAACATCCCTCACCACCGATGGCAGAGTCATCCCTGGACCAGCAACCTCAGTGGGGACATGTTGAGCACAGCCCCTCAGAAACTGGAGTGCATCCCAGAGATCTTTGCTCTCCCAAAGCGGGCTTTGATGCTGAGAACCACTGGCTGTTTTATTTGAATTGGCAGTTAAAGGAACATAGTGAAGATTGCATGAAGCTCTTAACTAAAGCTGCTGTAGACAAATCTAAAGAAGACAGCAACTACAAGAAAACCAGGAACCCCAGGGTCTCAGGGGCTGTGAAGCCCACCCCCAGAGGGATCTCAATCCGTTTCAGCCTGTGAGGGGTGGATTTGCATGTTGATTAGAATAGATTAAAATGGCTGCTGTCCTCATGCTCACTACAAGCAGACATTAGATCCAGAGGGAATGACCCCAGCTAAGAAGAAATGGGACTGGCTAGGAAGGAGAAAATGAAGATGAACTAAGGGAATATTATACAGTGGCTAGTAACAGCCCCCCAAATCCAAGAGGACCAAGCAACTGCTTCCCCAAAGCCATTTCTTGGAGTAGCTTGCCTTGATGGCACTGTCCCCAGAGTGCTGAAGAATTTCCTAAACATGAGCCCCAGACCCCTCTCACACTTACCTCTTCTCTTAAGTTTGGAAGCTGAGGTGGTTAATATCGCCTGTCAACTTGACTGATGCTCAAATCACCTATGAGACACTGTTCTGGGCACAGCTATGAGGGATTATCTACATCAGTCTTTGTGAGTGCTTGTGAAGAACCATCTCGATTAGGTTCAATAAAATGGGAAATCCCACCCTAAATGTGGTCAGCTCCATCCCATGGGCTGGGGTCCTGGACTGAATGAAAAGGGGGAAAGTGAGCTGAACACCAACGTTCATCTCTCTCTGCTTCCTGGCTGTGGATGCCACATGACCAGCCGGCTCAGGCTCCTGCTGCCACGCCCCACACCATGATGGGCCACACTCTCCAAGTGTGAGCCAAAATGAACCCTTCCTTCCTTCAGATAACTTTTTCCAGGATATTTTATCACAGGAAAAATTATCTAAGACAGAAGCGAATGAGACCACATCCAAAGCTCACTGCCTTCTTGTCTCTGCCTCTTGGGCCCTAACCCATCCTAAAGAGGCACCACATACACACCTTATCTGTGGGAAAGCCTGGAAGTATGAGGAACTTCATCACCAAATAGCAATTATTTTCTGGTCACTCACCTCCCGGCAGGGACCAAATTGTTTTTGTAATTTCTCATTAGACAGGAGCTGATTAAAAATACAATTAGTAATCATTTTAATTACAGGCAGCTCTCCCAGAAAGGACTTAAAACACAGGGACAAAGGAGGTAACCAGATAAAGAGAGACCAGGAAAGCTTAAACTAACTCAGCAAAGACTCAAAAGTTAACACACAAATAGAGGGTGGCCAACATTTAAAGAGAAAGTGGGCATTTCTGCACGTCCAAGAGGATGAAGCTTCCTTTAAAGTGTTATGCTGGGCGCTGCAGAGACGGCTCTGAGGTTTAGAGCATGAACTGCTCTTGCAGAAGACATGGGTTCCCAGCACCTGTGTCAGGGGTTCACTAATGCCTGTAACTACAAATTCAAAGGATCCCGTATCCTCTTCTGGTCTCTCCAGCTATCTGCATGCACGTATGTGTGCAACACACACACACACACACACACACACACACACACACTAAATCTTCAAAAATGATTAAAATTCAATGCTGACTTTAAAATCAACAAATCATTACATTCTTGTACAAAATAGAGTAATTTATGTATGAAAGTTAAGATGTGTGGTAAGCCATATTCAGAGTGAAAAAGTACATTTCGACTCAGAGACGAATTTTCTAAGCCTAATAGCAGAATGTCCTTGCTATCAACCCAGGATTCCACTCATCTAAACTTTGTGCAATAAATATGATTTGAGAATTGTGCAAAAAAAAATATAATAAGCTATGGAATCTGACATTTGCATATAAATAGAAAAGAACTCCGAGCCTGTCTACAAAGAGAAAAATGATTTCGGCATTCTTACATAATTTTTAGTACATTCGCTTTTATAAATGTCCTTGTCATGTTGTTCTAAAAACCAGGGCTTAATTCAGCGGCTTCTTTTAAAATAAAAATGGAGGGAATTATTTCCAAGAAATATTTATAAGATGCAGTTGAAGGAGGTGCGATTCTTTTTGTCCTCCAATCCAGACAATTAAAGAGAAAAATCAGTAATGATTATCTCCCATCTCCTGACTTCAGGGATTTCATCTAAGTCTATGAATGTTCACATAGAACACTGTTCACATTCAGGTATCAAACACGGGGTGGGGGCGGGGCGGGGGCAGGAGGGGGCGGGGCCGGGGGAGGGCGGTGCTAGTTAGTTTTTGTTAACTTGACACAAACTAGAGTTACCGGAAGAGAGAACCTCAGCTGAGGAATTGCCTCCATCAGATTGGCCTGTAGGAGTGTCTGTGGGGCATTTTCTTGGTTAATGACTGTTGTGGGAAGAACCCGGCCCACGAGGGGCCATGCCACCCTTGGGCAGGTTGCCCTGTGTTGTGTAAGAAGATAAGCTGGGTCTGAAGAGCTGGCTCAGTGGTTAAGAGCACTTGCTGCTCTTGCACAGGGCCCAGGTTCAGTTCCCAGCACCCACATGATGGCTCCCAACCAGCTGTAATTCCAGTTCCAGGAACCCAGTCCCTCTTCTAGCCTCTGCAGGCACAAGCCATGCGTGTGATACACTCATATATGTGCAAGCAAAACGTTAATGCATATAAAACATAAATAAAACTTTTTCTAAAAAGGTAGTGAAGAAAACCATGGGGAACAAGTCAATAAGCAGTCTTCCTCCGAGGTCTCTGCTTCAGTTCCTGTCTCCAGGTTCCTGCCTGGAGCCCCTGCTTTGGCTTTCTTGCCCGGTGAAGGACCGAAACCAGAAACCAGTAAGCCCTTCCTCTGCAGGCTGTTTCTGGTCAGTGGCAAACAGCATAATCAGAGCACAGTCTGCTCTTCCCTTCCATAAAATAATTGTACCTGCTTTCTTAGCGTCTTTCACCGAGTCTGGCTCCGTGCTGCATATGCATGCAAATAACTTCAAATCCAGAAATTATCTCCTTATTTACAACTGTCAACCTAGAAGAAGCAAGGCAGGGCAGGAAGACAGAGAAAGGTGAAGGAGACCTGGGAAAGGAACAGAGTTCCTTATCCTCACCCACATGCCCATGCCCTGACACGCAGGTTCAGTTCCCAGCACCCACATGGCAGTTCACAACCATCTTTGCCGACCTTCACTACCTCTGTGGTCACAGACCACGATGCTTTCTGGACGGTTCTCTAGAGACCAGTGGGACACTCAGAGCTTAGCTCCTTCCCACTATCCAGGGTCTCCTGCTGATGACCCCTTGTAAAATTTTGATATAGCTACCTGGGGATTTCCTTAGCCAAAATGTACCCAGAAGGAATTCTCTCTTCCAGAAAACACCATCAGCTAGACCATTAAGACAGCAGGGAACCATGCCCAGGGCAAAACCTACGTTTTAGAGAAACCTTGTTCTGTGGCTTGTGTATGATTAAATTACTTTGGCTTTTAACTTTTAATTTGTTTTTATCTTAATTGCATTTCTTCCTCATATATAAAATTGGTCAGAATCCTATCATTTCACTATTTAAAAAAAAAATCTCCAGATCCTTTTGATGAAGAAGTGAATAGACCAGCATATTCTTTTCTCTTCTGAGTTATAAATCTCCTTTTTTAAATGGCATAAGCTCTCAGAGCAGTTTAACAATGCTAATGCCCAGACCTGGCATTCCTTGATCACACCCTTTCTCCAAATTAATAAATTTACTGAATTTTTTTTTCACTAGTTCTGAAATTTTGTTTTGGGATTAAAGTCAAGAATCCCAGGTAGGGGCTGGCGTGATGGCTCAGCAGTTAAGAGCACTTACTGCTCTTTCAGAGAACCCAGGTTCAGTTCCCAGCACCTACATGGCAGCTCACAACCACCTTTGCCCGCCTTTACTACCTTTGTGGTCACAGAACATGAGGCTTTCTGAAGGGTCCTCTGGAGGTGCTTCTCTAGAGACCAGTAGGACCCTCAGCGCTTAGCTCCTTCTCACTATCCAGGGACCCCTGTCACTGAGACATTTGGTTTCTGAGTAGATATCTAATACCCAATTAAAGCAGCCTCCAAGATTTAGTTATCAAAGCAAGGTGCAGACGAATGGATTTCCTTTGGTCCCTGCCTTGACTGAATATAGTATTCTCCTATTAAGCCATGGATGTGTGTGTTGAGTTTTAATTTGGAGTTTAATATGCATTCATCTGTTTGCATGTTACAAGTGGGTCTGGGAGCCCAGGAAAATGACCACACAACCCAAGGTATTTCCTCCTCAAGGGAAAGAATTTTACTTCTGCAGAAGTGTGCATAGTCATGGTAAATCAAGCCACGGGAGACCTGTGGGGATTTTCAGGAAGGGTACTGGTCCTCGCTCTGAGTGGCCGGAGACTGACCCCACACTCTGAAGGAATACTAGCTCAAGAAATTGCCACTGCTGTGCAAACTACCACCTTGGAGAAGATGCAACCCTGAGCACGTATTTTGATGTCAATAAAGAGAACTTAAGTTTAAATCTCTGCCAAGTGGCTTAATTACGATTTTTAATGGAGTCTTGTCTTATTTAACCCTTTGATAGAAAAGACAATTTTTCTTTTCATTTCCCACAGTGTGGGAAACCTTCCAGCCACAGCATTCAATTCACCTGGATTTAAAGGAAACCTTTGAGGAGCCATTTGAAAGGTTTTGAGAGCAGAGAAGGCCGTTGCTAATTCCATCTTGGGACTCCCCCAGAATCAGGCCTGAGGAGTGAGGAGATCATGATTCCTGGAGTATAGAGAGGAGGGTGACTTGGCCTAATTGCTTCAGTTTGGGAGCAAAGCAAGCAAGAGGCCTTGCAGTGAGTCTCACTAAGCAAGCTGCTGGTAGTGATAAGCAAGCTGTTTAGTTAGTTCTCCAGCTAATCTCTCAGGAGCAGGCATTTTCTGGAACAAGACTCTAAATTACTTGTGTTTGGTCCAGGGATCACTTAGCACAGTGAGGAAGAATTAGGGTGATTTGGGTGCATTCTTTTCCTTTTCCATTTCATTCTCTAAATGAACTTTTTTTTTCTCCTTTAAACTAACACAGGACTTTAATTTTTTTAAGTGAATGCATCATGCATAAGATGTAATACAGATGACATTCTTTGTATTTGTTTTTATGTTATCTACTCAGAGCTAGCGCCATCCAACCAGATAAATGGAAAATGGAATCTGGTAACTTTTCAGGGGACTGTCATGAGAATTTATAGACCCTTGGTACTCTTTCAATGTAGACATGAGGAAATGCATTGGTCTTCACTGTGGCTCCCAGGGACATCCAGTGTAGCATTCACCCAGAGACACTGGCTCCATCCTGTGGGTAGCAGAGAGATGCTGCCTTAGCACGATGGGCTCCCACCTGCCTTTCCTTGTGCCTTCACCCCTCAGGACACTGTCCTTTGGTTGTTGGCCCGACCAACCATCCCATCCTGCTCAAGACTCTACTGGTTTTGTCTTGGGTACCACCGAAAGTTGGTTTTGTAGCAGAAACCAATGGGTTCACATCCCAAGGAGAAGTGCTAAGTCAAAACAAACACTGCTCAGACATGGGAGAACTGAGAAAGATGGATCACCTACAGCAGACAAAGAGAGCTCAGGAGTCATTTGCAAGGCAGTGTCCTCCTGGAAATGAAGAAAGCCCGGAGGGTTTATCTATTGGGGGAGCCTATTTCTATTTGTATGGAAAAGCAGTACAGGGCTGAACATAATTGGTGTGATGTCATGGAACATATGTTGAAAAAGTTAACGTGACAGATGAGAACACTTCCAAGCACACCCAGGTTACAGCAGAAGGATGGCAGACAAGGATACATACCTCTGGGCAGCTTTGGTTTCTATTTTAGCTGATCAAAATGGAAGGGTACACTGAAGCTGCGTTCCCCCAAAAGGTGCCGGACTCCTTTAGCAATGAACGGTTACCCTAACCCAGCTTGTCTGCTGTTTTTCAAACTGGGTCACTTCCCTTGAAGATTTCTCCTGGTCCTTCCCTTTATACAAAACTCTAACAGCCATCATGGAAAAAAAAAAAATCAGGCTTTTTGAAAGTTGAGTTTTCTTCTTTATTTCTTGAGGCAACATAAAATAGACTTATACAGCACAAAGTGGCAGGAGCAGGTTATGTCTCTTCTTTTTCTGTTTTTAAAACATGTATTATTTATGTGTGCAAGAGTGCATGTGCATGTGCTTGTGCATGCGTGCGTGTGCTTTTGAATGTGAATACAGTGCCAAGGGAGGCCAGAAGAGGGCATCAGATCCCCTGCAGCTGGAGTAACAAGCGGTTGTGAGCTGCCCAATATGGATGCTAAAAAACAAACTTGATCATCTGCAACAGCATTAAGCACACTGGACTGCTAAACCATCCCTCCAGCCCCAAGGCTTATTTCTGGGGAGTAGATTCTGATCACATCTGCTCTCTCTCAAGATCAACTTTCTGCCCATAAAATGAGGATGGCCATTTTCTCAGTTGAGACATTCTAGGGAACAAGGATATCTCTTTGTAAATGGTTCTCAACTCTAAATAGATGTGAGGGTTTTCTGGGGACTAGAAAAATTCCTGTATGCCTGGACCACACTCTTAAGTAAATATGTTATGAATTTGTAAGGTGTTCACCGGCATCAAGGAAGTAAAAACACTTCATATTTTAGGGGAGGTAATATTTCTTCACTACAGAACTATGTCAGCTGAAGGCAGTACAAAAGAGTATGTGTCCTGAGGCATCTACTCACAAACACACTCACAACTGCTTTCAAATGACTACTGTTGACTCCATCTGTAATGTGACACTTCTACATTAGTTTGACATATTTACAAGTGCCTGGAAAGATTTCTCAGATAACAAGCACTTTTGTCATGCCAGAAGATATTGAGGTGGCCTAAATGCTATATGTAACCTTTTCTTTATTACTGTTGTGAGTGGAAAAATACGGGAGCCATTTAAGAACTGCTGAGTGTGGGAAGTGGAAGAAGTGAGGGCATCTTTGCTGGCTGTTTAATTCTAACTAAATAGTTTAAAGAGTTGGAACAAAATATACGATAGGAAATAAAATCATCTGGATGATGTTCAAGACCCATGTATTATTTATAACCAGGGCAGGTGAATCAGAATATTAATAAGGTTGCCTTCATCCAGATTGGTTCAAAGGCAGGCTATTGTGAGCTCCGAGTCTTGAATCCAACACTCCTTAGCCACACACCCTTGAGGATGGGGAAGCTAGGGTCTGTTGTCTGGGTCAACCAGATCTACAATAACCTAGAAGGTGAAGGGACCCACATCAGGTGTGTCTCTAAGAGCATTTCCAGACCATAATGACATGTGGAGCTGTAACAGAGGGAGAAAGAACCATCCTGAGGGTGGTGGCACCATCCAACAGACCAGAGGCCAGGATGGGAAAATAATGGGGTAAGGAAGTAGCCAGTGTACGTGTACACACCCTTCTTTGCCCCATGGCCACCTACTGATGCTTTTGTGGACCTCCAGGCATCTGGCTCTATTCAGTGTCCTCAACCTGCCAGTGTGGACTCAACACCAGCAACACTCCAGGGAGCATCTGTCTCCTCATCATTGCACCAGGCCTGCATCTTTGATCCACATTGGTCCCTCCTTGTTCTGAGGCTTTTGATTTCTTGCACTGAAAAGGTTCTGGATTCTTGGCTATCTTGGCTATCCAACATACTGGCATCCCCCATAGAGTGACACCCAGTGAAAGCTGACCTAATAAACTCTTTTGTGTTGGTTTTATTCCTCTAGAGAACCCTGACAAACAATCTCCAGGGAAATGAGACACTTTGGGCTAAATGGCCTTTTCAAGGACTCGGTACTAGTAAATAGCAGGTCAGCCCAGCTTTTGTCCGATTCAGCTCTTGCTGATGCTGTTATACATCCTCATAGGATAGAACAAACTTCCTTCCAAACACATGTCAAGGCAGAGCTTCGCACAACCAGTTTCTCAGCCTCAGATTCACAGTGTAATCTTCTCACAGGGCTGATGATACTTAGAGAAGCTTACAGAGAATTTGCTTGCCCAGTGGGCACTCTGTAGGAGGTGGACGTCTACTCTGCAGGACAGTGAATGTCACCCTCACTCACTTTCCAGGCAAGAGTGTGGTAAGTCTCCATGTCTGTGTAGTCCATGCTCTATACAATGACAACATCAGATGCTTGATTAGCATGCCAACAGCTGATGACCTGAAGTTGCCTGTGGCTGACAGATGGCTGACCCAAGGGAGGAACTGGGTCCACATATAATCAGAATTGGCATGGGCCTAGCGCCAGCGATGTTCTCTGTCCTCATTTTGGTGGTGTATTATGAAACACAAAGCCACAATGTAAGTGTTAGATGGAGGGACAATGAGACAGGGCAAACAGTTTGTCAAGTTTCTTCTGTCACAAGTGATGGAAGTTCAACTCAATTGAATCCTTCCCTAAGCAGGAAGGCCATTAACCATTTGACAAAGCCACAGTGTACATGTGTAGAGTTCCTTTCAGGTGTGGCTTGACCCAGGGGTCTTCAGTTCCCTTTGGCCATTGCTTGACTTGGTTTGTACCTTAAATTTTGCTTTGCTTCCTTAAAAATGTCTTTATAATACATGTCTTAGTCAGGGCTTCTGTTGCTGTGATGTGGCTTGGGGAGGAGAGGGTTGATGTGGCTTACACTTCCATATTACTTTTCATCTTCAAAGGAAGTCAGGACAGAAACTCAAGCAAGACAGAAACCTGGAGGCAGGAGCCAATGCAGAGGCCATGGAGATGTGCTACTTACTGGCTTGCTCCTCCTGGCTTGCTCTTCCTGCTTTTTATAGAACCCAGGACCACCAGCCCAGAGACAGCCCCACCTACAATAGGCTGGGTCCTCCCCCATCAATCACTAATTTAAAAAATACTTTAAACAGCTGTCTATAATCCAGTCTTATGGAAGCATTTTCTCAGTCGAGGTTCCCTCCTCGTGGATGACTTTAGCTTGTGTCAAGCTGACATAAAACTACCTAGCACAATGTGTTTTCCAGCTAACCCAACCCCTAATCCCACTCCTCCAAATTCTCCCTTATATCCCCCACACACACTTTTCCATTCCAACTTCATGTACTTTGCTTTTGAGTACATGAGTCCATTTGGTGCTGCTTGTGTGGATGTGGGGGCAGGACCATCTGCTGGAGCATGTGGAGCCTCTCTGAGGTCACATCCCTGAAGAAAACTAACTGATTCTCACTCTGCTAGCAGCCATCAATTATCTTGGTTCATTTTTTTTTCCAAGTTGGTTTGATCTATAGAGACGTCTTCATGCCCGCCATGGCCCCAGCTTTATACTCTGTATTGCAGCTGCTTGGGGAAGGGGTGGGTGGGGGGTCTCTTACCTTCTACAGGTCCACAAGAACCTTCTTTACTCTAATTCCAAGAAAATCACATATCCATTCGTAAACCAGCCACCGAGATCAAGGAATTTGATCTCCGGGTTGGCTAGACTGAGTTCTCCTAATCTCTCAGAACAAGATCCAGAGAGCACAGGGGTGTCAACAGGCTGTCAGGAGCAACAAATGCTCCACACAGTGGATAATCACCATTTGGAATACTGCACATGTGCAGGGGTTTGCCAGGCTGGAATGTCTTCAGTCCCAGTGAATCAAAGCAGTGAAGAAAACACAGGTTTGGAATGGGAGGAGCCACTATACCACCAGGCTGATTCTGTTTCACCTCCGGACTCCAGACCAGCAGCCATGTCAGATTTTCAGGTCTGCATTTTTTCCTTCCCAAGAGATACAATCTCCTTAAGTAGTAGTGGGCCTGTGGTCCCTGCAGAGGGGAAGCATAGGCGGGTTAGATATGTATGCTGGGAAACCAAAAGGACCGTGGGACCAGTAGCGTCTACCCACAGGAAATCTTAGGATCCAGTTATTTCCAGAACCACTGGAAGACCCTGAAGGACTTGACACAGTTACATGCTGTCACTTATTCACATCACCTGACTGCCACACCCAGCACAGTGTAGGTTTCCTGTACATACATTCTGTCAATCACTCCTTCCTGATGGATACAAAGAAGTCCCACTGCGTGCATGTCATGGCGCCAAGTGTTACGTCTTTAACCTCTTTCCCCCATTTCTTGTTTCTTCAAGCTACCCAAGGCTTGTGTGATGGGGAGACTTTAGTACTAGGTGAAGGAGTGACCCTCTAATATCCGTTCTGACTGACACTCTCTGTGTTCAGGGAGACTGGGACCGTGGTGGAGGCTGCCGGCAGGCTCCTTGACGCATCATCCAGAGTACGTCCAGGCTTCAGAACCCTTACGTGGCTTCTCCCCATGTCCTGGAATTCCTCCCATCACCAACGGACGCCTCAAAGGATAGCAGAGCACAGACACTGCAGCCGCCCTGCATGGCAGGCAACTTTAATGTCAGTTGCAGAAATCGCCCAGTGACAGATTTACAAATCCACCACAAAATCAATAAACAGGGAGTAAACAAGAGCTCGTTTTGTTCATCTGGGACTTTGCCCCACTCGGCAATTGTCCTCTTTCTGGCTGAAATGAGTCTCTTCTGGGGGAGGAGGCAGCTCACCTCCTGCTCAGAGGGGTTGGTCAGAAGGGCAGGTGAGTCACTCCTGCTACCTCTCCCCACTCTTACCACTACTGTTCACAGGAATTCAGAACAGAGCCAAGTGATCTAATGGTGAGGACTCAGATGTCATGTGAGTACAAAATAAGAAAGTAGACCAGATCCGGGCGGCGGTGGCGCACGCCTTTAATCCCAGCACTCGGGAGGTAGAGCCAGGTGATCTCTGTGAGTTCGAGGCCAGCCTGGGCTACACAGAGTGAGTTCCAGGAAATTCTCCAAAGCTACGCAGAGAAACCCTGTCTCAGAAGGGGAAAAAAAAAAAAAAAAAAAAAAAAGATGGTAGACAAGGACATAGCTCATTCTAGGAGAAGTCCCCTGAAACTGACTTTTGAAAAGCTATCTAAAAGATGAGCAGGGTTGGGTACCCAAGCAGGTGAGGGTGGGAGCAAAGAGGAGTAGGAAGAAGGCAGGAAAATGCACAGGAACCCGACTCTGCATAGGGAGAGGAACAGGCACAAGGAGGGTGAAGATGTATGGAAGGGGCTGTGCAGGAGGCTGGGCACATGTGAATTACATGGAAAAACATACTGTCACACTGTCACAGGTTAAAGTGCAACACACATGTGCAGATTAGACCAGGGAGATGCTGTTGATAGAACTCCAAAGAGTTATTTGTAATTCAAAACAGTAATGGCTGCTGTACATACGCAATACACATGGAGTATCTGAACACACACACACACATATCTATGTAATTTTTATGTCCTTTGAACTCACGATTTTTGTAGTATCTAAACACGTGTCCCACAGGGCAAGTACCTGTGAAACAATATTTTAAAAGATAAACATAAAAGCATACTTACAGGACTCTGTTGAGAGCAGGTGAAGTAGGTAAAAATGAAAATCCATGTGGCGGGAACTGAGTTAAATTATCCGTGGGCTAACATCCAATGAGAGGCATTCACCTTCAGAACAGGTGAACTGATGGGCAGGTGCAAAAGAAATATTACCAATGGTGACAAGCACAAGCCATGTCACCCAACTTCCTCACGGGTGCACACACACAAATAAAAAATTAAAAAACAATTTTTTTCTTTTTAAAAAGCAACTTTCAGGTGAATTTATCAACACACACACACACACACACACACACACACACACACACACACACACTGCACAAGGGTATGTTCCAAGTTATAAATGGTTCATCTAAGGTGATAAGGTGAGGACATGAAAGGGTTTTGCTTCCTAATTTTATTTTATTTTTCACTTTTTCATGGTGCTATTGTGATAAATAAGTACCAGAAAATTGCAACCACTTGGAAATTTCA
The DNA here is from genome assembly GCF_903995425.1 of Onychomys torridus. Lineage (NCBI taxonomy): Eukaryota > Metazoa > Chordata > Mammalia > Rodentia > Cricetidae > Onychomys > Onychomys torridus. The sequence goes on from NC_050464.1 coordinate 27,038,298, forward strand.
TGTTTTTAAATAAAACTTGAATTTTGAAAGGAAATAGACAATGGGTTGCTTTTACAAGCTTGGTTTTTAACATGTTCCCACAAGGAGCTCAGCCTTCTTCTTTGCTTCCTACAATCCAAGTGCAAAGCCTACAGGACACACAGCCCAGTGGCTGAGGTTGCAGGGAGGTGTACAAGTGTGTCCCTGATCCCAGACGTAAGGCTGCTGCCAAGACTAGAGTGCAAGAGCCAGGCACCCAGCTCCTTCCCAGCAGCTTCTGGGTGGAAATTAGCAGAGTGTCGGCTCTGCCGTGTTCACATCCTCTGCTGCCCAAATATGACCGGTGGAACTTTCTGGAACTGGAAGCACCTCGTGTTCCCTCTCTGGGTGTGTCACTTGCTTCCTGCACATCCCTGAACTTGACTCCCTGGCTGACCACAAGTGGAAGCAGACAATTCTGCTTTGCTCACTCATTATATTCTCTTGATTGTTCAGGTGAATGAGTGCAAAAAAGTGCCGTGTAAGCTGTGAGGAGCTGTCTGTGCAAAGGAGAAGCCTTGCTTGGCATAAGGAGGGTTTTCACCTAGTTTGAAGAGAAAACGACAGACCTTCGAAGGCTGAGATAATCACACTTCATTTAGTAAAAGAGGTTAAAGAGGGTGTCTCCCTCCCTCCCCCTCTTCGGGGTCTCTTCCAGACAGTGTAATACACCCAATGAAGGTTTGAAATCACTAGACAAGGTCACAAAGCCCCCAAGCAGTGATTACTGTAAACCCTGAGCTTCAGAATTGACAACGGGGTCTCCACAAAGATACACTAGAGACAAACACGGGGGCAGGACAAGATGAGCGAAGTTTAGGTTCCTCTTCCTTCCACATTATAAATGTGTGCAGCGCCTGCTCACTGGTGTGCCGTGTGCAGTCCCCCATTTACTCAGTGCTGAGGGGTCACTTCCTGGCTGAATGCTCTGGCTCCCCAGCTCTCATCCGGACGACTGGGCTTCAGGAGATGAAGATTTTACACATCCAGTTTCTTAAGTAAGTTTTAATGAATTGGTTTAGCTTTAGCAGAAAATTTATTTAAATGTATTTGCTTGAAGTAAATATTTAAATATCATATTCATCAGGGAAGGAAGAGGCTTATTTAATTATGCCTGGTTGATTTACTTGGAGCGGCTCTGCCTCCCTCCCTTTAGGTTGATTAATCATCTTTTACAGTACACGATCTCCTGTCCTGGTGGGGCCACATCAAAGTTAACCATACCCAAACAATTTGCTAGGGCAGGCCAGGAAAATGAGCATTCAGCCACCAGTAAGCTCAAAGTTTCTATTCAGGCACCAATATGCTGTGTATCATAATAGTACCGTAAATATTAGATAAGGTGTGCACCCCCCCCCCCAATGCTTCCTTGCATCTGATTTCTTCCAGGTTGGTATCCCTCGGTAGGACCAAAATATGACTAATTCATCCGATAGTCCATCCTGAGTGTGAGGATTTCACAGCTGGGTGCTGAAACACTAGAAGGCACCTGGCTGCTTCGAAAGGGGAAACAATTGCAACCCTAAGAACTTGTGCCTATTAAACCACAAGATTTTTAATTCACACACAGACAATAAACAGGGAAAGTCCTATGAAAGTGAGTTCCTTTAGAACAGATAAAGAGCCTCCATCCAGAGGGCAAAGTGCATCTGGGGGGAACATCCATGAAGGTCGGCCATTCTCACCCTCTCATCTTGGCTCTAAGGGGTGATGTTGGGGTGATGGGTCCCCCAGATGGTTTGAGAGCTATGAACCAAGAGAATCCTGAGTTCCTCTTTCCAAATGATTGGCACCAAGTCCCTCACAGTACCTTAGAGTGAGGTGGGAGAGTGAAGTCAGCCCCACATGAATTCCAGGTAGAGTCCTGTGCTCACGGCTGGTGTGGGGAGACATGTCATAAGATGTGGGATACACTGGAAACCTAAGAGTGGAGCTACCATGTGACCTAGCCATGCCATTCTTGGATCCCAAGACATAGAGTTTTTCAGTGGTCCACCTGGGAAAACCCATGAACTACAACATTGGACATCCCATGAGCAATCATCATCTGTCAGTGTCTCTGATTAAGGCTGTCCACCCTCTCCCTGCAATGTGGCATAGGGGTGGGGAGGCAAATGTGGCACATGTACACAATGAAGGTGGGTATTTACTTATTTATTTGCTTGTGTGTCTGTGTGGGGTACACATACCAAACAACACACACATCCTTACCTATGCCTATGACAGCTAGAGGCCTCTTCCTCTCTCATGATCCACCTTATTATTGTTATTATTTTATAGACAATATCTTTCACTGAATTGGGAGCTCATCGATTGGCTAGACTAGTGAGGTCCTGGGAGTCTCCTGTCTCCAGCCTGTCCCCAGAGCTGGAGTTACAGGAGCATGCTGCAAGACTGACTTTTCCGTAGGTTCTAGTGATGGAGACTCAGATTCTTATCCTTATGCAACAAACACTTTATCCGCTGAGGTTTAGTTAGCCATAAAGAAGAATAAAATTTCTTCATTCAAATAGTGCAGACTCAGAAAAACAAACAGTGTACGGCTTCCCTCTTGTGTAGCATCTAGGGAGGAATAAAGAAAAAGAGAGGAGCATCCAGGTTCCCAGACACATCCCAGATGATGGAAAGATGCAAAAAGGAGCACAGAGTCACCCAGAGACGTCGGAGGAGTGGAGCTAACTTGATGGGACCAATGGATGAAACGCACCATGGGAAATTAGCTCAGCGAACCGGCTACAGAACTTGGGCCATCATGTCATCCAAATGCCAACAGACCATGGGCAGTAAATAACCCCAGTGGCAGAGAAGGAGGCAGGCTGCCCTGTGCACAAAGCTGAGAATAGCTTTGCCTTTCAGAGCTTGGTGGTTACATTTTTAGTAAAGTCTTCTCTGCCATAGCAGCCGGTGTACTGCAAAGAATGAGCCCACCCAGGAAACCAGAGACGTGGAACCATGAACCAAATTTCAGGGTCTTTGCATCAAAGAGTGCGGAGATGGGAAACACTAGAAATAACCTGCCCACTGTTTCCTTGAGTGATCAATCTCATCTGGGCTTTCCACTTTCCTTTTCTTGTATTTACGTTTATTATTCTATAATATTTTATTTTTAAAATGGTTTAAGAAATAAGGTGAAGAATAATTACATATATTTATGCTGTAAAAGTATAGCATATTTTGAAATATGCATACTTCACTAACTTTGGCTAGTTAACATCTATGCACGAGCTCCCATATATATCATTAAGGATGGGTAAGAAAACTTAAAATCTGCTCTTATCAACTTTTTTCTTTGAATAATTTTTTAGCTTTATTTTTTTACTTTATATGTATGATTGTTTGCCTGTGTGTAGTGTATGCATTTGTACCATAGGCGTGCAGTACCTACAGAGGTCAGCAAAGGGCATCAGGGCTCCTGGTACTGGAGTTACAGACCATTATGAGCTACCATATGGGTGCTAGGAACTGAACCTGGGTCTTCTGCAACAGCAGTAAGTACTAACTGCTGAGCCACCTCTCCAGCCCTCTTTGGAGATTAGTTTTATTTCTAAGTATGTGTTTTATGTGTCTGAGTGTGTGTGCACATGAATGCAGTGCCTACAGAAGCCAGAAGAGGGCATCAAATCCCCTGGGAGCTGGAGTTACAGGTGTTTGTGAAGCCTTCCATGTGGTTGCTGGAAATGAATTAGAGTCCTCTGCAAGAGCAGCCAGTGTTTTTAACCACTAAACCTTCTCTCTTGGCTTCTTATCAACTTTCAAGAGCACCATGCATCACCATTGGCTTTAGACACCATAACAAGTGACAGATCTGCTGAACTCATTCCTTTCATATAACTGAGGCTTTGCGTCCTCGGGGAAAGCCTTTTTGTCTCCCACCTCAGTTCTTCTCCATGGAGCTTGCCTTGGACAACTGACTAGTGAATGCAGAACTGTTTATTTTCTGGAGAGAATGCAGCTCTTGGTTTCTGTGACTCCCCTCTCAGTCAGCATACTGTCTTGTTCCATGCGTGCTTCTGTTTAAAATCTTACAGTTTACTACATGCTGTTGATTGACTGACACCAGATTCGTGGCCAACAGCTATGACACCCTGAGCCCAAATGAGGCATCTTTCTTCTAGCCAGAGGGCACAGGACTGTTTTCCTGTGCTGGACAGACCTGACCTGTCAAATCCACGTTAAAAAGTAAAATCATCCATAGAAATATAAAAATGCAGAGAAATTACACTAAGTACCTTGCAAAAAAATAAAGCTGTATTATATTGTGTGACCTGAAATAAAAGTGTATGATGTCATTTAGTCCAGCTTAGAGGGTAGTGTGCATGCAAGAAGATAAGAATTTTTTAATCGATCTGCCCATGTCACACACAAACCTCAAATCATCAGCAGCACCAGTTTTGAGAATCTTAATAGATGTCTTTCACAGTGATGAACACCTGAGATCAATGATATAAAAGAATAAAATATATATTTTGGTTCATGATCTCAGAGATTTCAATTCCCAATCTCTGGACTCCATGGCTATGGGCCTGTGGTAAGTAGAGCATCGTGGTAGGAAAGACATGACAGGGCAGAGTATCGCTCATGGCAGCCAGAAAATGGAAAAGAAAGGAAGAAAAGGCCCAGCCCAAGTTACAGCTCCAAGCAAGTGACCTGCCTCCTTCAATGAGGCTCCACCCCCAAAAGTTTCAACCACCTTTCAATGCTATCAAATTATAAATCCACCTGTGTATTAATTCCTTGATTAGGTCAGAGTGCTCAGGACTCTATAATCTCAGTGATGGATCCAGTAGCTAAGGACCAACCCCTGGGAAGGCCACTTCATATTCGATCCATAACAGGGCTATAGAGAAATTTTACCAAGTGGGTGAATCACAAATACAGAATCTAAATAATGAGACTTGTGGCCACGCAGAGTGGCTGTGTTTCCATCACCCAAGTCAGACCACATTTAAATAATTCATCATCCTGTATCACTCTCAATCTTCGACTGAAAGAAATAACTGATTGGGATAGGCACACCCAGGAAAGCATGTGCGATGAATTTTAAACTAGCTGACAGAGAAGATTTTAAATGGTTGGCACCCCAAGAAATGGTTGATACTAGAGCTGCGAAGCATGCTAATTAAAGTTATTTGATCATTGCGGAATCACAATGCACACCTGTACCAAATAAATATGTATGATTATTAGTTGTCAGTTAACATAAAGCCAACCTTTGCAAAGGTTGTGTAATTTACTAAAAGAAAATGAACAAAAGTAACCATAGATGAATGTGGGAAATGCAAAAAGTCAAGGTGACTATAAGGAAAGAACCAGTGTGTGGGCTGAGGCACCTTAGCCTCTGCATCCCTCAGGAGTTACCTCACTGCCCCAATGTCAGGCTCTCTTCACATGCTTCGACACACAAGTGAACCAAGGTCTGTCTATGCAGGGCCAAAAGCCCACTGGAGAAGAATTTGTAAGAGGTCATGCCAGAGTGGTACATGAACATAAATGCCAGCCAGGCAAGGGTAGAAGGGGGACTTCAGCTCTCTCTTCTGCTCTTCCTTAGGCACATTGGACACAGGTGATGGATTTCCTTGACTTGGGTGGCTAGTGATAATCTCCAGTTGTATAGCATTTGCTTAGTATCCATAAAACCATAAATTTAACCTACAGAGGAAGGAAAGAAGAGGAGGGGAGAAGGGAGGGAGATAGGAAGAGAGGGCTGAGGGAGAGAGGGAGGAAAATTGAGGTTCTATCTGTCATGATAGAACCCTCATCCAATGACTGATGGAAGCAGATACAGAGGTCCACGGCCAAGCCCCAGGCGGAGCTCCAGGAGTCCAATCGACCAGAGAGAAGAGGGATCATAGGAGCAAGAGATATCAAGACCATGATTGGAAAGCGTACAGAGACAACTAGCCAAACTAGTGGAAACACATGAGCTGTGAACCAATAGCTGAGGAACCCCCATGCAACTGGACTAGGCCCTCTGGATAAGCGAGACATTGTATAGCTTGAACCGTTTAGGGAGCCCGCAGGCTGTGGGATCAGGACCTGTCCCTAGTGTATGAGCTGACTTTCTGGAACCTGAGGCCTATGCTAAGACACTTTGCTCAGCCTTGGTGCAGGGAGGAGGGGATTGGACCTGCCTCAACTGAAGGTACCAGGCTCTGCTGACTCCCCAGGGGAGATCTTGCCTTGGAGGAAGTGGGAATGGGGGGTGGATTGGGAAGGAAGGCTGGGAGTGGGAGGAGGGAGAACAGGGGAATCCTTGGTTGATATGTAAAACAAATAGAAAATCCTTTAATAAGAAAAAATTTAATTTAAAAATAAAAAATTTAAAATTTTATTTTATTTATTTTTATTTTATTTTGTGTATATGAGTGTTTCGCCTGCATGTATATCTGTGCACCATGTGCATACCTGTTTACTCATGGAGCCAGAAAATGATGCCATAGCCCCTGGAACTGGAGTTAGACCGTTGTGAGCCTCCATGGGGGTCCTGGGAATCAAATCTAGGTCCTCCAGAAGAGCAGCAAGTGCTCTTAACTGCTTAATCATCTCCAGCCCCCAAAACAAATCTTTATAAAGAGATTTATTTATTTTTATCGTATGCATGTGAGGGTTTGCCTGCATGCATGTCAGTGTGCCACATGTCTACAGTGCCCGAAAAGGCTAGAGAGGACACCAGATCCCCTGGAACTAGAGTTAGAAACAGCTGTGGGTAGCTATGTGGGTACTGGTTCAACCTTGGTCCTCTGTAAGAACAACACATATTCTTAATCACTGAGCTATCTCTCCAGGCCAGGAAGTGTTTTCTTATGCTCACTGCATCTTCTCTTTTCTCATGTTTAGCATGGAGATGCGAGGGCTGTTCACAAGGTTTTGAATATCATTGGAGGTGAGATGCACGGCACAGTGCCCCGTGTACAGTAAGCATCATTTTCCATTTCATGCTTACAATGATGCATGGCGGCAATAGCAGTTCAATTGTTAGGTGGCCCCTCTGACCCCGCTTGTGCTGGGCCTTTGAAGACTTTAACTCTCTAAAGACATTTTTGGTTGATAGAGACCCTGTTACTCGTTTAAAGAATTCTGCTTTGTAGGGCTGCAGAACAGAGAAAAGGGGCCTTTGAGAAGCCTGGCCTTGAAAAACAATTTTTCGATCAATTCAGACTTTTTTTCAATACGCTTATGTTTTTGCCATCTTGTTGTAGAAAAGAGCGGCTGCTGACCTTCTTGTTGCATAGACACCTCTTGACCACAATCAAGTAGTGAAAAGAGCCTTTTAGCAATGGTTTTCGGCAACATAAACCAGACAGAAGCACCGGTTCGGGCATTTATGTCATTTATGTCTCTCCTTTCTCTCACCAAAAGTCCCAAGTCATCTTTCAATTAAACCAGAAGGTATTGTGCACGTTTGTATTTGAAGACTGCTATGAACAGAGACTCAACAACCTTTGAGCTTCTGTGCACACACAAGCCTTCTTGCTTCTCCTCTTGAGCACACGGCTGACCTGCACTGCAGACCTGCACTGCAGAAACTTCCAGTTGCCAGTGAGCAAGGAGAGCAGGGAAGATGGGCATGAGGTCCAGATCTGGCCAACAGAAGATCCACAAGTGTTGTCAGTGCTGTGGCCTGGAGCCTTGGAGGATGGTCAAGTTTTATGCCAGTCATGAAGGGAGGAGAGGCTTGAGCCCCAGATCATGGCTTGATGAACCATTCACCCAAGCAACATTGGACTGACCTTCCTATTGGGGTTTATCATGTTGTTGCTGTTGTTTTTTCTACATGGGAGCATGGAACAGCATTTAGCAATACAACTGGATTGCTTTGACCAGCGTTCCTTAGATCTTCATCTACTGGTCCCAGCGGTTGCTCTGACATGTTTGTAGATATTGTAAATGTTGAACTTATTTCTGGGATCAATCCAGTGGTTCTGATAATGGTGGAAGTATATTCCTCCTCATTTGGCAGAGTTTCTGTTGAAATCACAGTACGTTGGATTTCACGTTTAAAATCACACATGTGCTACCCTGTTTATTTCCAATGAGGAGGGTGCCTCCATCACCTCTCCTTTGCATGAAAGCTTCCCCGAGCTCACTGTCATGGCTGGCTAGTTATTTCTAAAAGGCCAACAGTCAATACGGTGGGGAGAATATGAAAAAGCGAAGTGTCAAGTGCAAGGCACCTGCACTATACCTGAAGAGACACGCCAGCCTCACCTCCAACTGTGGACTCTGCCCCTCCACGCACTTGTGCCCACTCTCCTCATAAATAGGTGAACACCCCACATGACAGTGCTCCAGATGGCCTCATTTGTTTAAATGTCTGCTTTGCATTGACGAGAGAAATGCAATCCAGCATCTCTTATGAGGGACAAGAAGTTTGGAGAGACCATGTTGTGCATTCATACCAAGGCTGCTGTGGTTCTGAGTGAACAGCAAGTAACATCAAAGAGACAAAAAAAGGGGGGGGGACAGACAGGAGGAGGTGGAAGAGGATGGAGGGAAGACAGAGGAACAAAGGAAGATGGAAGAGCGGGAAGGGTAGACAGCAGGAAAAGGAGAGAGATAGAGGGACAGAGGAGGGGAGGGGAGGAGAGGAATAACTGAAAGAAAGAGTCAATAAAGTTGTCAGCAACCTTCAGATGCCCCTAGTAGTCAATTAGCAAATGTGTTTGCTTCTTTTTATGTTTGGGAAAACAAGAGTCCTATACAATTATTCACATAAAAGTGGACCTGAGGCGTGGAGGGTGTGGTCAGAAAATGAAAATGCAGACTTTTGTCACATAACTTTTAAAAGAATGCACAAGTACTCCTTTTTAAAAGATTTATTTTTATTTTGCACGCATGCATATTTGCCTGCATGTATGTCTATGTACCACATGTGTGCATTGCCGGCAGTGCATGCCAGAGGAGGATGTTCCATCCTCTGGGACTGGAGCTACAGAGATGGTGAGGCACCTAAGGATAAGCTGAAATGCTTCTCCTCCAATAGAGGTAAGGGAAGTGATGCTGCCAGACTTTAATGAGGTCTTTTGCTAAACAAAGTAAAGTCAAAAAGACTTGAAAACTCAGAGACAGAACACCACTTCAAGTGGCTGAGTTGGGAGAGGACTGAAGGAACAAAGGGTACCAAGTATGTACCCCTCGGCAGACGCTCTGGAGGGAGAGAAAGCAGGTCCTCAGAGAAGAGAGAGCTTGTGGCTTGTGGGCAGCTGCCAGAGTCTGAAGGTCTGGACAGAGCAGATTTTTCATGAAGCATGGGCTGTTAGTGTGGACCTCCCAGTCCTGGGGAAGGGATCCTCGTGGTGTCTCCATACTATCTTACATGTTACAGTTTGCATGTGGAAATGCCCCCACAGGCTCATGCATGGAACCCTTGGTCCTCTGCTGGTAGTGCTATTGGAGGGCGCTATGGAAAGGTTAGGACCTGGGAGGTAGCCACAAACACATGGTCCTGGGGAAGACACTTGACCTCCACATCCTGGCTCTAGTTCTGGCCCCTACTCTCTGATTCCTGGTCCTCTGAGATGTAAGCAAACCATACTGCAAGCTCCTGGCTGCTATGAACAATGTCACCTCCATCAGGCTTTCCCCTCCACACTATTGACTGTAGCCTAAGACTGTACGCCAACAGTTCACTGTCCGTTCTTCATTTGCTTCCTGTCTAGTATTTAGTCATGAAGATGAGAATTGTTGCAGTGTCTAATGGTACAATGGCCACTTCAACCCAATGGGCAAGACCTCTATATCCTTTTTCTAATTTCTCTGCCTTACACCCCCAAGCAGGGGATGCTATAGGCACACCAGGAGCGTGGCTACAGGTATGTGATGTTCAGTGTGCAAAGAGGGTGTGTAGAAGGATATGTAGGATGGAACTCAATTCTCAGTTCTAGTTCTACAAGCCATCTTGATGGAGGAAGGTTTTCCTGGGTTATTCCCACCAAACTGTGTCAACTCACTCAAAGGTCAGGGCATGTTTCCTAATGTGCATATGTCCTACAGTTGAGTTCTATGAGGGTTGTGTAGAAGAAATACAAACAGGCTCGAAATGAATAGAGAGAATAAAAACCTGCATGTGGATATTCTTCCAGCTATCAGAGAGGAAAATATAAATACAGAATTTGTCAATGGTGCACCAAGTAGAAACACTTGATGCCAAGCCTGAGATTGGTCCCTGGGACCCACATGGTGCACATACAACAACAACAATAATAATAAATAAATAAAATGTATATAGTATACATACATATGTGTGGGTGTGCATGCGTGTGTGCATGTGCGTGTGTGTGTGTGTGTGTGTGTGTGTGTGTGCGCGCGCGCGCACACGCGCACGCACGCGCACGCACATATAATTGGTTTGAGTACTTCTTAGCATGCTCTGGGCCCTGGGTTAAATCCCAAGCATTACACACATAAGTGAATAATATAAAGAGAACACATTCATGTGTGTATGTGCATGCAAGTATGAAGTGTATTTTTACTGTGTGACTTTCCTAAGGTTCAGAGTTTATGAAATATGACAGCAATATCCTTAAACACTCACATAATCTACACTATGACAAAGTATAACATTCTATACTCCTACTATGGAGACTTTCGGTAAAACTAGGCCTGGTGGCCACACTGTGATCCCAGAGCCTGGGAGGTGGGAAGAGAAGCAAACCCTCAGGTCTCTGGCCAACCAGTCTACCCTGATTGGTGAGTCCCAAGCCAGTGAGAGGCCCTGTCTCAAAAATCAAGGTGGATGCAGGGTGGGAGGAGGGCAGAGCTAAGGAGATGGCCTAAGACTGGAGTTTGGTTTCCTGCACCAACATGGCAGCCCGCAACTGTCTGAAACTCCAGCTCCAGAGGATCTGACGCCCTCTTCTGGCCTCTGCAGGCACCTGCACTGACATGCAAATGTTCACTCAAGCATGTAAAAATAATAAAGTAAATAAATGAATCTTAAAAAAAAAAATGTAGGTGTCTCCTGAGACTACAGTCCAGATTAACTTCTAGCCTTCATACATACAGACACACATGTAAATACATGTTTATAAACGTGTACACACACATTCACTTGCGGCACAGGTGCACACGTTATGTGCACACACATATAGGCCTTCACGAAGTGGCATGTTTCTGTTGGTCTCCCTTGTGACCACTTCCTAACTAGTCTACTAACAAAGCAGTCCTGACAACCGTCTTGGCTTTTTTCTCTATTGTAACTGTCACGCACACCCAGGTATTTCGTTTGCTAGGTAAGCAGGCTCCGTTCTCACCAAACAGGACCTGAAAATTCAGCATTGCTCACACATCAGTGATACGAAATGTACAAGCACAATTTAAGCTTTTGTCAAGCCTGGCTACATTTTCATCATGAAGTTTCAAATCAAGGACCGGGTGTCTTCAGCAGTAACCTCTTTCAAGTTTGACTAGCATCAGGAGTTTTGAGGGCAGTTCTTTAAAAAACGTTTTCATTCTTCTGTGTTTGTTTATGTCTCTTTTAAAAAGGCAAGTGTCACCCATTGCACTTCCATTCATCTCCTGCTTTCTGACCAGGCTCTTAATTATCAGAAGCGTTGATAGCAGACCTGCCTCCTTTCAGCACAGAGGCAGGCACCTTTGCAAAGCCAGCATGTCTCTGGAAAGCCTTCCACTGGGGCATCAATTACTATTCAGAGCTAAATCCTTAGTGCCTGGAGATTTTTGTCTTCCTGGAGGCTTGCCTGTCATCGTGACTGGATTAGCTGGCTATTCGACTGAGTTCCCTCCAGCATGTCTGCCCTCTGAAGACATCACACTGGAAACCTAAGAGATAGGAAGGCAGGGGGATTTCTGTAAGTATAAATAGGCATGAGCAGATGGCAGACTTCCTCCTGACAGGCCAGTATGGTGGTCAGTTAATCTGCAAGTGCCCCTCATGCCCCTCTTTGCTGGACACTGTGAGAATGTTAGCAAGGTGCCAGGGGCCTGGGAGAAGAGGAGTTTTAGAGTTTGGAGTTAAACTGATAAGTTTATTTTAAGTTGTTTTTTCTCTACTTTTTTTTTTTTACATTTTAAGTGTTTTTAATATAAAGATTTGTTTGTGTGTATGTGTGTGTATAAGAGAGAAATAGAAAAAGATTATATATATATATATATATATATATATATATATATATATATATAGAGAGAGAGAGAGAGAGAGAGAGAGAGAGAGAGAGAATACATACTCAAGCACAGGTGCATTTAGAGGCCAGATTTTAAACCAGCTGATGTGGGTGCCTGGAACGGAACTCTCCGATCTTCTACAAGAGCAGCAAGTGCTCTTGACCACTGAGCCCTCTCTCTAGCTCCTTATTTTGCTTTTTGGGGTTTTTGTTGTTCTATTTTGTTTTGTCTAGGGAGGGTACATTATGACATTTTCATACATATTTTGGTTGATTCCCTCACCACCACCCATTCCTCTCTCCCATCTCCCCGACCCTGCTTCATAGCCTGTTCCTTTCCATCCCCAGCACTGCCCTTTCCACTTCCACACAATATGCATTCTGTTACTTCCAGCCTCCTTCCTTAAAGCCTTTTTCCCCCTCCTCTCAGGGATCCACCTTGAGTTTCCTGGTCTGGACCCTCACCTCTCACACATTAATGCACAAGATTAAAATTAGAATCTGGTATCTCCACTTGAGCGAGCCTGTCTGAGAATAAACACTATGTTTTCTGCTTTGGGTTGGACAAAGTCAGATTAGCAAAACCATGAACTCTAAGGATGGGAAGGGAAGGGAAAACACATTCAAGAGGATGTGGGGTGACTGTGGGTTTTCTGTTTGTTTGTTTTCTCTCTCTTTCCTGCCTTTACCAACTGTCAAATGATGCTTGATAGACTAAACTAGAACAAAACCCAAAGTGATCCGTGTTGTTTTGGGTGCCCTGGCTCTGGTAGGTAAGACCCAACCAGCAGAGCTCTTCCAGCGAAAGGACATCAATCATTCCTTTGGCAGAGGCAGGCTTCGGAAGCGGGTAGTTCTGTGACATTCGTGATGCCTCATGGGAATCAGCGTGTCCATCTTTCTTCTTCATCCCTTCTGTGTTTACTTTCCCTCCTCTTGGCCATCATCTCTTGGTCACAAGACAGCTGGACCAGCTCCAGATCTTACATCTGTGTCCTACGCTGGAAGAAAGTAGATGACAAAATGGCTTTCATCTTGAGGGTCCCCCAGAAAATACCCACCTATAGTACATGAAGGACAAGAAGGGATCCGATCAGAATCTGTGGATAGACAGGCTGCAGCCCAATTTCCCTCCTTCCAGCCTTTCCTCCCTTCCTTCCTTCTTCCCTCCCTTCCTTTCTTCCTTCTCTCTATCATTCTCTCCCCTATCCGATCCCTCCCTTCATCTCTTCCTTCCTTCCTTCTCCCTCCTCTCTCTCATCTCTCAGTCTTCCCCATGACCTTTATTTGTTTTCTCTTCTTTTGTAGATTACCCTCTAGACACACAGAGGTTTGGATAAACCAAGCATTTCTTTCAAAGTAACACTGGTCCATGTGGAGCCAAGCATCCCTACTTGAGCCAAGCCTGTAGGCACAGACCCAGAACTCGGCAATTAGTATTCAAGGCAGGAGGATCCTGAGTTGGAGGTCAGTGAGACCCTGTCTCAAAATTAATTCATTACTTAAAAGCTCTATTTAGTGATGGTGGTGTTTTAAGATCCTAGGTCTACTCTGGTTGGTGACCTGTTCCTGGTCTCCCGACAGGTGTCAGACTGGGGACATAGACCCAAGAGTCACCAGGACACAGACAGCAGTTGAACATCAAGAATGGGTGTGTGAGCGAAGGAGGACAGCCAGCTGAAGTAGGGAACATTCTAGCTATCTGCCGTGGAGCAGGATCAGGGAAGAGAAAGACACAAGAGAATAGACAGGGTCACTGGAGGTCTTAGCACCTTGGAAATTGGCATAAAACAGAGAATCACTGGGCACAACACCTTCTGTTATCAAGATAAAGTTTCCCTTAAAAGTAGCCTGAGCACTGCAGCATCCCACGGGGTCCTTGGCCTCAGGTCCCCAGCACTAACTCAGCTGAGGGACTACAAGGCTACCTAATAAGTATGAATCAATGCAATGTACGTGGAAAGACGTCTTTGGGTTCAGAGGTTAAGAATGGATGTGATCCATGGTGACCAGAAGACTGAGGCAGCTGGCCTCATTGAACACCCAGTCAAGGAAACAGAGGTGAATGCTTGTGTGCTCTCATGGAACGGTACTGACCACATTCCTTCCACCTCAGTTAAACCTTTCTGGGAAGGAGATTCAAAGGTGTGTCTCCTAGGCAACTCTAAATCAGATAAGGTTGACAAGATGTAGCTGCCAAAAACCAAGACCATTAACTAAATATCAAAAATCATAGTAAAAGATTATTTGAACACATTTAATTTATCAAGGGTATTGGGCTATTCCATTAGGGGATAAACTTTGATTCATAAGGGAGACTCAAATAGGTATTTAATTTAAATAAATATGTATTCGTGAGTGCATGCATGCATGAGGAAACTTCTCTATTAATTATATGTCTCTCTGTGTGTTAGGAAATGAACATCAATCATAGAATTTTTATGTATTCTGTCTGGCATTTAGGGTCTATTACGTAAGTAGAAAAGAAAATCCATTTAAATGTCTTTTAATTTATCTAAGGAAATTTAATTAATTTGGTACTGAATGCTCAATGGCCAGACATTTTTTAAGCCTCTGTGCACATACAGACTAAACCATACACAATCTACTGTGGGTGTTTCTCTTTCCACACTCCTGAAACCTTTGGGGGAAAAAAATCACTAATTCAAGCCACCATATGGCTATGCATCTTGTGTGTGAAAATTAGAGTTAATTATAAAGTATTTCCCCCCAGAGATCCTGGATTAATAGAAACTCAGTTTGAGCAGAGTCGAGCACAAGTAGGCAATGTTGATTTGATCTGACAGTACACATGGACCAGGCTGGGCTCCACAGAGCTGTCAGCTGATTGAGCACTGAGGCAGGAAGGTGAGGACAAAGGGCCAGGATAGGATGCCACTGGCCCGGAAGAGTGCAAACCGAGGTGTAAGCAGCAGACTCACAGCAAATGCTCTTCTGGGTATCTCAGAGAGCAGAGGAGTATACAAGTTGCATAGAAAAAAAGTGAGTCACCATGAGTCAGTCACACCGAACTTGCTCCTTGGGAAGAGAAGGCTCCCTCAAAGAACAGCTACTGAGTGACTTGTAGTACGTGTCTCAACCGGGACCTTGTCTCAATCAGGAACAGCAAGCATGTAAAAGGACCATAGCAAGGCCTTGTAGGTGATGGTAAAAGCACCCACTTCTTATATTTTTTGTTGTTGTTGTTGTTGTTGGAAATGGCATTTACCAAGTGTGGGATTCTCCTGAGCTCGTTTGCTGGTGGAGCTCGGACCTCCTGGACTGGTCAGCTTGATGCCACTCTCCCGTGTCCATGGTAACACTAAGAGAGGGGGAAAATGGGAGCTTTTGTCCCTGGGAACAGCAGTCACAAGAGTCGAAGGGTCGAAGGCTGGTGAGAGATTCACTACAACAGAGCCCTCATCTCTAGGTAGTGACAGTTAGTAAAATATGCTAACCCAAAGACACAACCTGCTGTGGTTCCTTGCCTAAAAATCAGATCGTGAACAGGGGAACTTGTTTGCACAGTAAGTTATATTCTAAGAGTGCGTTTCCCCTTGGTATCTACCATTTCATAGTAACGATTATATTCCTGTCACTCTGCCTTTGTTGGTGCTACGGTTGTAACGTGCCTGTGATTGGCCAGTGATACAAAAGACATCTTAATCCGTCTATTTTGGGTTAAGAAGGCTGCCTATATGTTTAATACCCCCACTAGTGGCTGTTACTTGACTCCCTGGCAGAGTTTGATAGTGAGTGAGCCTCAAGAAACACATCTCATGACCAAAACGAAGTCTGTCTTTTCATCCGGTTTGATTTAATGAAATCACCATACCGCTGCTTTGTTATAAAGATTTGTATGGTGAGTGGAGGTTTTTTCTGTTTTTTTTTTTTTTCTTTTAGGTTTGCTTCAAAATACAAGGTGACAGCCGTGCTCAAACTTCACAGGCGCTCTGAGGACTCTGTATTAGGCTCACCCAAGCAGAACCAAAGGGAGAGGGTGTGAGGCAGACATTTCTAAAGAACGCAAGGTTCAGACAGAGTGTTGCCAACAAGACCAAGCGCAGCATTCTCCTGCTTTGTCAGTTCCAAGGGAGCTGCTGCATGGCCCTGGTAATACCCCTGCTGGGCCCTGGGACTGTTGGCGACAGGGATCATTAGCCAGGGCTGAGGACCAGAGGTCAAATGATGAACATAAAGGTATCAAACACTCGAACTCCTTTTACAAGGCTTCAAGTTCACACACAGAGAGGCCAGACCAGAAATTCAGACACAGGCTCCTGATGGTCACACACTCAAGCTGTGGTCCACCCAGCCCCAGCAGGTCATGCCCACTCACGAACAGGCCTTCCTTCTAATTATAAGACACTAATAGTCTACATTTTCTTGTGAAAATATCCAGGTTTGTTTGTTTGTTTGTTTGTTTGTTTGTTTGTATTCTACTTAGGCAACTATAGATTAGAAAATTTGATGTGAACTGAGAAAATAAGACAGCAGGTTGATTAAGGCTGTTGACCACTATTGTGCTGTTATGGTTTTTTGTTTGTTTGTTTTTTGTTTTTTGTTTTGTTTTTTTAAACCTCTGCAGGGCATCATAGCAGGTGATATTTGTGTAAGACTTGGAATTTGAAAATGTTGCATTTACAGCATAACTGGGTGGTAAGAAGCATGTGTGGAGTATAATAATGTTCCTTGTTCTGGAAAGCTCTGTGGTTTAACACAGGCATTAAAACAAGGAAACTTCCCTGCATGGTATAATAAAGCAAGGTGAGCAAGCCATGGGGAACAAGCCAATAAGCATCTTCCTCTACTGTCTCTGCCTCTAGTTCCTGCCTCTAGTTCCTGCCTTGGCTCCCTTCATGGATGAACTACAGCCCATCAGCCAAATAAACCCTTTCTTCCCCAACCTGGTTTGGTCAGTGTTTTTCACTGCAGCAGAAAAACATATCAAGTCATCTCTCTGACCACAATGCATTTCTCTCCTTTAAAAAAAATTTATGTGTATGAGTGAGTGTTTTACCTGGATATATGTATGTACACCACTTGTGGGAAGTCCCTGAAGTGAACAGAAGAGGGTGTCATATCCCCCGAAACTGAAGTTACAGGTGGTTTGAGCCATCATGTGGGTGCTACGAATCAAACTTGGGTCTTTTGGAAGAGCAGCTAGTGCTCTTAATCCTTAAGGCCTCCCTCCAGCCCCCATGATGCATTTCTTTACATGGGTGTTCTGCTGTTCCTGTGCCCTGGTTTGTGTCTGTGTGATAAGTGTGTGTTATCATATATTTAATCTTTACATTTAAATACAATCCAGGAAAGAAAATCTAAGTGCTCCCATTTAGAAAGGAACAGCTGTGACTTTACGGCTGTAAGGGCAGTCACAATCCTTGGTAAAAGCAGAAGGAGCTTGCCGAGTATTCCTGAACACAAACCGGGGCGTTCAGATACAGATCCACCCAAGACACAGGTTGACAACATGGCTGCAGCATCTCTCATACAATAGTGTGAAAGTTGTCTAGTGACATATTTAACGCAGGTATTTCCATGGCTTTACCACATTCCCGAGCCCTGGGGGGATGCTGGTTTGAGGGGTTTCTAATTTGGCGACATCCACCAGGTAGGACTTTCTACACGAAAACACATTAGCATAAGCACACCCCACACACATACACGTGCAAAAATAAATAAGTAAAGCAAAATTAAAAGTTGTATTTCCCACAGAGCTTCAATCAGAGAAACCGAGAAGCTATCTGAGAGACCTGTCTCAGCAGCCAACAAGTTCCCTCAGTGACACTTGGCCCTGTACGAGTGAGAGTCCCTGGCCACTTCAGCTACATTGTAATTTGCTTTCAATTTTAAGCCCTTGCATGAGTTCTCCATAGAGGCTAGTAGAAGTCTATAAGCTGGATTACTTTTATACCTGCATGCCCCCATTTGCAAGTAGCCCCCACTCTTCATTAAGAGAAAAGCTGATTGGGAGTATCAGAAATGCTGCTGTGAATCTCTGGACTCTCTCAGGCCCTGAAGTTCAACTACAGATCAGTGTAGTGCAACACTTCATATCTAATTACATAATTAAAAACCAGTTGAAAACTCGTGAGGTTAAGGGGTTAGGAGCCCTTTGGAAAGTGAACTTTTTTTTATTTTATTTTTATCTGTGTATCTCTGTGTGAGTACTGGTGTCTTCAGATGCCAGAAGTGGGTGTCGGAGTCCCTGGAACTAGAGTTACAGGCAGTTGTGACCTGCAGATGTAGGTGCTGGGATCCAAATTCAAGGACTGTGGAAGAGCAGCAAGAAAGAGTGGAGGAAGAGGAAACTGGTGAAGATGTAATGTATGAGAGAAGAAGAAGAGGAGGAGGAGGTGGAGGAAGAAGAAGAGGAAGAAGAAGAAGAAGAAGAAGAAGAAGAAGAAGAAGAAGAAGAAGAAGAAGAAGAAGAAGAAGAAGAAGAAGGAGAACTCACAGCTACTGATGTCTAGTTGGATGGTAAGGCAAAGATGTTCAATTTCTTGTTTTATCATTAATATATGTTACTTATTTGACTCTATTAAGTATTTCATAATCAATGAAAAATATAAGTTAAAAAATAATTCCTAATTGCCAAGCCAGAAAACTTCCAACCCTAGAAAAATGAACTTGTAATAAGGACTTTTCATAGTGGATTTTTCATCAGCTCTTCCTGAAAGATTCCACTGGGATCTTGAAATCGTCCATCCTGCTGCTGGTGGTAAGAATGAGTGTGGTATGGCCACTGGTAGGTTGCCCATGCCTATTGGATGACCCCATACCCAGGAGCACATGGGTCACACTAGTTGGGCTCAATGAGTTAAATAAAACAAGGCAGGAAGTTGGGAGGGAAAAGTGTTGGGGAGACCCTGGGGAGACAGAGTGGATAGGGAGGGAGGATATGATCAAGGTACCTTATATGCATGTATGAACTTCTCAAAGAATAAATTAGAAATGTTCCTTTCAAACAGAGAATGAATGGAAGTGCGTCTATTATCAGCTTAAACAGTTCAGGGAGGACACACTCACACACTCCATGCCTGGGGGACACAATTCTCTCCAGAACACAGGCTTACTGCAGCATGACCAAGTCCATGGTGGTTTCAGAGCTTGAGACAACAGATGGTCATGACTTGAACAACATAAAAACTTTAAAAATCCTCAGTGTTTCTTAAGTACCATGTAAAACAAACATCAATACAAATTCATTTAGTTCCTTTAACTCTCAAAGTCCAGTGGGAAAGGTGTGGACTGGAAATGACAGAGACAGAAAATCCTAGGTCCTGTTGACCTTAGTGTTGCAATGCATAACCAGAGCTTGAGACATCTGCATCCTATGATCCTCCCTAAACATCAGCTAGAACTTTCAAAGTGACTGTGAGCTCGAGCCAACCCCACCAGCCTATGGTTTAGCTCCTTCCCAGGCAGCTTTGGGTTCAACTGGAGTTTTAAATACAATGACCAGTGGGTTGGGGAGAGAGCTCAGACCACCCAGGACCCACACTAAAATGTTGGCCAGGATGGCATGTACCATTAATCCTCACTGAGGGAAGAAACAGTCAGAGCCCCATAGTTGATCCATGGGGCCTGCTGGCAGCCACTCCTGCTGAAAAAAAAAGAAGTGAGTTCTAAGTTCAGAGAGAGCCTGTCTCCAAAAACAAGATGGAGAGCTACAAAGGAAGGTATATAAAGTTGACCTCTGATCTCCACATGCTTCCCCTCCCCCTCCACACACATGAATACACGCACACTCGTGATAAACAGCCCAGCTCACTTTTAGAATGACACTTGTCACTGAGCAAGCTTGCATGTCCATGTGGCTCAACTCTGATAGTATTGGCTCCAAAAGTGACAATGGGCTGTGAACCAAAAGCAGTGATTTTGTATTTATATCAGTCTCACCATATAGTCTCCATCTCCCATTGGCATATCTTAATTCAAAGTCAGTAAATGATGACTATCTTGATGGCCGAAGCTGCAGAAACACGTGCTGTGCAAATACAAGCATTTCCATGTCCTGCTTCAGGTGATGGGAAGTCAGGGCTGGCGGCTGGGATGAGAATAAAGGAAACATGAAGGAGAAACCTGTACTCCAGGCTGTGTCCCAGAGAAGTTGGTTAAAGCGTAGCACATGCTTGGCAAACATTAAGCGTAGAATATAGATTACACGCATATCCATTGAACAACTGTTCCAGGTGGGCTTTCCTACCATCGGGCAGACTTGTTTTCTGGGTCATTTCACAGTGACTTCATTTGTAGTCATTTCTGCAAACATTCCCAGGGCAGTTCTGCTAGATTTAGACAACAAGGAATAATAAGCCTTTTGAAGGCTGTTTTCCCCCATAGAAGCAGCTTTGACAATGACTCCCCCGAAGAGAAAATTATCTCTAGGTGCAGGCTGTCTCCACTACCTGAGGACAGTCATGGGTAACAACCTGAGACTGGGAGGGACATCCACCATGGCAGCTCATTCCTCATGCCTGCCTCTGTTGAACAGAGCTAGAAGATGATCCTCGAAGCAATTTAGAAGTCTATGAGTTTTAATAAGACATGAGTCATGGTTCAGCCATGAATTCTTCACACCTTGCTGCATATCTACTGTCTACTGGTTACTGTGCAGACCAACTGCCATGCATCAGGGAGGGACATCCTGGGACCCTGATCCACACAGGGAAGTCAGACTGAAGAACCAAGGATGGCAACAGCCCCACTGCCCGTGTCTTATCTGTACAGCTGTGGGAGCTGGCAGCGACTGTCCCTACTCACCTGTGCACCCACTCACCAGGCTGGCAGTCATCCCAGGACCTCAGGATGTTCACTTTCTCTTTGGTGTCTTCTATATTCCTCAAGAAAGGGACTCCAGTTGCAGTCTGAGGAAGAAGTGGGCTTAATCAGATTAAGGGGAGCAGGGGGTGCCTTCCTGAGGAGGGGAGCATACCCATGACGGTTGGTTTGAGCATCAGTTTGACAGGATTAAGGGATGCCCAGGTAGCTCATAATTCAGTAATCGTTCATGCTCAGTGGGACTGAACCTGATCCTCTGCTGGAAAGGGAATATATGTGGTTTGAAATTTGATTAGAATGATTGAGCTGCCCCCAGGGAGTCTGGGGGCATGTACTTGTGACTTACTAGAAAGCTTTACCCTCTATGAAGATGGACACTGTCTATCCAGCTAGCTGGGGTAGGGTGAATGTAACTATGAAGTAGAGGCAAGAGATTATTCCTTCCCTTCCAGGGAGAGCCCACCTTATCTTCTTGCCTTAGGCATCTGGGTACTTTTGCTTTGGGACTCTGGGACTGTGTTCTAGTCTGCTTTTCCTACTATGATAAAATACCATGAGCAAAACCAACTTAGAGAGGGAAGGTTTATTTGGCTGATAGCTCACAGTCTATTACTGAGGGAAGTCAGGGCAGGAACTGATGTACAGGTCATAGAGGAATGCTGCTTACTGGCTTGCTCCCATGGCTTGCTCAACCTGCTTTCTTATAGCACCCAGGACTACCTGCCCAAGGATGGCACCACCTACAATGGGCTGATCTATCTCATATTCATCAGTAATCAAGAAAATGCTGCCCCCAGACATAACCACAGGCCAATCTGATCAAGGCAATTAATTCATCAGTTGAGATTTCCTCTTTCAAGCTGACTCTGAGTTTGTGTCAGGTTGACAACTGAAGCTGATTATGATGCTCCAGGAGCCCACCCCCCTCCAGGCTGTCAGACCTTCAGTCTTGACCTGAGAGGTGCACCATCTGCTTCCTGGGCATTGAGGACTTGGGATGTCCCCATTCTCCAGCAGGCAGATGACCTATTAGAGATTTCTCAGCCTCCATGTTCACCAATTCTCTTAACACATGATCACATCTATCTTTGAGCATATCTCTGATGAGTTCTGTCTCTGGAGAGATACTTGTGTAAGGTAAGGTCTCCAGGACCTCTGGACAAGAGTTACCGGATAGCTTTACCAGGGAGTGAATGGACCTTGAGGGATGAGCTTCGCACAGACGTCTCTCTGAGCCCCTGTGTAATTTTACATTTGAAGCTGCACGTTCATTTCTTACAAGGTTCTCTGATGTAAATTCTTGAGACATCACAAAACCTAGACCCACGCTGGAAAGTACCAAGGGAAATTGAGATATCAGATGACACCCTTGACCGTCATGGCCTCACCTGAGTGAATAGCTTGTCTTAAGTCCAAAACCCAGAGATAGGGTACAATCCAGATGGCTAAGAACAGCGAAGATGGAATGGGGCAAAGACACAGTCCCACATGCATTTCTCTAAATCCCTTCCATTCCACTCCCCCAGTTCAGCTTGCAGTGACTCCAGGGACAGCTGTTTTGGACAGCAGAGTTGGGAGAGACATGTGTATGTTGGGGACTTTTAACTGAGTGGCCCTGGGGGCCTAATTAGATAATATTGAAGTTGAACTGATGCCTGTACCTGTTCCCTGAGGAAGCCTAACCCTAACCCTCCCCCCAAGGATGCAGAAAATGCAACACACACACACACACACACACACACACACACACACACACACACAGAATCCAAGACATCTGGCTGCTTCTGTCCTCCATATATCTGGTCACTTCTGATCGTGAAAAATAGCATCTATATTCTCAAAGCCTAGACAAATTGACTAGAAATTCTCATACCTGTCCCCTAAGTCCCTTGCACAGCACATCTTGCTTGTCGTGTGGCACTTCCTTGCCTCTGTTCATGTTGTTTTCGCCTCTGGTGTGCCTTCTTCCATCACAATGCTCTTCTTCCCTCCCACTAAAGTCACATGTCACTCACAGTATGGAGCTGCCCAGTGGTAACAGTTTAAAACCCGTCTCTCTTTCTGACATAATATAACAGAATATATCCTGAAATGTATTGAACTGCCTGCTGTTTTAGTCAGAGATCTATAGCAAACAGAACAAACAGAAATATACACAACATAATATATACCATTAAGGGGGATTTCTTTGATTGGATTTGCCTAAGAGAGTCTGAACACAATGGCTATGTGCATTTTAGGAAGGAAGGGAACCAGGTTCCCAGTCCAGGAAGCCAGATGTCTCAGAAATCTTGTAACCCAATGTGGGAAGGTTGGTAAGTCCCTCGAGAGCTGCTGGTATCGAGTTCACATTCAAAGGTCAAAAGTCAAAGAAGCTGGGGTTTGATGTCAGCAGATGGTGTTGACAGTAATGAACACACTCAGGAGAGGGGCTCACATAGAGCTCAGTTCCTTCCTTTCATCTGGGCTGCGGCCTGCTGGAAGACGTTAACTACACTGACCGTCCCACCTGCCGGTCCTCCCTGGAGACAACCCCAAAGCACATAGAGACTTTTCACCAGTCCTAGACACCTCTTCATCCAGTCACCTTGACAAGCAAGACCAACCATCCTATTCACTTCCACGATCCCATTCACTTTGCATTGCATGAGACAAAGTAATGAAAATAATTATTATTTATCCTAAATGATGAGACAGGCACAAAGGTGATAAGACAACCATAGATTCTTCTCTCTGAAAACAGCATTTCTGGATGCAGCATCTTTCCCTCCCAACCTATCTAAAATAGGGGCTCTTTACCATCCACCAAGATTTAATTTTCTGTCCATTCACAACTGCTTAATGCTGCCTTACTTATTTATTGTGTCTCTGCACAGACTGTAAACCCCACAGAGACAAAAACATTATACCCCTAAATAGCATCTAGTATATAGTAGATACTCATGGAACACGCTTTTTAGCGAAGAATAAAATGTCTTCTATAACAGCAGGCACTCACTCAGTGCCGAAGTCTCACAGGATGGTGTCTCAGGCACCATTGGAGATTCCACAGAGGGATGCACATTCTCATCCTTCAAACAAGCCACCAGCCGGATCCACTTGTCCTTGCCCTAAGGCAACATATTCCATCTTCTTGGAGATCATAGACTAATGAATGAGACAGGTGTATCCATTCATGCATCCATGTACTCATGCTTCCGTCCACCCATCCATCCATGTTTCCAAACATTCATGTTTCTATCCATCCATCCAGCATCAGCTGAATGCTTGCTTTACCTCTGGTTTTGTGCTGGGCATTCAAGACAGAAATGAAGACCATGCCTAATATTCTATGATAAACCATTTTCTATTCATGACGTAAGTCTAGAGTTTAGCCTAAGTATAAGACTCCAGCCCCACCTCTTCATCAGCCCCTACTTCGACCTCTTCTCTGCACGGTGTCTGTGATACATGATCTCTGGCTCTCCCTAGGACTTGTTTCCCATCAGGTGTCCTAGCAACCAACTTTCCTTTCCCCACAGTCAGTAGGAACTGCCTACACTTCTGTGATTTAAAGCTTTCATTGGTTCCTTTCTGTAGTGTGGCCCACGGGTCCTGCTTCATCTTGCTTATACCTAGACACAGTCTGATGCCTCATTCTTCACATCCTTCCATCTAGCACTTCGCTGAACTCATACGGCATCCTCCAGCCTTGAGCCTTGTCACACACTGATCTCTCATTTGCAAATGCTTTTCCTAGCATGCCCTTGAGGTACTCTCTGTCAATTTCTTTGCCATCCCGCTAGAAAATTACTCTCCCTGTAGACATGAGACCTTCATCACTTATCAATGCCCTCTGTAACAACTCCTTCTGTCTGTTCTCAGGCTAAACTCTTGACTAATCTCATGAGATGAATATGATTTGTTACAGGACATCAGACATGGTCTTCATTTCTCTGCCCTATATCCCCAGCACAATACCAGAGATGAAGTAACATCTAGCGTATGATGGATGGATGCACGCACTATGGTGGGTTGATGGTCAGATACCTGGGTGCATGGGGTGAATACATGGATAGATGATGTATACATACATGGATGGAAAGATGGATGATGAGTACATGGCTATGTCTGGCTCTCTTATTAGTCTACAGTTTCCAAGAAGCTAGGATCCATTGCCTTATATAGTATTAATGAAGCAGACATTGACCCTGTACATCAGTGTCTAGGTGGGTGGGTGGGTGGAAACATGGATGCACAGATGGATGATGCATGGGTGCATGAGTGGATACAAAGATAAGTGATGCATGTTTGTATGCAAATATAGATGAGATGGACCCATGCATGCAGCATGGGTGAGTACAATGATGCATGGGTGGGTGGATAAATGGATACATGGATGCATGGATGGAAAAGTGGATGATGGTGGAGGACACGTGCATGCACAAACATGTCTGCCTTACTCTTAGTCTATGGTCTCAGAGAAGATGGATCTACTGTCTTGTGTAGTATTGAGGCAGACATTGCTCTAGTACAGGAGTTCCTAGGTAGGTGACATATTTACAGGGCTGGGATGGTTGGCTCAAAGCTTGTTGGTTGCACACAGTCCTCTCCACATCTAAGTGCTTTAAAAATAGTCTAGAAAGGAAACTTTCATCCACTGAGATGCTTTACAGATCTCCCCAGTGTACTCCCAATATCTGCCAACCCGAGATAGAGTAAATCCTGCAGCTGTCAGAGACCCCCATGGACTCCCATCCTTTGGAGTTCTCTGGCCCAGAAGGTCCCCTAGCACCATACTGCTGCATCTAGGCTCTTACATCCATCTTCCCTGGAGTTCCCTTTCCTCTTCCCCTTCTATCCATGTCTTAGAAGCAGTCAAGCCTCAAGATGATGTCATGCGGGGTCATCCCCTGCACGCAAACCTGTCCCACTGTCAACTGAACAAGTGTCTCCTTCCCTGTTGCCACCTTGTGTCAATGTCTCTCCCCCTAGTGAACCCTGAAATCTCTAGGACTCACTCTAGGGCAAACCTGTTACCACTGTTGCCCCTAAACTGTGTGTCAATGCTTCATGGTCCCACTGCTCATAACAGGGGCTCAGTCCATGCAACAACATGCAGGTGTGGATGGACGTGTCTCACATCATCAGTGTGCTCTCTGTGGAGCCCATTCTTTGGTATTTACCACCACTGAAAATCATTTGCTGCTGTCACCCTGAGACCCCTGGCCAAATGTCCTTGGGTCACACGTATGGAATCTGTCCTTAAGAGATGCTCTTACTTTGAATGCAAAGCATGTGCATCAGTTTGTTTTTACGTCAACTCGACACAAGTTAAGGTCTTTGGAGAGGGGGAGACCTCAATTGAGAAACTGCCCATATAAGATCAGGCTGCAGGAAAGCATCTATTAACTAGATTGATGTGGGAGAGCCCAGTCCGTTACGGGTGGTGCCGCCCCTGGGCTGGTGGTTCTGAGTGCTATAAGAAAGCAGACTGAGCAAGCTATGTAAGCCAGTAAGCAGCACCCCTCCATGGCCTCTGCCTCAACTCCTGCCTCCGGGTTCTTGTCTACCTTGAGTTCCTGCGCTGACTTCTCTAAATAGACTCTGATTCAGGATAGTTAGCTCAAATAAACCTTTTCCTCCCAAGTTGCTTTTAGTCATGGTTTTTCATCACCACAGTAGACACCTTAGCTGAGACTACATACATACCACCCAGAGGACTTTGGATGACGATAAAAACAAGGACAGTCTAGTACTTCCTGGATGACAGGAGCTCAAAATGTTAAACACAGATGTGTGGAACCCCTCCAAGGAAAGGTGTCTCTGCTCTGAAGCCTTCCGGCAGTGTCAGGAGCCAGAGTCTCTCCGGTCATAGAACGAAGTGTCTTATCTGTTTACAGACTCAGTTGAACCTCAGAGGGTATACCTAATGTTGTGGGC
Organism: Onychomys torridus; assembly: GCF_903995425.1. Taxonomy (NCBI): domain Eukaryota; kingdom Metazoa; phylum Chordata; class Mammalia; order Rodentia; family Cricetidae; genus Onychomys; species Onychomys torridus. The sequence goes on from NC_050464.1 coordinate 27,065,147, forward strand.
AGGCACAGGTTAAACAGAAAGCCATGGTTAGAGCCCCAGACCCAGGGCTCCCTACCAACACCGACTTCTTTCCACATCTCGCTGCCTGCACATCTCGCTGCCTGTGTCTCCTGTGTTCAGCTGACTCCTGGAGTGGGGGGGGGGGGATGAAGCCTTGCCACGCACCACAAATGCACAGGTGAGGAAGGCTGCAAGCCTGCAGCTTCCTTCCAGCACCCAGCTGTCGTCTCTGCACTGCTTTGAGCATTTATTTACATCAACTTCTTCATTATTTTCAGATTTGGTAGGTGTAAAACAGCACACCAGCTGCCGCAAAATATCTTCCTTCAAACCAATACAAGATTTGTTTAGGTTTCTTGGTTCGGGGCTGCTTTCCCTGTGAGCCAAATGACTGTCAATCACTCCCAAATTTTCTGTTATTGAATTTTTTTTTCAGATGATATATTCTGATCACAGTTCCCCTCCTCCTAGGTCCTTCCCGCCTTCAGAAATGGATGTTTGCTTTCCAGTGTTTAGAAAAATAAAATGATAACCCCCACATGTGCTGCAGAACACAGAATTCTCTGGGAAGAGAGTTTTAATAAAAGTACACTATGGTATCCCAACAATATAACAGCGTTTCATCAGGAGAGTGGAGCATCCGGCTTGGCTCTTTCCTATTGCGGAGGTTTGTATTTGTAGTTGGATTAGTTATTGTCTGTGCCCTCAAAGGAATAGATGCCCATATTGAGGTGCCCTGGACAGAGGAAATATATAGTTGTCTGGTGTTACAAGACCAGATCAACCGCAGAAGCACCATTAGCCATTGTCATGAGTGCAATTGCATCAGTGAAACCTTGGGAAGTCATTTCTGGATTCCACAGTCCTACATTGGCTTGCTTCCAGCCATGGACCTCTGTGTAGCACGCCATCATCACAAGAGAAACTGGAAACAGAAAAGTCCCCATCGGACTCCCACAGAGTCATTCACAGGAGTACTGTGCTTGGAACTCCACAACCCATGCTTTGATCTAGAAGAGCCATGCCCCTAGAGAAGGCTTTCTGGCTAGTGCAACTCTTGGCTATGACCCATAGTGTTAACGAGGGTGAAGTCCGTTTTCCTCCCTATGGTCATTTCAACATGATGGCTGGAGGAGGTAATTATTTCTCCCTTCAAATTGAATTAAGTGTTTTAAGGAGATGGAACCTTTGTCTTTGCGTGAGGAAAATCTGCCTCTTCATTATTTGCCAACCCCAGGACCCTTTCCCATGATGTCTTGGTGTCTCGTTGGATTTCTTTATTTAAAGCTTCCCTACTGCAAAAGCCCAGCAGAACCATCTGGCCGGAGGGATTCTGAGAGAGGTTTTCTCTGGAAGCAAAGGTCATGGAGGCATATGACACATAGGGCTGCATTCAGAAATGCATATAACAATGCAAGGCACACAACAGCCAGCTGTGTAGGTACACAACTTGCAGAATGAACTAAAGGGGTGGGAGAAGTAATTCTGGCTACAGAAGGAACTTACCAATAACTTAAGCATAAACATCCAAAGGTATGTGAAGGTACGTGCTGTGGGATCTCCATGTACCACCACGGTTTAATATCCAGAGTGTGGGAAGATGCCTATCATGGGGAAAAAAATTAGCAGTTAGAATTCTAAGATTGGCCTTACCCCATCCACATCAGACGGTTAAAACAAAGTCTTGAGGCAGCCAAGCGTTTCAGATGAAAATTAAACTAGTGGATATGCTTCATGGATTCATTCCCCAGGCATCCCGGGTTCCCCCCAGAATTCTGCCCTGGCTGGAAGCATCCATGTGCCTTATGGTGGCACAGCAACTGTCAGAGAACATTGGGCGGGTGCTGAGAGAATCCACTCACTGCCATATGGCACCTGTGAGGGAGTGGCCTTCATCTGACATCAAATGCAAGTCTTGCAACAACCCAGATTTTCTAAGCATCAGTTTCTAAATGTCATCTGAGTAGCATCCATGGGCCCAGAGTCTCATGGAACACAACCTCATATATGTCCTAACAGAATAAGGAAAGGAGTTTCTCAGACGCATCCATTATGACAAACCGAGGTACAAGGGTCTCCAGTGTGGGAGGCTGTCCCTGAAACTAACCCTTGAAAAGGATCTAGTCAGAACAATCTTTTTTTTTTTTTTAAGCTCCAGGACAATTTAATGATCATTTAAAGGAAAAACCTCAGGGCAGACAAGCTGGAAATCTCAGCTGCTGCCTGGAGAAGGAGGAGAGAAGACAAAGGCCAACCTGTTTGGGTGAAGACAGCATGGATGGCAGATACTTGACAAGCAGGAATCCACATATCTGAATGGATATAAGTGGAAAGAAACTTAAGAGAAAGAGTAAGAAAACTCAAAATACCAGAGAAGCCCAAGGTGTTAGGGGAAGCATGCTAAGAAAAGAGATAGGGAATTTTTAAAAAGTTACTTTTTTTATAAGTAACTCAGAAAAGTGGGCACATTCACTAAGCTGCATGTATGTGACCCTGTAAGCCACTGATCTAGGGAGAGGAATTCTGGGAAGGAAAAGTATAGTATCTCATTAAAGGGATAATTATTCTGCCCATCTCTTTAGCATGGCTTCAAATGAACCAGTTGAACAACATTGAGAAGTACACAGTAGGATCTGATGAATATTTTAGCTCAATTCAACTCTGTAGGACTGATTGGAAATTCATGGAGTCCACCAAAGTTTCAAAAGAGACAAAGAATTGAGTGCCTGTGTCTTTTCTTGTTGTCTCAGTCAGGTGTTCTGTGGCTGTGAAGAGACACTATGACCACAGCAACTCCTACAAAGGAAAACATTTAACTAGGCTAGCTGACAGTTTCAAAGGGTCAGTGTATTATCATCATGGGGGTGGCATGCGGACAGACGTGCTGAGAAGGCACTGAGAATTCTACATCTTGATCTTCAGGCAGCAGGAAGTGAACTGACCAGAGCTTCTAAGACCTCAGAATCCACCCCCACAGTGACACACTTCCTCCAGCAAGACCACATCAACTCTGACAAGACCACAAGCCCCAACAGTGCCACTCTTTATGGGCCAAGCATTCAAACATAGGGGCCATTTCTATTCAAACCTCCACAGTCACTAACCCTAAAGGTGTGACGTCTCAATGTCATATCAAGCCTTGAGGGTATGTGCATGGACCTGCAATTGTGGCATTCCTTGAAGATGCTATCCAACTATGGGGCCTATTATTAATATTTAGCTCCAAGCACAAAAGACAATGTCCACCAAGCTACAGGAAGGCTAGTGTCTTACACAGCCATATCCACATTCTCAGTCACAGGGTCCAGCTATTGTCAGCCAGCCTAGAAACCCCAACAAAGGTGATGAAGATGATGTCAAAAATAAGAATGTTCACAGGTTGATGCATGAAATATGGCTATAGCTGTAAACATACACCTATATAAATTATTATATAATTATATTTTCAAATATTCTTTATTTCAGAAAGTACATATTTAAATTGACACCAAACCTTTGTATTGAAATTAAATTTGTAGGCAAATTGATAGAACTGAGAAACACATTGAGTGAGGTAGCCTAGACCCAGAAAGGTAAACGTCTCATGTTTCCAACCATATGCAGAGCTTAGTGTCAAATCTTTTGTTTTGTGTTTCACTCAGAGAGCCTGCAGATGCCTGGAAGTGGGGCAGGGGGAAAGAAGTAGGGAAGAATGGATAGTAGAACACAGATAATATGAATAGAGAAGAAAATAATGGGCAAGTTCAAGGGGTCGAAGGGTAAGACAGAGGTGTGGATGGGGAATGAATAACTAACAGTAAGGATGTTTGGAAAAGCCACATGGAAGCCTACTATTTCATCAACTCTCTCTCTCTCTCTCTCTCTCTCTCTCTCTCTCTCTCTCTCTCTCTCTCTCTCTGTGTGTGTGTGTGTGTATGTGTGTGTGTGTACATATGTATGTATATATTGCTGGGGCTGGAGAGATAGCTCATCAGTTAAGAGCACTGGCTGTTCTTGCAGAGGACCAGGATTTGATTCCCAGCACCCACATGGTGGCTCACAACCATCCGTAACTCCGATTGTAAGGGATCTGACTCCCTCTTCTGTCCTCCTTGGCCACTGTCCACGCATGGTGCACAGACACATGCAGCAAGACAGACAACCATGCACGTAAAATAAAATGCAGAAAAATCTAAAATCAAAAGTAATGCCCAGTTCCAAGTGTAGGATACTTCTTGCATTGTTGGTCAGGGGTGTCCTAGAGACCCTAAAACAATTTTAAGGACTTCTGTGATTAACATACTTGTACATAGTGTTAGGCTTCATAAACATGGCTCCTTCGGAATGCATCGTATGTTTTGATCTCATTTACACTCATCCCTTCCTCTTCCTTTCATTCCTCCCCTTTTCCTCTCCCCCCTAGTCTCTTTTCCTCCCCAAAGTTCCCTGGCTTTCATGTCACATACACACAAACACACACACGCGCACACACACACACACACATGCACACGCGCACACACACACACACACACACACACACACACACACATATAAAAGACTTATAAAGAATTTAGAAACCACAACTGGGAGAATACATGTACTATTTGTCTTTCCACATCTGGCTTAATTTCCTTACTATAATGATCCCTGGTTTCTTCCATTTTCCAGAAAATTATAAGATTTCATTTTTTTCCTTACAGCTGAATAAAATGCCCCCATCAGTACACAGTACACTCCCTGCATCTGTTCCTCTGTTGAGGGGCACCCAAGATAATCAGTAGCTTGTGAACAGTGGTGCATTAAACATGGATGTAGGAGTATCTTTGTGATGTGTTGATTGACTTAGCATCGAACAACATCTTTTATAAAATCCTTCACTAGACAATTAGCTGGTCACATTAGGTCTGGGGCTGCCTGAGAGTTGGGGACTTGGTTCTAATCTATGTATACCCCTTTGGATGGGTGAAATGTCCCAGTGTGATGTAAAATGTCAAGAGAACACAGCCGGGAAAATAAACAAAGCCTAACCTGTATCGTGATCTAGCGGGACCCAGAAATTAGGTTTCACTCTGAGAAATGATGCCCTTTGTTCTTCCCATTGTTTTAAAATGTTTGGATGCTGTATATCATGTCTAGGGTAAGGGGCATCTCAAAATAATAATAATGACATGAGAACTGGACCATATTCACCCAGTCCAGAAAATTCTGCCGAAAACAAATGATGTCCATCACATTGGAACCACAGAGACATCTATGTGGCTATCTTTCCTTCCCTGACTCCCAAATACTTCTACCTCAAAACAAAGTCTCAATAAACCATACGCATATTGTGATGGAATATTTTCAGAGCAACAGAGACATGTGCTATGGAGCCATGATAAGGAGAGGAAGGTCAAATGCACACCTGAAAAAGCCATATCCCAGAAGATTCCAGTGACATGGTATTCTGGAAAAGGCAAAAGTATTCAGGTAGTAAAGACCAGTGGCTTCCAAGGAACTTGTGTGGCCGTGAGATGGCTCTCTACAGTGCTATGATGACTGGTCTGTGTCACATATCTTTGTCCAGTGCCTAGAGTGTACCCTCCAAGATGACTCCTCCTACTGACTTTTGATCACACTGATGTGCCATTGTGGCCTCATCAACTGTAAAGAATGGAGTCTCCAGCAGGGACACTGACAACCAAGAGAGCTGTGCGTAGGGGATAATGGGCATGCAGGAACTCCTGATGTCCTTCTCTCAAGTTTTGTATGAACCCAAGACCACTCCAAAAGTAAAACCTTTACAATTACAATACCTTTTTTTGTATTATAAGTATGTATACATAAAGGAACCTGCATGTATACACTGACAACCACTTTGAACAAGCCCATCTGCCCGCAGAAAGAGGTTTGATGACCTGAACAGGGAAGGCTTTGCGGCAGCTGGCTTGAAATGAAGGTTGTGGGGCACCTCTAAATGAGACTGTAAAGGGTAAGAGAAGAAAACAGCGGGGGGACCCCAGAATAGCAACCCCATACAACCCTTAGTCCTCAAAGCGGCTTGCCTTCAACCAGCGGTGACTATTTTATCTGTGGCTCGGGATACGAAAGTGGGACAGGCTATAGATCAATTTTAAATCATCCACAGTGACAGCAAATACATTTTCTGAGCCTCTTTGAAAATGGGGTAACATGTATTTCCTCCATTACTTTTAACAGCAAGAGATAGAAGGTCACGTGCCTCTCGGAGACTTCCCTCCCCAACACCACGTTTGACACAAAGGCGTCAGTCTGAGCCAATTACAGCGATGGGAACGATTCCATCTAGTAGTAGAGAATTGAATTGTAGGTATTTTTTTTTCTTTTCAAGCATATTTTTATGGATTCTTTGAGAATTTCATCCATGGCTACAATGTATTTGGATCATACTCACCTCCCTACTCCTCACCCTACCACCTCCTATCTCCCGGCACCTTCCCTACATCACATCTGTTTTGTTTTGTTTTGTTTTTTAATATCCCACTGAGTCCAGTTCTTGCTGCCCAGCCGCACAGCCCTGGAGCATGGTCGAGCTACCAGGGAACACACCCCTAGAGGAAACTGACGCTCCCTCCCCTAATAGCTGTTACCTGTCTGTCCACAGCTCCTCAGCTAGGGTGGAGGGCTTGTATGCCCCCTCCTCCATCTGTGCTGCAATGTTCACTGGCTTGCTCTTGCAGAGCTCACCACAGCTGCTGGGAGTGCAGTGGTCCTGAGGTTGTTTGGGAGTTTGTTCGTTGAGAAAGGGTCTTACTATACAGCTCTGGCTGACCCGGCACTCGTTATCTAGACCAGGCTGGCCTTAAATTTAGAGAGATCCACCTGCCTCTGCCTAACAGCTCTGGGATTAAAGGTGCATGCCACTGTGCCTAGTCTATTTCTTCTGTATACTATCTGTACTATACTAAACTAAAACAATTTTAAAGCTGCCGCTCATTAGCTCACACTTACTAATGAAAAAAATTTTTTTTCTGTTTCTACCCCCTTTTGGAAGGTAAGAGAAAGGAGGATGTAAGACCAACAGTCATCAGTAACATGTGTTCTCCTGGCAGTGGGACTGGGAGCTTATTCAATGGCACCTACTCTGCAGAGAAGGAGGCTGACCATATTATCAGATCTAGCCACCATTAAGTCCCCTGCCTCTACTGTCCTGTTCCCACTTGATAGGAACCCAGCTGGGCCCTGGGCTCCCTTCACCACAGCCCAGGTGATCACTTCACCTTCTGTTCACTCACTTGTGTGGATAACTTTGTTCAACACCTTCCTAAAAACTGGTGCAGCTGAGCTGTTCTGCAATGTGAGTTGTTTGGATAAAACCCAGGGCTGAGCACCAGTTATGCCGATGCCATACCACAAAGCTACATCCTCCGGATGGTTTACTGAAACTTAATTTAGGGCACCACATCTGCATGACAACTCGAAAGCCAGATGCCCACTTGCGGGGCGTTTACCCACCAACCCCACAGTTCCCCAGAGTTTTCTTGAGTGCAAGCAGCAGGAAATAATAGATAGAAGGATTTAGATTGTGGAGATAAACAGAAAATAAAGCACAGCCTCAAGAGGGCCTGGAACCTATTCCAACGAGGCCTGACTATCTCTGCCCTAAGGCATTTATAGAAATGCCAAGGGGTGGCCCAAAAGACCTCCCTCCAGCACAGCCAAATGCAGACCATCTCAGACATAGACACCTGCACTCAGGTCCTTGATCCTAATCATTCTCTCTATGCGGACCTGCTGGGTAAAGCTACAAGGAACCTGAAAATGGGCTCCCATACGCACTGCCATCTCAGTGCCTGCAGTGGTGGTGATGTGAACTCTATGTTGGGTATGGCATTGGCTTGTCTAAGACACGCAGTCATTTCTGCTTTCCCAGCTTCGCTTCAACTAGATCATGTGAGAGCTGGTGACACACGGGCACCTCGTGACACACTCTGCATGACACAATGGCTTGGATGGTAAGTATGGCAGGGACAGCCCATTCCAAGGACAGTGATGGTCAAGGTCCGCAGGGTGAAGCTAGCCAGGTTTCTCTATATTCCAGACCCATACCTCCACATGCTAGCACACTAAGGACAAAAGCCAGCAGCAAGGGCTATATGCTAGGCCTTTGGAAAGCTGGCTAGGCAAAGAAAAACTATTTGCAGTCTGGGGAAATAAATTAGACTATGCAAAGCTTATGAACACAATACCATTAACTCAGAAGATAAAAAGGTGCATAATTTGATAAGCCAAACATAAACGCCCTCCCTCAACTTCCCAATTGCTACGTCTTTTCTTCCCACCACAGTTCATCATTTTTATTGTGGTCGCCATAGCTTGTGGAAAGAGAAAATAATCTATATTTATAATGGGAAATGATTTGCATGTATCTTGCTTGCTATTCACAGTAACAAGGCCTTAGCGGAAGCCGATTCCAGCAGCTCCATATGAATGCTGGCAAGATAATCTGATATGTACGCGCTCATTTTGCTGATGAAAAAAAAGCTCCTTCTCTCACAGAGAAATCTCGGGCAATTAAATAGATATTTTATTCTAATACTGATCAGTTTTCTCTGTCATAGAAACCTCCCCATCCCCTTTAAGTCTAAGCTATTTTACCATGAAGGAGTTGAAAAGGACCACCTGTTTTTGCTCCTAGGTGGCAAAATGTATTTATTTAGACAGGAGAAAAAAAATTACATGGGGCAGAGGTTCAACTTTAGAGACCACAGCCTTTCCCACTTGTTTATGGTAATGAGGATTCTAACGGTCCTTAAATCACATTTAAGGCTGGACAGTGGTGGCGCACACCTTTAGTCCCAGCACTAGGGAGGCAGAGCCAGGCAGATCTCTGTGAGTTCCAAGCCAGCATGGGCTACAGAGTGAGTTCCAGGACAGTGAGGACTAAACAGAGAAACCTTATTTAATTCATAATTTCAGCCCAAGTACAATTCCTAGTAAACTGCGTTTTAGCAATCTGATCTTTGTGGATCTTTGAGTTTAAGCAGGGGGTCAAAAAAATGAATTTAGGAATAAGTTGGCATGATTACAAATACTCTCTGCTCCTAGCAAAATATCAGAACCATTCCAGTTTCTCCCCGACCATTGTTACAGGGCCTGGAGCAGCAGAATGGTAATTTTACAGACAAGAGACCACCAGTCACCAGGACTCAGGGAAGACATCTGATTGGAGACTTTTTTCCCCTTCCATACATTCTAAGAAGACAATACGCCCAGTAATCGTGTTCTAGATAAATCACGTCAAGCCATCAGTATCTGAGCGTGGGCTATGAAGGCACAGTTTCGTCTGTTATTTTTTACTTGAAAAGGTGTGAGGCTGATTGAAAGGAAGGGTACACCAGGACCGAATTCTCAGCATAAAGAGGATTTACTGGAGGGAGAAAGAACTGCCTCTGTATAGAGAGGAGACATGTTCCATAGACAAATCGCAGTTTATAATAGGAAAAATGGAACCCCCGTGTTAGGATGAGTTGGTTCATTTGGATAGATCACAATCATTAGGGTAGCCCAAGGGGCCTTTTGAAAACTAGACCTCCATAGTTAGCCTCAGAAGGAGGACATGGCCAAATAAGGGAATGGACCTTGGTGGCTGGCTTTAGGGATGTCATCTACCTGGCAGAGTGAATGGGGGAGAAGAGCATGAAAGGCAAAACCTGTGGGCAAATTGTTTGCCATGCTCAGGCCTGTGTTTGCCGTGTTTGGGGCTGCTAGAGCCCTTCCGTTGACAGTCACATTTAATTTTTGAAAGGTTAAAAAAAATTAATGATAGTGTGGCATAACAGAAAACTACACATGCCAGAAGCAACCACCTTAATGACCGATCACAAGGTGATTCACATCCCAGATCACACAGAAGCCGAGGAATGTCGCCCATATCCTGCGCAATCCTCAGAAGCCCCGCCCCCATTCTCCCTGACCCCAAGATCCCACATGCTCACATTTTGTGCTGGTTTTGTCTGCATTAAACCTTGTGAACCTGGGAAGGTGTTCTGGTCATATTAGGCAGGTAGGTCCACCTGCCTGCCATCCGCACCATGATACACCCACCCACTCTTGTTGCCTAGAGTCTCTCTGGGAGCCCAAAGTGCGCTCTCCACTCTGCCAATCAGTGCTTTGGGTCTGTGACTGATTTGAATCTGTAAGAAACACGTGGCTGTCCATTTTCAGTAGGCTGTGTATGGAGAGCTCATGAGAGAATCACAGACAAGCACAGGAGGCATTATGCTCCTGTCTTCCTCCACAGGCGGCTGCAGCTGGCTTCACTGGTCCTCTCAGTTCATCCTAGAGTTAAAAAGGTACAGCCAATCGTCACTCGGCTGAACACAAGGAGGGAATTTCAAGCCCAGGGTATAAGTTAGTAAGGCTTTGCATCCTGAACCAATGGGATAGGGAACATAGGGAGGGAGCAATACTAGACACCAAGGGGATTGTACCTCCATGAAGAACTTGGCCAATGAGGAATATGGTGGGTGTGCCAGCGTTGGGGGCAGGGGCCCGGATGGGGAAGAGATTGGGAGTGGGCTGTGTATGTGATTAGCAATATAAGAGCCAAGGTGGCACACGCGCTGTTTTTGCTTTTTCTCTGAGATGATGTTGGACTGTGCTACTTTGAGTCTCCCAGGCTCTTATTATGAAATAGGGACTCTTGTTTCTCACAAACTCACTTTAAATGATGTAATTAGTTACTTTTTCCCTCTCCTCCCCCTTTTATTCTTTTCTTTTCTTTTTTCCAGTCTTTGTGTGCTCACATGTGTGTGTGTGTGCGTTCACGTGTTATACACCCATGTGTGTTTTCACATGCTTTTAAGACAGAGGTACATGTCAGTGCCTTCCTTGACCACTCTCCACCGTATAAATCAAAGCAGGGTTCCTCGCTTGAACCCAGCTGACTCAGCTAGTCTAGCTCCCAGCTTGCTCTGGGACTTCACACGTGTCTTCTCCCCCTGACCACGTGGATTGCCTGCCCAGGATTTTCGAGGGTACTGGGAGCCAAACTCTGCCCCCCACCTCCACGCTTGCACAGAAAGCTCCTTATCCACTCAGCCACCTCACTAGCTCCCTTTTACTTCTTCTTCCCACCCTCCCTCCCTCCTTCCCTCCCTCCTCCTCATCTTCTTCAGTCTCCTCCTTTGTCTTCTTTTCTTCCTTCTCCTCCTCTTCCTTCCTTTGGATGCTAGAAACTGAACCCAAGGCCTTATGCAGGCTAAACACACTGAGTTACACTACCCTACTCCGGAATAACTTCCATGCATGTATATTTTGGTTCATACATAAACTGGCCGGGTCAGAGTTTCATAACAGTTCATTTTAAGGGATAATGCCTAATCATTGCCCACAGTGCTCGGTGTGGTTCTCATCCCCACCATTGCAGAATAATTTCTCTCACCCTGATTTTGCACCAACAGTAGATTTTGTCAGGCTTAGAGATGATTAGTTGTTTTGGGTGGGCATGCAGACAGATCATTATGGATTTAGCACATTCCCCAGTAACTAATGAAGTTGAAAACATTTTGAGGCACTTATTGATTCTTCAGAATTCAACCACTCATTCCTCAACTTTTAAAAGTGTCTCCACATAACCTTTGACCTTACAGTCTGTCCTGCCTATGGGGCGTGCGGGGATAAGAGTAGCCTAGAGATTGAGGGGGAGTGGTCAATCAAAGACTAGTCAGGCCTTGCAAGTAAGCCCACCCTTGACACCACCTAGAGTACCAGGATCCACCCTTGACACCGCCTAGAGTACCAGGATCCACCCTTGACACCGCCTAGAGTACCAGGATCCACAGGCTGGATGACGCAGAGACCCAACACGACTGGAGAGGAAAAAATGTTGGCGTAATGATGCCCAATGACATTCTGCTATACTCATAGACTGAGTTTATCAAATGTTACTGGACTGGACATTATTATAGATAATGGAGTTTTTCACCTGAATCTGTCAAATGTTAATGGACTAGACATCATTAATGTAATCTTGACTGTGTATATTGTATATACTTATTGGATATGATTTTTCTTGTATTAGTTATAAGCTTTTTTAAATTTTAGACAAAAACAGGGGAAATGTGGTGGGTATTGTATTCCCTAAAATATTGTGTGTTCCCCGAAATAAACATATCTGGGGTCAGAGAACAGACAGCCACTAGAACAAAGCCAAAAATGGTGGCTAGAAAATGGGAAGAGTAAGCCATAGCAGAAGTTGGGTGGTGGTGGTGCACACCTTTAATCCCAGCACTTGGGAGGCAGAGCCAGGTGGATCTCTGAGTTCAAGGCCACTTTAGAAACAGCTAAGCATGGTGACCCACACCTTTAATCCCAGAAACCCAACCTTTAATCCCAAGGAGTGCGGGCAGAAAGAGAAAAGTATATAAGGCATGAGGACCAGGAATTAGAGGAGAGAAAAGCATGTATTTAGTTAAGCATTTGGCTGGAGAAGCGTTCAGGCTTTGGAGCAACACAGTTCAGCTGAGAACCATTGGGATGGGGACTCATAAGCTTCCAGTCTGACAAAATAAAACCAGCTGAGGGACTGGCGAGGTGAGGAAACTGTGGCTTGTTCTGTGTCTCTGATCTTCCAGCATTCACCCCAATAACTGGCCTTGGGTTTGAGTTTTATTAACAAGTACCTTTAAAATTCCTACTACATGTAATGATGCCCAATGATATTCTGCTATACTCATAGACTGGGGTCTAGCCCAACTGTCATCAGAGAGGCTTCACCCAACAACTGATGGAAACAGATGCAGACCCACCACCAAACATTAGGTGGAGCTTGGGGAATCCTGCAGAAGAGGGGGAGAAAGGATTGGAGGAGCCAGAGGTGTTGAGGACACCACAAGAAAACCCACAGAATCAACTAACATGGGCTCATAGGGACTCACAGAGACTGAACCAACAACCAGGGAGCCTGCATGGGACTGACGTAGGTCCTCTGCAGTTTGTGTGGCTTATATAGCTTGGTCCTCCTGTGGAATTCCTAACAGTGCAAGAAGAAGCTGACTCTGACTCTTTTACTGGCTTTTGGGACCTTACTCCTCATACTGGGTCTCCTAGCCCACCCCTCATATGTGGGGAGGTGCTTAGTCTTACTGCAACTTAATATGCCATGTTTTGTTGATACCCATGGGAGACCTGCCCTTTCCTAAACAGAAACAGAGGAAGAGTGGATTGGGGGTGGGGTGGGAACAGAGGCAGGTGGGAGGAGGGAATGGGAGGAGAGGAGGATGGAGAAACTTCAGATTGGGTGTAAAATAAATAAATAAAAATAAAATGAAAAGTATCTCTTCCAGTATTTTGCCATTTTTCCCCTGATAGGTATAAATTTCCTTTGTGTTTTTGTAAGAAAATATATTTATGAGGTAGAATTTCTCTATATAGCCCAGGCTGGCTTCAAACACAGGGTCCTCCTGCCTCAGCCTCCTAAGAGATGGGGTCATAGATGTCCACAGAGTGCCTGGCTTATAGTCTTCCATATACCCTGGCTAGGAGGCGTTTATTGATTTCATATGTGGATGTATCTTCCTCCAGTCTGTGCTTTGCTAGTCCACATTCTCAGCATGGTGTTTTGATGAATAGAAGTTCTGAGTCTTCACAAACTCTACTTCATCAGTATTTGACTCTGTCTATTGCATTTCGTGTCTCACATATGAAGTCATTGCGTACTCAAATATTGTTCCCTAGAAGTCTCTCATGTCTCATCTTTTGAATATAAAATTTATCTGAAACTCGCTTGTGTGCAGAAAGTCAAATTATACATTTTCCCCTGTAAGGATACTAAATGACACAGGACCATTTCCCACTGCCCAGGAGGGTACCAGTGCCATAGATCAGCTGCTTGTAGACCTGTACCTTTGTTACTCCAGTGCAGACTCACACAGGCCCTCATATATGCTATGATCACTGCAGACTCCCATCAGATCCAATGAATTTCTCCACATTCGCATCTCGTGGCTACTTCTCACCTGCTGCATTTTCATACAAATTTCAGAGTCAATTTCGATGTCCTCTGAGGTCTTGGTTGGAATCACAGCTCAGCTGTATTAACAGGTTCACGCCGTGGTGAAGTTTTCAATTCACCAAAAGCAATCTATCCAGCTCCTCATCACCCCTTTAATTCCTCCCAATGAGGCTTTGTAGCAACCTCTGCAGAAGTCATGGATAGCTCTCATTAAACGTAGTCGTCTGTGTTTGAGTCTTTCCTTGCATTGTAATGGCATCATTGCTTCATTTAATTTCTGGATGTCTGCTTCTGGGGGAAAAGATGCAAATGATTTTGTAGCCAAGTCTCTTTACTGAGCTCACTCATTGATTGAAAAGGTATCTTTGCTTTTTAATAGTTCCCTCGTATATCATCATGCCACCTGCCCACAAGGATGGTTTGTTTCTCCGTCTTCAAATATTTTTCTTCTTTCTCTCCTTTTACTAAACTGGCTGGGATGCCATTCAGTATGCACAGTGTGTCTCACTTTGCTCTGTGTTTCATCATTTTTGGTGTGATTTTACTACAGATGATCTATGTGCTTGTTCTATAATAAACTGCTCCCCCTTCCTTCGACTCATTTTTAAATTTTATCTTGAAGAATTCTAGGGATTGAACTCAGGGCCTTCCACATGTGAATCAAGTGCTCTACCACCAAGCCATATCGTGGCCACTCCTGTTACCTGCTCAGGTAAGATTTATGGAAACAGGCGCTGGAGAGATGGTTCAGTGGTTAACAGCACTGGCTGCTCTTGCAGAGTGTAGGAGAAAATGCAGGCATGACCTGGCGGTCAGCATACCTGGCATGCTGCACTTCTAAATAAGAAGCATGGCACACCATGCTCCTAAGTATTCCTGGAAGTCAGAACGCTGAGTTCTGAAGTAGTGTGAACAGCCTATAGCTGGCCTGATGGTGAGTCTGCACTCTCTGTGTCTCCTCTTATGTGCTTGTGCATAGAGACCCTGGTGGTGTGAGCGTTCACTGTCCAATCCAAGGTAATATGCTAACCAATCACAGTCAAAGGCTTCCACTATGTAAGTAGTTGTTCGTGTACAATAAAGCAGACACTGTTCCCTGAAACTGTCTCTGGAGAGGTTCATCTCCATACGATCCACGAGCTCTGCAGTCTTGCCGGGGGACACCCTGGTAACAATGGTGGCAGAGATCCCAGGTTCAGTTCCCAGCACCATATGGTAATTCATAACCATCTGTAACCACAGTTCCGGGGGGACACAGTGTCCTCTCTGGTCTCCTCAGGCACTAGGCATGTGCTGAACAAACATACATGCAGGCAAAACAGACACATAAAATAAAATAAAAATTGGTTAGTTACTTTCAAGATGTATGTAAACAGAAGGAGTTGCTCAGAGGTAGAGTATGTGCCAAGGCTTTGGGTCCTAGGAAGTTAGAGAAACAGACTCAGGACTAGTGAACTCTGGAGACAAGGTGGGGAGGGATCAGGAAGATTCACATTATAAATTAGAGTTTGGGGACTGTGGAAATGACTTAGCAAAATTCTTGCTGTGCAGGCATGAGGACCCCAGTTCAGTCCCCTGCACCCAGCTGAAAAAGCCAAGCATGGTGATAAGTGCTTGTCAGTTGGAGAGGCAAATACAGGTAGATCCCCGGGGTTTACTGGGCCAGCTGTACTAATCTAATCCAGATGCTCTTGTGAGAAATTCTGACCAAAAAAATTTCAAGATGGACACACCACAGCTTAACCTCCAGCCTCTATGCATTTGTACCCCAACCCCCAAACACACCAAATTAGAGTGTTATCTCTTTTTTGTTTGGTTGGTTGTTTTTGTTTTTGTTTTTGTTTTTTTGTCTGTTTGTTTTGGTTTGGTTTGGATTTTTTGTTTTGTTTTTTTAAGATATCTTTTTTTATTATATTTGTGTTTTAATTTTACACATCAGCCATGGGTTCCCCTGTCCTCCCCACTCCCGCCCCTACCCCCACCTTCCCCCTAGCCCCTTCCCTCCATTCTCATCTCCTCCAGGGCCAAGACTCCCCTGGGGATTCAGCTCAACCTGGTGGATTCAGTACAGGCAGGTCCAGTCCCCTCCTTCCAGGCTGAGCAAAGTGTCCCTGTGTAAGCCCACGGTTCCAAACAGCCAGCTCATGCACTAAGGACAGGTCCAGGTCCCACTGCCTGGGTGCCTCCCAAACAGTTCAAGCTATTCAATTGTCTCATTTATCCAGAGGGCCTGATCCAGTTGGGGGCTCCACAGCTTTTGGTTCATAATTCATGTGTTTCCATTAGTTTGGCTATTTGTCCCTGTGCTTTTCCAATCTTGGTCTCAACAATTCACACTCTTATAGTCCCTCCTCTTTCTTGACAATTGGACTCCTGGAGCTCCACTTGGGGCCTGGCCGAGGATCTCTGCATCCACATCCATCAGTTATTGGATGAGAGTTCCAGCACGACAGTTAGGCTGTTTGGCCATCTGATCTCCAGACTAGGTCAGATCAGGCTTTCTCTCCACCATTGCCAGTAGTCTACAGTGGAGGTATCATTGTGGATTTCTGGGGACCTCTCTAGCACTTTGCTTCTTCCTGTTCTCATGTGGTCTTCATTTATCATGGTCTGTTATTCCTTGTTCTCCCTTTCTGTTCTTGATCCAGCTGGGATCTCCTGCTCCCCTAAGCTCTCTTTCCCTTGAATCTTGCCCTTCATTACTCCCACTGTCGTCCAGGTTGTTCATGTAGATCTCATCCATTTCTCTGTCATTGGGCAATCCCTGTGTCTTTCTTAGGGTCCTTTTTTTAGGTAGCCTCCCTGGAGTTGTGTAGCAGTCTAGACCTCAACATAAATCCAGTTACTCTGAACCTAACAGAAGAGAAAGTAGGAAGTAGTCTTGAACGCAATGGCACCAAAGATCACTTTCTAAATATAACACCAGTAGCATAGACACTGAGAGAAACAATCAATCAATGGGACCTGTTGAAACTGAGAAGCTTTTGTAGAGCAAAAGACACAGTCAATAAGACAAAGCAACAGCCTACAGAATGGGAAAAGGTCTTCACCAACCTCACATCTGACAGAGGGCTGATATCCAGAATATATAAAGAACTCAAGAAATTAGACATCAAAATGCCCAACAGTCCAATTAAGAAATGGGCTATAGAACTAAACAGAGAATTCTCAACAGAGGAGCTCAAATGGCTGAAAGACATTTAAAGAAATGCTCAACATCCCTAATTATACAGGAAATGCAAATCAAAATGAGTCTGAGATACTACCTTATACCTGTCAGAGTGGCTAAGATCAAAAACACAGAAGACAGCTTATGCTGGAGAGGATGTGGAGCAAGAGAAACTCTCCTCCACTGCTGGTGGGAATGCAAGCTTGTACAGCCACTTTGGAAACCAATATGGCACTTCCTTAGAAAATTGGGAATCCATCTCCCTCAAGACCCAGCTATAGCACTCTTGGGCATATACCCAAGGAATGCTCAATCATACCACAAGGGCATTTGCTCAGCTATGTTCATATCAGCATTGTTTGTAATAGCCAGAACCTGGAAACAACCTAGATGCCCTTCAACTGAAGAATGGATAAAGAAAATATGGTACATATACACTGAGTACTACTCAGCAGATTAAAACAATGACATCATGAGGTTTGCAGGCAAATGGATGGATCTAGAAAAAAATCATCCTGAGTGAGGTAACCCAGACTCAGAAAGACAAACATGGTATGTACTCACTCATAGTAGGATACTAGATGTAGAGTGTTATCTTAAGGATATTAAAAGACACTTCAGAGGATGGGCACAATGTCTGTTATGGGTGGCGTGTGAAATATACAAGCCACAGGCACGTGCTCTAAAACACTTTTCCCTAGTTAGTGGGGCTATATAGGAGGTCGTGGAGCCTGTAAGAGATGAAACCCAGTTTCCAGAAGTAGATCCCTGGGGTAGATCTTTAAATGATGTAGCCTCTGGCAATTCTCTCTCTGGCTTGTTCACTCTGCTTCATGATTGGCCTTGATGTGAGAGGCCAGTGACAGCTGCTCCTGTGACAATGGAAAGAGCTAACCCACTGATGAGTCTCCTTCAGCGTGAACTATGACTCCTGGAAGTGGTGAGACCTAGTAAACCCTCACTTTTAAAATTTTCTGTCAAATGTTTCATCATAGCAACAGAAAAATAACTGATACGTCACATCGGAGAAAAGCACCTGCCAGGGATGGTGTGGAGGCCCAAGAGATGTGGACCCACCAGGTGGGGGTGCTGGAATATGCCAGGAGCTACTCAAGGATGACTCTGGATTAGAACTTCAGGCAGAGTTAAGAAGTGAAGATATTACCAGGCATGGCCGGTGTGTGTTCCTGTGACAGACTCATGAAAGAAGCACATTAATGTAGGAAAGATGTGGTTTCGTGGTTTGCTACATCCAGCATGGCCAAGACTTGATCTGTTTAAGGCAGCAAGGAATGAAGAAGGGACAAACACAGATGCATATACAGAAAGGCTGGGGTCAGATGGGCTGTGCAACACTCTGATGGAGTGGTACCAGCCCCCAAAGCAACCTGGAACTTCATCATCTATGTATTAAGCACAGCATGGAGCGGGGGAGAGAGTTAGCTAGCTTGGGTAGGAGGTGTCTCTGGCTGTAAATACCCAGGAAGAGGAAGCTGTGGTTGCTAGTTTTTGCACACACTGGTCAACCAGTAAACACTGGTACTTGGAACAGAGGAAGGCTTTGTCTTTCTGAGCCTGACCCCAAGGAAAGGCTTTGCCAATTTCCTGTGGCTCCAATGCCTTGGTCCTTGACATAGCTGTGCCTGAGTTAACAGTACACATTCACTCACAGCTTTATCCACATTCACTCAGGCCTTCCTCCACTCTTTACATACTTCCATGGGGCTTCCCCAGCATCCCGCAAGGGTTCCGTGTTTTCTATCCCATGGTTGGCTGGCTCCATTGTTTCCAGACAGTGGTGAGGCAGAACAATATTGTGGAATAACACAGGGGAAGAGATCTGCTCACCTCACAGTGGCCAAGAAGCAAGGAGAGAGATGCTGAAAACAGAGACTAGACCCCTCCAACCCCGCAGTGACTCACTTCCTCCAAGCAAGCCCCAGCACCTCCTATTCCCACCAGTTCCCCAAATAGCATCAGCATCAGGAGACAGAATTTGCTGGCCTTTGTGGCCAGACACAGAAGGTGGGAAGGAAGAGGAAATCAAAGACAAAGACCTACATCATCTTCCTGAGGAAGCATGTGTGAAGGACCCAGGGCCGGCAGAGAAAACCTGAGTTGAACTGACCCTCCAACCAAGGCCAGTGGGCTGAACAGCGTTTGTGGATGTTCAGTCTGCTTCTGTCATCACAACCCTGTCCATCCGCTGTACAGCACTATCCTTGAAGGCAAATTATGACCAACTTCATGAACGTGGCTGCTTGCAAAATAGCCCAGCAGGGCTTAATAACCATGGATGTCCCCTAAATAGAAGAGGGTATCCAGCCACTTCTCATAGCCAGCCATCCTAATGCATGTTTCCTCAGGGGCTCATGTGGAAGTTAGAGTACATAGGCTGAGGGAGACTAAGGAAAGGGTCATCATCAGTGCAGCCATAGGGAAGCCTTCATCCCTACTGGGCACCAACTTTCCAGTGAGGCTGCTTTAGGATCATCCGAGCTCCTACCTGCAACTCCTCACCCATGCCCTGTAAGCCAGCCTAAGGGACTCATTGGTTCTCCAGGGTGAGCCTTGGTGGCATCAGACTTTGTTGTTATTGGTTTTGACCAGAGAAGGATGGAGATAGACATTTGCTTAGCACTGCCCCCAGGGAGAAAGTTCTCATTAGGCTTTCCTGACTGGTACTCATAAAACATGGATTCTGCATTTGACGTCCCCCTGAAGGACTAACCAAAGGAAGGAAGAGGGGGAGGAGAAAGAGGAAGAAGAGGAGAAGCTGTTATTGATGTTGTTTAATTGAAGAAACATTTGGAGTTAGTTATGTTCTTGAAGAAGGAGAAGGAAGGGGAGGGGAAAAAAGGAGAAGACATTTATGATATTAGCTTTATTTCTTGAAGGTTTCACATCACGTGACCTACTTTCCAGGGCTGAGACAAGAGATCAAGTGGTAGGGAAGCCCATCCCCCACCTGTGCCATTCTCACACTGGCACCTGTGTGAAAATCAGTGCCTTCATAGATCTTGCACCCCGGATGGCTAGCTTGTGTGCCCTCTCTGCGCCAACACCTTCCTTGAGTTCAAACAGCCCTGTTATGACTCCTCAGATCACTGGTGCCTCCAGAGCCCCTCCACCTCACCCCTGCCCCACCCCCACCAGCTTCAATACCTGCAGGAGGAGAGCAAAGACTTTTATTATTCCCTCATCTCTGCCCAAGACTGGACTGATCCGCCCTTAGCCTGCTTCTTATCTCCAGGCCACCGTGTTAGAAGGTTTCTTAAATCTCCACGGAGCCAATTTCCTAGCGATGGTACCAGTAATAGCCACTAAAACCCACTTCATGAAATTGCAGAGTGGAAGCCTGAGCTGTTAAAACATTATTCTGGGTCTGTGAAATAGCTTGATTTAGGGACAGTCGGGGCTCTGGAGTGACTGGGGTACCCTCTTCCTGCTCAGCATTGTGCCCTCTCAGCTTTTGAAAACCTGCAGCTGATTTCAGCAGGGTTAGAGTCCCTCTGATAACTCTGTCCTTAGACAGGGAATAATCATGTGTGAGAGAGGAACCTGCTATTTGATCCTCACTGCTTGTCTGACACTGGGCACCTTTGCTTCGAGCCACCTCCTCATCTCTGCGAGGCTCATCGCTGGCACTGCTGAGGGGACAGTGGCCAAAATAAGCAGGTGACAGCTGCTTTCCTAAGTGCTTTGGTTTTAATATTGTCTCCCTCCTCCCTCTTCCCTCCTCCCTCCTACCCTCTTCCTACTTCTCTTCCTCCATTCTCCCTACCCCCTTCTCCTCCCTTCCCTTCTTCCTCCTCGCCCTCCTCCCCCTTCTCCCCACCCTCCTCTTCCCTCCTCTTCTGTCTTCCTTCTCCTTCCCTTCCTCCTCCCCCAACTCCTCCACCTCTTCCATCTCCCAGGCTGCTGTCCTTCCCATCTCACAGATGGAACCTGCTCTAGTTCCCTGTATGTTGCTGTGATAAGACACTCTGACTAAAAACAACTTAAAGAGGAAAGTGCTTATTTGGATTACAATTCCAGGTCACAGTCCATCACTTAGGGAAGTCGGGGAAGAAACTCTAACAGGAGCTTGAAGCAGAAGCCATGGAGGAACACTGCTTGCTGGTTTGCTCTCAGGCACATGCTCATCTACCCTCCTCATACAGTTCAGGACCACCTGCTCAAGGAATGGTGCTGCCCAAAGCGGGCTAGTCCCACCTACATTAATAACACCCAAAGCAGTCCCCCATAGACGTGCACACAGGACAATCTGATCTGGGCAATTCCTCAGTTGAGACTCCCCTCTCTGATGACTCTAAGCTGTGTTGACAGTGACAGAGTCTAAGGCAGTCTACACTGTTCCACTATCAAAAGACAAGCTATGGATAAGCCAGGGCTCTTCTTTAGACGTCCATGTTCCATCCCTGCCATAAGCAGACTTGTGTGTTGTAGAATATTATTTTAAGGTGTGTTCCACTTGTTTATGCTGTGGAACATTTGTTTGATGATGCAAAGATGTGTTGCATTCTTTTATGTTGCATTCATTTAACTCTCTGAAGCTGTGTTACTTTGCTTGTCTAAAACACTTGATGGTCTAATAAAGACCTGAATGGCCAATAGATCAGTGGGAGAAAGGCTAGGTGGGACTGGCAGGCAGAGAAAATAAAAAGAAGGAGGAATCTGGGAGGAGAAGAAAGAGCAAGAGAACAAGGAGAAGAGGACACCAGGGGCCAGCCACCCAGACACCCAGTCAGCCATGGAGTAAGGGTAAGATTTACAGAAGTAAGAGAACAGAAAAGCCCAGAGGCAAAAGTAGATGAGATAAGTTAAAGTTAAGAAAAGCTGGCTACCAACAAGCCAAGCTAAGGCTGAGCATTTATAATTAAGAATAAGCTTCTGTGTGTGGTTTATTTGGGAACTGGGTGGTGCCCCACCCCAAAGAACAAAGAGCCAAAAGATTAAAAAGTTAAAAAAAAAAAAAATGAATAGCACTTGTGTGCTAGAATATGTTCAATGATAATCTTCTAAGTTACTCTGCAATCAGAGTTTATGAGTCAGCACAAAGTCTTTCCTCTTCTGAGTAACAGCAGCTCCCTCCTCATGAGGGAAACAAAGTATGATGGGCTGGAGAAATAGTTCAGTCTGCAAAGTGCTTTCTAACGCACACATGAGGACTTGACTTGGAACCACAAAGCCCATATGTGTGATGTTGTGTGCTTGTAATCCCAACACTGGGGAAATGGAAACAAGCAGAGCCTTAGGACTTGCTGGTCAGTCAACCTGGCCTATTTGATAGAGCCAGGGAGAGACCCTGACTTGAAAAACAAATACCTAAGAAGAAAAAGGGATTGTCCTCTTGTCTCTAGTTGTAGGTACACACATGTGCAGCTGCACATGCCTGCACACCTCACATGTGAACATGCACACAAATCTATATGTACAGATATTAAAAATGAAGGAATAATTTTAAAAGACGTACTATTTCTATTTGTTTTGAACATTTTACTGAGAGAGAGAGAGAGAGAGAGAGAGAGAGTGTGTGTGTGTGTGTGTGTGTGTGTGTGTGTGTGTGTGTGTGTGTGTTACTGCAGTACTTGCAGCGGCCAGAAGAGGGCATCAGATCCTCTGGAGCTAGAGTTACAGGAGGTTGTAAGCCACTCAATGTAGACGATGAGAATTAAACTCAGGTTCTCTGCAAGGGCTTCAAGTGTTCTTAACCACTGAGCCATCTCCCCAGCCCCTTGGAAGTTTTAACATCCACACAGTTATTAACTCCAATTGATTTTAGAGTAGCTTTGAAGAGTATCATAGAACACATCCTCTGCTTGGGTTCCTGCATAATTTTGATCAGTGATGGACTGTGACCTGGAAGTACAAGCCAAATAACGCCTTCTTCCCCTAAGCTGTTTTCAGTTAGATCTATAGAAATAAAAATACAAAACAGAGAAGAAAGTGAATGCTGAAATGCCTACACAGTTGAGAAAAAGATAAGCCAACTCTCATGCATGGGAGCAGAGACCTCTTAGCTGTATTTCCCACAGTTAGAGTCATCGCCTTCTTCCTATTAAGCCTCTGTGTTAACATGGATAAGATGTAAGCTCTGAGAAACAGGGAAAAATGATTTGAGATTTGTTTCAATATATTATTCATAAGTTGAGCTTAAGCAACCGACACAGAGAATGTTCTACCGCCTACAGAAAAACTCAAGGGCGGAAGAGCATTTAGCTGAAGTCCTGAGAAGGCACTCCCACCAGGCAGAATCCTTGCGGCATTTGTGAAATATTCATGGCCAATAACACGAAATTTCTAGAGCACATCCCTCTCTTCCTTCCTGTGGTGTGGGGAGCTGAGGATGCCCTGAGTGAATGTGTATTGTTGACATGAGCACAGCATGTCGAGGACCCTAGGGCCTCAAACCCACGGGGGATGGCAAAGTCTTCCCCAGATGAGGCTCGGAGGGAGGGCAAAGCCTGAGTGGAAATGCTGACAGTGTATGTAGAAACCATCAACCACAGCTTCCTCCTCCAGATGATTACAGTACTAAGTATAGCTGAGCCTGCCTCCTTATTCATCTGTATACTGTAAGCCCACCTTCTTGATGCACATTTACAAAATCAATGTGCTGAGGTTCCAGGCTGCTGGTGCCTTCCAGTGAAGCAAACCCACACTACCTGACATTTCTGTCCATGTGTCTGGCATTTCTCCTTTGCATCTGACCTTTTTTTCACTCCCATGTCACACCAGGAAGGTCAATCCCTGAAGTCATGTAGAGTGCAATACCACGGTAAGGAGTGCTTTGTCCTAAGCCATTCTGAAAGACTTGTGTGTGGATCCCACTCCTAATTAGAGATGGGACATCGGGCACACTGCCTAAGAAGCTGCTGTCCTTCTGCATGGGCACACAGCATGGTATGTGCTCCAAGCCGCTGAATTTGTGTTCTCTTATGTCAGCAACAGGAAGTTGACAAGCGTGTTGTCCCTCATTCCTGGCCCTCCAAGACATCACGAGTCATAACCCTGACAATGAACCCTTACCCTGATGAGACATTAGGACCTGGCAAAGGCGCCTGAACTCTGATCTGGACAAATCCGTAGTGAAGTCCACCATGCAAATGTACCCTAAGTTTGTAGTGAAGGATGGGTGCTGGTGTGTGACAGTCATTTGCATCTGTGTATTACTTTACAAACACCGCTTCAGGGTTGATTAAGGGGGCACATACTGATCTTGTAGAGATCCCGAGTTCTGTTCCCAGCATCCATATCTAGTGGCTCACAACAGTTTGTAACTCTAGCTCCAGGAGTTCCAACCCAATTTTCTGGCTTCTCAGGGTCCCACAACCATGTACATATACCTATACACAGACATACACATAAAGAAAAATAAAATAAGTCTAAAAAACAGCTTCTGTGTACACAACTCATGCACATTCCATATTAATACCTATTTTATAGGTGAGGAGGTTGAAGTCATGATAAATAGGGGGAACCAGGTTTCCCCACTTGGGTCCAAATGCAAAGAAAAATTGTACTACCTTCTGAACTCTTCTATAAGTCCAAGACTTTGAAATCCTTCTTCTAAAAATGAATTTAATTTTACTTAATCCAACATTTGCTAAATGTATTTGAATGTAGGCTTTTCTTCTAGAATCTCTACAAATATCCCATGAGAAAAAAAAAAACATTTTGGAATGTTATTAACTGGTTGAAGTAGTTTTCTAATGAGAATTCTTAAGAGTGTGATTATAAATGAAATACCTAAACTTTTACCGTTGCCTCTTAACTTACTAATTTAATTGCATGTGTGCATAGAAAGCAAATGACTAAAATGGTAACAATACCAAAAGTCATCTTTCTCTTACAATTCTATTAGATTGTAGTCGCCAAGCTGCATCCAAAGTCCAGAGTTACTGTTCAGTCCCCAGGGTCACATGCCAGGGATGAACCCAGGTAGGCTGCCCCTTGCTGGAAGCTCCTTCTTAGAGTAGCATCACTACAGAGACCGGACAAAGCAGTCATTACTTGGGAGCTAAGAACACTTAACAGCTGTGAGTGAAATGCCAGCCTGTGTCCATGGTCCTCGGAAGTGATTTGCAGTTACAGAATCTGCCAGGGGAAGAAGGCTGGTATGAACAGCTTGCAGAATGAGAGGTTTGCAAAATACCATTAAATTGCTACAGGCCAACTGTTCTCAAAATTATGTTCAATAATTCCACAATGCCCGCCCAAGCCCAGAAAAATATAATCTCCTTATACAAAATGCATGCAATTAATAAAAGATGAACATTTTACATCCCTGCCCTTCTCAACACTCATTATGTTATCTCCTTTGATTCACACACAGTTTATTTTCCATAAATGGGATCATGGTTTGGTACATCCTGAACCAGCCCTTGAGGAGCAACACTGACCACATTTCTTCAGTGGCGACCCACCATGCATTTTATTAGAGCGGGTTCTGCACCAAGATTTGCCCACCGAATTGCATCTGTGACCGCAGAATAAGGCCATATGCACACTAGGTACTTAAAAAGTTCACAGGTATTACTGCTAGAGGGGGAAACATCCCATTTCTGACAGTGAGTGCTCAGAGGTCATCGCCCTCATTCTCCTTTTCTGAATCGTACAGGGAAAAGTAATAGCAACATGCAGGCCTTGCAGAAACAGCTCCAGCGGAAGAAAAAGACGCCTGAAGGGCCATTGTGAGAGACCTTGTTAGCACCACAGTCATTTGGCCAGGTGTTGTGCTCTGCAGAGCCCACCTGTACTATCTTGTTCTGGCGGTGTGACAATTACTCATTATGGTGGTGGAAATGCCCCTGTGGAGGCAAATGGCTTACCGCAGCAGCCCACAAAGTGCAGGGTTAAAAGACAGCACAAGGGAAATCAAGGGTGGTAGTCAGCTTCCCGCTGATTAAGAGTGGTCATTTGCAGTCAATCCTGCCTCTCTATCGGTATTCTTTCTAATGACCTATGTTGTGCAGAAGGCTCTGTGGGGAGTTTCTCAATTGACCCTATCTCCCAGGGGCTTACAGGAAAGTTTCCCTTTGGCCTGGTACTTTTCGATGACTCTAAGATCCTTCTGGGCAGAGGTCACACAGAGACTAGCTAAATAAAGACAGCACAGCACACTTTTAGTACATTTGTGTGTTTGTATTCATGTGTCATGGTGCATGTCGAGGTCAGAAGACAATTTGCAGGAGTTAGTTCTCGCCTTCCAACTTGTAGGTGTCATGGTGCATGTCGAGGTCAGAAGACAATTTGCAGGAGTTAGTTCTTGCCTTCCAACTTGTAGGTCCCATGGATCAAACTCAGATCCTCAGGCTTAGCACCTTTACCTGCTAAGTCATCTCGTTGGTCCAGGATTAATATTTTTTTCCTTAGGCACAACAGCAGGCATTTATTTTCACCTGCCTTTGAGACATACATTTGTCCCAGAGCCAGGACATTTAAATGCAGACCTATAAAGAGAAAAGCAATCCAGGGAAAAGTGAGTGAAATCACACTGTGCATATTGTGAGTTAAGTTTCAGAACGAAGTCAGCGAGGAACATAACTTTTCTGTCAGAGTTGTCTCCTCTTTGGCACATGTGCAGCACATCATTGATTATCAGCATGGTATGCAAACTTCCTAGACTAGATTGTAAGAATCAAGAGAGCAAAGACTGTTATGTGACAGCAAGCATATTGGAATGTTAAATATGGGAGTTAGGTGGATGACTCTGGGGATTAAATGCTAGCTACAAAAGTGTGAGGACCTGAGTTCAAATCCCCAAGACCCATGTAAAAAACTGTACATGGCTTTGCCTACCTGCATTCTCAGTGCTGAGGGACAGAAACAGGAGGATCACCCAGGGCTTGCTGTCCACCAACCTAGCTTCAAGTTCAAGGAGAGACCCTATATGATGGTTGAAAGAAAATGGCCCCAAAGGGAGTGATACTATTAGGAGGTGTGGCCTTGTTTGAGTAGGTGTGTCTTATTAGAGGAAGTGTGTCACTGTGGAGGTGGGCTTGAGGTTTCATATATGCTCAAATCATGCCTAGTATCTCAGACCACATCCTGTTGCCTGCAACCCAAGATATAGGACACTTGGCTACCTCTCCAGCACCATGTCTGCCTGCGTACCACCATGCCCCACCATGATGATAATGGACTAAACCTCTGAACTGTAAGCCAGCCCCAATTAAATGTTTCTCCTTTATCAGAGTTGCCATGGTCATGGTGTCTCTTCACAGCAATAGAAACCCTAACTAAGATACCTTGATTCAAGGGAATAAGGTGGAGGGTAATAGAGTAGGATGGGAAATATCCTTCTTTATATTCATACACATATACACGTATACATACACATAGACCACTTACACATACTCATAAACATATATACACATACAAACACCATACACACACTCACACACATACATATACATATACTCTTATAAGCATATGCTTACACTATACACACATATACATATACCCCACACACTCACAAACACCCAGACACCACACACACACACACACACTCTCACATACATATACCACACACATACATATACAACACACATATACATATATCACACACACACAAACACAGATGCCACACACACATACATATAGCACACATACATATATACCACATGTACAAACACGTACATATACATACACAACACACACATACATACACTACACATACACACACACTACACATACATATACCACACATACGCCATACATGCACACACACACAACACACACACATATACACATACACACACATACACACCATGGACTCACATACAAGCACTCATAAAAATATATAATAAATGTTCAAAGTTGAATACCTAAATACAATTTCAAAAAGATTTAATTCTTAATAATAATTAAGATTAAGTCTTAATTATTCTCAGAGTTTCCGTTCAGCAAGCGGTTGGTATTACTTCTTGACTTAGTGGGAAAAAGGGAAACAGAAAATACTTAAGTATCTCACTCGAGTTTATAACAGTAACAAATTTAATTTAATTTAGTTTGAGCTTAGGAATGGACAACATCCTCGTCTTACAGAGGCTGGACAGATCTAGTCCAGAAGATAATGCAAAGATAACCCTCCCCAAGGGTGAGGCAAAGGACCTGAAGAAGACCAGAGGCCCTCATTCAAACTGATGGAGAAGTGGGTTGCACCTCTCCTCCACCAAGCAGGGACACAAACCCAAGTAGCATCCTCCATCCTACGTACCAGAGACCAGAGACAGTGAATTCTAATAAGACAAGTTGTGTTTACATTTCGGCTCCATAACTTTAGCACATGAGTGACTTTGGCAAATTGTTTCTCTTAGCCTGAACTCCTGTAAGAGGTTGAGAGGGTCCATAATTAACCACCTATCCATAAACTTGTGGATTTAATTTTGAAACATCACCTCTGGCTGTGTGAATGACCCTACTACTTCTTGGTTAGTACTTACATGTACTTTGGCTTAGCTTCTGTCATTTGTATTTCAAATGTGTTTCTTGTGATTGCCATCCCTGGTATTTTGGTTTTTTTTTTTTCTTTCCTTTCTCAATTTGACTCAAATTGTAGCAAAGCTCTCAACAGCAATTAACTGATGTCCCTAGAAGTAATAATGCCAAAGGTTAAGTAGTTACCTTGTGAACATCTTAAGCTGTCCATTCTCGATGACTCCTGCTGCATTCTCAAGTTCATCCAGCAGACCTTGACTGAGTTTTGCTCCATCCCAGGCTGAAAGAAGGGATAGAGAGGAGCAAACATCAACCCTGTACTCATGACAGGATCCATGTGCACCAGCTCAGCTTGTCAAGGACAAGGTGCCACTACATGGTGCTCCTGTAACCACATCCCTAGGGAGACAATATTATTCTTTTATTTTTCACTAAAAAAATTTAAAGGGACTAGAGAGATGGCTCAGCAGGTAAGAGCACTTGCTGCTCTTGCAGAGGACCTGAGTTTAGTTCCCAGCACCCACATCAAGTGGCTCACAATAACCAGTAACTCCAGTTCCAGGGACTCTGATGCCCTCTCCAGGCTTCCTGGGGTACTGCACTTATCTGCAGATGCTCTTACACAGACACAGACACACATAATTTAAAAAAAAAAACTTTAAAATTCACACATAGGACTTTCTCACTAGAAAAAGAAATCACTTAAATCTTGTCAATTATTTTTGATGGCGTGGGAAGATATATCTATTTTCCCCATTCTACACTTAGAATTTATCTCATGAGAATTCTGGAAAATCAGCCTAAGAGCCAAACACCTTTTAAGAAAGGCTGGTACATGGGATGAGACTGCTTTCTGAGTATTGACCCTACAACCAGTTTTTTTCATTCATTTTACCCGTTACTAGTTCTACCAGCTTATTATTATTATTATTATATTATTATTATTATTATTATTACTATTATTATTATATTTTATACCTAGCCAATCATAACAAAACATGGAGAATAGTTTCTTGTTTGGATTTCTCTTATTTTCTTGCTTTATGATTATGGCTGAGAACTCCAGGGGCGTAGTAAAAACAGGATCCTTGTCTTCTTCCTGATCCAGTGGGAAGTTCCCATTGTTTAGTATGGTATTGGCTGTCTATTGGCATAAACACCATTTATCCAGCTGAATTCCTAGCTTTCTGAGATTTTTTTAAGATGAGGAATAGGTGTGAGATTTCACTGGGTGCTTTCAGTACATACGGAGTTGATTGCGAGCCTCCCGCTTCTCACTTGGCTAATTTGTTCAGTCATGGAATGGTTTCCAGGGATTAATCCAACCTTGCATTCCTGGGACAAACTCCACTTCGCCATGTGTATGCTCGTCCCTGGACTATGTGGCTATGTTACTGAATTCTTTTTGCTATATCTTAGCATTAGTTTCTGTATCTAGGAGGGACTATTTGATCTTTAATCTTTTGTTTCACCTTTTAATATTCTGGTATCAAGCTGAAATGTGGCCTTGGGAGATGGAAAGGCTAAGTGGCCCTCCTTGCACAATGTCAGCGATGTCCTCTAAGAGTGTCCCCTGCAAATCTCTCACACCCTCTCCCCCTCTATGTTGGCTGTTCAATGCTTGGATCTTCGTCTCTGCAAGCCCTCCAGACCCCACCTGATTTCCCAGACAGTACCTGGCTCCTCCTCTCTAGGCCACAGTGGGGAAGCTGCCTCCAGAACCAGTTGGAACAAGTCGAGGGTCCCCCTCCTTTGTTTCTTACCACTCACAGTTCTCTGTCCCCTGTTGCCTGATGCTCCCACCAAGTCATATGCCCTGTGTGATTTGTCAGTCATTGGGTGTTGGGGGGGGGTGGGGTGGTAATACTGTACCTTCCATTTCATCTCAGCAACAAGCAGAGTTCAGGGTCTAGAATGAGAATCTCATAACCATTTTTTTTTAATGAATGAATATTTCTCTGCAAAATAATGAGCATTCCAGAACCCAAAATATCCCAATGAGGACAAGACCGTGAGATGCAAGGAAACAGTCCAGAAAAAGAACACTTCAAAGGCCGTCCTACCAGTGATGCCTTTTCATTTACACTTCAGTCTCGACCTGGAAGCCATGCCACAGACACACAGGGAAGGGTCCTTCCCAAAGTGCTTCTCGGTGTTACTCCTAGGGGACATTTCTGGTGGCAGAGGAGTAAGTATGCAATACAATTTACACAACAGAGGAATGTTTGAAAAAGCGCCATTCTGTCACATCTGCTGTTCTCTCTCCTTGAGTGTCCTTCTGGCCCTTTGGCCCCTTAGCAAAGCAAACCTCAAAGAAAATAAAGATTTTTATTTTTTCCTAATATTATAGATCGTTGTACTAAAGCACTAATTAGGATTGCTTAATTACAACTGGTTTAATAAAGCCAAAGGCAGGGGCCAGAGAGAAGACTCAGCTGTTTGCTGCTCTTGCAAAGGACTGGATTTTAGTTGCCAGCCCCCACCATATTGGGAAGCTCACAAGCCTCTATAACTCCAGTTCCAGGGGATCGAAGGGCTTCTTCTGGCCTCAGAGGACACTGCACTCACACATACACACACACACACACACAAAAAAAAAACAAACAAACAAACAAACAAACAAACAAAAACAAAAACAAAAAACCTCTATACTGACCTGATCCACAGTGGATTGAATGGTCCTACAAGATCATTTGTGCACATCTTGTGAAAAGTTCAAATCTGTGACAGGAATTCACCTGCACATGTGCAGAGTGTGTCCCAGAGACTCCAGTGAACACAGTACACCAAGCCTGTGGTTGGTTTTTGCCAGTCATATGCCCAGTAAGCTTACCCCACCACCACCCTGGTCACTCAATAGAATTCAAATCCTGCTCTGATGTCCATGAGATTTGGGACAAGCTCATTCTTTATTAGAATGGGCCTAACCGATGTAACGGTGTATTGGTTTGCTGTCCGTTGCTGTGACAGACACCAGAGCCAAAAGTGGTTAGAGGAGGAAAGAGTTCATACAAGCTTGCAGTTCAGACTCCATCATTAGTGGAAATTGAGGCAGGATCTCAGGGCTGGAACTGAAGCAGAGACCATGGAAGAACACTGCTTATTGACTTGTTCCTCATGGCTTGCTCGGGCTGTTGTCTTATATCACCAAGAACCATCTGTCTAGAGGTAGAACTACCCGACCAATCTGTTGGAGGAAATTACTCAGCTGAAGTTCCCGTTGGACTATAATTTCGGTCAGGCTGATGGAGAGTAAAACTACCATCACATGTGAGGAGTAGTTCCCATGGTTTTTTGTTGTTGTTTTTTGTTTGTTAGTTTGTTTGTTTTTGTTGTTTTTGGTGGGGGGTTTTTTTGGTGTTTTTTGTTTGTTTTGTTTTTGGGTTTTTTTTTTTTTTTTTGGGTTGGGTTTTTTGTTTTTTGTTTTGTTTTGTTTTGTTTTTGTTTTTGTTTTTTCAAGACAGGGTTTCTCTGTAGTTTTGGTACCTGTCCTGGATCTCACTCTATAGCCCAGGCTGACCTCGACCTCACAGAGATCCGCCTGGCTCTGCCTCCCAAGTGCTGGGATTAAAGCGTTCACCACCTGGCATTCTTTGGTCCACACCCAGCTAGGTGATTTGGAACTTACTAAGGAGAAGAAGAAAAACTTGCTGGTAAGTTCTCAGGATGGATGTCTTTTCATAGAGAACGTAGAGATTCTTGGAAATAGATCCCTCTACCTGTCCCTGCAGATGTTAGATCTCAGTACAACACCATCCACAGCTGCAGCATCCTCTGCCTACATGAGGATGCGGGGAATGCCCAGAATGCTGCACCAGGGAAACAGAGAGAACCTGGCTTGGAGAATTCCAAGTCTTCAAGTCTACTGACTCTGATGCTCCTTGTACAGGCCATCCGTGTCACCCAGCACGAGGAAATTCTTCGTGGTTCAAGATTCTCTTCGTGGTTCAAGGTTGTATGACTTTCATTGAAATGGCCCAATCACATAAAAACTGGCCATGTGTGAATGGATGAAAAAGGAGCTCAGATGCCACCCTGCCCAGAGACTGCTCCTTAGGGTCAGGAGTAGGCATCCCATTTGGTTTTCCTATGTTCAGTTTACTGAGAGACATGAAAAGGAGGGAGACCAGAAGGGATATCTTTAAATAAGATGGTGGTGAGTGATGGAAACGAAATTGCACTATCTACTGGTAGGATTTTTTTTTTTTAAGCAGGAAAGATCCCATCTAATCCTTTATGCTATCTTTTTCCTAGGCTTCGGTCTGGCCCTCATTCCAGCTGTTAGATTGAATTCTCAGAGAGGAGATAAATTGAAAAATGGGATTCTAACACGTTGTTCTTCTTTTTTTTAAAAAAAAAAAAACCTCCATCTCACATCCTGTTCTTCTTTCCCTCGACATCTCCAATTATCTTCCAGGTCTTAGGAAGTGAGTTTTTAAAAACTTTCAGCCCCTTGATACGTGCAGTTCCCAGGTGGTCCTTGTACAATCCACAACAGTCTGTTATTTCTACATGGAAATAATTATCCAAGGTCCAGGCTTGATGTTGCTTTGTAAGTTTCCCAGTTTACCCTATTATCTTCTGCAGGTGTGCCCAGCCTTCTGAGACTGCGACAGGATGCCATCTAAAGTTGAGGCTCAACCAGTAAAAAATTGAGAGGAAAAAGATTCCAACAAAAAACAAATATACCACCAGGTGGCGGTGGTGCACGTCTTTAATCCCAGCACTCGGGAGGAAGAGCCAGGCAGATCTCTGTGAGTTTGAGGTCAGCTTGGTCTACAGAGCGAGATCCAGGACAGGCACCAAAACTACACAGAGAAACCCTGTCTTGAGGGGAAAAAAAAAACTGCTAATGTTTTTAATTAAGTTAATTTTTTTTTTTTTTTTTTTGGTTTGCCTTAATTCATAGTTACCCTTAACAACATACGTTCCATGGGCTACAGGTTGGACATGAATGCCAGAGCATTCTAACAAACCCCTTTGCTCACCCAACATCTCTCTTCGACCCTATTGCTGTGTGGGTTCAAGACTATGTCATATCAAGCCAAATTTCTATTCATCCTTCTCTGCCTTTGGAAGAGTTCAATCAGCAGACTTCACGGGAGTCCTCATCCTATGAATACCCTCTTTCTTTCATTTTTTAAAAGATGTTTGTGTGAGTGTGCAGTGCCCACTCCAGGTCCTCTGAAGCTGGAGTTAACAAATGGTCAGGAGCTAGCCTATAGGTGATGGAAACAGAACCTAGGTCCTCTTTAAGAATAGCCAGTGCTCACTGGGTGGTCGTGGCGCATACCTTTAATCCCGGCACTCGGGAGGCAGAGCCAGGTGGATCTCTGTGAGTTCGAGGCCAGCCTGGGCTACCAAGTGAGCTCCAGGAAAAGGCACAAAGCTACACAGAGAAACCCTGTCTCGAAAAACCAAAAAAAAAAAAAAAAGAATAGCCAGTGCTCTTCACTGCTGAGCTGTCTCTCCAGCCCCACAAGACTCACATTATTTGTGAGTAGATATTCGCAATCAATAACTCTGGGGAAGGGAGAGTTGGTTTTCTTTAAGGATGTGGCTATGGGAGGCTGACACATTCAAGAGTATTTGGGCAGCACACATTGGACTTGATGGGTAAAAAGGGGGGAAAAAGACAAAGTTGAGTGGGATGATGAATCTGGGAGGGGATGATGGGATGAATATGATCAAATCACATTGCATGAAATTCTCAAAGAACTAACAATTTTTTTTTAGACAAAGTGCTTTCCCTATAGTGGCCCTGCCCTTGGCTCAGCCCCCTCCACAGTGAACCATACCCCTTCCTTTCTCTGAGCACGTTACCATCTGGAACTGATAGATCCTAGCAGAACTTGGAGCTGAAGAAATCCATGGCTTTTGTCTGTTCGATTAAAAGTTGACATTTTTTTCCCTCTCTTCTTTTCATTATATTGTCAACTGAATCAGTGGCCTTCATGAGTCTATTTAAAATCACTAGTCCCCATAGGAAACATTACAGTGATCTGGTGTCTTCTCTGATGCCTGGGACTTAGGCCATTTAGAAACTCAGTTCACATCTCTAACTCCAAGCATCTCATTAGCTTAATGGAGGCCTGTCTGGCTGGCTGTCATTACCAGATCATGCTTCCAGCTTCTTAGGAAATGGGCTTCTACTCACTTCCCCCGCCCCTGGCTTCCTCTCTCAATTTGTAATTCAAAGCTGGGGTTTGAATTCCTCATAGTTGAGACATCAGCAGAAGGGGTGAAGACAGCCATCTGTATTAGGCTGATAATGTCCCTAATACACTAGGACACTGTGTGGGCTGTGGTTTACGATCAATTAAGCAGGTTCATTCTTCTATGCCTCCTGGCTCAAATGTGAGGTCCATGTATTAAGCAGCAAGAGTCCACCCCTGTGGAATGGAGCAGGGAGAATTGTTAAAGACCCTAAGCATTAACAACAGACACTGGGCCACCAGCCACTGGGCACAAGACACAGAACTCTTCTGTACAGCTCTGATTCCAAACCAAGTCTGAAGTTTTAACTTCATGTCTATAAAGTTATATTGATTCCCACAGGCCTAATTCTGAATCTCTTTACTTCCTTCAATGTTGATCTGCAAAACAATAAAAAGTGAGATTGAAGTCATAGCCAGTCAAATTCTAGATTCCTGGCATCTGTTTAAAAAGATGTCACAATGTCCAGCCAAGGCTCTGAGCAGCATTAATTTATGGGTATAAATATAAATAGATGGAAGGCAGTTGGACACCATTTAGAAAAAAAAAAAAAACAATAACAACAACAACAAAACAGTAATGGCTTTCCCTCTCCCCCAGAGTCTATGATCTCTCAAGCTATGGGCTTTTGATCAGGTTTGCAGTACCAGAATTTCCTCCATTAAGCAGGCCTCAGAGCCAAGCAGACAGTGGTTGGTTACCGCCATAACTTTCATGGCACTGTTACACCAGTGATTGCATCTTGTCTGACATCTAGATGTTGTATCATGTATGGTCCAACGCTGAGTAACACCTCTTTGTGGCAGTGGCCATAAAGAGACTCCTGAGTGACCAAAGGACAGAGAGTTATGACTGTTGAGTGCTCGGTCATACATGAGACATATCAACCATACACACACACACACACACACACACACACACACACACACACACACACACACAAGGCTCGCTGACCATCCAGGAAGATGGAACAGAAAGACTGTAAGAGCCAGAGGAGGGGAGGAGAGCTGTGAAATGTTGTCTTCTGGACATGATACGGCCAGTGCACTCATGAGCTCACTGCAGCTATGGTTACCTGCCCGAGATCAAGTCAACAAAGTCAGTCAACATCCCAGCAGGTAATCAGACTCAGTAGGAAGCAAGGAAGAAGGAAAGAATGGAAGGAAGGAAGGAAGGGAGGGAGGGAGGGAGGGAGGGAGGGAGGGAGGAAGGGAAGATAGGAAGATGATGTGTTGATAGGTTTCCAGGAGTGTGGAGGCTGTTGGGTAGGAATGATCATGATACATTGCATATGTGCATGAAATTGTCAAAGAATAAGTAAAAGATTTTTCAAAAACCCCTCAGATTATCTGATTCTAGAACCACACAATTCTGTGACAAGCAAGCAGGTTCCTCCCTTGCATATGTGACATCTAAGCCTGCCTATCCCTACCTCCCTGCACCTGGCAGGCACTGCAATTACCAATCCTAATTCTAAAGCTTGACCCAGGAACAATTTTAATATTTGCACATCTAATTGCAATCCACTGGTTCTGCAATGGCATCATCGTAAACAATGCCTTCTTTCCAACAAACACTGGAGGATGCTCACAGCATTGCCTCCTGCTGCCAACTGCTGCTCCTGACTCTGCAGACCAACAGATGATGTGAGTCTGCACCCCACAGCCATGGGACCCCACTCTCATCTGCTTTTTATAGCTACAATCACTTCTAACTACAGTTGGAGCCCATCATCTACGCATTTGAGTAGCCTCAGACTCTCACTTTTGATCTTTGAGTAATGACAGTGTCTCCCCACTCAAAGCCTATGACGCCTGGCATAGTACCTTAGTGCCCCTTGTCTCCATCTTATTTCATGGTTTCAAGCACACGGACTTTCATACATAAATACTTCTATGATATGCACCATGCTTTCTGTGCCACAGGGGCTTGCTTATACATGCTATTCTGTGACTAGACACTCTCCCCTCCTTGTTCCACATCTGGGACTTCTACTCAATCATCCCTTGACATCTCAACAGGAGACTGGGGAGATATCCCAGTCAGTAGTGTCTGCTGTAAAGAATGAGGATCTGAGTTTGATCTCCAGAACCCACATAAAAATATTGGTATGAAGTGACATGCTGATTATTATTGGTGAAATTATTAAGGCCACTCCACGTAGTTAAAAGGGAGGTTTATTCTCTGGAGAACTCTGCTTGGTCTACCTCCAGCGTCCAGGGTCCTGGAACCAAGAGAAGCCTCTCCTCTCGATCCTGGGTCTTCAGCGTCCTCCCTCAGCCCCGCCTTGTGGGTGTGACCATTACCGAAGCCTCAATGGGGGTTGGAACTTCAAGGCCAAGGTTGGAATGGCTACCCACTACAGATTATCCCAGCACTGGGGAGGTGGGGACAAAGGATCCCTGGGCCTCACTGCAGCCTAATTGGTGAGTTCCCAGCCAAGGAGAGACACCGTCTTGAATCTCGAATGTGGATGGTATTTCCCAGGATGACACCTATGGTTGTCCTATAGTCTCCATTTGCCTTCATAAGCTGGGCACATTCCCACCGAGGCCTCTCAGACCTTTTGACAGGAATATATCTCCATCCTGTTGTGTAAGGAAGCCCCCCACGCCTCTCGTTAGAAGCACTTCTCATTAGAAGACACTGCCTATTCTCTCAAAGAACTCGGAAGCAGAAGCCAAATGAGGTTTCCATCCCTTCGCATCCCTAGCACAGAGCAAGGGACCAGAAACTTGGGGACAGAGGAACAGTTGGCACCGGATGATTCATATTCAATTAAATTGGTTGATTTCACTGAAGTCCCAAGGTAACACCCTTTGTGATGCAAATCAACCCTGATTTATTTGTAATGTTAATTTCATTTTCATTTCTGCAACTCACGTCGTGACCAGTGGTAAATTAAGTGGCCAGTGCTGGGGC
Organism: Onychomys torridus; assembly: GCF_903995425.1. Taxonomy (NCBI): domain Eukaryota; kingdom Metazoa; phylum Chordata; class Mammalia; order Rodentia; family Cricetidae; genus Onychomys; species Onychomys torridus. The sequence goes on from NC_050464.1 coordinate 27,102,853, forward strand.
TTGGGACCATCGATGAAGAGATCCTGGCTTCACTGGGGTTTCTCAGCTCAAAAACTAATCTTCTTTCATAAGTCATTGACAACCTTAAACGCCACAACTTTGTTCTGAGTTCATCCGGAACACAGTCACTTTATTCAACATGACTTTCTTTGGGGACAATAATTCCTTTCTTATTCTCTCCTCAGTCTAATGTCTGGGTCCCGTGATGGGCTAGCACAGCTGACCACATCCTTGCCCCTAGTGTCTCAGCTGAGCCTTAGGGACCATGTTGCCTTATATGGAAAAGAGGCATCAAATTTCAGATAGAATTAAGGTCTTGATCAACTGACCTGGAGATGGGGATTTCTTCCAGGTTTATCCTTTATTTCATGCGAACCTGATGTAATAAAAAAATCTTTAATAGCTGTAAGAATCAGAAAAAAAGAAAAACAAGTTTAAAAAAAAAACCCACCTCAGAAGTATGACTGGGAGGTAACTGGCTCTGTAAGTGGAGGGGTCCAGCAACCCAGAATCCCAGGCTGCTGGGACTAAAACACCTAAAGAAGTGAATTCTCCCCTCTGATGTCCAGAAAGAGGCACAATCCCGCAAACCATGTATCTAATTGGTGAGCTCCAAGCCAATAAGAGACACTGTCCTGAAGCTCAAAATACATGAAGGGTATTCCTAAGGACGTCGCCTAATGACTGCAGCTTCTGATGTGCCTACACATTCTGACCTTCAGAGCTTGTTGCTGTGATAAGACACCATGACCAAGGTGGCTTATAGAAGAGTTTATTGGTGACTACAGTTCCGGAGGGTTAGAGTCCGCCATGTTGGGAGTCGTGGCAGCAGACGGCAGGCAGCCGTTGGCAAGAACAGGGAGCTGAGCACTGAGCACTCCCAACTCACCACCAGCGTAAGTCAGAGAGAGGGAACTGGAAATAATATGAGACTTTACACTTTCAAATCTGGTAATATACTTTCTCTAGCAAGGCTGCACCAACTAAACTCCCTGAAGCAGGCCTCCATTGTCTGGGAACCAGCTGTTCAAGCGCCTGGAATGTGGGGAACAGTTTTTATTCAAACCACCATAGAAATCAACGTGATAATGTAACGTGGCTTGAAACCACCACATACTGGTGGAACATCAAAGACTTTGTGAGCTGAACTTCCGGCCTTCAGCAATGCTCTCACCAAGGGATTGAAGTCAGAGGGTGTAAATTAAGGCAGGATGGCAAGATTCGGGGACTGAGGGAAGCATGAGAAGGTAGAACTACCCAGTCACCTTCAGGTCTAACTGAAGCCCCCCTCCAACTGAGAAGCAGAGATATCCAACACTGTTGACAACAATCACTGAGAGGGCTGCTGACATTAATGTCCCTTTCATATATAGACATTTTATGCTAAAATAGCAATGAGGCCAGGCCTGGAGCTTGAATGTATATGACCTTGAGTGAGGTCTCATTCATTTCCCCAGAGTCTAAGACAAGATCTTTCACAGTAAAGACAGCCTACCTTCCTATATCCACTCGCTCTCCAAGGCATAGACCCTTATCTACTGAAATCCTATGAGGTGCCCCTCAGAAACCACCCAGTGTTAAGATAGTCACTTTAAACACCACCAAAGTCCCGTATATGCTGGCTGTAAAAGAATTCCTGGTACCCAGTTTGAGATACCCATATCCAGGCTCTCAGGTGCGCCTTACTTTTTTCCTGAGTGTCTCTATTTCTCTTGATCCTCCAGCTTAAGCCTATATTAAAATGTCTTTAATCAAATCTCTGCTTTATTAGATATAGGCTAGTATTAAAGTCCCTTTCAGCACGGAAACCACAAATCCCAATGTGACCTAGGTGGAGGTCCCCAAAGGAGAAATGAAAAGAAAGGGGGCAGGGAGAGAAGGAAATGGGGGGGAGGTGATCAAGAATTTACCACATTAATTTTTATTTAGGTCTTTTTTTTTTAGTTTTCTTATTTTATGTGTGTGAATATTGGCTGGCATGTATGTGTGTATGTATGTGCACCAAGTGTGTGCCTGGAACCTGATAAGGCCAGTAGAGGGCGATGTATCCCCTGGAATTGGAATTACAAATAGTTGTGAGCCACTATGTAAGTGCTGGGAAGTGAACCCAAATCCTCTGTAAGATTAGTCTGTGCTGCTAACTGCTGAGGTTCACCACATTTTTAAACAACAACAAAAAGGGGAACCTGGAAAAGAAATCTAGGAGTGTCAGGCGGTGGTGGTGCATGCCTTTAATCCCAGCACTCAGGAGGCACAGCCAGGAGGATCTCTGTGAGTTGGAGGCCAGAATGAGTTCTAGGAAAGGCACAAGGCTGCACAGAGAAACCCTGTCTCAGAAAAAAGAAAGAAAGAAAGAAAGAAAGAAAGAAAGAAAGAAAGAAAGAAAGAAAGAAAGAAAGAAAGAAAGAAAGAAAGAATCCTAGGAGTGTTATATTTCAGCTCCTGTAAGAGTTTAGGGATTATTCTACAAAATTCAATTACTAATTCAATTAACTTAGATCTATTGAATATTCACGGTGTGTCAGTCAAATTGGCTCTTGAAAGCACAACCATAAAGAGAAAGGTCACATTCATGACCACATTTTTCCATGTGGATGCTGTGGAAAATGGGTGCCTCTTTGGAAAACTAGAGCCTCTTGCAAATTCTGGCTGCACATCTGGCAGGTTCTCTCAGGCTCTGATGCCATGAGAAATACATTTCAGTACTTACAAACTAAATTTTTTAAAAAGATGGTTTAAAACCTATTTGCTTCCATGCTTGACTTCATTGTCAGCTGGTCAAGTGATCAAAGGGTCTGTGAAAGGAGAAATTTCTGAAAAGGATTTTAGGTGGTTAGAAGATTTGATCTTGGGGACTTGTAAAAGATGAACCTCACCTTAGCTTTTGGCCAGTGTCTGCTCCTTCACTTATCAATGATGCCTCTTTCAAGCAACTAATTTGCTATATGGAGCATCTCTGTCCCAGGATCCAAAAGACCAGGATTTGGAATGGAGACATAATTACTCATTGTCTTAAGCCTGTCCTTTTAAGATAAGCCGTCATCAAGTGCAGTTACGTGGTTGAGATAGAGACTCCACCCAGATCTTCTGAGGACATCTCCTCATGCTAGCCATTAGTTAGAGAAAGCACAAGTGAGTGTCACCTTCCTAAGAGAGCCAGGATGAGCACCTATGAGGAGAAACCATGGATCCCAGGTGACCATGTGTCATATAAGTCATCAACTGCAGCCACCTCCTCCTAAGTGCTGAAATTGGGCAGTATACACATGCACACATGAATGTGTGTGTATGTGTATGTATGCATCTGTGTATCCACACCTGTGTGCAACTGTGTGTACTAGAGTTTATATAAACTCTCTGTATTTTTTACACAGGTCCTTTTGTGGGTTTGTGAAACTAAAAAAAAATGGCCTAACTAAGAAAGTTTCTTAATTTTAAAAAGAAAAATGTGGGGCTGGAGAGATTGCTCTCCAGTGCTTGAAGTGTTTGTTGCACAAGCAAGAAGACCTGAGTTCAGTCCCTTGCACCTGCATTAAAAAAAAGCTAGGCACAGTGGCTAGTACTCATAACACCATTGTTGGAGAGGTTGAGACAGAAAGATCCGTGGGGCTCGCTAGCTAGTCAGCTCGGCCTCCTCAGAAACCCCAAGTCCCAGGGAGAGATCCTGTCTCAAGAAATAAGGTGGATAGTTCCTGAGGAGTAACACCTGAGGTTGACCTCTGCCCTCCTCATACATGTACACACACATGTACCCTAATACACGTGTAGAGCACACATAGACACGCAAAATAAATACATTAATTTTTATAGTTGAAAAATGATAGTGAGCCCTGGACTAACATAACAGAAGCATACTAATTCAAACTTTGAAAGCGCAAAAAGGGTGAAGACAGATGGGAAACTCCCAAAGGGGCCGATTGGGGAGGGAAGAGAATGGCTCTAGGCTATAGTTTCCTCTGTCTCTGTTTACTGGGACCATCACAACCTGCGGCACAACACATGCTGCTTGGGCTCCGGAACTGTGAGCATCCATTCCCCGCCTCCCCTACTCATTTGCAAATGGCTTCTGAACATACCATTTACCAGCATGTCCCACAGATACCTGGGTTGCTGAGGTGAGCAGGGGGATGCGGTCCCACCCTCAGGGAGAGAAGACAAGACAAGCAAACAGACACATACACTACACCTCAGGTACTGGGGAAATGCTGCAGAAAAAAATAAAACCCGGAGACAGCTGTGTGAAGACCTGATGGGTGAACATTCGGCTGTTGGGTCACAAGAACAGAATCCCGGAGGCAGCTCGTCCCTTGGTGTTTGCTGCGGAGAAAAGGTCAGCGTGAGATGTGGCAGACTGTGAACTTGGCAAAGGTGATTCTCCTCATTTAGTGTTTCCAACAATCCTGTGCAGCAGGTATTCTTATCATCCTTGTTTCGTGGATAGGAAATGAAACACGGTGGAGGGCACATGTCTTCAGGACAGAGGCGAGAATCGAATTCAAACACGACCATGACGCCTGCTGCTCTGCACACACCATCTCCCTTACAAACGAACATCAACAAGCCAAAAGGAGGTGGACAATGGACCCCTGTAAAACAAGACATTGCTAATCAGAGGAAGATGACATCAAGGATCCATTCTCAACCACTGAGGGTTGAGATCCGGTCATTGCAGAAGCGACCACATTCTTTTTGTTGTATTTGTTTTTTGGGTTTTTTGTTTGTTTTGTTTTGTTTTCCCAAGACAGGGTTTCTATGCATAGCTTTGCTCCTTTCCTGGAACTCACTCTGTAGACCAGGCTGGCCTCAAACTCACAGAGATCTGCCTGCCTCTGCTGGGATTAAAGGTGTGTGACTCCACTCCCCGAACCCAGGGCCTTGTGCTTGCTGGGCAAGTGCTCTACCACTGAGCTAAATCCCCAACCCATTCTTATGTGTGGCCCAGGCCTAAGGAAGCTTAAGCACGGGAAATGCTGGCAGAGCTCTACAGCCTTTGTCCTGCACACTCTGCAGTTCTCACAGTGGTTGGGACTTGTCAGCCCTCAGACTCCATAGCAAGAGGTTAGAGACACAGACAAAGGTACCAGTAGGCAGAGAGGCAGTAACTCAGACACAGAGAGAAGCCCGCTGATAATCAGGAGTGACCCAACGCCACAAAACAGGAGATCATTGTGATCTGTGTTCATCTTCTATTCCTTCTCCTTAATCCTTAACGCAATGAGCATTCCCAGGCTGCTTCTCAGGAGCATAAAATATCAGCATTTGGGGCTCCAAGTGGTGAGTTCTCTGCCACCCACCAGACATTCATCTGTCTGACCCAAGAAGCCGGCTGCTCATTACGCAGACACACATTTCTCAGGTCCTCAGTTTAAGGCAGAATCTGGCAGAGCTTTGGGAGGAAACAGAAAAGGAGCCCTTTGAACAAAAATTCCCAAGCAGTGAAAATGGTATCTATAGAATTTCCGATTACCTGGAATTGGCCACTGTTCAGACTTTCCTGGCATCCCTCCTTGGAGAATCATCTGCCAAATTGGCTTTGGTATTGTGTGGCATGTGGAGGAAGAATATTTTGAATTAACCACCATAAGAACTCAGCAGGGCTTACAGCCATCCACAGGAACTGGAAAGCAAATTTGGATTCATAGCTGCCAGGAAAAAAAAAAAAATCAGGAGTTGAGGGGCCTGAACCCTGAAGAAAAACAAGGCGGAAAGATGTGATTAGTGCCTTTCAAATTGTTCTCCGAGCCTTAACAGGTCATTAAATAGTGTAGGGGGTATCCTGAGGAACCATATTAGAAAGCTACTTAAAGGCCAAACAAAGTTGAGAGCATCCTTAAAGGGGTAGGGAAGGAAAGACTTGGAATAACAGACAGTCAAGGCTAAATATGAGTGAGGGCCTCTAAGGGAAACTACCAAAGAGAGATAAAGATGATTTTCACACAGAGAGAACTCGGGATGCATTATCAGGGTGCACCTCTCCAGAGCTGCTCTGATATTAAAGACCAGGTCCATGTGGCCCATCACTGTTGTAATATGAGTTTTCTGGGGTTGGTTTTTATTTGGGGTGACTCTTGATGAAACCTCTATCTCTACATATTCCCAAAGAGCATTGTTGTGGCTCCTGTCTTCCCTGGGGCTTCAGGGCCTATCTCACACCAACAGGTATCATCAAAGGGTCTCCTGAGAGTGAGGTATGAGAGAAATGTCAGCATTACTTGGCAGTCTCCCAACTGAGGGTGAATGGTGGGAACTCCCAGGCCTTTACCTTCACTGTTTATGATGACACCTATCGGTCTGTTTTAAATGACCGTCTTTTGTTTTCTTCTATCTACGACACATTGACAGAAAGATTCTCAATGATCCATGTTGTTGAAATTTAAGAAGGAACATTCATGGGGTTGGGGAGATAGTTCAGTGGGAAAAGTGTTTGCCATGTGAACATGAGTCCCATCTGCAGAAAACAAGTAAAAAGCTACATGTGGTACAGGACATATACCCCCAGACTTGGGGTAGGGGGTAGAAATAGGAGGATCTTGGGCACTGTCAGCCTGCCAGTCTAGCAGAATAGGTGTACTCTCGGTTTGGGAAGAGACTCTGTCTCAAACAATAAGATGGAATTGAGGAAGAACCATCACCACCTTCAGAGTTAACTCTCCTGGAATCTTCTTTTGTTTTTGTTTGAATAAGTATTTACGGAGTATAAATATGTCACGTTAGCTGAGCTAAATAAGCCAGGGTGCTGGTTGCTGTTTTTATTTAGGCACTTAATCAATAAGTAAATTACCCACTAAATAACTTATGGAATTAGCTAATTCATTCCAAAGTGGTTGTAGATTTGGAAAGAGACAAAGAGTCACACTATGATTTGACCAAGGGTTCCTCCAGCATATCTGGGGGACAGTGATGCAATACACAATCTCACAGCCAAACTCCTGCATTCCATATTAGGGATATACTGATGGGTCTGTGCTCCTTTTCCAGAAGGTTCAGAGCCTTAAAAACTGTATTTAAAAAACAAAAAATATCCCATTAACAGTTGCCAGTTTGCCATTAAGGAATTCCAAAACTCTACCAGGAAACAATAGGTACTCAATTTTAAGGGGGCCAAGTTATGTGAACTATGAAACCATCTCAAAATCAAACATGATTTATAACCTTAGAATCTAATACACGACAAGATAGATGGGTTCAGACAACAGCTACCTCATCTCATTTTTTATGAGAAGTATGTGCGGAAATGAGATAAGTTTTTTTTTTTTTCCATTTTAGTTGGGCCTGATGCAGAGGTTTATTCTCACCTACCTTTTATCGATTTCACACTAAAGATAATTCTGAAAATATAATTGCATTTAGAGATCATACAAATTAGTAGTTCAAGTGTGCTGAGGATTCTTGAGAAGCCCATATTTGCTCTGGAGTATATACTTTTTCCTGTAATAAAACTTCACCCCAATTCTTTTTTTTTCTTAAAGATGCATTTATTTGTTTTTATGTGTATGTGTGTACATGCATGAGTTTGTGCACCATGTGTGTGCAGGAGCCTGTGGAGTCCAGAATAGGGTATCAGATAGCCCGGAACTAGGGTGACAGGCAGTGCTGGCCACCGAACCTGGATGCTCTGCAAGAGTATCAAGCACTCATGAAGCCAGCTCTCCAGCCCTGTTGAGATCATTACAGATGGAATGGTCATTACTGCCTTAACTGTGGCTGAACTGCAGTAATTTGCCACACTGTAAAGTAGGGAGTGACCGCACAAGTTCCTTCAACCCACTAAACAATTCTTGCAAGAGAGAGAAGTCAAGACGGAATTCTCTCTCTCTTTGTGATGACTGTGTCCATCCTTCCTCCCCTCCTCTTCCCTCCTTCCCTCAGCCTCCCTTGCTCTGTCTTGGAGGATGACTCACCTCTTGGTCCTGTAGCCCCCTGGGCTCTCCTTTTCCCTCTGATGAGACAGAGCCCATAGGAGACCAGGAAGAACTGTGGGAGGGAGGAGTCTTCACTCCTCTCATTCCTTCCCTGTTGAACGTGGTTGGATGACAGCTGCTCCTCTGGGATGGTCATTGCATGGCCACTGCCCCAAGACTACAGCTCTCACTGGGTCTGGTAATGCTCCCACTGTGCCCTTCCAGCCTGGAGCTGAAATGGCATCAGGAAGCAGGCCTCGGTGTTTTAGTAGATGTCATTCAGTTTCCTTCATGTTCACCACACCCAATCAAGTATTTCCTATTTTATGTGGTACCTGTAGGGCGTTTACCCACCAACCCCACAGTTCCTCAGAGTTTTCTTAAGTGAGAGCAGCAGGAAATATTAGATAGAAGGATTTAGATTGTGGAGATAAACAGATAGAAAATAAAGGGTAGCCTCGAGAGGGTCTGGAACATACGATCTCTGACTGTCTCTGCCCCAGGGTATTTGTAGAGACGTCAAGGGGTAGTACAAAAGACCTTCCCCCAGCACAGCCAAGTGCAGACCATCTCAGACACCTGCACTCAGGCCTGTGGTCCAATCATCCTCTCTATGCAGACCTGCTAGGCAAAGCCATTAGGAACCTGAAAACGGGCTCCTACAGATACCTTTTGTGTGTGCTATTTTTTTTCCTCTAGAACCCTGACTGATATGTCCTTCCCAATAGTTCCAGCTGCCAGCCTGCCAGTGTCTATGTGATTTAGAAACTCCTATTATCAGCCATGTCCTATTCCCAAAGAAATCACAGCCCAGCAAGGTTTTGTAAATAGCCCAAGGTCACACAGCTATTAAATGACAGATTTCAGTTTGGCTACACCATAAAAACTTTCACACTCTTGCCCTGACCTGTAAACTCCACTGGGCTGCTTCTAAATTCTCCCAGAGAGTTGCCCGACCCAGCGGCTCTTCCTATTATCATGTCAACTTTGGGATTTATTGTACTATTTAGTTTTCACCAGTCACTGGGAAAGTGTGACGTTCTCCCTCAAAGTCATTAGCCAATGGCCTCTAAGCCATCAGGTGACACTTTCAATTAATCCACTAGACAAGCTGTACTGGCTGTGTCTAATCTGCTCTTGTTAACATGTCATTAGTGTGACACAATGTCCAACTTCTTTGCTTCGGAACAGTGCAAAACGAGGCAGGAACAGTGATGATTTAGGCTTAGATGAAGCTGAAATGGTCTTGGTGAGCTTACTTTTGGGCTGGTGGGGGAATGCAGCACTGTGCTACACCCACCACTTTTTAGGGTAAAGTCAGGAAGTCATGGCTCCTATTTGTTACCATTCAAAAGCTACCTGCAGCAAGCCCCCCTGCTCAGAGGTGTGGGATGAGGTCGAAGGACACACAACACTAACAGAAAGAAGCCAGCTCCCCATGCCACCCATGCTTATTTTAATAAGGACCGCCTCATCATTAGAGCTTGCTAAGGGTAACACTGTTACAAAGGTCTCTTGGAAGGGATTTGGTCAAGACACAGTTTAAGCAGAAGTTCATTTAGCAAAGCTAAGCTAAGCAAGCACTCTAAAGAGAGGTTGGAATGAGCTGCCCCAAAGTGGGGAGCCTCCCAGTGTACTGAGGATTTTAAAGAAGGTTTATGAATATTTATAAGCTGGAGGGCACAGTCACAGGGTATAGTAACCTTTTATTGTCCTCAAATTAAGGTCTCCCTTTAAGGGTATATTTTTTCTATGATCCTCCAGAAAAACCTGTATACAGGAATGAGGTTTATTTATTCAGTTTATTACTTTTTAAAATCACACACACACACACACACACACACACACACACACACGCGTGTGTGTGTGTGTGTGTGTGTGTGTGTGTGTGTGTGTGTGTGTGTATTTGACTGTGTGGGTATGCGCATGTGTGCATGTCACCAGAGTCTTGAAGAGGGTGCCTGGTCCCCTGAAGCTGGACTTTCAGAAGGTTGTGAGATACCACTTGTGGATGCCAGTAATCAAACTCAGTTCTTCAGGAAGCACAATAGGAGTTCCTACCTACTGAGCCATCCTCCAAGCTCCAGGCTTGGGGGTTCTAAAGACATGTGGGGACTATTAATAGACCCTACTAGATAACGCCTGAGACACAGAGAGAGTCTCAAGTAAATGGAGATCACTTGCCTGACTCCAAAGACAGAGCTCAAATCCTGGTTCTCTGATATCAACCGCTCTCTTGCTTCCCTACTTGGCTTGATGGATGGATAAGCCCTACACCCACCAGCTTCAGCAGGGTCAGGGCTGCGAACTTTCTCATATCCATGGAAAGAAAATGCTCCCATTTGGGAAGCTACTCTGCCACAACTTGAAACAAAATAACCAAGAACAAACTCCTTATGGTTTTCGTCAAGTCTTCGGCAAGTGCACATTCCTGGGCTTCAAAACAGAGCCCCAAACTATCACACTCAACATCTCAGTTAGGCAGTTTGATTATAAACCACACTTTATCCAGCAAATCAAGCAGCTTTTGACACATGTCTCTTGGTACTACTTTTCAAAGAAAACAAAGTCGAGACGGGATAGGCGTGTCTAAAATCAGCCTGTAGAAAACTTGTACGACTTTCTACCAGCAGAAAACATGTCCATCAAGCATCATCCTGCATCCATGGGAGACAAGAAGTTGCCAAGAGTGGCAATTATGTAACTCAAGTGGCCCCAGCGGGTCAAAGTACCCAGGCTTCTAGGCAAGATGACCCTGGATCTTACCCTGGGGAAAAAAAGCTCCCCGACAAAGTCCGGGCAGTTATTAATTCTGGAGTAGAGGGGGATGGGGAGAAGGAACATGCCAGTCTGTGCTTATCTTTGCTCATAGGGGAAACTGAGGGCAGAAGATTCTGTAGGGGCATGACTGCTTCTCTTTTGTTCTTTTAAAAGTAACCTCTTCCAGGTTGGAGAGATGGTTCAGTGGTTAAGAACACTGGCTATTGAACCAAAGGACCTAGGTTCAACTCCCAGTACCTACATGGTGGCTATCAACTGTCTGTACCAGTTCCAGTGGATCCTACGCCTATTTCTGGCCTCTGTGGGCATTGCACACACACGATGCACATACCTACATGTCGACAAAACACTCAGCACATAAAATGAAAGTAAATAACTCTCTAAATGTAACCCCTTTGCACAACTTTAGTTTCCAGACCACAGTAATGATACCTCCAGAAGTATCTCTAGGTTGTGTTTCTGAGATTCTTTACTTCTGTGTTCATCTGACTTCCTTAGTTTTCAGGACATCTCTTGTAGGTCTTGGGAAGCCCTCAGCCATCTTCCCCACAGAGCTCACTTCCAATGTGTTTTCTTCCTCTCTGCTCCCTGAATTACAAATACTCAAATGTTAGACCTTCTAAATGGCCCCTCTCTGGTATGTTTCACAATCTGCATTTTAATCTGTTATTCTTGCTTATTTTTTTTTATTTCTCTTTGTATTTTCTTTTTTCTGTTTTTTTTATTGTTTTGGGTTTTGTTGTTGTTGTTTGTTTTTATGGCCTCAATGTCCCTTCTAGTCCACCAATTTCTCTTCAGTGAGGAATCTGCTCTTAAACAAGCCACTGGGATTTAAACTTCGTCTTATTTTGGTTCCTTCTAGCTTAGAATTTCCAACATTCCTTTACAGATTCCATTTCCCTGCTGTGGTTTTCGGTTTCATCTCACCAAGGATAAATGAGGTCATGAGGTCACAGCCAGGCCTAGCAGCACCAGAATGGGAGGTACTGTAAATTGTATCTGTTTATTTTAAATAATTTTTATCAATAGTGATTTGTTTTCTGTTTGTTTGCTTTTTAAAAAGTTCTGTGCTGTGGTAAGTGAGTATGTAAAATTAACCGTGAATGGGCTAATACTGTGTCCTTCTAGAGGGGAACTCACTCACCCTGCTGTCACTCACCTGTGAGCACTCTCAAGCTAAGATGAGCTTTATCCTGCTTCTGTATCAGGGTTGTTTTGAACAGGGATGCCTCCTTCTGGTTCCCATTTAGTCCAAAAGTACCACCCCTGGAGTCCCAAAATACAGTGGGCCAGGGTTCCCCAGACTCCCATCCAGTTGTCAAATGCACCTGATTGACCCCAGCATTTCAGATAAATTTTCTGGGTTTGTTTGGTGGTGGTGGTGTTGCTGTTGTTTTGTTTTGTTTTACTGGTGAGAGGTCAGCTGATATTTGCATTTGTTCTTGTCCTAAATGGGAGCATGAATTATCCTAGAGTCACCCTGGGATGACCTGACCTGCCCCTGATGTGAAATAAAAAGCTTCTCATTGTTCCTGCATTTACTGGGGGGGTCAATCTGGGAGGGGGGCCAATGATAAATGAGTCTTCATTTGATTGAGAATGGTTTCTAATCTTCTCTTCTAAGAATTGCCTTTTTTCTATACGGCCTTGGTTCATGATACACACACCCAAAAGTATTTTAACCCCTCCTCTGTCATGTCTCAGCAGATACAAATATAACCAACTCATCTGGCCCATGACAGGAAATGTCAATTATGAAACAGAGAGTCTAAGTGAATCTCTGCATATGTGCATGTGTGTGTGTGTGTGTGTGTATGTGCATTCATGTGTGTGTGTGCTTCTGTGTAAGCATGTGCATGTGTGTGCACATGTGCACATGAGTGTGCATTTACATGTGTGTGTGCATGAACATCCATAAGTGCACACAACGCAATCTTACCTGTCACTCTTCAAGCACCGCCCACCTTGGGTCTTTGACTGTCCTGTTCTTATTAATAAAATCAAACCTGAGGCCAGTTATTGGGGTGAACGCTGGAAGATCAGAGAAGCAGAACAAGCCACAGCTTCCTCACCTCGCCACTTCCTCAGCTGATCCTGTTTCCTCAGACTGGAAGCCTCTGAGTCCTCATTCAGAATGGCTCTCAGCTGAACTGCTGCTCCAAAGCCTGAAAGCATAACCAACTCTAATTCCTGGTCCTCACACCTTATATACCTTTCTGCTTTCTGACATCACTTCCTGGATTAAAGGCATGAGTCACCATGCCTGGCTATTTCCAGTGTGGCCTTGAACTCACAGAGATCCATGCCTCCAGAAGGCTAGGATTAAAGGTATGAGTGCCACCATTTTCTGGCCTCTATATCTAGCAGCTGTTCTGTTCTCTGATCCCAGATAAGTTTATTAGGGTGCACAATATTTTGGGGAACACAATACCACCACAGTCCTGGAGTTCAACAAGTAGAACATGCTATCTGGCCAGGGAACCCCAACAATCTGCCTATCTCCACGTTCCTCAGTGACGGGATTATAAACATACACCATCACTCTGGAATTTTTTTTTTTTAATGTAGGGTATGCCTGGGTGGTGGTGGCACATCTTTAATCCCAGTACTTAGGAGGCAGAAGCGGGCAGTTCTCTGTAAGTTTGAGGCCAGCCTGATCTACAGAGCTAGTTCCTGGATAGTCAGGGCCACACAAAGAATAGCAAATAAATAAATAAATAAATAAATAAATAAATAAATAAATAATAGGTTCTAGACATTGAACCCAAGTCCTCACGTCTCAAGGCAAGCACTAACCAAGAATTATCACCCCTGCCCTGAAATTCATTTTCGAAAGGATCTAAACTCCCAAAGTATCACACAGTTCTCTGCCCTAAGTGTCGGGTTCCTGAAAGCAGGTCTTCTTCCTGTTTTCAAGTGTAGGCAAAGCACAGTCAGTGACATGAAAAGATCCCTAACAGTGAATGCAAGCCAAACCTATGATAACCCTGCTGCCTGCTTAGGATCTTTAGTGCACTTATATCACCAACCCACCAGCTCTAAGAAGCCTACTTACTCTCTGGGTCTTGCCTCAGGGCTGATGGGTGGAATATTAAGAGTTGGTTGGGCATCTGAAGGGTTAAAGAGATTGCTGACTCTAGGAAGAGAACATGTTTAAGGCTAAATGTCAAGCCAACTCAGAAAAACCATCCCAAGCTCATGGATCGATGTCCTACCTCCATGCTGGTTGCCTGAAAGCTTTCATATAGGTCCCTATAATTGATTGTGACCTTTAGACAGCTCTTCTCGTGGGGACAATACTTGGGTGTGCAATTAGGAAGCAAGTTGGACTGCAGAGGCCATTCCTCTCCTCGATTTGGGCATCGGGACCAGCAGCCTGGAGGTGGACATTGCTAACCACAGTTCCCCACCATGGGCTTAATGGAGGCCTTATTCCCCACCCCACCCCACCCCATGCAACTACAGCAGAGCTCAACCTGGATTACACACCTTATGAAGGGACCTTTATGGTATTGTTGCACTTGCTTCCTGATGCAGAGGAAGACTTCATTTCCAATGTTTCTGGGTGTCTTACGGCTCCTTTGATAAGTTGAGAGCAGCATTTCTGCTCTAAAGAAGGTGTACCCGTCTTCATTCTCCATGGAGCAAAGATAAATGGCTTCTTGTCACCAGTCCTCTCAAGAGGAGCTCACGCAAGGCTGGAGGCTTGTGAGACACACCTGTATCTTCACTCTGGCATTCAAGAGCTATCCGAAGAGATGGTGAAGCTAGGTCTGCGTCTCTGCTCTTCCTTGCATGAGAGCATGCTCAAGCAATGTACACGGTAGGACACTGCTGACAGTCACAGACCCTGTCATGCTTGAGAGTCTCTTCAGGCTCTCATGATTTCTTCTAGCCCGTTGTTTTCCATATACCAATAACCTGCTGCCCACCTCCGGGATGTTCTCAGGAGCTGTCGATTGCTAGTGTTTGGGAAATAAGATTAAAATGTAAAAGAAATCCCTCACCAGACTAGAAAAACATTCCCACAAAAATAAGGAATAAAAGAAAACAGTTTTATGTCTATGCAAGTGTTAAGCTGGAATGTGGGGCGCATCTCAGGCTATCAGCTAAGAGACAGAAAAACTGAAAGAGAGTGCACTCAGGTGGATAAATCACGCCACCTCTGTCCTCTCAAGACCCACAGTAACCAGCCCTCAAGGGAGAGGTGTAAACACAGCCACTTGTCAAGCATGGTCCATCCGAAGATCCCCTGGCAACTGCATTCCAACATGTTTTATCGAGTTCACTTTTACTTAATTATTTTTATGTTGGTGCACCATGTGTGTGCAGTGCCTATGGAGGCCAGAAGGAGGCGACAGATCCTCAGGAACTGGAGTTCCAGATGGTTGTGAGCTGCTATGTGGGTACTGGGAATCAAAGCCAGGTCCTCCAGAAGAGCAGCAAGTACTCTTAACTATGGAGCCACTTCTCCAGCAACACTCCCCCAACACACACACACACACACACACACACACACACACACACACACACACACACAGTTTTTTACAGAGGAAGGGCACATTTATCCTATCTTTAAGACAACAGCTGGTTTTGCAATCTGGAGTGAGGTGCTGGAAAAATTTGGTTCTTGCCCTATTATCCATTCTTGGTGAAGAAATGCCTAAGACATGATCCCAGCATCTTCATGAAAGGAAATCCCAGGTCATAAAGCTAGCAAGAGGCATAATTAGCTTCTAAAGTAATTGCACGTACACGCACACACACACAGTAAAGCTTTACAATTAGGAATTCTCTAGAGCAGCTGCTCTATGAAAAGGGAGGAAGTATCTCTTCACTTACAGGGAGAACAAAGTCTCATTTTTAAATGGTTTTTACTGCACTTAATACCTGCATGGATAGTTGTTTACTATTTTAATGCAGTTTGCTACCTTTTAAATATAACTCCATCCTAAGCGTCCATCTTCAAAATAATAGGTTTGGTGTATTGAAGGTATTTTTAACTTAGAATAGAGCTGTCATCATCAAAGAACAAATCCCGCAGAGACACACAGACCAGTCTTCAAACAGCAGAGTCCAGAAAAGAGGGGGCTCTGCTCCATGCCCAGGCAGCTCCTCACAGAATCCCAGAGGAATAGCATACTTCCACTGATGGCTCTTGCCAATGGGGAGTCCCAACAGTGCAAGCCATGCTCCTCCAGACCCTGCTCAAAAAGGAAAGAGGTTCTGGTGGGTCCTACAGAACCCCCCAAAAGAAATAGCCAACTTTGAAGTTGGTACTGGAGGATCCTACCACCAGGAACTGCAGCCCTGGGGTCTGCAAACAGGAGGCCAACCAGAAGGTTTACAAACAGGAGGCCAGCCCCAAGGTTTTCAAGCAGGTGGCCAGCCCTGGGGTCCACAAACAGATGGCCAGCCCCAAGATCTGCAAATAGGAGGCCAGCCCCAAGGTCTACAAACAGATGGCTAGCCCTGGGTTCTATAAGCAGGTGACTAGCCTCAAGGTCTGTGAACAGGTGGCCAGCCCTGGGTTCTATAAGCAGGTGACCAACCTCAAGGTCTGCAAACAGGTGGCTGCCACCTTGGTTCTCTTAGAACATCTCCAAATCTGACAATAGAGTGGAAGAACCCAGGTTCTCAAGACCTCCTTGCAGATATCCTCGGTAGAAGGGTCTGGAGACCAGGACAAGGCCTTGTCCCTCACCTGTTGGTAACTGCAGCCAGGTGACCATGACTCTTCAAAAGCTACCAAGAATTAAACAAGGGCAGAGAGGAGACAATATTGTCTCCTGTCACCTGACCTATCCTAAGGTTCCTATTGATGTGCAGAGTCACTGACCACAACATTTTTTTTTCTTTTCTTTTCTTTTTCTTTTTTTGGTTTTCTAGACAGAGTTTCTCTGTGTAGCTTTGCGCCTTTCCTGGAACTCACTCTGTAGACCAGGCTGGCCTCGAACTCACAGAGATCTGCCTGTCTCTGCCTCCCCGAGTGCTGGGATTAAAGGCATGCACCACCACCGCCAAGCTAGTAATTCTTATAAAGGAAAACATTTAATTGGGGCTCACTTACAGTTCAGAGGTTAAGTCCATTATCATCATGGTGAGGAGCATGGCAGCACACAGGTAGACGTGGTGCTGGGGCAGTGGCTAAGAGCTCTACATCTGGATCCTAAGGCAGCAGGAAAAGAGAAAGTGATACTGAGTCTGACTTGAGCATCTGAAACCTCAAATCCCACCTCTAGTGATGTACTTCCTCTAATGGAGGCCACACCTACTCCAACAAGGCCACACCTCCTATTAGCACCACCTCCTGAGTCTATGGGGGCCACTTTCATTAGACCATCACATGACCCAAATGTGGATGTTCCAGCTCAGTCCAGGAAGCCTGTCTCCCAATTACTTTCACATTCTCCCTCTGCCACCAGGCTCTTCTGTGAATGGAGGATGGTATCATCATCAACAGCTCATTCCCTGTGAAGAAAGGAACATTATTATCTTGCTGCTGTAATAGAACAATATTGTTTTATTTTCATGCCACCCATATTTTATAAGCAAAGAGATTAAAACTATATTTCCTTTTTGTTTGTTTGTTTTTGTTGTTCTTGTTTTTTGTTTTTCGAGACAGGGTTTCTCTGTGTAGCTTTGCACCTTGCTTGGAACTCACTTGGTAGCCCAGGCTGGCCTCGAACTCACAGAGATCCGCCTGGCTCTGCCTCCCGAGTGCTGGGATTAGAGGTGTGCGCCACCACCGCCCGACTTAAAACTATATTTCCATGTGCAGTGATGAGATAAGCTCCCTGTGAGATATTTTTTATCAGAGTTTTATAAACAGAGCCAGCATAGTGGTGCACACCGATCATCCCACCACTCAGGAGGGGGAAGCAGGAGGATCAGGTGTTCAAAGCCAGCCTGGACTACATGAGACCCTGTCTCTAAGAGCAACAAGAACAAAGTACTACAAGTAAACAAAAAAGCAGGTCATTGCACCGAGGTAGAGTACCCATAATACAGACAATAAGAAAGTTCTAGAGTAGCTGGAGTTAGAGGGAGGCCATGCTTCACCTGTCCCAGTGCCTTAAACAGAAATGATCCGCCAGTATTTCTTGAGGCCTTGCCTGCTTGGCACCCTGTCGGTGTATCTCCAAGCTTGTAAAACGGAAGCTCAAGAGTGCCAGGGCTCACAGCTGGGACTCTGCAATTAGATCCACGAAGGATGGAGAAAAGGAGGAAAGGGTGGAATGCAGCTTAATCTATGTAGTTGGCCATCACCAGCTCTGGTTTTAGCTGACATAGACCAGACCCTTGGATGGTAACTCAGGCTGAAATCACAGCCATGGGAAGAGAGGACAGAGAAAGGGTACAGCCACATTCTCACTCACGAGTTAAAAAATAAAATAAAATAAAAGGCTATCGCTTTAGTATCAGTAAATGTGACGGAGGGTGACAAAATGCCTTTCTGTCTCTGCTGGCAAAGGGTTCACAAGGAGATGGCAGATGGGTGTGCAGGAGCAGGCTGGAGACAGCAGGGCCATTGCACAGAGAGGTTCACAGACGCGTTTGCTCAGGGAACCAGCAGGGAAAAGACGGAGAGAGACGGGGGAGGAAAAGAAAGGGAGATGGAGAGATGGGGGAGACACAGAAAGGGAAAGTGAAGGAGAGAAACAGAGGGAGACCGTGAGGGGGAGAAAAGTGAGGGAGGAGAGATGAGAGAGAGACATGAAGATGGAGGGAGAGATGAGAGGGAAAGATACTGAGGGACAGGAAGAGAGAGAGAGAGAGTGAGAGAGACAGAGAGACAGAGAGACAGAAAGAGACAGAGACAGAGAGAGACAGACAGAGAGACAGAGAGAGACAGACAGAGAGACAGAGAGAGACAGAGACAGAGAGACACAGAGAGAGACAGAGACAGAGAGAGAGACAGAGAGAGACAGAGAGAGAGACAGAGAGAGACAGAGAGAGACAGAGAGACAGAGAGAGATCCATCTCCCTGTCTCATCCAGAGCTGCAGAGGAGCTGGTCATTAGCAGACTATTAGTGCTCACCAACCCACCCCCCAGACAGACACACACACACACACACACACACACACACACACACACACACACACACGCTTCTGTGTCTCTTCACATGCCCATCCCTGGACTGTCTAATGGAGCTGAGCACTGACATTTACCGAGGGCCGGGAGACAGAAGACACTAATGATATCTTGTTAGTTCAACATCATTTTCATGCAGATTGCAAATCAGGCTGCACTCATCCCAGGAGCCAAAGCGAAAGGCTTTTCTTAAGAGTTACTCTGCAAATGCCTTAGTTCATGGAAACCAAAACAAGCTAGAGATCTTTCCCCCTGCCAACCTTGACACTGGACAGACCTACCATGAACCCCGCCGCAGCCTTGCCTCTCATGCACATGGTCTCTAAAAGCCAAGTAAACCTGAAACGCAACACTGGACAGCCCCAAGATTATTAATCCTGTTTCCTAAGGAGAAGTCGAACACAAACTCAAAATAGCTCAGAAGTAGCTGGAAGCAACCTAGCCTAGAAATAAATGGGTCCTTCGCAGCCCTTGCTTAGAACAAATAACCTCTGCCTACAAATGCCAACTATGTACTCGTTAGTAGCCAAATTCATGTGTTCAATAAAATGCAGGTTTGAATCAGGGTCTGGAAGCACACTGGATAACATGGGGCAGTGGCATCTTTTCCCCTTTAAACCTAACATCAGCCTTGGAGACAAATAAAAACATGCTTTTGTTCAGAGGACCAAATCAATGTCTGCTTGAAACAGGGTACATGTTTAGACTGAGTCTTTCACCCATATTTAAATCAGAATTTTCATATATATATATATATGTGTGTGTGTGTGTGTGTGTGTGTGTGTGTGTGTGTGTGTATGTGTGTATGTGCGTGTGTGTATATATATGTATGTGTGTATGTGCGTGTGTGTATATATATGTATGTGTGTATGTGCGTGTGTGTATATATATGTATGTGTGTATGTGCGTGTGTGTATGTGTGTGTATGTGTGTGTATGTGTGTATGTGTGTGTGTATGTGTGTGTGTATATATGTATGTGTGTATGTGTGTGTGTATGTGTGTGTGTGTTTTAATCAAATCTACGCCCATTTCTCTCCACTCCCTTTACTCCTGTCTCTCCCTCCCAGCATCAATGATTTATTGAAATCCACTGAGTCCCCTTACTGCTGCCTGTCTGTGCATGGGTGTAGGATTACGTGGAAGGTTCTAGTTACACTACCAGGAGCGCAAAGGATCCGAAAAAATCTCACCCAGTTATGAACCCTGTGAGCTCCAATAATGATCAAGCTAGGAAGATATGCCTATTACTATAACAGTATATGAACGGTGTGGCAATAACCACTTTTTTCTTGGACTTTTAAAAAGCCCTTTCCACAAGACAGAACTCATGTCTAGGACCGTTAACTGGGCCAAAACCACGTTACTGGCTAGGCCGTAGGTTCTAGGCAAAAACCTAATACCGTTATTCTGGTTAAAAACTCAGTATAGGGTTGGGGCTTTAGCTTAGTGGTAGAACACTTGCCTAGCAAGCGCAAGGCCCTGGATTTGGTCCTCAGCTTAAAAAAACAAGCACAAAACAACTCAGTATATCACATGTACAAATGCAACTTCCTTTTTCCAGAATTGGATCGTATTATTACATGCAAGATTGGCCCTTTCTTTCTATTGAGGCAAATACCCACCGGTTAAAGAGTGGTCTCTTTCTTCATTCACCTTTCTGGCTAATATTGTATGGAAGGCTATGATTTTGGAGGATGCTTGTATAATTTATCTAATTACTTCTACAAGGGAAGAGTTAAAAGGCATGATGTATGGAGTGAATGGCTCTTACATAAATGGAGTCTCATGTCCCAAACCCTGAGGTGCTGGCAAAGTTAGGTTTGCCTGAGATGTTGCCCTGATGCACCAGGCAGGCCAAATCTTTGCTCCACTGAGTCATACCAACAGAAGTAATTTCAAGTCCCATTAAATAACTATTCATCTTTGCTTGGTCATGTGCCTATGAATGACTGGGTCTGCTTCAAGAGTTCTGTGTACACAAGCCAGATGCAACCTTCTAGTTATGGCAAAGATTTTGAAGCTTGTGTTAAAAAAAGTATCCTGTGGCAAAGAGTGATGTCAACCCTGATAGTTTAACTTTGATCAAGATACAAAGCTATTAGAGTATTCAATTACCCAAATGTGACAACGTTACAAGGCAATGTTCCCCAGTCTGGCATATTAATCTACTTGACATTCAACACATTAGGCTGTGTTTTTATAGAGTGATAGCCATTTCAGAAGGCCAGAGCTTCTGCCTTCCAGCCTGGCACTCTGTATGCCCTGACCGCTTCCATTAATGTGCTTATTATTGATATAAAAGAGACACATTTAAATGTCTCAAGGAAAAAAGTACGTGGGGCTTTCAGGAGAGTTAGCTCAAGGTCAAAGATGTGTACATGATGATAAATCTGCCTTCCTTTTTATTCCATTCTGAATAGATGGATTTTAGATGTTGGTAAAATTACCTCATCTTCAGTTAAAACCTCAACCCAAAGCTGCTTCCCCTTTAAGTGGGCTCCCTCCTTTAACCAGCTTTGAAAAAACACAGAAGCAAGCCCAAGGCTCCTGCCACAGGCCTCCCCACAGACACCTGCAATCTCATAGGTCACACACCACACACCTGAAGCTTCTGTCTCACCAATAATTGGTTAAACAGCTTCCAGGTGTGAGGCACAGTGAGGTGAGCTTTGTGTAAATTATCACATTAGCATCGTAATAAAGGTAGGGACCAGCAAACCTTAAGAGTCTCACAGACAACACTTGGTTTGTTCCATTGAACACGCAGGCCATGTGACTCCTCTTGCCCTCCCTACTTAACTCATTAACACTTCATCAAGTTACTTTTCCCCAAATCAAACAGGCTTGTGTGTATTTTCGCATGTGTTTCATGTGTACCTGTATGCACATGCTTGTGGAGGTCACAAGACAACCCCAAGTGTTAGTCATCAGAAAGATCATCCATTTTATTGAAACAAGGTCTCTCACTGGCTGGGAACTTTTCAATGACTCTAGACTGGCTGGCCAGCATGCTCAAGGGAATTCTCCTGTCTCTGCCTTCCAAGCTCTAGAATTACAAACACATGCCACCATGCTCAACTTTTTCATAAGAGTTTGGGGGCATCCAACTCAGCTACCTGTGCCTACACCACAAACACTGTACCAAGGAAGCCATCTCCCTAAGTGCCCAAACAAGCTTCTAAACCCTAGAACTAACAAACAAAGCCTGAGTAGGTACCCACGTCAATATCATCTGCCATGGCAGTGAGCCACAAGAGGTGCCAAACAGTCAGTCCTCAGATGTGGCATCTTTACCCACCACCCTGGTACAGCTGCATGAGAAAGAGTCCAGTGAACTATGTCCATGACAGACGGTAGGCAGTTATCTGAGGCCATTAAGTTATACTGGGTGTGTGTGCATATAACACTAATATACTGATTTTCCCACTGAAGGACATTATGCAGAGTTGCTTTGCCAAATATTGGAGAGAGAACAAGTTCAGACTTCTGGAGCTCAGTTGCCTTTATCACCACAGGTATAACTCTCAGTGCCCTTGTCTTTACCAAATGTGCTAGAACATTCTGTCTCAAATGCACATAGTATACCTTCAAAGCCATCGGCCACGAAGCATTCAGTATACACAGGCAGATAAGGAGTGCACATTTGTGGAATTCTTTTTCTAAGATTTATTTTCGTGTGTGTGTGTGTGTGTGTGTGTGTGTGTGTGTGTGTGTGTGTGTGTGTTATCTACATAACTCAAGTGTGCAGTTCCCACAGGGGCCAAAAGAGGGCATCAGACCCAGTGGAACTGTAGTTTGGTAGGCGTGAGCCACCTGATGATGGTGCTAGGAACCAAACTCAGGTCCTGTGGAAGAGAAACAAGCCATCTCTGCAGTACCGTGTGTGTGTGTGTGTGTGTGTGTGTGTGTGTGTTGAAGTATCAACATTTTGATCCATCCTTCTAGTTTCTAATTAATGTGCATCACAATTTATTCACGGAGAAACCTAAAAGTCTATTCAGGAATACTGACAGTGGGCAAGAACAACACAAACACCATCTTCCATCAACCTTCAACTAGCTACATTATTTAAATTAATTTGGGAAACAGATTTGATCTTGAGAGCAAAAGATTGATTTTCTCCATGGTATAAACACAGAGCCCCTCCAGTAGTCATACAGGGCGAACATACAATGTACAAAGAATGGGGATTGCAACCAATATTTGCTACAAACCCAGCAACTGCCACTTTTGCTTCTGTGATGTTGGGAATGTTTTCTTTTTCTATAAAGCACAACTTTATTGAATTTAATTCACATGAATTAAGTGTTTAATTCAGTGGGTTGGAGTCTATGTGCAGATTTTCACACCCATAACTGTGATAGCATTGGGAAGGGGGGCATACTTTAAAAAGTGGCAGCTGTTTCTCCTTCCCTTTGGATATCAGACCTTTGAAGTAATGAACCCCCTAAATTAAAATTTTCTCAGGAATCCCATGCTTGAAAAGCTGGATTCTGGTGCCAATCAAAGGGGACTTTGTCTCCCAGGAAAAGTATCTACATGATTCTGACAATTTGTCAGCCAACTTTAGAGGACAGACTATGATCAGGACCTTGACCAGGACTGTTTAATTATGAATGCTTGCATCTTCTATTTAAACCTAAACCTCACGTCAGAACCCTCAAATACAGACTTGGGGCTCACAAGACCCTTTGTATTTGTTCCTTTTCCCATTGTGGATGGCCATGTTGAATAAATCTCTGTTTGCTGCTTTTCAGTATTACTTGTATCTAATAGGCTTGTTAAAGGTGCATGCCCAAACTCAGCTTATTGGGACTTCCAGAACACATATTTTCACCTTAAAAACTCCAGTAACAACATTACCAGTTGCTTATTATTTTCATAACTTCTAAAAGAGACTATACTTAGCAGCTATCAATTCCCACTTTTCATGACTCTCCCCTCAATCCCTAGAACAACCAATCTACTTTCTTTATGGATTTATAATTTTGAGGGGTTTTGTTTATGAGAGATCACATGGTATTTAAAGTGACATGCCTGGCTTAGGGGTTGAATAATATTCCATCATATTGATATACCACAGTGTGTTTACCCATTTGGGCTGTTTCCACTTTGATCTGTTAGTAATACTGCCACTAGAATAATTTATATGCAAGTTTTATATAAAAGCACATATCCAGTTCTATCAGGCATGTTTCAAGGGGTAAAATTGATTCTCGCTCTCTCTATGTCTCTGTTCTCCCATGTATCCATGGGCAGGATAAAATACCTACTTTATGAGGTCGTTGTGAAGATTCAGTGAATTCAATCTAACAAAAAAACAACTTGTTTTTCAAGACCATAAACGTTGAATCATTTCTCTTCCCATCATAGCTTGGTTGGCATTTCTTCACTCTCCTTCATAGACTGGTGCACAAGCACTACATTGGTTATTGATTGCTTAGAATTCTGAGCTTCTTGGCTCTGAGCTTACTTTTCTTTTTCTTTTTCTTTTTTTTTTCTTAAATAGAAGCCTCTTTATTCTACCTATTCTTGGCTAGAAGTTCTTATCTTTTTCTACTCAACACAAATGTCTTCTTGGTGGCATCTTCTCTGATCCCCTATAAAAAACAAATTCCTTCCTTGCCCATTGGCACAGCTTCCCTGTTATTTCTGCCATGACTCCATAAGAGATACCAACAACCACTTCACCTGTTAATATCCACACACCCCCAGCGCACCTAAACAGTTGGACATAGTACCTACAATGTTCTTACTTTGATCTCCTTTATCAGGGACTTTATGTTCACTTTATGCCCAATAAATACTATTGAATAAGAAAATTGGCAAATTAAAATAATTTGGGGTAATAATACTTTATTAGATATAATTTTCTTAATTTCAACAATTATTTTATATTTAGTTTTGGTCTTGATTCTAATTTTACCTCTAATGAGTATATGAAGGTATTTTGACAAATCTACTTTGATATTCTGATAGATCAGTGCATAGATCCAGATGATACACACACACACACACACACACACACACACACACACACACACACACACACTTTTAGTGTTTTAAGAAGAAGTGAAAAGGAGTAAAAATCTAAGATGGTATAACACCGGAGCTGTTGATCCAGGGACAGTTAGTTCTGGGAAACATAGATTCACAGGACCTTGAGGAAGTTTCAGATGCAAGTCCTGTATTAGGTTCTGCAAAATAAATAAGAAACCTACATTGCTTAAGTTCAGCTTGTCCCAAGCTTGTCTCTGTGGCTCTAACCACACTGGTCCTCACCAGCAACTGAACCCTAAAAAATATGAGTATCTGAGGAAATTCTGTGATATATAACATCTAACAAAAACTTTCTGTGCATAAAAATGTTAGATTTGGGTGCTGGGAAGCTCTGTGATTAAGAGCACTTGGTGCTCTTGCAGAAGACTCCAGCTCTCATGTCATTCATCTCAGACCATCTATAACTCAAACTCCAGAGGGCATCTGTCCCATATTTCCAGCATGCACTGGCAACTATATGTATGTGCATACACACCACACACACACACACACACACACACACACACACACACACAAATATATGATATAATTATTGTTAAAAATTCAAACAGCATTGAAGCATTTGTGGTAGAAAATAAAATAAACTTCTCACTCACGTGCCATTGTCCTTACTCCAGGATCACAGTGGCAAGCATGTCTTTCCCTACCTCCAATAATCAAATTTTAACTGCAAAAATAGTAGTTGCAGAATGGGCCTCTTTACAGCCCACCCCTTGTTTGAGTCTGCCCATTCTGAAATATCGCTCCATCATCACGGAATTCAGGATCACCCCTCTGGCTATCTCTTTTCCTGCTTTTGTTTTTCATCAGAACCAAGTCACTGCCTATCATTCTAGTTATGTTTAATTAATAGCTGTAATTACTAAACTTTATAAAATAGGAGGTTCATGAGGGCAGACTTTACCATATGGTCAGCTCCCCTATCCCTAGCACTTTAAGATGGCCAGTGTTGGGGAACAATTTCCTCAAAGTTGAAACACTTTATCATGGAGGGAAGCTCCTTAAGAATCAGGAAGTGAACAACTCACAAGTCTCAGGAAGTGCCTAAAACTGACCAAATGCACAAGGCCCTCCATCTCCAAGGCTATTCAGCAACAAGGACTACTAAGGAGACTTGAACCAGGAAAACTGCTTAGATGAGAGTCCTGAAAGAGACTCTTGACTGTCAAGTACTTCAAATAGTAAAGAGCTTCAGATTTCTTGAGTATTTACCCATTCTGTGGTAGGTTTTTGGCAATACAGCTATCTTTGAGTCCTCTATTCTTCTGTAAGTAACTCCTCCACTCATATACCTGTCAGAAGCCTAATAAAGTCATTAGTTCACCAAGCTGGACTTTGGTGATAGCATAACTTTAGTCAGTTGCCAGTTTCCTATCTGGTGTGACACTTGTTCACATCTCCCCAGGAATAGTGCCACACAACAGCCAGATGCAATGAACCCTGAAACCATATCTGCTGGAGGACCAGGTAGTAAACCATTTGAATGCTAGTTTACACTCTCTTTCCCTCTTTGTTCTGTCACCCATTGCGACAGATGCTATAAGTGACTCTGGACAAATCCTCCTGCTGCTATGTCTGGTCATGATGTCAGGGCGCAGCTAAGCATGGCTGTAGATTTGTATAACCAAGACACCTCTGGAAGCTTGGAACTGCTCAAGAGTTTTCAAATCGCCTCCCATATCATCAGAGGCCAGCTCCAGAATCAGAAGAGCACTAAGAACCAGGGGAGGAGGCTGGAGAGATGTCTCAGTAGTTAAGAGCACTGGCTGCTCTACCAAAGGACAAGGGTTAAATTTCCAGCGCCCACATGGTGGCTCACAATCAGCTGTAACTCCAGTTTCAGGGGATCTGATGCCTCTTCTGGCTTCCAAAGGCACTGAATATATACATACAAAACATTTGTGCATATAAAATTTAAAACATGAGCAGAAAATTCTGCACACTATATTTGTGAGGGTTGATTGTAAGAAGGAATGTATCAACACAAGCCTAGGGTCAATTTCATGGAAATCAATGAAATGACACTGGCAGAAAAACTAATGTTCCCTGTGCCCCCTTACCACCATTACCTCTACCCCAAGAGAAAAGATAGAAAGGAATGGAGTCCCTACCCAGGGTTTGATGTGAAAGGGTTGCTGGGGACCCTGCAATAGACATACACACTTGCATCCCACATCTCCTTCTACAGGTGCACTTGCTTCAAGGGACATTGCATGGCTTTCTGGAGACAACAGTCCAGGCCAACCCCCTCCTAGAGGTCCTGGTGTAAATGTTTTGCTCCAGTGACGGGGATGGAGCACTAGCCAACATGTCAATAGGTCTTGAAAACCAGAGAGACAAATAAAAGAGGACCTGAAGTCAGACAGAGATGGAGAGCACAAGTTATGAAATTTTTGAGCTCATTTTTAGCATCTACAAACTTCCCCATAAACTCTGTCCCAGGTGGCTGGGCAAACACTTGAGCCTTGAAATGAAATCTTGGAGTTATCCCGTCACTCACACAGACTAAACCCATCCTGAATTGTGTAATAAACTTTAGCCTTTGGCACTTTATGATTTTGAGACTCATATTGCCCTACTTGTTTTATAGTTTATCTTCTAAGCTATTTGTGTTTTCTTTATATTTTTTGTGTCAACTTTTTGAAAAAGAAGCATTACATAAACCTCACAGTGAGGGGACAGTGTGTGTACTGTGGTTTTATTATATGTAAATAAGAATTAAACTCTGTTTCATGTTTTTTATTTTCTGCACTATTTCCTAGAGTGCTATTTTGGATAAAATGTATATATACTATCTTATTTGGTGGAAAATACCATTGTTTTGTGGCTACCCCCAGAAAGCTATAATTACACAATTATCATTCTTACAAAAATATTTTCAAAATCTTTTTTATGTGTATTTATTTTAAATTTCCAATGTGGACAGGGGGCACAAGGCAAGAAAATGAGTATAAATAATTTACAGGCCCAGAGAAGGCTCAATGTGCATTCTCTCCTGATTCCTTCTACTCCAAAATGAATATGTAAATCTATATTTATAGATCTGCATGCATGTGTTTATGGATGAATGTCTAAGTGCCTGTCAGCATATGTGGAATATCAGTGTGTACATATCTACACAAATAAATACACATACATATTGGTAACCATATCCTCCAATGTTTCCTTTATTTTCTTCACAGAACATGATGAGCGTCTTAATTTCTCTTTGCTTTCGAACAATTCTCCAAACCTGAGGGTCTTGAGAAAACAAGAACAACAAGGAATTATTGACAGCATACTTCATGGGTTTCATTATCCTAAATGCTTCTTGAATGACTCTGCCCCCTGCTTGTCTATTGTTTAACTAGTTTTAAGTGATGCATGCCTTAATGAAAGATGCTTGGAGGAAGGACAGGTGTGACAGACGTGGTGGCTGTACTGGCTCTACAGAGGGGCTGCTGAAGGTACATAGGAGACATTCGCAGGGGATTCAAGATTTCCAAACAAATCTTGTGCTTCTCTATGCAGCATAAGATTCCATAGAAGTATCAAACTAGATTGCAAAAAAGCAAAACAAAAGAGAAAAAAAAAAGAGACTTTAACTAATTAGAAAAGTTCTACATTCAAATAGTGTAGGGAAAAGGGACTGGATAAAGAAATCAAACCTGACCCTGGAGCCCAGAACTGGGGAAAGATGGCTCAGATAAGGCTAGTGAAAGAAACACAGTTTGGTTCAAATCAGAGCTATCTCTGCCCCTGATCAACCAACTTATGAAACCAACCAATCACAGATTAGCACCCTGGGCCTGGGCTCAGTGAGATCAGAGCCATTTCTGCCCCTGGCCAACTGACTTGTGAAACCAACCTATCACAGAGGAGGGCAATAGAATCCTGGCCCTGGGGCCCAGGACCAAGGAAAGAAACACAGCCTGGGTTTGGGAACTGAGCCATTGAGAAATGAACACTTTATCCCCAAACCCAGGACCAAGGAAATATGCCAAAATAGCACTCTTGGCTCCTAGAATCAGAGTCAGTGAAAGAAATGTGTCCTGGCCTTAGAGGTAGTGTCAAAAAGCCAAGAAAGGCCAGTGAAAGAAAAACAGTTTGGCCCTGAAATCAGGGCCACCTCTGTCCCTAGCCCACAAAACTGGCCAATCCCTGGGCAGAAATAAAACTAACCAGTCACTGGTTGACTCCACCCACAACACATCCTATGTAAACCTCCCTGCCTGGTCAGTTGTGAGCTGTTCTCTCCACCCTGGTAGAGGCAGCTACTCTCCTGGACTCCTTCCCAAATAAATCTCTTTCTCAGAAGAGTTTTGAGTATGAAGATCTTCATTCAGTGGCGTAGAGAAGATCCTTGCTGAGACTTCCCTCAGTAGACAGAGCAAGGAGGAGCTGAACAGAAGACCCTTGATGAGATGTCCCTCAGTGAACAGAGCAAGGAGGAGCTAAAAGAGCTGAAAAAGTAATGCTTTTCTCCTGAGTCCAGAAGATTGCTACATTTTTGCAATTTCTTAGACCAGAGAAGCAGAGCTCTGCTAACAAGTCCCCTTAAGTGGGGACTTAAGCAAAGCTCAGCTGTAGTGGCTCTCCAAGAGAGGAGCAGGATAGCTATATCCTGTGGGAAGACCATCCCCCTTCACACCAGGTATAGCCTGACTTTCCCAAACAGTCAGGATACCCTTCCCTGCTTATGTAGTTCTAGGCATAACTCTCCTGAGCAGTCAGGAAATTTCCTTCCAGAGTTGGGTTGCTTCTTTGTAGCTCCAGCTGCCAGAGCTGTGTTAAAAAGCTCCCAGTGTCCAGGATACCTCTCCCTCCAGGGTTGGGCTGCCTCTTTGCAGTTCCAGCCACTAGAGCTGTCCTAAGCAGCTCAAGGTGTTGCCTGACTCCCAGGTAGTCAGGACACCTCTCCCCAGAGTTGCAAAACTCACATTTTGGTGCTGAAACCAAACCCACAGAGTTGCAACTTACTTACAAGTAATAAGGCCAGTGGCTAGCTGTTCTGGAAACTTAAATATTAGGAAAGGCCCAGAGTGGATATGGTGGTGCATGCCTTGGATTCCAGTGCTTGTAAAGTGGAAGCAGGAGACATGAGAGCTCAAGATCAACTCAGCTACAGAATGAGTCTGAGGCCATCCTACACTGCAGGAGACCCCATTTAATAGAGAAAAAACTACCCATACTTCACAACTTGAGAAAAACTTAGGGGGAATGTTCCAAACATAGTGAAGTTAAAATCTCTTCAGCACATTCTGATTGTGACCTCAAACCTCCTATTTGTACCTCTGGAATCTGTGTATACTCTTATCTTCTACCCTGTAAGGAGCTATTGACTGGAACCATAAACAATAAAGCACATACACATCACCTTATTAAATGTGAGGTATACATCAGCAAAGTCATCAGTACCATCCAGATGATTCAAGGGTCCTCGCCTAGGTCTTGGTGGTCCTTCTGCCCATCTTTATCCATCTACAGGAAAGCACAGATGCTTTTTTCATACGTGCAACTCCACATCCATTTCTTACCATTGGTTGCAGATGGAAACCTGCTTATATTTTCATTTGTCTCCTTTCACTCAGCACAGTAACCTTGCATTCTCATTCTTTTGTGGGGAAGCTTATTCCTCTGATTGGTGTGATATTTAGTCACAAAAGAAATCCTTAAAACATTTAACCATTCAATCATTAGCTAGCCATTTGGCTTGTTTGTTTGTTTGTTTGTTTGTTTTGAGACGAGGTTTCTTTATGTAGTTTTGATGCCTGTCCTGGAACTCACTCTGTAGACCAGGCCTGCCTCTGCCTCCCGAGTGCAGAGTGCACTGCCTGGCTCATTTGTCTATTCTTCAACAAAAACAAACAAACAAACAAAAAACAACTTTTACTTTTCACTTACCTGTGTCACTGTGGGTAAAAAGAGGTTACGTTTTCTTTTGGTTTTTGGACTGGGTCAGTGCACTTGCTGTCATGGCTGAATTTAATTCCTGAAACTTGCATGGTAGAAAGAACTGTCTACAAACAATTGTCCTTTGACCTTCACATACACACTATGCACACATTTTTAAAAAGACCAGGCCGGGCGGTGGTGGCGCACGCCTTTAATCCCAGCACTCGGGAGGCAGAGGCAGGCGGATCTCTGTGAGTTCAAGGCCAGCCTGGGCTACCAAGTGAGTTCCAGGACAGGCACAAAGCTACACAGAGAAACCCTGTCTCGAAAAACCAAAAGAAAAAAAAAGAAAAGAAAAAAAAAAAAGACCAAATGGAACAAAGAGAAAATTTGTTTTTGTTTTTGTTTTTTTTAAAAAAAGAACTCCTGTGTTAATAGTAATCTTTGAAACTGAAGAAATTATTCATCTTAGGGTTTAGGTACATTATTTTATTTCATTTTATTGTTTTCTTTCCAGTTCCCATGTTTCTGCTTCCCTGTAGGTAATTTCATTTTTTTTAACTTTCTTTTGTTTTATCAGTAGTGTTACTCAGAGTATTTTTATGTAATAAGTGTTTCAAACACTTACATAGTCTATGTATTTTGCTGATTTGAATTTAAAGTATGGAAATCTTTACTTTCGTGTTTACAGGTAGTTTTGGTGCGGGTATGTCTGTGCATCCTGCACGTACAGCACCCATGGATACCAAGAAGAAGGCATCAAATGGTTTTGAGCCACCATGTGGGTGCTGGGAATCCTCCAGCTCCCCCTAAAAATCTTTTCTTTTTAAAGATTAATTTTATGCATATGAGTGTCTGTCTACATATGTGTATGTGCCAACACAGACCAGAAGAGGGCATCAGATCCTTGAAACTGAAGTTACAGATAGTTATGAGTCGCCATGCTGGGAATCAAAGCCAGGTCCTCTGCAAGAACAGCTAATGTTTTTAACCACTGAGCCATCTCTCCAGCCCACTGAAGTATAAAAACCTTGCGCCTCATTAATCTACCTCATTGATAATTAACTGTCTGAAAATTCTATACACCTAAGATCACATTAGACAGTGCTACTATTTTTTGCTTCAGTGGTCAAATTTAATTTAGAAAACGCCAGGGGTGTAGTGGGAACTCAGAGTTATTTACCTGCTTGCAACTCATGTTTTCAATTTTACTTTCTGATATTGCAGAACACCTTCTTTTGCCATTCCCGCTTTGTCTAGAGGAGCTTGCACAGGTCTTCCTTTGAGGGTATTTCTGCAGAAGAAAACTTCAATCAGTTTTCCTGTCAGTCTGAGACAGGATGAATCATCCCTTCAAGCCTGAAGGGTTATTTTCTGGGGATAAAGAAAGATCCCTGGCTGGATGGCTCTCTTCCTTTAGCACTTACGGAACCGCACCACTTCTTTCTAGCTTCGGAGACGTCCCCTGTCATTTGAACTGCCCCTCCCACAGGCAAAGTCTCTCCTGTTCCAGTTTTCCCTCTTCCTCTCAGTCCCCTTCAGCCTTTAGAAGAAGTCTGACTGTTTTGCCTTGGTGTGTATTTCTTTGCTTCCCCCCCGCTCAGGGTCTTCTCACCTTCTTTCCACTCTGAAGATTTCTGGATTGCTTGCTTGCTCATTTATTTGCTTACTTTATTTTGTTTATGACCAAATTTGGAAAGGTTTCAGCCACCGTCTTTAGAAATCTTCCCAACACTACCCTTTTCTAATTCCCACCTGACACCACAGTGCCACAAATGCCCTGTCTTCTATTACCAGCCAGTCTCTGATCCTGTTGTGGTGTAGGTCTTTTATTCCAGGCTCATTTATCAGGGATGTTAATAGAAGGCATCCTAGTTGAGTAAATTGGTTGCATCTCTGTGGGTTTGGTCCCTGGTTTCAGCACCAACACTGTAAGTAAATTGGTTGCAACAACTCTGGGGAAAGGTGTCCTAACTACCTGGGGGTCAGGCAAAACCTTGAGCTGCTTAGGACAGCTCTGATGGCTGAAGCTGCAAGGAGGCAGTTCAGCCCTGGAGGGCGAGGTATCTCAGATACCTCAAGCTGCTCAGTACAACAGTTCTGCCCTGAAGGTGTCCCAGACACCTGGAGCTGTTTGGCACAGCTCTGACAGCTGGAACTGCAAAGAAGCAGCCCAACCCTGGAAGAGAAATTTTCTGACTTATCAGGAAAGTCATGCCTGGAACTGATGGGGGATGGTCTCCCCACAGGATGTAGCAACCCTGTTCCTCTCATGGAGAGCTGCTACAGCTGAGCTTTGCTCAGCCCCCTCTTAAGGGGGCTTCCTAGCAGAACTATGCTTATCCAGCCTAAGATTTTGCTTCTGCTTCACTCTGCAAAAGGGGAAACCCTTGCAGAAATGTAGCAATCTCCTCCAAGTCCAGAGAAAAGTGTTACTTTTCATCTCTCTCTTGCTCTGTCCACTGAGGGACATCTCAGCAAAGATCTTCTGTTTAGCTCCTCCTTACTCTGCTCTTTTAGCTCTCCCTTGTTTTGTCCACTGAGGGATGTCTCAGTAAGGATCTTCTCTATACCAGTGAATGAAGATCTTTACACCCAAAACTCTTTTGAGAAAGAGATTTATTTGGGAAGGAGGAGTCCAGAAGAGTAGCTGCCTCTACCAGCTCTTTTTTTAACTGACCAGGCAGGGCGGTTTACATAGAAAGTCTTAGGGGTGGAGTCAACCAGGGGTTGACTTGGAGCCCAGGGTTCTACTGTCCTGCTCTGTGATTGGTTGGTTTCCCAAGTCAGTTGTCCAGGGGCAGAGATGGCTCTGATCTGACTGAGCCAAACTGTGTTTCTTTCTGCCCTGATCTGAGCCATCTTTTCCTAGTTCTGGGCTCCAAGGTCAGGGTGGGTTTCTTTAGCCAGCTCCTTTTCCCCACACTAGTTTCTGTGTGGGCCTGTGTATGCTTGCCTGCAGCATGTTGCTTATGTACGGGTGTGCCTGAACTCACCTGTGTGCTGTCATGTTGCCTGAACATGGCCCCTCATCTGCATGTCTTATGGTAAAGTATGTCCTATCTGCCCACAGGTCCTCAGAATCCCTTCAAGAGATCTTCCCTCTAGGTATCAGAGCGTATGGAAGAGTTTATTTTATCTCAAGTACCAGAGGGAGAGGCAAGAATGGTGAAAGAGGCATGGCTGCAGACAGCCAGAGCAGGAAGTTGAGAACTCACATCTTTAACCATGTGCTTCCAAGCAGGGAGAGAACAACAAATGAGGTAATGAGGCCACAAATCCTCAAACAATGTCCCCCTCCCCCAGCATTGTACTTCCTCCAGCAAGGCTCCACCTTCTAAAGGTTTCATAACAACACCGCCAACTGGGGACCACATGTTCACACATCTGAGCCTGTGGGGGACATTTCCCCCACTATATCCTTTATATTGTTTTATTTCTTTTCTGACATGTCTAACTTGTCAGCTTGCTCCTGATTGTTCTTTGAAGCATTATCAGTTCTATGTCTGCTCATTCTAACCTTGCACACTGTTGTTATTGACATGTAGATGAATTGCTAAATGGGCTTATTAAATTAAAAACCCAGAGCCAGATATCGGGGTTAAAACCAGAGAGATCAGAGGAATGGGAAAAGCCACAAGCCAACCTCACCTTACTAACCCTCAGCTTCCAAAAGAAACCTACTTCCTGTACACCCATGCCTATATGCCTTTCTGTTCTGCCATCTCATTTGCTCTCTCTGTCCAGCTACATCACTTCCTCTTCCTGCCCAGCTCTGTCACTTCTTGTCTGTCTGGATGGACCTCCAAACCTTTATGGCTAACTAGTGTTGGAATTTAAGGCATGTGCCACCACACCTGGCTCTGTTCCCAGTGTGGCCTTGAACTCACAGAGGTCCAGACAGATTCCTGCCTCCTGAATGATAAGATTAAAGGCATGTGCTACCATTGCCTGACTTCTATGTTTAATATAGTGGCTGGCTTTTTCCTCTGATCCTCAGATAAACTTTATTGGATTGCACAAATAAAATATCACCACATTGTCGTGTGGTTATCTTTTTTTTTTTCACTCCAGTTAAGTTATTTCTGGTCCTGGTATGAGGAATGATGGCCAACTGAAAACTAGGCATTTCAATTATTGTGTGAATCATCTCCCTTAATTCTTCTGTTTTGTCTGGTCTCATCTGATACCCCTCCTATGACAGCTGGCAGTGGTGCATCACAGCTAACAGATAGAGAAGGAAACCCCATCTTTTCACAGTCTTGTTAATGTTGGACTAGGACAGGCATTCAAACTCCCCACTTAAGCTTCTACTGATAGTACCCTTGATTGGAAAGGCAAAGACAGTTGTCCACAGTGGTGCTGTGGTGGGTAAGAAAGCCTATACTCCTGGCTCAGGTAGAAACTTAGCCTCCTCAATGGCCTGCACTGACACCATGAGAGTGAAAAAGACTTATTATCACTGAAAAGATTATAGCTCTTAGCTGCTGCTCAGTCTTCTCTGTTGGAACCACAACAAAGAGTGTTGTGTCACTGTTTAACAATCTAGTGAGCCACAAGTCCAGGCACCATATACACTATGCTCAGCATAGTGGCTTTCCTCTCTAACACATGCCACCTGAATAGCATCAAGAGTCAATATGTGTGCTGGACAGAACTAACAGGGCTACTTGAGAGAAACAAGATGACTGAGGGTCCCCCACTCTCTGAGATTTCTTCTAGAGCTTCTTGCTTGTCTCAGCCACACCAGTGGGGTGCTGTATTCCCATTTTCAAGCCCCCTCAGCCAGCTATCAGGTACAGCATTATGAAGTAGAACAGAGCTCACGTCTTCTCTGCCCATTTGTTAGGTCCATGCTCAGAGACTGCTGGATTAATGGGGGGTGGGGGTTCCTAAGCAGATGGCACAGAATTAGGGCTATCTCAGGATGGACCACTCACCAGCTGACATATTTAACAAACACAGGGATTCTCAGACCCCAAATGATGTTTTGTGTTGTTTATCAATTCAGCCCAACAAGCAAAACTCATATAGTTAAGATTACTGGAATATCTGGTGACAGAATCTGCATGCTCCCTCCCCTTTACATCTTTAAAAATGAGGAGTCTATGGCTTTCTAGGTTCTGCAGATTTTCCAAGATGGGTATAGGCAGCATCGGGAAGCCTAGGCATCTGTTTGATGATGACTTTAATAGGCATGTTTTCAGAATTGACTAGGAACTCCAAAGAAGGGAAACCTCCCTTTTCTGTATGTTCATTAACTTGACTCTTCCAGGAAATGGGTTTTCACCCCCACCATGCTTGCATTGTTTCTGTGCTAGTCCCACAAAAGTAAAATGTTCACCAAGGCAAGTGACCATATACACTCAGAAACCTACCAAACAAATATCAGAAGCCTGCTTCAGAGGGAGGCTAAGTGAACCAGCACAAAATTCTACAGTCAGCCCCAACCACATTCTTCACAGCCTATAACAGGGGCAAGATGTTATATATATATATATTATATATTATATATTATATATATATATATATATATATATATATATATATATATATATATATATATATATATATATATATATATATATATAATCTAGGAAGAGAGAAAGCTGAGAAATAGGGTGTTGGAGAGACCTGGAATTCTATAGATCACTGAAACATTCTATGTGACTTTTTGTTGCCGGTAAAAAGAATAGTTAAGACACACAGTCACTGCAGCTCTGTTGTCATAATTTAATTATCTTCTTATTTGGCATGTGTCCATCAAGGTGGAAGGTCACTCTCCACTGTTAGCTCTTGGTAAATGCGCTGGTGCCATAGATGAATCTGGTTCTTGGCTTTCTCAGTCCATGAAGAACAAGATATAAATTGTCTTTGGGAGAGTCAGCAGCAGCCATTTTCTTTGGCTGGTGGATGTCATTGTCTTCAGGATCTGATTGAAGAAATAAATGTCCTTCAGACTGTCTGAGAACAGCATGCCTCCATCCAGCTCTCTGGAGGATGGTCCCCAGTTTCTACTCTGTGGAGAGGAGATAACATTTGTGAGCTGCCTGCTCTGTGCTGGGGACTGAATCTAATTGCCATGTCTTATTGATGCTAACGAAGAGCTGGTACAATGGACCTTGCAGTCTCTGATTAATGATTCATGAACTCTGGAGCTCAGCAAAGAGAAGTGTATCATCCAGGGACACTCAGAAGTGACAGCAAGGTTTACATTTAAGGCTTAGGGACTCTGAAATTCACACGCCTTTTTCTCTGTGAGAAATTACTTACTCCTGAGCACTAAAGACATTCTTTCTCTGTCGTTACATCATTCAGGATGTAATTTAAGAAAAACAACCAAATTAAGTCACACACACACACACACACACACACACACACTTCTGTGTTTTTATCTGGTCTGACTAAGCTCTTGATTCACATCATGTTTAGAGCAGGAGCAGGATCCTGGATTAGTCAATCTGGAAAGAACTTCCAGTGGGTTTTCTCCTGTTTCCATTGATGGATTTATTTGGTGCCCATCCTGTTCCAGGCATTGAACTTGCAACAGGGGCCTCAGAATTAAATCAGACAGCATTAGTTTCAAGGTTCTGTTGTTGTTTTTTAGAAGGTCAGGGGGTGTTTCTGCAATGCAATCTATAAGCAAATTATTGAAATACATAGTACTGGACTTTAATTAAAAAAATGTACACAGAGATGAACAAGGACCGTAAGTGGTATGTGTCTTATGAAGAAGAAAAAAGGTGTGTGTGTGTGTGTGTGTGTGTGTGTGTGTGTGTGTGTGTATGCGTGTGTGTGCACACGCATGCATATGTGTGTGTAACTAAAAGATTTGGGCTGATAGAAATGCAAAGCCATATAACCATCTGTAGGGTAAAAAGTCTGAGCTCACTTCCCTGTTTCAAAAACCCACCAATCCCTAAGTTTGAAATCCCACCAATCTCTGAACTTATCCCAAGCTCAGGACTTGAAATCCCACCAATCTCTACCCTGGAAAACTCTGCCCCCAAGAAACTCTACGTAAGTCTGCTTCCCACTCAGTTCTCTGCTGCCTCTCAGAACAGAGGCAACCACCTACTCATGTCATTCCCAATAAATGTCTTGTGTGAGGTTTGTTGTGTGGTGTGATTTTGTGATATTCCTTGGTTCTCAACTACCAGAATCCCCTTCCTGTCAGAGCTACAATACTTGTATTGGAGAAATCATTCCCTTCAAAGCTATAATACTCGTGTTGAGGAAAACATTCCCTTCAAGAGTTACAACACTTGTATTGGGGAAACCTCTCCCTGTAGTTGGGATTTTCTTTATTAAATATGGAAGCTCATCTGATAGCTTAGGCTTATCCCACTAGCTCTTATATCTTAAATTAACCCATTTCTGTTCATCTACATTGTTGCCACATAACTCATGGCTTTGACCTCTCCTCCTGCATGTCTGTTCCCTCTGGATCCAGTCGACAACTCCTCCTTTCTTCTTCCCAGAGCTCCCTGTCCCCAGAAGTCCCACCTATACCTCCTGCCTAGCTATTGGCCATTCAGCTCTTTATTAAACCAACCACAGTGACACATCTTCACACAGTGCAACAGAATATTCCACAAGACTTCCCCATTAGAACTGTAGCACTTCCATCATCCTAGAAAGAAGAAAGATATTCCAAAAAGAGACAGTTATACCACTGACTACCAGAAGAAACCATCCCAAAAGAACTGGAATTTCAGGTTGGGGATGTAGCTCAGTTGTAGAGCACTTGTCTAGCAAGCACAAGGCCCTGGGTTTGGTCCTCAGCTCCGGGGGGTGGGGGAAGAACTGGAATTTCTCTTGGAATCTTATGTGGTTGGGAAAGAAAAGCTGAAGCCTAGTACCAACCAAGTGAAGAACTCGTCTGCTAGGAAGTGATGTCACACTGTTCTAACAACTGTCAGACCACCTTGTAAGAGACCAGAACCTAAGGAGGGAGGAGAGACCACACCTTGACCAGGACAGTTTAGTGATGTATATGTCTATTTAAGTCTAAACCACTGGTCAGAACCCCAAGGATGGACTAAGGGGGTGTCTGGACCTTTTATTTATTCTTCTTCCCAAGTTTGCTGGCCACAGTAAATAAACCTTCTTTCTCTGTTTTTCACTACCAGTGTCTGTTTAATTGGTATATTGAGAATGGGCAGATGAGCCCAGTTTGTTAGGACTTCCAGAGGCTAAATATCTTAGTTAGGATTTCTATTGCTGTGATGAAACACCATGGCCAAAAGCAACTTGGAGAGGATGGGATTTATTTTAATTTTCATTTTTTTCTTTTTTTCTGATTTTTCAAGACAGGGTTTTTCTGTGTAGTTTTGGCGCCTGTTCTGGATCTTGCTCTGTAGACCAGGCTGGCCTCAAACTCAGAGATCAGCCTGCCTCTGCCTCCTGAGTGCTAGGATTAAAGGCATGCACCACCACCACCCAGCTTAGTTTTCATTTCTAAGCAACACTCCATCATCAAGAGAAGTCAAGGCAAGACCTAAAAGCAGGAACCTGGAGACAGAAACTGATGCAGAGGCCATGGAAAAACATTGTTGATTGGCTTGCTCCCCTTAGCTTGCTCAGCTTTTTTTTTCTATACCACCTAGGACCACATTCCTGGGGCAGCATCACCCATAATGGGCCGCACCCTCCCACATCCATCATCCGTCAAGATAATGTCCCCATAGACTTGCCTACAGTCCAAATCCATAGAGGCATTTCCTTGATTTAATATTTCTTCTTCCCAGATGACCTTATCTTGCTTCAAGTTGACATAAGAATTGCCAGCTCATTGTAGAAAGGTTTCATCAACCTTATCTTGACCCAATACTTATGAGTGTTTCACAGTGGGCACAATAGGATGTGACAAACAGAAGGAAGCAGGGCATAGCTATATGCCATGTGTTCATCTATCCCCTAACTCACAGACCCACTGGGCACTCAGAACCTCCATATTATTATCAATTGGGGTATTTCCCCATAACCTGAACTTCACCCCAAGAGTCATCCCAAGGAGTCTGTGCACCAACTCAGACATAAAATTAGAATCAATTAAAAAAAAAAACTTGCCTTGTAAACAAATAGCTTTTTGTCTTTTAATCTTTAAAGTAGTCTCAAACAGTGCCCAAGGTTAAGAGCTGCTATTGTTCTTGAATAGAGAGGGAATTAAAATTCATTGGACACAAACATGAGCATGATTAACACTAGACTCCTGTTTCCAGAACTGGTCACTTTCCACTCACACCTATGCCCCATATTTGTGATTGACAGAGAGTCCTTCTCACTACCAGACCCCTGTCCTAACTTAATTTTGAGAAGGTTTGTGCATGCAGTCTCAGCTCCCATGAGGATTTTTTTTTAACCAAATGAAACACAAGCAGAAAATGAAGCAATGATTCTTGCTACTCATGAGCTGTGGTGGCCAAGTTCACCAGAGAACAAGCGTGACCAGAATATAAAGAGACCAAAGTGACCACAAAGATATAGCTCACATCCAGCTCTGGCTACCTAGAGTTGATGGCACAGAGAATGTGTACAACCATCTATACTGAGCCATTATTCAGTCTGTGTCACTCATCACATTCTTTTGAAGTTCCTATGACAGGTACCCCAGCAGTGTGCTGACGACCATCAATATTTCTCAGTAAATTTGGATTGAGTTCAATTCCCTGTACCTTCTATTTATTCATCTTGTACACTTTTTTTTGAATAGGTGCCATCTAAATAGGCTCTTTTCTAAATACTGAAAATGCCTTGGTAAATGCAATGAACAAAAATCTTTCCCCATTGTGAATCTTAAACTCTAGAGAGAGCCAATGGTTTTTGTTTGTGTGTGTTTCTTTTTTGTCAAACTAGTTTTAATTTCAAAGACTCTTTTTTAAAGACTTATTATTAGTATTTTCATGTCTGTGTGTATGCACATTTGAGTGTAAGTACCCGAAGAGGGCATCAGACGCCCTGGAGCTGGAATTACAGGCAGTTATGAACTGCTAGACTTGGATGCTAGGAACCAAACCCATGCTCTCTACAAGAGCACCAAGAGCTCGTAACTGCTAAGCCATCTCCCCAGTACCTCAAAGATTCTTTTTGTCTCTCCCTATTGCCAGAGGTGAGGAGGTTTTGAGACAGAATTTTATTAAGCATCCTAAACTTGCCTCAAACTCTTTAAAAAAATGTTTTTATTAATTCTTTGAGTATAGATTTAGGAGGAGTTAATAGTAAGAGAGACTAATATGATCAAAAATACACTGTGTGCATGCATGAAATTTCCAAGAATTAACAGAAACAATGACTTTTTAAGACAATAAGTGATGGACTTATTTGAATTTGATTCAAGATGCAGTAGCAGTTGGTTTGGGGTACTTAGATTATCTTGTGCAATCTCTACTCAGCCACTGGGTACCTATAACCCACATGATAAGCATCTCTCCAGCTTGTTTTTGAGGCCAGATATACAGTAACCCAAAACCAGCCTCAACCTCCCTAGGTAGGCATATTTGTAATTTGGCACTTGCTATGATAAAACACCATGACCAAGGCAACTTCTAGAAAAAAATGTTTCACTTGGGCTTATGCTTCCAGAGGGATAAGAGTCCACAATGGCAGATCAGAGACATAAAGACAGGTGGCTGGAGCAGCAGCTAAGAACTCACAACTTGAACTTCAAATACAAAACAGAAATCTCTAGGCCCACCCCCAATGACAGGCTTCCTCCATCAAAGCCACGCCTTGTAGACCTATTCAAACAGTGTCACCAACTGGGGACCATGAATTCAAACATCTGAGCCAATGAGGAACATTCTCATTTAAACCCCCACTGTGGCTGATTTTAAACTGGTCCTTCTTGTAGGGAAAAGGGGCTGGCTAAAGAAACTCACCCTGATCCTGGAGCCCAGAACTAGGGAAAGATGGCTCAGATAAGGCTAGTGAAAGAAATACAGTTTGGTTCAAATCAGAGCCATCTCTGCCCCTTCCCTGGTGCCCAGGGCCAGAGAAAGAAACACAGAGTGGGTTGGGACCTGAGCCAGAGAAATGAACCAAGGAAACATGCCCTGACTCTGAAACCAAAGAAACACTCTTGGCTCCTAGATTTAGAGTCAGTGAAAGAAATGTGCCCTGGCCTTAGAGGTAGTGTCAAAAAGCCAAGAAAGACCAGTGAAAGAAAGGCCACCTCTGTCCCTAGCCCACAAAACTGGTCAATCCCTGGGTAGAAATAAAACTAACCAATCACTGGTTGACTCCACCCCAACACATCCTATGTAAACCTCCCTGCCTGGTCAGTTGTAGCTGTTCTCTCCACTCTGGTAGAGGCAGCTATTCTCCTAGACTCCTTCCCAAATAAATATCTTTCTTAAAAAAGTTTTGGGTGTAAAGATCTTCATTCAGTGGCGTAGAGAAGACCCTTGCTGATACATCCCTCAGTGGACAGAGCAAGAAGGAGCTGAACAGAAGACCCTTGATGAGATATACCTCAGTGAACAGAGTAAGGAGGAGCTGAAAGAGCTGAAAAAGTAATGCTTTTCTCCTG
Source organism: Onychomys torridus (assembly GCF_903995425.1). NCBI lineage: Eukaryota > Metazoa > Chordata > Mammalia > Rodentia > Cricetidae > Onychomys > Onychomys torridus. The sequence goes on from NC_050464.1 coordinate 27,145,096, forward strand.
AGTCAGAGGAGATTGCCACATTTTTGCAATTTCTTAGACCAGAAAAGCAGAGCTCTGCTAGGAATCCCCCTTAAGTGAGGGCTGAACAAAGCTCAGCTGTAGCGGCTCTCCAGGAGAGGAAAAGGATCCTGTGGGAAGACCATCCCCCTTCACACCAGGTATAGCCTGACTTTCCCAAATAGTCAGGATACCCTTTCCTGCTGAAGCAGTTCTAGGCATAACTCTCCTGAGCTGTCAGAAAAAGTTCCCTTCCAGGGTTGGGTTGCTTCTTTGTAGCTCCAGCCATCAGAGCTGTGCTAAACAGCTCCAGATGTCCCAGACACCTCCAGGGCAGAGCTGTCGTGAGAAGCTCAAGGTATCTAGAATACCTCATCCTCCAGGTTAGGGTTGCCTCTTTGCAGCTCCAGCCACCAGAGCTGTCCTAAGCAGCTCAAGGTGTTGCCTGGTGCTGAAGTAGTCAGGACACCTCTCCCCAGAATTGCAAAACTCATAATTTGGTGCCAAAACCTGGGACCAAACCCACAGAGTTGCAACAAGTTTATTTACATTGTTGGTACTGAAACAGGGGGTTGACTCCCTCGGTGCCTGTGCTCTCCCCCTTGTTGTCTGAGACATACAAGGACTCTATCCCTTATCTCCAGTCCATCTGCAACAGACTCACTGATCACTCAGCATTCCATCCAATAGTGGCAATTAGGTGAGTTCCCCCTTTTGGTCAGTAAACATTTCCCTGGGTCTGAGGAAGTGACCATTGAGTGTCCAGCATCCCTCTAGTACTCTTGGAAGTGGAGGTACCCCCAGCCATGGTCTTTAAGGCTACAGCTGGCTCCCTTCACCTGACCACACTCCCCTATCCTCAGAGCTGCAATTGGGCAGTTATAAGCATCCCTCTCTGTGCTCTCCCATCTTCCCACAAAAGGAGCCATAAAAGTCGCCCTTTTCTCTGGATGTGTCATTCCCCCTAGAGCTTAGTTTTCTCTCACCCTCTCGCTTCTACAGAAGCCCTGGTACCAGGCACCTGAGTCTCTCATTGGCTTAGCAGGCTAAGCTGGACCCCCGTTGAGTTGGGTGATGACCCTCTGAATTGCTTGGTCCCTTTTCATTCCTCCATGAGTCCAGGGGATACCCACAACTACAGGCTGCAGTAACTATTTACCTCACCTCTCATCCATGGGAACTCTACACTCCATACCCTTGGGATGCCTCCTAGAAACCTGGCACCTGATTTGAAAGGTTCTAAACTTGTTTGCCTGTGCAATAAAGTTTGGCCTTATTATCCTTTAGATAATCAACCTAAGTGACTGCATAATGGCACACTAGATCCTAATATTATATGGGACCTTTACAACTATTGTGAGCAATTGAGGAAATGGATAAAGACCTTATATGTAAAAGCATTCTCTTACCTTCACTCCAAGCCTTCTCTCTGTGCCTCCTGTTCTCCCACCCAGCTCTTGCTAGCTATGAAGTCAAAAAAGGATGAACCAATTTCCTTTGATCCAGCTAATGAGCCTCCCCATTATAAACCAAAGCCAAAAGCCCACAGCTCCCTCTCTCCCAGTCCCTTCAGTTTCCCTTTCTCCCTCCTCAGAAACAGGTCATCCACCAGGCAGCCCAGAGGTTTTGAATTACTGACCCACCCAGGACAAGGGAGAGAGCACTGAACTTCGGGTAACTGTTGTCAAAATAAGAAACCAATTTGAGAAGTGGGATGCGACTGCCAAGAAAAACCTAGAGTGTGCGCTCCAGTGTGGACCTTAAGAGTCTCCCTGTGCTGAGGGCTTGGTCACCAACGTCTTGCACTTCTGCCTCCACCAGCTGAATGCTGGGATTACAAGAATACACCACTATGTCATTTTGGCATAGTGCTTGGAATTGAACCCGGAACCTCCTGCATTCTAGGTCAGTAATCTACCAATTGAGCCACTTCCCTAGCCACAAGCTTCTCTGTGTTAACACGTCATCCATGCTGTTTACAATAAGACACCCCGACCTGGGTGTTTGAGAACACCGCCCAGTGGTCTCCCATCTCTGTCTAGAGACTGCATGGCTCTATGTGGATGACTGATGGAAACTGGAGTAAGTTAACACTTGCTTTCCTCACCTGCTTTCTTGTCTCTCCAAAGCAGCCATCCATTTTCATTCTGAACCGTGTCTCCCTAGATGGCAATGATGGACAACACTCTTCCTTCCTGTTCATCTTCTCAAACATTTCTTTCCTGATGACCCTCCCAATTCTGTGTAGTAAGAACACCATTGTACATTGCACCAAGAACCCACTCATACACACTCACACACACAAACACACACACACACACACACACACACACACACACACACACACACACCGCCACCACCGCCGCCATCATCATCATATTCATCATGTTCCAGACATATGATAAAGTATTTCACATCTATTTTTTATCTAATTTTCTTATCAATCTCACAAAGTGTGTCTGTGATTATTCCCATTGGACAGCCAAATAGACAAGCCTGGAGAGCTGTATAAACTTTCAGTGTTCACAAAACCGGCAAAAGGCAGTTAAAACTTGACTTCAGAGAGAACACTTTTTACTCCACCTAATGTTCTTTCAATACAGGCTTTGTGTAAACTTTCTTTTCTTTTCAGTTTTTACAAAAGCCCACACTGTAAAGTGAATTTCAACGCTAGGTATATTTAAAATAAAACAGATGACCTATGATTTTTTTTTCAACATGGTAGTAGCACACACAGCAACTTAAATGCTAAGAAAATGGAAGTGAGCACTAAGGTAGGGGATCCAGTTAAAGAAGTGATCAAGACCTCCGGTCTGCAATGAGATGAACTGGGCTTGAATCCAAGCTCTGCAGCTCACTGATTGTGACTCAGGGCTGGCTGTTCAACATATTTGAGCCTCAGTTTCCTTGTGTGTGAAAATACCTGAAATGGTTGTTTGAGGACTTCGCTGGTGTTCCAGTTTGATTTCCATTGCTGTGATAAACACTGTGACCCAAAGCAACCTGAAGAAGAAAGAAATCATTTGACTTACACTACTTTCAAGTCACTGAGGGAAATCAGGCAGGAACTCAAGCAGGAGCGGAGGCACAAGCTCTGGAGGCATACTGCTTACTGGCTTGCTTCCTCTGGCTTGCTCTGGTGTCTTTCGTATACAGCTCAGGCCCATCTGTATAGGGATGGTAACACCCAGGGTGGGCTGGGTGCTCCTCCATCCATTAGCAATAGAGAAGATGGCTCACAGGTGTGGCCATGGACTAAACTGATCTGACAGTTCTGCAGCTGAGGTTTTCTCTTCCCAAGTGACTCTAGGTTAGTGTCAAGTTGACTGCTGAAGCCAGCCATGACAGCTGGTATTCTGAGTATGAGATGCTCAGCCAGCATGCAGCATGTGGCAAAAGATGCATAAGCTCTGTGTAAAAGTTCTAGGTTGGGGGGTGGGGGCAAACACCAACACTAAAAGTCAAGCTTGCCTCAATCAAGTCTGGGAAGCCACAGGGCCTGGAAAGGGCAGGGTATCAACCACAGAAATCGGTGCCAAGGAAGAAAAGAAGCTGCGTGGGAAAACTCGAGAAAGAAGCAAAGTGGAATGTGCTAGATGCTGTCTTGATGCTATGACAACACACCTAGTAAAAGCAACTTAAGGAAGAACGGATATATCTTGGCTCACAGTGTGAGGGCACAGTCCATCATGGCGGGGAAAGCATGGTGGCAGGAGCATGTGGTGACTGCTGGTCGCACTGCATCCACAGCCAATGAAGCAGAGAAATGAATGCTGGGGTTCATCTGCACAGAAAACAGGATGGCACAGAAGAGGGAGCAGGATGTAAAGAGATGATGCTTTTGATGAAGGAGAAATAAAATCCAACACGTTATAGGTTCTCACTGGTTCTGTTTTATTACGTGTGTGTGTGTGTGTGTGTGTGTGTGTGTGTGTGTGTGTGTGTGTGTGTGTGTGTGTGTGTGTGCGTGTGTGCCACAGAGAGCTTGGGAGGCTAGAGGACGTTTAGAAATAGTTGGTCTTCTCCCACTATGTGCATCAAGATGGACCCCAGTTCATGAGGATGGGCAGCACGTGAATTCACCCACTGAGCCAGCTTGCCATCCTTTCATTGGCTCTCATTTTAACCGTTGTCTCTCAGGAGGTCTACCTGGAGTCCAGCACAGACAATGAGCAGATAATGTGTATCAGGGGGACTAGCTGCACTGTTGTGATTGGAGGAAAAGTACAGGTCTGGCAGCAGGCAGGTGTGGACTGTCACACAGTTCATCAGAGGAAGAAGGGAAATGATGGATTTGACGCTTAGCTTCAGTGGAGGGACACTTTGCTCATAGCTGCTAGCCTTGGAAGCTTAGAGATTCCCTTTTCCTAGCATAACCCTGCTGACCACTATTCTGTTCCCACAGAGGAAGGTGTAGCTGACAGGTGGAGCCGTGTACTTAGCTCCCTTACAAACATTTCTGAATCGCTGGCCCTGCCAGGCCGCGCCCAGCACTTAGCATGCAGGTTGACCATTCATTTAATTCTCCCTGTGAAACCACGGCACAGGGACTATGATTATGGAAGGTGTATTAGCATCCCGTGGTTTATATGGATGTTAAGAATTCTCTGCCATCCAGACAAAATGGATGTGCTCAAATGAAAAAAAAAAAAAATAGGCGTCCTATAATTCACACCTGCTTCTCTTTTGCTGATGGATAAGCATCCTGAGAATACCACTTGGCCACTTACTGCTCTGTCACCAAGAGTGCTTCTGTACTCTCTCAAGCATCACTGTGGGCAGAGAGCCACACCTCACACAAAAGGGGCCTCACTCAGAGAAGCAGATGAGCTTGTTGATGAAGGGGATGGAAATTGAAGCCTTAATGAGCTACTGTATCATAAATGAGTGCAAATTACATTGTCAGTCTATTTACAATTTCACATGGCATGAAGCCTTGTAATTATGTCTATTCAATTATTGCATTCAGAGGGCTTTTCGGTATGGGCCTCTCACTATGGCCAAAACCCACCGGGAAACCTCTGTGTGCATGAACGTTAAAACCAGCTCTTCTAGGACCTGACATCTACTATTTAGAAGTGAAAATGTAGGCAAGGGGCTGAGGGAGGGTTTATGTCAGAAAACACAAGCATAGACCCAGGGAGATGGCTCAGTGGGTGAAGGTGCTTGCTGCCAAGCCTGGCAGTGTGAGTTCAATCCCCAGAAGCCACACAGTGTAAGGAGAGAACCAACTCCTACAAGTTGTCTTCTGACCTCCACACAGACACCACATCACACATGCATGCCTCACAGATTGACAGATCAGATAGATAGATAGATAGATAGATAGATAGATAGATAGATAGATAGACAGATAGATAGGCAGATAAATGGATGTTAGAAAAAAAAGAGAGAGGAAGGAAGGAAGGAAAAGCCTTAGCAAGGATCACATTCTCAGACGGGTGAGGTCATGTGTGCCTGGCTGTGCTTAACACCTACAGACATTGCCAGTCTCTTCATTCCATTATGCTTCCTTTCAGCTGAGCATATCTCCATAATAAAGTTTCCCCTTCCAAACTATGGGTACCCTTCCATTTGAGCTCAGTTTCCTACAAGATTTAAGCCACAGGTTTCAACAGACAAAACAAGGCTTTGTTAGTTCTAGGAGCTGGATTCTGTCAGCAGAGAGCAAGGGCTGAAAGATAAAAGGCGGGCATTTGTTATAAGTGGGCATAAAGCTTTAGCTACGGGGATGTGGAGACCAACTTTGAATGCAGGGGGATCTCATCCATGGGGCTGTCCGGGCCTCTGAAATCTTTCCTAACTCAATTGTTCCCACAGGGCTTCTGGAGTGAGATATGCACACACTCTGGTCCCTGAACAGTCATCTGGGTTTTGCTCTGTAGTCTCCTAGATTCTCGAGTTCTTGTGATCTCTGTTGAATGGATCCATAGCACAAAGAGATTGCAGAACACAGGCAGAGGCATGAAGGGGCACACACTCAAGAGTTGAGAGTAGACAGTGGCCAAGGGAACCATTGCCCTGACCTATGGTCCATGTGGCTCAACACTCTATCCTAAAGTCTAGAGACAGGCTGGCTTTTCCTGAGGGGTATTTTCCTCTCTAGGTGATGATTGACAGGTCCATTTGGATTTCTCTTCATTTTTTTAAATTGTATTATTATTGTGCGTATGTGATGGGGGGGTCATGCTGTACAGCATACACATGGAGGTCAGAGGTCAACTTCATAGCGTCACTTCTGTCCTTCCTCTTCATGTGGGTTCCAGGGATCAAGTTCAAGCTGTCACCAGACTTGGGCTAGTGTTAAGAACATGTGTCGTGGGGCTTGAGAGATGGCTCAGTGGTTAAGAGTACTGACTGTTCTTCCCAAGGACCCAGGTTCAATTCCCAGCACCCACATGGCTGCTTACAACTCTCTGTAACTCCAGTTCCAGGGGATCAGATACCTTCACACCAGTACACATACAATAAAGTTAAATACATCTAAAAAAAAGAGAGAAAGAAAGAAAGAAAGAAAGAAAGAAAGAAAGAAAGAAAGAAAGAAAGAAAGAAAGAAAGAAAGAAAGAAAAAGGTGTCACCATGAGTAGTTTTTTTAACTGGATTCTGGGGCTTAAACTCAGGTCGTCACGCTTGCAAGGCAAGTACAGTGTCACCGAGCCACCTCTTCAGACTGCTTCTTAAACAGATGAGAGATCTTCATGATTAAGAAGTTTTGAGTGCTCTTTGATCACTGACTCAGGTGTTCTGTCCCACTGAGCTTGAGAGGTAGGTTTCCCCTTTCAAAGGAGGTAACTGAGACACAGAACCCTTTTGGGATCCCCCACTATTGAGAGACAGAGATGGGGTTCAGACCTGGTGCCTGTTTCTAGAGTCTGAGCTCTTATCCTCTGGATGTCCTGGTCACGTGACCGGGCTAAGTCACCATCCCTTTAAACCTCATTTTGGCCCAGTGAGCATCAAGAAGATGGGAAATAGTAGGGAGTTGGCATATGCTGTAACAATTCCAGAATGTACAAGTTAATCATCCATTCATGTCCGGCTCAGGGGCATTCCTGACCACTCCTGGTAACTTCTGAGCTCCATGTCTTTCTCCTGTTCTGTATTTGTCTCGATTTGCCCACTTGACTGGCTTAACACCTTGCCGTCCCCACCTCACCATGTGCTGACCAACCAGCACAGCCTGGGAATCCACCTATCTTGACTCCTTTTTTTTTCTATTGCTATGGTTATAGGTACATGCAGCCCTGTGGGACTCTAAGCTCACGTCGTCATGTTTTGTAGCAAGCCGTTTACCCACTGAGCCATCTCCCAGCCCCAGGACTTCTTCCTATTTGTCACTGAGGCTGGTTGGGGACATCTCCACTCTACGCAGCAAGTTGAGAGTTTCCCACAGAGTGCCGCCCACTGGCATGGGATCCTTAAGTCAGGCTAGCCGGTGACAGACTGTCATGAAAGTTATTCACTATCACGCATTCATTACAGACTTTATCTTCAGGGTGCTGGAATTCTGACTGGGGAGGTTCATAGGAAAGGAAAGCACTCTAATGAGTTTTTATAACCATGAGGATAGTTGAAGGAAATACAAACAACAGAGAGAAAGCAATGTGGCATTCAGTCTCAATGGTGCCCCTCCCCACCTCCCAGTCTCCTACAGCTGTGGCTTATGTGCTTGTATTTCCTCCAGCAAAGCCATCCATCCTTGGAGGTAGGAGTGTATTTTACCATCAAAAGTCTCTTTCTGTGCTCCCAACACTTACAATCCAATTTCCACCAAAGGTGGAAAGAGTGTTCCCACCAGCCCTGTCGCTGCTGATGAAGGATGGCAGTCTCTAATATCGATTTCCCCCTCCCGCCTCACTTCTTCAGTTCCCAGAAGCTGTGTGAGAAACAGGGCTCACGTTCCCCTCTGACAGTTCCGCACCCGTGATGGAGTCAACAGTAAACAGTCCTGTGGGGAGGAATGGAAGTAGCTTTTAAGGCCAAGACCGCAAAAGACCCCAACGACTTAATATATATGAGGAACAGCGGGAATCCAGCGTGTTCCGAGGAGATGTAGGACTTCTTAACTAACAGTCAGGCTCATCACAAAATTCTTTATTTCTTGAAAATGGAGAAGAGAATCACCCATTATAGAAAAAGAGTTCTGTCCAACTTGGAAGGCTTTTTTTTCCTCTCTCTTTTTTTATGACCAGGAAAAGACTCATCAGTGAGAATGTCCTGTTCATAGCGACTGTAATTGTCATAACTCAGGTGGGAACCAGTCCAGATATTTTCTACCGTGAATGGTTAAAGACAGAGTGCTGCAGTAGTTGGGGAGCTGGCTTGGCATCTCCTGCACAAACAGGAGGACCTGAGATCAAATTGCCAGCAGCTACATAGAAAAAAAAAAAAGATAGGCATGACCATGATGGTGTGGGTTGGTAATACATTGGGTAATAAATACATTGGGAAATAGATTAGCAGATCTCTGGAGCTCACCGGAAACCAGCCTAAGGCAACTGGTGAGCTCTAGGTTCTATGAGAGAGTAAGGTCTCAAAATATATAAGGTGAAGGGGAGGTCTGGTGAAATGTCACTGTCTGATTATTTGAGTTTAGTCCCAGGAGCCCACATGGTAGAGACAACTGAAGTTTGCAAGTTGCCCTCTGACCTCCACACACGCACTGTAGCACACACCTGCCCCCACATATGCATAGGCACGTGCACAAGCATGCACACATACCCACATTCTTTAAAAATATTTTTAAAATATAAAGTGGATGGCAATGAGGGGAAAAAGACACTGGACGCTGACCTCTGGCTTCCACACACATCTGTACACATACAGTGTTAAAGGAACTCTAAACTACCAGGGCGACTCTTCCATGAACTCAAAATAAATACTTAAAAAATAGATTCATCAAATAAAATACTTTTATCTTTAAAGGTAATGTACCCAGTAGTCCAGAATTAAATAGGAGATCAATGCCCATTCGGAGATGAATGGCAAAGGGTAAGCAGGGACTCGCTTGGCCCTGGTGTGCCTGGGATTCTGTTCCAGTCTCCTGTGAGAGCCACCAGCAACTTGTGATGTCTGTTCTCTGGAAGACAGTTTTCTTGTTTGAAGAGCAGTATTTAGGGAGCACTAGGCAAAGCTGGCAGTAGCTTTGTGAATTAGAACCAGAAGGGGAACACTTTAAAGATAGCTTGCTTGATGGGTTCCTGTGTGAACAATGAGAAATTACAAGCTGACGTGTTTACTCTGAGCATGAAGGCCAGGCTGCGTGTTTAACCAGAAATGTTCTCAGTGTACTGCCCTCTGGCACCACCGTAATGGTTTATAAGGGAAGGAAGTTAGATCTTCCTGTCATGCATAGATGGTTCAGAACCTGAGAAGGGGTGGGGTGGAGGGTTGGGCTGAGAGAAACAGTAATAAGGAAATATGTGTGTGCTTACTGCCTGCTGGTTTCATCAAAAACTGAGAAGGACATGGAAGTTGTAGGGCATGATTTCAAATTACCTCAAGAACAAATGCCAAACATTTCTGGCCTACAATAAATGTACATCCTTGGAGGATCTAAGTCTACATTTAGACAGAATGAAGAAGCCTTTTAAAATTTGCTGGGAAAAACAGACTGAGATGAAATCATTTCCTCAGGTTCCACTTGCTTGCTTTTTGTTTGTTTTTCTAAGATTTCCATCATTTTTATTTGTAGGTATGTGTCCGGGAGTGCAGATGCACATGGAAACCAGAAGAGGACATTGGATACTCTGGAGCTGGAGTGACAGGTAGTTATGGGCTACATGATGTGGATGCTGGGACCCGAGCTTATTCCTTCTGTAAAAGCAGCAAGCGTGCACCAATAACTTTTTAACAACTGAGTCGTCCCTCCAGCCCCAGGGAAGAGACTCTTAATGAAGAATTATCTAGATTGAGTTGCCCCTGTGGGTATGTCTGTGGGGAAAGGGGTTGTCTCAATGATGTAGGAAGACCCATCCCACTATGGGCGACACCATTCCCTAGGCAGTGAATGGTGAGAGCAACAATAAATAATGTTTTCATTTGAAGCCTCTGACTCTTAATATTCCTGGCTTTGACCCTCAGAATTATCTGAAAAGTCATCCACTATCCCCCACCCTCTCTCTGTGGTCTCATATAGCCCAGGCTGGCTTTGAATGAACTCACTGTGTAACAGACAATGACCCTGAACTCTGGATCCTCCTTGCCTCCCCTCCAGAGTTCTGGGATTACAGCTATGTGTCACCACATCCAGTTTATGGGAATGAACCCAGGGCCCCATGAATGGTGAGCAAGCATTCTGTCTCATGAGTGACATTCCCAATCCAGGCTAAAAAGCACCTTTGCTGATTTGGTTTACCGTAACCCTAATTGTTTTTGTTTGTTTGTTATTGTTGTTGGGTTTTTTTTTTTTCAGCTTTCCATGGTGCCTCACAGCCTGAAGCGATTGTTTCATCTGGTGTGATTTTCAGTGACATGAAATTCATCTGGAACAGGATGCTTAATTTAAAGTCAGCAGGAAGACCATTAAGAGAGCTTCCATTTCAGAAACACCACAATACCCAAGAGAGGGACAAGAAGAGCCTCCTTGGGGAAGACCTTACAGTGTGCACCCCAAAGCCAAGGCTGACTGAGCCTTGATAGAGCTTTGATCCAGATAGGGTCCTACCCAGATAAACACACTTCCCAGAGTTTCTGAAACATGCTGCTTCAAAAATATGCTCTTTCCTCCATGCTCATTAATTGTATTTTCAGAAATAGAAGAAATTGGAGGTGGAGAGCTGGCTCAGCAATTAAGAGTACTTGCTGCTCTTACAGAGGACCAGAGTCCAGTTCACCGCTCCTACGTGGTAACTCATCACTGCCTGTAACTCCAACTAAAGGGGATCCAGTGCCCTTTTCTGGCTCCTGTGTGTATTACACTCAACATGTGCACATTCCCACAGAGACACACATACATAAGCATAAATAAAAATAATAAACTTTTTTACTTAAAAAATAAAATTCAGCATAATTTTTTGAACATAGAAAATATATTCTAACTGGTATGAATTACAATAGCTCTAATTATTTAGTGACATCTATAACCAACACTCACTTGGTTTAAATGACTGACGGAGTGATTGTTTGCTTGACTCGAAGCCTCAGTACTTCTCATGTTGACCTGATTCTTTTTCCGCATCTAACATTCTTTGATTGAATATTAGACAATGAATTTTTTACTGTGTCAGCGGCTAGATATTGGCACACTCTCAGAAATACACATTTGTTCTAACATTCAACTGTTATTTAAAATTATTTTTAATTCATTTAGGTCCTGATTTTAAGATTGGTTTAGCTGGACAGGAGAAGTACTCACGCCAGAGTTAGGGGTTCCCAACCAACAAGGGAAGACTCTTCTGTGGACGCCACCAATACTGACGGCAAGGTGAGCTTTGCTGATGGAGGCCAGCACCATTCCCAGCAGCCTTTACATCAGGCCCTGATAGAGCTCATTCTCCACTGAGGTTCTTTTCTGGATTTCAGGGGGTGATTCTCTCACATGTATACATTAACAGGTACTTCCTGGTTTCCTCAGAGCTGGCCTCTGTCCAGCTCTCTCCCGTCCGGTCCTTTGTCCCCCAAACTGTAGCTTCCGCACTCTTGCTGAAGTTTGTGACTCCCTCCTTAAGATGGGTTGCATCTCTGGGGACACACCCAGGTTTCCACCCCGTGCCTGCAAACTCCAGACAATAAGCTACAAGGAGCGATGTGCTTCTGCTCATCTGACCCTTTTCTTTCTGTCCTTTGTTGGTCTATTTTTGGTTTATTACCAATGATCTTTCATATATTTTATCTATTCTTGCTGTTGTTTCAAGCATGTGGCTAAAATTTGTATCTTGTAACTTCGTTTTTTGTTAGACAAAATATTTGCTATAGATTTTTTTTAACTTGAGAATTCCTTCACGCACTTTTGAGAATGCTTTGATACCGTAAATGAAACACTCCCACTGAGGCCCAAATTAAAAGATGCTCTGTTACTAAATCACATCAGAGATGCAACAAAAAGATTGAAAAACTCATTTTAAACTCATTACAGACTTCCCCAAGCCGGCAGGGATTGCTAACAAGTAGCAGCCTGTAGCAGCCTGTGTTCTTGATCAAAGCTGCCATGAACTGTCTGCAAAGCAGGCTATTTTGATGGCAATGTCTCCATATGCACTTGAGGTTGGCTTCAAATACAAGCAAAGCCCCCACTATATTCAAGCCAATCACAGGAGAAACTGTAAGAATTGACACCATCAAGGTTGGAGAGGTGACTCAGTGCTTAAGAGCATTGGCTGCTCATTCAGAATTCAGTTACCAGCACTCAAGTGGGAGCTCATATCCATGTGTAACTTCAGCTCTGGGGGAATCTGTCACCCTCTTCTGGTCTCCCTGAGCATCTACACTCAATTGTGAGTACATTATCAATAATTTATGTAAATATAAGCTGATTGCTAGTGCTGGGAGCTTTGAAAGTCTTGCGCACTGCCTAACTTAATAAAGGCAGTCACTTTTAGAAAGGTATCCTTTCATTTTTTTTTCTACTTCCAGAGGGCAAAGTTGGGGAACTAAAGAAAATATCTATATACCTGGCCCCCAAGCCCCAGAGAATATAACAGCAGGAAAATTGTAAGACTCTGAGGGTGGGAGGAAGTTGTGAAAAGCTATCTTCTGAACTTGACATAACAATTGTATTCATGAACAGGTAGCAGGTGAGGTCACCTACATAAAACCTGTGTGCACACCTGCACACGCACAAGTTATGGTGCTGGAGAGATGGTTCAGAGGTTAAGAGCACTTCCACTTTTGTGTTCCCAGTACCCCCATCATGCAGTTCACAACTTCCTGTAACTCCATCTCCGAAGGATCTGACACCCTCTTCTTGCCTACACGCAGAGAGACAGGCACACATACACATAAATGAAAAATAAATCTTATTTTAAAAAGTAGAATGGGGTAAAGAAAAAAATGTCAGCAGGAGTTCAGGAAAGATAAAAGAGGATAATGGGGTAAGCATTACCCGCCCCCGTTATAAATACAATTAATAGCAATATTGAATATGAAATTATCAGGACTAAATAATTGAAAAGAGTAGCTGACTGTGTCATCCTCAGATATCAAGTAATCGACGTGAGAGTCAAAGAAATTCTGGCTGCAAATTGCACATGAGCAACCTCTCCTCTGCTCTGCCTACCTGGGTAAAGAGAGACTCGGGGTGTGTTAAAAAAAAAAAAAACTAACAAACAGACAAACAAACAAAAAACCCTTTTACACACTGTCCTCACACGTGTGCTGCTCTTTGCAAAAGAACGAAACCGCTTTCCTACCTGCCTCTTAGCCACCTTTTAAGTCGCCAGTGGAAATCGTGCTAAGGAGGCACATATGAGCAATAGCAGGTGCTGGTAAAAATCAATATTCACTATAGATCACACGGCATAAACACTGTGTAGCATATTAGGATGAAATGTGAGCTGCCAAAGTCCACACACTATGGGGAAATTATCGAGGCAAAATAGACTCAGTAAATATTTACTGGGACCGTGTGTACCTGGAGCCATGTCCAATATCCTATCTCAACTCGTGTATTAGTCAGGGTTCTCCAGGGAAAGAGACCCAGTAGGGTTTATATAGGTCTATAAAGGGAGATTTATTATGGGAATTGGTTCATGCCATTACAAAGGTGGAAAAGGCCCACAGTATGTCATACTTAAGCCAGAAAGCCAGAAAAGCCCAAGGTGTGGTTCAGTCTCAGGCTGAAATGCTGTGTGCATAAGGTAAGCAATGACAATAACAAATGAAGAGCTCTCATCTCCTCTTATGTTTTTTTTTTTCATTAGTAAATCAAAAAGGATTTTACTCTGTACCAAAATGAGAGCTAATCTCTTCCAGAAACACAGCTGAGCATCCTAAACCCAAGCAAAACCTAGCAGAGTTAAACAGCCACAACTTGGCATGAAATTAACCAACTACAAGTTGACACAAAAATAACTAATCCCAAACTGATACATGTGCTAGGTAGATTTTGTTGCTGTAGTTAATTTGGCATGAGCTAGAATTATCTGAGAAGAGGGAGCTTCAGCTGAGGAAATGCCTCCATCAGACTGACTTATAAGCAAGTCTTTGGGGGTATTGCCCTGATCAATGACTGATGTGGAAGGGCCCAATGCCCAGCTCACTGTGGGCTGTATTAGCCTGTACAGATGGTCCTTGATGCTATAAGAAAGCAGGCTGAGCAAGCCATGATGAGCAAGCCAGTAAGCAGCATTCCTCCATGGCCTCTGCATCAGCTGTTGCCCCTGGGTTTCTGCCCTGACTTCCCTTCTTGATGGAAGTGATGGGGACGTGGAATTCAAATAAACCATTTCCTCCCCAGGTTACTTTTGATCATGGTGTTCATCACAGCCATAGACATCTAACTAAGATAACACACAAGATTAAACAGCCATTGCCGGGCAGTGGTGGCGCACACCTTGAATCCCAGCACTTGCACTCGGGAGGCAGAGCCAGACGGATCTCTGTGAGTTCGAGGCCAGCCTGGTCTCCAAAGCGAGTTCCAGGAAAGGCGCAAAGCTACACAGAGAAACCCTGTCTCGAACCCTCCCCACACTGCAAAAAAAAAAAAAAGCCACAAGTTCACATACACACATGCACACACACAAAAATCTCAATTGACATATAAAATTCACTAACCTCAAGTTGACACATAAAACTCATAAAACCAATGGTCATAACTATGAACTCTAAAATTCTTTTTCCTTAATCGTTGTTTTATATACATGTGTGTGTATTACTCCTAAATATATCATTATGACCTGCTCGGTCTGTATAATGTTACTTGTATGTGCGGGTTCAGGACTGACTATTTGGTATTGAATAACCAATTAGTGTGCTCCTCCCTAGGGAAGGCTATTTCTCCCACTCTTAGCCTTCTTTGCTGCCCGTAGTTCTTGTCACAGGTGGAGAGGCCCACCTGTCTTCCCCGGCACCCACACTGACCCACATGCTGAGACTTTCAGCATATCTTTCTAGACCAGTGCACCTGACTTCAAGTGGGATGCTCCATGACACACTGGGTTACGCTCCTAAGAACATTTCTTGGAAAGTCACGGACCAGCATGTGTAGAATGGCTGGGAAAGCCGCTGAGTAAAATGAGTCTCTCCCTTCCATCAGTCAGCCACTACAAAGCCCACTGATGTTTACTACACCCATTCCCCATAACATGTTTTTAAGTTGGATTTTCCATCTGTCTCATATATGAGCCTTCGCCAGCACAGCTGCGGTGTGCATGCTCTTAGAGGGCACGATGGCTTGCTTTCCTACTTACTCCGTGGGATAATTTCCTTGGAGTAGAATGTCTTAGCAGGAAGGGATTGACTACACAAGGCTCAACAAGGGTACACAGCATCTTCCATTTCAGGAGCTGGGTATCTTCCCTCGCCTCATGAATTATGGGTGCTTACTAGAGTGAACTTCTCTTCTCCCACAGAAAACAAAACAAAATAAACAAACAAAAAAAAGCAATGAACTAGATATGGAGATTGCCTTTCCTGGTTGAAGACAAGCCTCGATTGTTGGATACCTCAAATCAGGCAGGGAAGGGCTAGGTCCAGAAGGAAACAGAAGAATCAACACATTGTAATAGGAGATGGGAGTGGAGGTCTGCACTATAAAGAAAGTAACTTAAAGCCTTCTTCTTCTGGGGTATAACACAGTGGAAGAGCGCTGGCTGAGCACGCATAGTGTCCTTGGCTTCAATCCCCAGCACATACAAAAAAGAGTTTAATATTCCTAATCAGAGGAGGGCTGGTGGGTATGGAGGCACATAGGCCACTTTCTGTCACCGTGGTTGAAGCAGGCACAGGACCGCAGGCGACGTGCACTGTCCCTCCCCTTCTCTCTGTTGAGCACAAATGCCACTTATCCTAGATTGGACCAGACTTCCGCTGTCTACCTCCAGTTCTAAGAATTAAAATTAAGATGTCAGCTAAGAGATGTATTCCCAACAGAATGTGTGCCTGACAAGCCTTTCCTTCATGGGTGAATTAGAAAGATGTATTGCTCAAAAGATGACTGCCAAATCCTCCCAGACAGAGCAGGTCCATTTTACCTGCAAGACCACTGCCTGCTTCAAGGGTACACTTGTGATCCCAGGACTGGAGAGCTGGAGACAGGCATATCCCTGCGGCTCACCAGCCACTTACCCCAAACGATCAGTGAGCCCCAGACCTGTGAGAAACCCTGTCTGAAAAACCAAGGTCCTGAAGAATGACACCAAGGGTGGTCTCTGGCCTCCATGCCTGCATGTGCACACACACACACACACACACACACACACACACACACACACACACACAGGCACATACAGGAGCATGCATGCAAACATAAAAATGAAATCATAAGTAAATAAAAATAAATGTGGAAAATGTGCTTTGTTGGTTGTCTGGCTCCCGTGACGGTGTGCACCTGCAGACAACGCCTAGGTCTGTGATAACATCAGAGGGATAAGCCCAGGCAGGGGCTGTAGTGAGAAGCCACTATGTCAATCACAATTTTGTCTTTCTAACTCTGTGCTGTTTCCTAAGCTCTGTACAGGGATCATGAGAAAGGCATAGTATGTAGACACAGTAGGCTTTGGGTAAGTAAATATCGAGTGAAGACTGCCAACCCAGTGCTGTTTTTGGTTTTTTGTTTTGTTTTGTTTTTAAGTAAGTGCAAACAGAATAATAGGTTTATAAAGAAAAAGATGCTGGGCAGGGGAATGGACTATGTGAGCCCAAGAACACTGGGCAGCCCATAAAAGGGACTCAGGAAGGAAGGCACTCCATGACTTTCCAACAAAAAGACTTGTAAAGGTTTTACTCTGGCTTGCCAATCACCCTGATATGTTACATATAGCTTTTCCTGCATCCAATTATCCAATTATACCCCATATGTACACGTGATGGTTATTTGTCAATTTAAATAAAAAAGGAAACATTGTAATAGAAATTCTCTCTCACCAGAATGAATCTTTCCACCCTGAAACAGACGTGCACTGATGGATACAACAGAATTTATTATGTAAGAAAAGAAAATAAGGAAAGAAAGGCACATTGTCATCTGCAAGAACGTGGATGAATTCAGAGGACACAATGCTAAGTGAAATAAGCCAAATCTCTGGAGGACGTGTCAAGCACATTTATAGAAAGAGAAGAGAATTGTGCCTTCCAGGGGCTGGAGGTAGACAGGAAGTCACTGTTGAACAAGTATAGTTTCCTTTGTACAAGATTAACTTCTACAACTCTGCTCCATGGCTGGGGTGAGTTCACTTGATGGAGGGCTAGCCTAGTATGCAGGAACCCTGGGTTCTGTCCCCCAACCCCACACAAATCATGCTTGTAATCTTAGCACTAGGAAGCAGGAGGACAAGGGATGAAAGACCATCCTTGGCCTCCTAGCCAGCCTGGGTTCTGTAAGACCACATCTCATGAAGGAGCAAGAAGGGGGGTCCTGCTCTGTAACATAATGAATGCTCTTGAGTATGTGTGGTGTGCTTAAAATATCAGAATACACACCCACTGTTAAATGTTCATACTACACTAAAAGTTTAAGTAGCTAAACACACACACACACACACACACACACACACACACACACACACACACACAAAATCAAATAGCTAAAAATAAAAAGAATTTCTTGACAACAGTCTCGCTTTTCCCCCAGGAAATTCCAGTCATTTTGACCTGTGATGGGATTAGTTACTGAGTTACTGAGGGTTACTGGTTACTGAGGGCTGTACTCTCACTCCCTTTACCCTGAAGTCTGCTGTAAACCTCGTCTAGTCAAAATGGCCAGACACCCAGCAATCTCCCACAGCCATCATAGCAAGCAGGCTCAAACCAACAAGTGTTGTCACAGATCTGATATGCTTGTAGTAGACACCTGTCATGGTTAATACTGATGATTGTCAACTAGAGGAGCTCTTGAGTCACCTAGGAGACAAAGTTCTGGTGTGTCTCTGAAGGGGTGGCCAGGTTTACTTCTCTGTTGCTGAGCTAAGTACCCTGACAAAAAGCAACTTGGGGAGGGGAGTGGATATTTGGCTTACACACCCCAATCGCAATCCATTATGGAAAGACGTCAGGCTAGGAACTCAAGGCAGGAGCTGAGGCAGAGGCCATGGAGGGGTGCTGCTTACCAGCTTGCTCCTTATGGCTTGCTCAGCCTGCTTTCTTATAGCACCCAGGACCACCTGCACAGGGGTGGCACCACCCACACTGGACTGGGTCCTCCCACATCAACCATGAATCAAGACAGTGCCCCCACAGACTTGTCCACAGGTCAATGTGATGGAGGTAATACTTCAGTTGAGATCCTCTTTTCCCAGGGGTCTCTAGAATTACATCAAGTTGATTAAAAAAAAAAAACTGACAGGGAATTTCTAAACTAGGTTAATTAAGGAGAGCGCACACTAACTGTGGGTGGTACCATACCACAGTCAAAAGTCCTGGTCTGAATTAAAATGAGAGAATGAGCTGAGCACCAGCATTCACTTCTCTCTGCTTCCTAACTAGGGGTGCAACGTGAGCATCCTCTCCCCACACCCTTGCTGCCAAGCCCTCCCCACAAAGATGAACTGTGCCTTTGGATTATAATACAAAATAAACCCTTCCTCCGTTCGTTTACTTCTTGTCAGATATTTGGCCCCAGGCACAGGAAACAAAACTCACACAACCCACTGCAGGTCACCCCCAAACACTGATGTCATCAGACCCCTTGCTGCTACCATGATTTTTTTCTTCCTGCTTTCTCAGTCCCCAGAACACACTCCCTACCCATGGGTCCTTAACCAATCCCATCACTTCTTCTCAACGATTACCAAGAAGCATCTGATGCCCCCCAAGGGATATTTCCATGAGGCAAAATTAGAGACTGCCGTTAGCTATTAGGCACTTCTGTTTGGCTCTAAATATCTGCTCAGAAGTGCCAATTTGCCAGCGAGCCATGGAATCCAGCCCGAATGAGTGGTAAAATCCCAAGGCTCTGAGTCGCTAACACAGCTAGCCGCAGGGCTCAACTCTCGGCATCTGTCAAGATCATGCGCGTTTTCTGCTGGCGCCATTTGAGCTATTTAAGTGGGTGACAGCCAGTGCCTAGAACAGCATCTATAGTGAGTTAACATCAGAAGAGCGGAATGTAAAATGTCAGCACAGCTTAGCTACAGCATGGGGGAGGCTTGGAGTTAGCACTTGCTCTCCCCACCCACATTTTAAAGATAGGGATATATAATCTCTGTCTCCCACACTGGCCACAGACTCTCCGTAAAGACAAAGATGACCTTGGGGTTCTGCTCCTCCAAGTAACAGGTTTGTGTCCTCTCACCATCCCTGGATTATCCCTGCACTGGGGATTGAACCCAGGGCTATACACATGCTAGACAAACATCTACTGAGCAGCATCACTGTATTCAGCATATCTCTTTTTAAAGATTTGTTTTATTTTTATGTATATGTGTGTGAACACATCTTTCATTTCTCTCTGTGTACACACACAACTGTAAGTGTATAGCAATGTTACTTATACTGACTGATACACATATGCCCAGACACTTGTTTACTTAAGTCTGTCTGTAAACACGTTGCCTTTGTGTGGACTTGGTTCTTCCTCAACATTGAGATGATCAGACACCAAGAGCTATGCTTTCATATTGACGGACAGGTGTCCCAGGGGATGGGTGGCAGGGAAGAACAATGCAAATATAGAATGCACATGTGGCTGGCACTTGCTCACATGGAAGCCCCCACCCTTCTCCTTTCTGTCTGCAGAGGTTGTTTTTAGACTCTTGGTACCGCAGGAGTCATTTGAAGGTAAGGCAAAACCGACCATCATCTCTATCAACCAAGGTTGCAATGCTAAGGATAGAGAATGATGGCAGACAGGCTACTCATTACCAGGGCCCCCTGCACTGGTGTCTGGAGAGAGCAGAAAAGGAAACAGACGTAACGAAATAGGTGAAAGGTCAGGGAAATGCCAGGATGTCAGACACCAGCCCCAGGAAGTATTACGATCTGCCCTCTGTTCTGGATTGTACATATCGTATGTATGCATGTGTTACATGTGTTACAGTATCATGTGAAATAAATGGAAATATAAAGAACATATAGAAAATAATACAACCTATAGAGTATAACATAGTATAAAATAATAAATTGTTATTTTTGCACTTTGGGGGGGGGAAATACACAGAGTGAGTGCCCATAATATTTCATATACATTTAATGTAGGTTGCATATTTTTATATACTTCATATATGCCCTCATGGAACAGCTCATTTTAACTTGTCACCATGGCAACAAAAAATAATTATCTCACTAGAGAAACTTGAGGAGTGAAGTTTGCAGAAACCCAGCTCCATTACCAGGCTTACCTTAAAGGCTTGCTTTGACATTCTAAATATGTATGGAGTCATTTAATAAATCATTAATAAATGAGTTTATTTGCACTACCAACATGACAAGGCAAGGAAAGCTGGAAAGCTGCTGTTCACCTTAGGGTGTGTGTGTGTGTGTGTGTGTGTGTGTGTGTGTGTGTGTGTGTATGTGTGTGTGTGAAATTAAACTAAATTTGGCCTGAAGATACCTCTATAGTCCTTATATAGGACTCAGTCACTGATGCACCTGTAGCTGACTGCCACACTGTAACCAGCTAAACTATCCCCCACCACACCCCTGTTGCTGTTTTTAGTTTTCTTTTTTAAATTTCTTTAAGATTTATTTACTTATTATGTAATGTATGTAAGTATGTGTGTATATATGTGTTCTTCCTGTGTGTATACCTGCAGGCCAGAAGAGGGCACCAGGTCTCATTACAGTTGGCTGTGAGCTGCCATGTGGGTGCTGGGAATTGAACTCAGGACCACTAGAAGAGCAGCCTGTGCTCTTAACCGCTGAGCCATCTCTCCAGCCCCCTGTTTTCAGTTTTCTGTTGTCTGGCCCTATTGCCAAACAGAGTCCTTGAAACCCACTCTGGCTTTGAGGGGGGTTCATTTTCCTAACCTTTCTCTGTTGAAGTAAACCACCAACTCTGCTGAGACATCAGAAGGTTATGCTTTTCACTGTTATTTCCCCTCTAGAGCAAGAGATAAATGAAGCTCTGACTGTGTGTGTGTGTGTGTGTGTGTGTGTGTGTGTGTGTGTGTGTGTGTGCTCGTTCCAAGATTCACTGAGGCAATGCTGGTCCTGTCCCAATTCTCATTTCTTCCAGAATGTTGGCCTCAGCTATGCTCACCCGTGTGCTGGTGGGCTATGTGCCAGGGCTCAGTTCCTTGTTTCAATACATGACATGCTCAGCCTTATCTTTGGAAAACCAGCTATGGAGAGCGTGTCTGGACTCACCCTAAGGTAGCATGGATACTGATGAAGGGGGAATCAGTCAATCCATGAAGGGGAGGCTTGCAGACACATCTTGGGGAGCCAATCAGATCCATCTTCCCTTCTGTTTTATTAAAGCCTGGGGAGTCACAGACAGGAGGATGGGTGCCAGGTCCACTGTGCCTGCCTTTCTCACTCTCTGTTGGTTTCTGGACTTAATTCCTTTCGTTTCTCAAGATAGATGAAAATCAAAGGCAATATTTATACCCAATCTGGGAGCTCTCCCTCTTTCTCCCTCTCTCCCTTTCTCTCTCTCTCTCTCTCTCTCTCTCTCTCTCTCTCTCTCTCACTCACACACACACACACACACACACACACACACACACACACACACACACACACTCACTTCTGCCCACCAGGACCAGCCTCATTGTAGACCTCAAGCAGGTTCTGTCTGTAATTTATATCTGTTTCTTTTGGTGAATCTTTGTTTATCAAAAGACCCTTCCCTTTGTGTTACAAAGCTGTTTTCTTCACATTTATTCAGGAGTTTTCAATCTACGTGTTGCATATGCTCATGTGTTTTGCTGACCCACCCTTGAAAAAGTAAATAGGACTAACATTTTGTCTCTTTCTGTGTGCACATGTGCATGAGACCAGAAGAGGACATCAGATCATCTGGAGCAGGCATTACAGACAGTGTGAGCCACCTGATGTGGGTGCTGGAAACTCAAATTCATGTCCTCTGCTAGGTCAGCAAGTACCCTTAACTGCTCCATCCCCCTCTGCCAATGCTGATATATGTGTGTATCCAAAAATCTCATAGCACTTCTTATTGCTTCATTAAATTTATCTAGAGACACAGGACCAATAGAGTGTGGGAGGAGTGGGTGTGGGTGGAGAGATAGGGGGTGATCCCAACCTTTCATTGAGTATTTCATTATGATTATCTCTGGCCATCTTAAACACAGAAGACTCGAAGAACTCCCCTATCCCATCCACTCTCCCATCTCCTGGTCATTACTAGTTGCCAGGTGCTGGCTGGGCACAAAGCAGAACCTTGGTTCCATCACAAAAAGGATCTGTGTGGCCTGTGGAAGCCCCAGCAGGGAGGTTGAAACCAGAAGCTTAATCTGCAGGGTTATAACTAACTGCTTCTCATCCTGTAAGAGCCAAGCAGGTGGGATTGGCTCAGGATAAGAGCCAACACTACAGCATCCTGGTTCTCTTCAGATATAGAGTGATTGCTCTCACAGCACAAGGCTGACTGAGATGTGACAAGAGCTGACCAAAGGGTTTCTACTTGAGTAACAGAATAAGCCTTCAACAAACTCAACCTGTTTCCCACAGCACAGGCAGCCTGAGCCACCAGCCATGGAGACCAGCACTTTCACAGTGTCATAAACTTTTAAAATAAACGTTTATTTATCCTTTGAGAATTTTCACACATGGAGACAATTAACCTTATCATAGTCATCCTGCTCCCCGACATCCCCTCATAGACGCCCCTCCCATCCTCCTCACACTTTCATGCCTTTATTCTAATTGTTACATTTTAATTTTCTTTTAATTCCTTTAACTGGTTCCAACTGGTGCTTCACCATCTGTACGTGAGTGTGGTGCTATCCACTGGAACATGGTGCACTTACAAGGGGCCACATCCCTGTGGAAAACTGCCTCTCTCCACAAGTGGTTCTAGTAACTCCTCAGCTAGGGGTGGGGCCTTGTAAGCCCTTCCCCCACATTCTGTGCTGGAATGTTGACTGGCTTGATCATGTTCAGGTCATGTGCAGGCAACCATGGCTGCTGTGACTTCGTGAATGCTATGATCCTGTTGTGTCCAGACTGTGTGGTGCCTGTCCTCCCTGACTTCCGGCACTTACCACCTAATGTTAACCTTAGCAGCAAGAATTACAAGTCTGACCAGGTCCCCCTCTCCTGCTGAGGATAAAACAAACCATCTCAAGCTAACTAGAAAGAGCAGCCCTTGGAGTTTGCGTACAACATGTTTTCAGCTGATATTTCAGGGTGATTATCATCATCAGACACCCAAGTAAACGCTCCAAATGCCGAATGCTTGTACTAAACAATAATAAGTGCTCTCAAGAAGAGAGAGTCGAGCATGGTGGCACACGCCTTTAATCCCAGCACTCAGGAGGCAGAGGCAGGTGGATCTCTGTGAGTTCCAGGCCAGCCTCATCTACAAAGCGAGTTCCAGGATAGTCAGGACTGTTACACAGAGAAACCCTGTTTCAGAAAACAAACAACAACAACAAAGAACAGAGAGGTGCTTAATTAACTAATTAATTAATCAGATAATTAATCTAATGCATAGAGTGCTTGAAAAAGCTCAGGAAAGGGTTGGAGACATAAGAGCACTGGCTGCTCTTCCAGCAGATCCAAGTTTGACCCCCAGCACTCACAGGACAGCTCCCAATTGCCTGTAGCCCCAATTCTAGGGGAACTTATTCCCTCTGTAGGCCTCTGAGGGCACCCAGCAACATTCAGGTGGTGCACAGTATTTCAGGCAGACAAAACGCACATACACATAAAATAATAACATAAAAATCATTTTAAAAGCTCAGGGAAAGTCTAAAAATAAAGTTTACTAGGATTGAAAATTGACGGAAAAGTGTGAAGTATTGGAACCAACAGGAAAAATATTTTTGTTGTCATTTACAAAACATGGACTGGATTCTGAATGAGAAGGGATTCAGTGGATTCCACCGAGGGGGAGGCACGTTTGTGGGGTCTTTCCAGATGGAACTGTGGGTTGGCCACAGCAGGGAGTGGATTGCAGAGGGGTAACCCCCTGAATAAGATCACAAGGAGTTTGTTTGTTTTGTTTCCAGCTACCAAATTCTGCTGCTAAATTCACTGCCTCCTTAAATACTCGAGAAGAAGAAAGGCAGGAGATGTACAAGACAGCTGAAGAAAGGCAAATAATTGAGTAATTGAGGCAATGTGAGTTCAAATTAACAATTTCCAAACCAGGCAAAAGTGTCATCCTGGTCAGGAACTGCACAATCAAAAAAAAAAAAAAAAAAAAAGGCAAACCAGAAATCTTCAGCAGAAATCGAAAGACCATCTGAAATACACCAGGAAACACATAGGAAAACTCCCAAGAAAGTTACCAAAGGATGACTTTGCCACATCCCAAAGGAGAAGATATATTCTCTAAGGACAGGAGAGCATCAACCAGGAGTGGGGAAGGGGTGCTGGAGAGATGGCTCAAGAGCTAAGAAGGAGCACTCGCTGCTCTTCCAAAGGAACGGAGTTCAGCTCCGAGCATCCACTTCGGATGGACCACATCGATGATGGGATGGAAGTGTAAAATGAGATACTCCTTCCTTCCTCAGGTTGCTCAGGTCTGAGTCTTTTATCACAGAATCAGAGAAGCAAGCTAGAAAAGTGCTTGTTATTCCTGATGCGGAATCCGCAGGATGGTGGCCAAAGCCAGCTCCCACAGGCATCTCAGATAGAGTCCTGCCCACATTCATGTCTAAATTCCCCCACATTCTATGGCTTGCTAAACTTCTGCTACAAATCTGCCCTCCCTGTTAAAATGTCCTCTCCTCCTCTGCCTTAGGTCTCTGCAGGAATCTGTACTCCTTGAATTTACACAGCCCATACCTCCCTGCCTTTCAGATTTCTGACCCACACACTTTTTTCAGAGCAGTCTTGTCCACCACTCAGCTAAAGAAACACCCAAGTCCTAGTTCACAAAACTGATTTTGTTTTATCTTTATAGCTCATAGAACCAACTGACATTCCCCTGCTATAGATGGATTTCATGTCTTTGTCTTATCTCTGACATTTATGCTTCATATGAGCAGGGTCTCAGCAACTTTCACTGCTCTCCCCTGTAACCAAGTGCACTGTGGAAGGAGGAATCTGGTCATGCCAACACCGTGCACTAGGTGGACCCCCAGTGTGCAACCATGGAAACAGAGGCAGAACACTGAAGGGATGTCACATGTGGAAAAGTGACAGAGTTGGGGTCTGAACCAAGGACGATTTCACACATCAACAGAACCATCTGCCTGCTCCTCGTATCCTGCTTCCTGTCCAGTTTCAGAAGAGGCATCTCCCAGGGCAAGCCAGCCTGAGTCTTATCAGTTCAGTAAACATACCTATAAAACTAAAAAACACACATCTATTCAAGGAACAAAATCCTATCTCCTTTAGCACACACATATTTTTTAAATGATATTTGTATTTATTCTTTGAAATCTTTATCCGTGTACAAATATATTTTGATAATATCCACCCTCCACTACCTCCCTTCAGCTACTCCAGTGACTCCCCAACCCATCTCCTTCCCAATTTCATGTCTTCTTTTTAAAAATATTATTATTAATAACTTCCTGAACATAATTAGTGATAAACATAGGTACAAGGGTATAGGGTATTATATTTGGTATATTGTGTGTGTCAGAAAGCCGCCACAATTAAGACACAAGGCATTTTCATTGTTCCCAAAAGATGCCTGGTGTCCCTGGCTAGTCAATTCTCACAGCCGTTCCTGGTCCTAGGTTCATTCTGATATTCTCTTTGACACAGTAAATTAGCTTTTCATCTCAAGGAAATGAAAAGAAATGGACTCAGAGGATAAGGACTACTTTGTTCCTGGCTTCCTTTAATTATTATAACGATATGGAGATTTCTGAATGTTGACACAATTATAAATGATTGCTTGCTGTGCTGAGTAGTATTTTGTTATTTATTTATGTAACCATTTTAAACATTCATTTTTTATGATGTGTATTATATGTGTACTATGTGTGTGCAGTGCCCACAGTGGCCAGAAGAGGGTGCTGTATCCCCTGGAACTGGAGTTACAGATATTTGTGAGCCACCGTTTGGGTGCATGGAATCAAATCCAGATCCTCTGAAAGAGACTCTTAACCTCTGCAAGTGCTCTTAACCACTGAGCTGTCTCTCCAGTCCCTATGTAACATGTTTAGTATCTTCACTCAAGCCATCACCTTACCCCTGGCTCGTTGGAGAGACGGGACGTTTCTCTATTGTTTGCTTCTCAATCAGTCCTAGGTAGAGTCTGTACCCTCAGGATCTTGGTGTTGGGTTGCATGGGTCTTTCCTCCTGTGATGGCAGTCAGACTCTGCCCTTTGCAACTGGACTCTTGCCAACATGCCTTGTCAATGTCCCTCTGGGAAAATGTTCTACCTCTCTTTAGCATCAGCAGTGGGTCTTACTCTGTGTCCTGGGAATGGAAGTGCTGGAGGGAAGGGGCATGGGAGGGGTTGGAGGGAGGAAAGGGAAGTAATTATATTTTAATTAAAATAAATCAATCAGTTAAAATAAACCTGTTTTTATCAACAGATAAATGGATAAAGAAAAATATATATCATATATAACTATACATATACCTATATATCCATATATATGGATATATATACCTATATATCCATATATATGGATATATAATTCAGCTCTAAATAAATTACAAATTTTTTTTTGAAAAATGGGTGGACTAGCTGGGTGGTGGTGGTGGTGGTGGTGGCGGCGGCGGCGGCGGCGGCGACACACGCCTTTAATCCCAGCACTTGGGAGGCAGAGGCAGGCAGATCTTTGTGAGTTCGAGGCCAGCCTGGTCTACAGAGCAAGATCCAGGAAAGGCGAAAAGCTGCACAGAGAAACCCTGTCTCGAAAAACCAAAGGAAAAAAAGAAAAATGGGTGGACTTAGAATAGATAGGTAGATAGATAGATAGATAGATAGATAGATAGATAGATAGATAGAACTGCCTTGCAGAATCTAGCCAATAATTTATACCCATATGTAATCAAACATATGGGTACAGTACGACATGTAGAGAAGAGAAGAAAGAAAGGCTAAGTTATACCTCAGGGTGAGGAAGAACCGAATTTTGGCAATGGACATGAGCTATGGAGGAGGATCTAAAGCCAACTGTTCTTCTAGTTCTAATTCGGCCAGGGACTTTTCAGTTTTTTAGTGATGGATAAAAACGTATTCTACGGTGCAAGTGAAGCCCCACAGCTTCAACATGGCTCTTCCAAAGTTCACCTACAACAATAACTTCCAATTTGGTGTCATGCTGCAGTGCCCACAGGAGGCTGTTCCAGAAAGTTCTATGGATAACAAACCCCGAGGGTGCTCCAGTTCCTTATGGGAAGTGGCACAATAATTGCATGCAACCTGTGACTATTCTGCCGGATGGTCAAACCACTGCTAGACCACTTAAAATTGAGATATATATAGACTGTGGGTTTGGTTCTTTGAGATGCTTATTTATTTATTTACTTATTTATTTACTTACTTACTTACTTATTTATTTATTTAGGTTTTTTTGAGACAGGGTTTCTCTGTGTAGTTTTGGTGCCTGTCCTGGATCTCTCACTCTGTAGACCAGGCTGGCCTTGAACTCACAGAGATCCGCCTGGCTCTGCCTCCCGAGAGCCAGGATTAAAGGCGTGCACCACCACCGCCCAGTGTGATGTTTATTTGAAAGTTTTTATAGTAAAGTTTATAAAAATAAAAATACATAAGGTAAGCTTTTTTTTTTTTTAAAGACAAAATTTTGGTAAGGCTACACTGAGCACACCTTGGTGCTCCAGGGAAGTGGTCCACCCATGTGTGAGTATCTTCCTTGTGCCTAGAGCTTGGGTCTCCCGCTGACACTAGAGCTTGTGCACAGTTGGTCCTCAGCCCCTCATTGTGAGTTCAACATGTATTCCTGCCACCTGCAATGATGATCCCATAGTCTAGCAAAGGTAAATCACCCTGGGGTCCTGTAACCCTTTGAAGGGTCTGACCCTTCTCTACAGCCCAGTCGATCCCATGGCCTTGAAACCTCAGTTCCAAGATAAATACAAGAATAGTTCTCATAATGGGAATCTTAAAAGGTCTTATTAATTAAAAAGAAAAATGGAGCCAGATATGGGGTGACTGCTGAAAGATCAGAGAAGCAGAACAAGCCACAGCCAACCTCACCTCACTGACTCCCCAGCCGATCCTGTTTCCACAAGTTTTCAGATTGAAAGCCTCTGAGTCCTCACCCCTGAGGGTCCAAGTTGAACTGCTGCATAGTTCCTGTCTCCTCACGCCTTATATGCCATTCTCCACCCAACCACATCACTTCCTGGATTAAAGGCGTGTATGCTTCCCAAGCAAAGATATGAGACCTCAAGTGCTGGGATTAAAGGCGTATGCCACCACTGTCTGGCCTCTATGTCTAATCTAGTGGCTGGCTCTGTCCTCTGATACCCAGATAAGTTTATCAGGGTACACAATATATTGGAGTACACAATATATCACCAGAGGTTCTACCTCTAAAATGTTGATCCAATTCTCATACAGATGCTGGAGTCTATGAATTTCAAGTTCCAAATCTTGGACTATAACAATGAGAATATTGTTTTACAACATGTAGTATCCATGCAATTCAGTATTAATCTGTGCCAAAAAGTAACGTTTTATGTGTTCACTACAGATTTATAAAATTAAAACCCCACATTTTATAAAATATAATGAACACCAAATAATCAAAATTAAAAGAGCAAAGGGCACAAAAATATGATGCATCAAGAAATAAAATACAAATGAAGGGACACTGGCTACTCTTGTAAATGGCCCATGTTCAGTTCCCAGCATCTACATCATTAGGTCCAAAACCATCTATAATTCCAGCTTCAGAGGATCTAAAGCCTTCTTCCTGCATCCAAGGGCACTACCTGTGGTGCACGTAAACACACACAGACACACATCTACACATCAGTTAAAATAAACATTTCAAATTTTTAAAGAATACAAAAGAAAAGACATTCATGACAATTTCAAAGTTCGCCTACAACAACTTCTAATGGATGTCATCTCACAGCACCTATGAGAGACTAGGTACAGAATGTTCTATGAATAACAGACCCAGGGGCAGAGGATCCTCAAGATCCTTACATGAAGTAGCACAGAAATTCAGTGTAACCTGTGACTATTCCGCTGTATGGTTTAACTATCTCAATTACCTAAAATATTCTGTAGTGTCATTGCTATATACGCACATGCACTGTACCATTTAGAGAATGATGACTAAAAATACTTGTTTGTGCTCTGCGTGGATGCAACTAAAGATATATTTTGAGAAAGCTAGAAAGCCAAGTGGTGGCTATACAAGCATTGATGACATGAGTTCAATCCCCAGAGCTTACATTTAAAAGCTAGGTATGATGACGGACACATGATTATTACCTCAACAATGAGGAGGAGAGATAAATGGATTCCTGGGGTGAATAACCAGCCTGGTCTTATCAATGAGCCCCGGGTCCCAGTGAAAGACCCTGTCTCAAAGCACAAGATAAACCATGCTTGAGGAATGACACCCAAGGTTGACCTCTGGTCTACACGTGTGTGTGCATAAATAGGTGCGCGAGCGCACACACACACACACACACACACACACACACACACACACACACATACACATGTCCCCCCCACACGCACACATACAAGGATACTGAGGGAGAGAAAAATCACTTTCTTTGGCAGTAAGACTGATGGTATTTCACCCATACACCAGTGATGGCCTCATACCCATGCACAAATGGGCAACACTCATAAGATATGAAGTTAGAAGGGAGACCTATTGGGAGACCCAGATAGGAGCTGGATGGAAGGAGTGGAGGGTGGATATAGTCAAAATACATTATATACTTGTGTGAAATTTTCATAGAATAAATAAAAATATAATTTAAGGACTGAATGTGGTGGTGCTTTTTAATCTAAGCATGTGGGAGATGGAGGCCGGGAAATCTCTATGAGGTTATCCTGGTCTATGTAGTGAGATCTTTTTCTCAAAAACATTATGTAATAAAAATATTTTTTAAATTTTTATTGGAAAAAATTTTCGTGCCATGTATTCCAATCATACTTTCTCCCTCTCTCAACGCCTCCCAGATCCTCCTCACCTCCTACCCACCCAATTCCATGCCCTTTCTTTCTCTCCCTCACTAAAAAAAACAATCAAAACCCAAAGAAACAACACACACACACACACACACACACACACACACACACACACACGAATAACAACAAAAATTCCACAAAAATGGAAAACAAAATATACAAGTAAATGACCAATAAGACAAAAAAAAATGCCCAGTATGAGGAAAAATAGTCTACAAAAATGCTACTGGGTTCATATTGTGTTAGCTGTCTGCTCCTGGCCATTGGGTCCACACTTAAGCATGGTTTATATATCCAGTGAGACTCCTTGGAGAAAACTAACTTTTTTCCTTTGCCAATGGGTATCAATTGCAAATAGCTACTTGGTTAGGGATGGGAGACTGTGTCCACATCCCCTTCTTAGTATCGGGTCCTTGAACATATGCAGGCCCTGGGCATGCTACCACTTTTTACAAAAATCCCTGTGTTCAGAGCCCCATGGATACAGAGGACGGCTACCCATACATAACAAAATACTAACTGCACCTGTGAAATTTTAAATACGTATATCAAAAAGGATACCTTAACCTGAGATAGTTAGAAAGGGACAGAAAATCACATTTGTTGCTGGGAATTTTACAGTCTCTGAGAGCTCACCTAGCAACATGCATCAGCAACTCAGAAAATATACACACAGGGGTGAGGCTGGGGCTCAGCTTGTCAAGTGCTGTCCAGCATGCACAAAGCCCTGGGATCCTTCCCCAGCACTGAATAAGCCAGGGGTGGTCACACATGCTGTAGTCCCAACACTCAAGAAGTGGATACAGAGGGTGCAGAGCTCAAGGCTGTCTTTGACATTATAGCAAGCTCAAGGCCAGTTCGGGCTGCCAGAGACCCTGTCACAGAAAGGGGGGCAGCAAAATATATGTAACACAATCTTTGATATGTTTGCTTCATGGGTTGAGGCTCACTCTGTGGGGTTCATCACAAGTGGTAAGTAGTGCTATACCTCAAATGTATTCACTCACAGACATTGAGCAGTCTATGCTGACCAAACAGGACCCGTTCTAACACGCAAATGAGAAACCTCTGGGGGAAATTTCAGAAGCTTTGGATTTTAATTTGGACCACTCAGAGAAGTAAATAAGATCTGAATTAGCAGTCAATAACAAAACGGGTTTTCCGGAATGCTGTCTCCTCTTTGGAAAGCCAAGGAGACTCCAAACAGCGTGTTGGTGTGAAACCATGATAATCATTTTAAAACATACAAAGAGGGTGCTGGGGGGACAGTTGAGCTGCTCAAGAGCAACTGTTCTTCTTGCAGAGGAGTTCATTTCTCAGCACCCAGGTCAGGTGGCTGAGAACTGCCTGTAACTCCAACTCCAGGGGATCAGACACCCTCTTCTGGCCTCCAAAGTCACCTGCACTCACATGCACATACCCACACACAGACACACAGAAATCTTTAAAATTACAAAGAGAACTTTTATTGTAGCTATGTAGTAATTTCCCGTTCAGAACTCCCCACCCCTACTTCATCCTCCTCAGGTTTTCTATATTCTTTCTTTACCCGTCAGAGTCCTGTGAGCATCCAGATTTATGACAGTGGAGTTAAATAACCAATAATGAGGGTGTAAAATGGAACAATGAGTGTCCACCAAACCATGTAACAAGAGCATCTCCGTCACAGTGTGCAGTCCTTCTATTTGATGTTCCTGTGTTATTTTTTATGTTGCATGAAATTATCACAAAATCAGTGATTTGAAATATGTGAGGAGCATTGTTAGTCCCTCTGCTTAGGTCTCGGGATGTCCAGGCTGGATCTCATTTGAGACTGTATCTTCTAGGGATTTTCTGTTGCTGTGGGATTAAAGCCTGGGTCCTGGTAGCCCTGATGAACCTGGCTCACTCACCAACCCTAAATACACTAATTAAGGAGGCAGCAACAGTAAAAACCAGGAAAAAAACTGATTCAGTGTGATGACAGTAGGAAGAGGAACTGAATAAAGAGATCCAGTGAACCCCAAATCTAGCCTCAAGGTCATAACATGAGCTTTTAGTTCAAAAAAAAGGCAAGAGGTACACATCACCAAGCAGACCTGGTCCAAGTGGAAACAGCCCATCACTGACCCCTCACTGTCCAGGTTTCAGTCTGTGCTGCAGGTTGGACTGACAAGTCAGAACTATGTGATGCCTCTTCCTGGGAGACAAGGTTTCCCTCTGGACAACCCTAGATTCAACAATATCCTTCTCCCAGTATAAAGTTCCTGGGAAACTTTTAATTCTCTGGGGCTCATGGTTTCAATAGTTCGGTTGTCAAAGGAAGAGAAACAGAGATTTCTCCTTCACTCCTGTCAGGATGATTTCTTCCGGCTTGTGACTAGAATTGTGATAGAATTCCTTCTTTGGGATCTTGTGTCTCGTCTCCAAACTCAAGAATTTTTTTTGGTGGTCTTGTAAAAGGCTCAACTTATCAGAACCAGTGCACAGTGGGAATTTCCTCTTTGGATTAAAGCAAGCAGCTGTCCTGCACCTCAGCTACAAAATCCCTTTGCCTGAACCCTATGCACAGATAGACCCCTCTTATATAGAGAGTGCACATACCGAGGGACCAAGGAGGCTGACAGCATTTGGGCCACCAAGATCCTGTATGCATTTTTGCAAAGAGCAAACACTTGAAAAGTCATGCACTGAAATTGTCACCCTGGTCTCGGCATATTGAGATGACACATCTATTTCCTCTTTGAAGCTGCCTCCGTTTTTTAAATCTTCCCCTCCGTGGGAAGATGGACTTCTGCAGTAAGAAAAATCAAAGAGGTTATGAAGTGATTAGGGTCTTGTGGATCTGAATAAGCTCCAAGGACTCATCAAGACTGAAGCTTTCAACTTGAACATGGGCCCCGAAATTTGCTCTTGAATGTTAACCATTTGGAGGGCTAGGTAGTGACCTGAGTTGATAAAGTGCTGGACCTAAGTTAAATCCCCACACCCACGTTTTCAAAGAGCCAGGCTTGATGGAGGCCACTGGGGAGGCAGAGACAGAATGATCCCTGGGACTTAATGGCCAGTGTAGTCCCTAATCATATAGACAGATCCCAGGACAGTGTGAAACCCTGTCTAGAACAACGAAGTAGATGGCACCTGAGGAATGCTGTCCTCTTGTCTGTATATGCATATGCATACTTGTGTGTCCATTACACACACACACACACACACACACACACACACACACACACACACACATAAACATACACAAATATACATAGACAGGTATAAACATGCATACACATAAATATGCACATGAACACATGTATACATAACACAAACACACACACGCACATATATAAACATACACAAATATACACAGATATAAACATGCATACACATAAATATGCACATGAACACATGTATACATAACACAAACACACACACACGCTCATATATAAACATACACAAATATACCTAGACAGATATAAACATGCATACACATAAATATGCACATGAACACATGTATACATAACACACGCACAAACACACACACACTATATATATGCCATTTACTCCCTTTCTCAGTCAACACAAACACACACACACACACACACACACACACACACACACACACACCTATAGGCTGTGTCATTCACTCCCTTTCTCAGTCACAGCCTGTGCTTTCCACCCAGCATTTCTGACATCGTATTTGTTTTAAAATTTGACCTATTTACCATTTCTAAAGTGGCCAAGGGTTCACAGAGGTGGGTCACCTCGGCACGCATCAGGGAGGAAGTGGCCAAGCAGACAGCTAACCGGGCGCAGGAAAAAGGGTTGCTTCTCTGAGATCATTATCCTGGACCTCTCCATGCTCTGAGGCACTGACCAAGGTGACTTTCAATAAGGGGTGGTCTGCAAACAGAGCCAAGGGCCAGGGGCGGTGACTTAGGGTTATTAGGGCTGTGATGAAACACCGTGACCAAAAGCAGCTTGGGGAGGAAGAGTTTATTTCCCTCATACTTCCATATTCCAGTTCATCACTGAAAGAGGTTAGGGCAGGAACCCAGGACAAGAACCTGAAATGCTGCTCAGACTGCTTTCTTATAGAATCCAGGACTACCAGCTCAGGGATGGTCCCGCCCACTATGGGCTGGGTCCCGCCCACACGAATCACTAATTAAGAAAGCGTACTACAGGTCGCCTGCAACCTGATCCCTGTGGAGGTATTTTCTCAATTGCAGTTCCCTCCTCTCAGATGACTCTAGTTTGTGTAAAGCTGACATAAAAGTAGCCAGCTCGGGCAGAGTCACAGCATTACTGTAGAAAAAAGGAGTTGAGAGACAGCAGGCAGACTTTTAAGCAAAGTCCTGTATTTCAGCCAAATCTGTTGGGATAAAAGTGGGTTTCACCGAGGTTGGTGCTAATAAACTGACTTCAGGGGACCTTTCAAAACAGACACCGGCAGAGTGAAGGTATTCAGTGGCTGGCACGTTCAAGATGGGTGTTTTCAAAAGAAGGGTGGTAAGTGGGCCAGTAACTGCTCTGCCTGCCTTCTACGTGACTTGCGCTATCGCAGACTTCGGACCATGGAGAAGAGAGCTATTTCCTAAGGATTGTTCCCTTCTCCGCTAAGAGAAGAGCACGTATTTGTCTTGCATGTGCAAATAATTTCATTTTCAATCACTGGAGTGCCATAAAGAAAGAGCTAGAGCTTTGCAGAGAAGCCTGGGGGTCGAACAGCGTCACGTCCCACTTCTAATTATCGGTACCATAATGGACTTTGCTTCGGTCTGAAAAACCTGGTGTCCACGGGCATCGGCTGGCATTCACCCAGAGCAAACCACAAAGCCGTTGCTTCTCAGATTCCTTCTCCTTTGACCAGCCTTCAAATGGCAGACTAGAAGAGATTCTTAGTCAACTCCCCTTCGTGGGCGACTGAAAATTACCCATCCTACAGTTTGGACAATAGATATTAATAAACGCAATATTATTTTCAAACTTCATTATCCACAAGGGAAATGTCTCTTTAATCACCGTGGTGTTGAATTGCAACCCATGGATTCATTTCTATTTTAATTAGAAAACTCTAAAGAGTTCCTGTGCCAGCAACACAGGGCTGTTGCTTGCTAGACTTTGCCGGCCACTGGCAGGTGGCGAGAGCCTCATTATTCTGCGCAGGTCCTTTCCCTGACTGTTTTAGAAGGAACCACTAGGTTCTTTATCCTGCTTGTCAGTGGGTTATGCCGCAGCTGCGGATTATGCTAATTCTTGCTTACTTGCAAATAGGCCTGTGTTTATTTTGTGCCTCACCAGCTGTCAACAAAGACATTTTGGAAATAATTCCCATATTTAAAGGCAGACTTTGTTCAAGGGGTCCTGCTGCGAGTGTTCCCGGTATCTGGACGGATTCTTGGACTACCTCTGAAGTGGGAAAGCTGGGTGGGTGTGGCCAACCTACCTGTTTAGTTTCCTCTCCTCCTATCTCTGTCTCCTTAGCCGTAAGTTTTGTTGGAGCCGAAACCCGGCCTGGTTTTTCTGCAAGAAAACTAAAATGTTTCTCTAACCGGTTCTCCACGGATTGGGAGGAAAAAATCTCATTTTATGGTGGTTAGGGCGGCTGAAGTTTTCATTGCTTTCAAATCAGCATTTGAGCAAACATCCTCTCAAATTGGAAACCTAACACTTCAGAGAGCCTGCCTCACTGTCCCCGAGGCTTTGAAAGCGTTCCTACTTAACAATCGCAGTGGAAAGCAGGTGACAGTCTATAAGCAAATAATTGCGTACCTGATCTCTACGCAAATAGGGGTTATATCCTATTTACGGGTTCTTTTCCAGATTTTATTTGATTTGATTTCATGGAAGAAGCAGAAGAATGTTTAATTACTTTTTTCAACAAGTATTGCTTTTCAAACCAAGTCGGGAAAAGTCAGCAAATAAAAGAGCATTTAATTTCCACCAGGTGTTTTTTCTTAGAACGGTTTTTCCACCCAGCCATCTTTTCAGTTAATAGGCGAATTCAGATGAAACAATCCGTGTGTAAGAAACACTCCCACCCACACCACTGAGAACACACTTTTCATTCCTGGTTTCCCAGAAGGCTTAGCTCATTGTTTAAATTTCTCTCAAGTTACATTCACAGGCACCAGCAAAACATAGTGTAAACAAAAGAAAAATTCAGCACACTTAAGATTCCCCTGAGCACTGGGACAAACTCCCTCCTGTCCAACAATCATGCAGACCTGATGAGCTGCTGAAAGGTGGGAACTTAATACTGAACCCCAGTTATCCCCAAGCCGCCTCAAATGGTCCAGATGCCAGCATGTAGTCACTGTTTACCCATCAAGCTTTGTACAAAACTTGAGTGTTCAAGGAGCAAATTAGCAGGATCTGTTCCTGAAAGGTTTAATCGGGGATATGCAAATTAATACCAGTTTGCCCTTGACCTTTTGGGGGTGGGTAATGAGAGTAACTTTCAAGTAAGTGAGGGCAGAGAGAGGGGAGGCATCACACTTCTCGGAGTGTTCTGTGGGAGTTACACATGGAGAAGACACCAGTGAGGAACATTTCAAAGACAGCTTGAAAACTGTTTAGAGAACCTGGACATAACCACTGTCATGGGTTCAAATCCCACCACTGCCGCTCATCAGCTGTGAGTGTGTCAGTGTGTGAGTGGCTGCATGGTGAAATATCCAGACCGTGGAGTGTGACACAGTGCTGCAAAGGGATGAGCTAACAAGTCACAAAAAGAAAAGTGGTGAAGGGGATAAAAAACGGTGAAAATCGATGACAATGTTGATAGTTATGGTGATGGTGGTAATGATGGTGATAACGATGGTCATAAATGGTGATGATGGGATGATGGTGGTGGTGGTGATAATGATGGTGACGTTCTAATAATAGTGGTTATGATAAGAGTGAAAATATTTATGAGTAGTGGGCCTGAAATAAATCACATTGCCATCCGTTCTCAAAGTTCAATCATGAGGCGGCTGGTGCTTCGGCTTCTCGATATCTCTCAGAATGCTGAGAATCAACACTTCTTGGGGGAAGGTGGCACCCACTTGTCCTGAGTGGCTGGCATTGCATTTGGGGGAACCAGTAAAGTTTCATGGCATGGGCATTATCACCTACAGACAGAAATGGTCCTACGGAGAAAGCATCACTCGATAGTGAGAGGAAACACAACACTTTCCCTCGTTGCCAGGGCAAGGTAGTGCTGCATTGTTAACAGGCAAGTATGTCCATACATGAACTTAAGTGTTCATTTTTTAAAATTCTTTGCATGGTGGGTTTTTTGTTTGTTTGTTTGGTTGGTTGGTTGGTTTGGCTTTTCAAGACAGGGTTTCTCTGTGTAGTTTTGCACCTTTCTTGCTCTGTAGACCAGGCTGGCCTCGAACTCACAGAGTTCACACCTGCCTCTGCCTCCTGAGTGCTGGGATTACAGGCATGCGCCACCACTGCCCCGACTTGCAGGGTGTTTTTTGCTTGTTTGTTTTGAGATAGGGTTTCTCTGTGTAGCTCTGGCTTTCCTGGAACTAGCTCTGTAGACCAGGCTGGCCTCAAACTCAGAGATCTGCCTACCTCTGCCTCCCGAGTGCTGGGATCAAAGGTGTGCATCACCATTAAACGTTCAATATTATTTCTCCTGATGGCAGAGTTAGAATTAGTGGTATTCACTTTTCCCACGTGGGTTTACTCCTCCAGGTATAGACTCAGAGGACCAACCAAGTCTTCCTGCAGACCGAGGCTCAACCATGTTCAACACAAAACTTCAAGTTTCCTGTGCTCAGCTGAGACAAACAGCTTGAAGGGCATGAACATACCAGATGGCAAGCCACAAATTTGTAAGGGTATCAGCTGGATAAGGCTCCCATGGATTCTGTTCTCATTTAGTTTCCTAATCCTCAGATACATGGCCATACCGAATAAAGTCACCCAGTCATTCAGGATGAATATGTTTAAAAAGTACTCACCAAATAGTTCCTGCTACAGATGAATGGCAAGGGACAGTCTCTAGTCCCCACAGGCCATATCTGATCTACTCAGGGTGTGTCTGCTCCTCTCCACATCCTTCTTAGGAGCCCAGTGTCTTGATTCACTTACTACTGCTGTGATTACCAAAATGACCAGAAGCAACTTGGGAAAGAAAGAATTTATTTCAGCTTACAGGTAACAGTCCACCATGGAGGAAGGCAGGGAGAGTGGTAGTTTGAATGTTAATTGGCCCTCATAAGCTCATAGGGTGTGGCCCTTTTAGGAGGTGTGGCTTTTCTGGAGTGAGTGTGGACTTGTTGGAGGAAGTATGCCACTGTGAGGGTGGGCTTTGAGGTTTCCTTTGCTCAAGCTTCTCTTAGTAGCAGCTCCTTCTCCAGGACCATGTCTGCTTGTACACCCCCATGTCACACCATGATGATCATGGACTAAAACCTCTGAAACGGTAAGCCACCCCAATTAAATGTTTTTCCTTTATAAGGGTTGCCGTGGTCATGGTGTCTCTTCACAGCAATAGAAACCCTAACTAAAACAGAGATGAAACTCAGATCAGGAGTGTGGAGGCAGGGATGGGCAGAAGCCATGAAGGATGCTGCTGACTGGCTTGCTCTCCATGCCTTCCTTAGCCTGCTTCCTTAAACCATCCAAGATGACCTATCCAGGGGTAGCACTGCTCACAGTGGGCTAAGTCCTCAGCACATCAATGATTAATCTAGAAAATGCACCACAGGCCTATCTAATGGAGGCAATCCCTCAACTGAGATGCCCTCTTCCTGTGTAACCATAGCCTGAGTCAGACTGACAAAAGACTAACCATACACCCAGATAGAATGCTTAATTTAGAAATATTAAACCGGACTTAGAAACACTAAAAATATTCCTCAGTCCCCAAGTCAGAAAGTGTTAAAAAAATAATAATAAACTCTTATAATCACTAGACAGCATTTTGGCATGGTTATATGGCACAACTCAGTAATATGGCACAACTCAGTAAGGTCTGTGTTCTCTTTCATCTCAAGAGTGTATGAACAAACTCCATGTCACCCTGAACTAGGAGGAGCTTGTTACTCACTGTGCTGGCTAGTTTTATGTGAACTTGACACAAGCTGGAGTCATTGGAGAAGAGGTAGCCTCCACTAAGAAAATGCCTCTGTAAGATCAGGCTATAAGCAGGCCTGTAGAAATGTAGAGCGTTTTCTTAATTAGTGATTGATGTGGGAAGACCCAGTGCACTGTGGGTGGTGCCACCCCTGGTGATCCTAAGTTCTATAAGGAAGCAGGCTAAGCAAGCCATGGGGAGCAAGCCAGTAAGCAACACCCATTCATGTCCTCTGCATCAGCTCCTGCCTCCAGGTTCCTGCCATGTTTTGAGTTCCTGTCTTGACTTCCTTCTGTGATGACCAGCACTGTAGAAATATAAGCCGAAGAAACCCTTTCCTCCCGAACTTGCTTTCGGACATGGTGTTTTATCACAGCAGTAGTAACCCGAAGACATTCCCTGATTTTCATTGTATTTAATTTGTGCTGTGCCTTCATAAGCCCTAATTTAGATTTAGACAGAATACATTGTGGTCTCCTTTGTAACCTTTTAATTATTTACAAAAGATTGGCAGTTGTCAGTATTCTATGGGCATTCTCGGTTTATAGGCTTAGCCTGAATGAATTCTAAAATATAAATTTAGAAAGCCGAGTCTAATCTGAACTGAATTTATGAGGTTCACAATCTTCATTTTCAAAATTCACTCAACACCCCCCATCCCCTGAAGTCTACCTCCTGGGAAGACATATGTGAGCCATTCACAGACCACCTTGTCGTCTATGTTCAAAGAACTCTGTCACAGTCAACCTGTTTCTCATGCCCTTCTTAACGCTGAAACTTTTCTGGTTTAAATGGATGAGAAGCAGCGCATAAATCTCACTCGGAAGAGACCTGTAAATGAATAGAAGAGAAAAAAGAAAGAAAAGATCGTCACAGGCTGTGAGCGAGAAAATTGTAAGAGAAAATATCAAAAAAGAGTTGTCGTGAACTAGGAGAGCAGAGGATATTTCTAACCTTGGTCCAGACACATCTGAGGGTGTGAGTGAAGAAGGGTATATCCCTAAGACATCTTTCCAATTGCATCTGAGTAAATTCCACGTCCCTCAATGGTGGGTCCATGACTGTGTCATCATGGATCACCTGCTTAAGCCCCATGACTGACCACTTCCTGTTTGCCGGCATCCTTCTCTCACACAGTTTGTTCCCAGGCAGTTGTTAGAACCAAGCAGAGTAACAGAGGTAGTTGTTGCTATGGTTTCCAGAACTGACTCATACAAGCCATGAGGAGAATTGGCTTCTCCACTGATGCCCACCCTGAGGCTCGCTAAAATGGAATTGTATTCCAGTACCCCTGGTTCCCCAGTGAGCTGTTGAACTCCAGGATCCTAGCAGCCCTCAGCAAGTGAACTACATTGAAATACTTGAATAGAGTCTTTTTTTTTTTTTACTAGTTTTTCATTTTAGCATACAAAGAAATAGGTCTCGCTATGGCATTTCCATAGTGTCACAGCTATATGTCAGGAGCATGTGGCTTCAAGGATCATAAATAGAGGATTGGGGACAGAAAGAGGAGGCACACTAAGTTCTCACAACCCCAGTTCATAAGTGACAGGAACCATTCGCATTTATAAGTCATTGGCCAGAAATAGTCTGTAGTGGATAGCCATCCCAGCATTGGCCTGGAAGTTCCAACCCACATTGAGGCTTCGGTAATGGTCACGCCCACAAGGCAGGGCGGAGGAGGAAGCAGAAAACCAAGGATAGAGAGGAGGTCTCTCTCTTGATTCCAGGACCCTGGATGCTGGAGGTAGCGCTATACCTTTGCCAGACCCTGCAACCTATCCCTTCATTTGTAAGTTACCCCACAAAATAAACCTCCCTTTTAACTACGTGGAGTGGCCTTAATAATTTCACCAATAATAGTCACATGACCTCAGGGAAATGCGCAAAACTTAGGTCATACATAAGATATTTGAGGAGTACAACTAGCCTCTGCCACGCACTCAGACATTGGAAGTCTTATCAACACACCTTTGGATAGCTCTCCTAGAGCAATCGTAAGATCTGATTAACATTTATTAATTATGAGCGGAGTATTTTACACCTCAGCTGCCTCCACATTTGTCCTATCAATTTGAGTAGAAGAAAACAAACACAAGCAGGAGAATAGCATCAGAGGACATGGGGGGAGGGTCAACTTTATTCAGCTGTATTAAGCACTGTTTTATATGCCTCTTCCCTGGAGTTTTCTTCTTCTTCTTCTTCTTCTTCTTCTTCTTCTTCTTCTTCTTCTTCTTCTTCTTCTTCTTCTTCTTCTTCTTCTTCTTCTTCTTCATCTTCTTCCTTCTTCTTTTCTTCTTTCTTCTTTCTTCTTTTCTTGTTTCTTCTTCATCTTCTTTTCTTCTTCTTCTCCTCCTCCTCCTCCTCCCCCTTCCCCTTCCCCTCTTCCCCCACCTCCTTCTCCTCCTCCTTCTTCTTCATCTTCTCTTCCTCCTCCTTCTTCTTCAAGACAAGGTTTCTCTGTGTAGCCCTCACTGTTCCTGGGAATCACTCTGGAGACCAGGCTGGCCTTGAATTCACATTGACCCACCTGACTCTGCCTCCCAAGTACTGGGATTAAAGGTGTGCGCCACCACCACTCAGCAAGTTTTACTTCTAATAGGCCTTGATCCATAGTTTTTATTGGAGAGCTGAGCTCTGAAGCCTTGGCCACTTTGTGAGCTTTAAGAGGAAAGTTGTTTGAGCAACAGGCTTCCCTGACCTCCATGATTAGTAGCTCTTCTGTGTACTTGGCTTTCTTTCACTTCCCCAGTGGCTCTTCCACTAGCCCAGGTCAGATGGAGGCTGAACTCTGCCTCAGAGAGTTTAAGGGTTAGTCCAGGTGGGGAAGCCTTGATTAGATCTTAATCCCTGCCCCCCTCCCCTTGCCAAAGAGCCAGGTGCTGAGTCAAAAGCCTCATTTCTCCCCAGATCCTCATGTGGCAAAGTGAGGTTTGCAACCTGGGGTGATATGCACAGAGCAACAGGGGTTTTATTACTTCCTACACTCACCACAAGCCCATACATACTAGTCCTTGCTGTTGCCACTAAGTTCTGAACCCATCTCTCACTGGTCCTTTGCTGTGGCAATGCTGAGCAGAGACTACCCCTGGGGGTCCTATAGATCCATGGAATTGTATTTCTAACCTTAAGAAAACACTTGGGAAAGAGCAAAATATGGTCCAGACAGCAGTCCTTATAACAGTGCAAAAAGAAGGCTAACAAGCTTCATTTCAATGCTATTAACGTGATTTTAAAGCCTTGTGTTTTCTAAATATATTTAACTGCATGGAGAGATGCTTCTAGTGTATTGGTTTTTAATAGATGAATGAGTCCAATTTTCCAAAAACAGTGAAATAAAATCTGCTTCTGAAAGTTCCCACCCATTACTTATGAATACATTTCTTTGTTTTATGCCCAATACAAACAAGAGAAGGAAATAAATCAACATATTAACATGGTTATTTCTACTGGAAACATAAGTGGTTTTTCTTCTTTTTATGATTCTTAAGTTTCGTTTCTCTGTAATAAGCATATATAACTTCATAGCTATGATGCTCCATTAGTATATTGGATCGGTTAGTTTTTGTCAACTTGATACAAACTAGAGTCGTCTGAGAACAGAGCCTCAGCTGAGGAATTACCCACATCAGAGTGACCTGTAAGCAAGTCTATGGATCATTTTCTTGATGTGGGAGGGCCCAGCACACTGTGAACAATGGACAGGCTGAGCAAGTCATGGGAAGTAAGACAGAATCAGCATCCCTCCACGGCCTCTGCTTCTGTTCCTGCCTCCAGGTTCCTGCTCTGAATTCCTTCCCTGACTTTCATCCACTGATGGAAAACTGCAAACTGAAGTAAACTCTTTCATCCTGATGCTGTTTTTTGGTCAGTGTTTTACCATTGCAACAGAAAAGTAAAGGATGGTATAGATGCAACTTGATAGTTGACAGCGGAAAAAGTTGCACCTGATAGTTTATGTCAACCATCCACACTTCAGCCACAACCTGGACCTGTCTAGAAACAGCTCCCATACAACCTCAAGGCAGGGTAGAATGCAAACCTTGGTGCAGGACAATATACTGTGTTGTCTCTCAGGTGCCAACAGTCAAAATTATCACACTCTCAGTTTCTTTTTCATTGCATTTAATTTTGGAGCAGAAAATCAGGCCCGATTTATCAGGCTCTTTTTTATTACTGATTAGCGAGGCATCCAGTGATAGAGAGGCAAACATCACATGTGCACTCACTTCCCAAGCAGCGGCTCCATCTTGCTGACAGCGCGTTTCCTCTCTGTCCTCATCAGATGCAGCTCCAAGGTTCGTCTCTGTCACACACAGATGCCAGATGCTCTTCCTGATTTGAATTTCAAGCACCATGGCAACAGTCACCCAACTGTGCCCATCCCTCTCCCACAGGAAGGTCTAGACCCTAACTCCATCTTAAGCTCTATGGTGGCCTCCAAGTCTGACCTCCACAGCTGCTAGCCTGGCCAACCATAACTTGGGAGGTTATTTTGAGTGTCTTCCATTGCATGTGATGGTGATGTGATTATATATGCAAATGGCCAGCTCTGTGGGGATGGGATCCAGAGACCCTGGGGACAAGCCCTGGTCATGCCCCTCTGTACCAGGCTTTCTTTTTGGGGGCCACCAACCAGCTCCCATATCATGACATGGAGACTTATTATTAGTTTTGAGTGCTGGGGCTAGTTTGGGCTCATTTCTGGCTAGCTCTTTTAATTTAAATTAACCTGTTTCTCTTTATCTACCTTTTGCCTCAGGGCTTTTTACCTTTCTTTCTGTATGTCCTACTCTGTATCTGCTGTCCAGCAACTGCCTGGCTGGCTCTAGGTGTCTCCCTCTCTTTCTCCCTCATTCTCTCTTCTTCCTCTCATCCTTTCTCTTAAGCCTAGATTTCTCCTCCTATTTATTCTCTATGCCTGCCAGCCCCACATATCCCTCTCCTACCTAGCTATTGGCTGTTCAGCTCTTTATTAGACCAATCAGATTTCTTAGGCAAGGTGAAACAAATGCAATACATCTTTACGTAATTAAACAAATGCAGCACAAACGAACGTAACACATCTTTACATCATTAAGAAAGGCAGCAGAAACAAATGTAACATACCTTTACACAGTGAAAGTAATATTCCACAGCATAAACAAAGGTAACACATCTTTGCCTAATTAAAGTAATATCCATAACACCCCCCTCCTTGCTTCTGCCTATCATCATGGTTTCTCTGTCACTATCACTAGCAAGCTCACCTCCTGAGATGGGAGTCAGACATGGAGAGGGAGAGTGTTCTCTAAGGAGTTGTTGTATACAAGTGTCTTAACCATCAAGACTTTTCACATGTTGACTCTCCTAGGAATAATTCATTGTTTGGATTGAATGCTCATGTTCATTCTTCCTTCAAATTCTCATGTTGAAAACTCACTCCAGAATAGCAGCATTTGGAGATGAGACCCATATGGAGATAGCTGAAATGAGATGCAGTCCTGAAGGGGAAGCCCAGTACCTAGCCATGTGCCCAGTGATGTTCCATATTCAGCCTGAGACTCAAGAGTGAAGGCAAGTCAGAGGAAAATCCCAAC
This sequence comes from Onychomys torridus, assembly GCF_903995425.1. Taxonomy (NCBI): domain Eukaryota; kingdom Metazoa; phylum Chordata; class Mammalia; order Rodentia; family Cricetidae; genus Onychomys; species Onychomys torridus. Next base: position 27,190,046 of record NC_050464.1, read on the forward strand.
AAGTTTTGTTTAATTCATAAAGTGTTTATCTATACTATATTTTGTGTTTATCTAATTGTCCTAGTTGGTCTTAATTGTCAGCTGGACACAGCCTAGAGTCATGTGAGAGGAAAGACCTCCATTGAGGAATTGCTTAGATTGGGTTTATCTGTGGGGAGTTGTCTTGATTGTTATTGATAGAGGAGGGCCCAGCCCACTATACATGGTGTCATTTCTCAAGTATGAGGTCCTGAGCTATGTAAGAAAGTCAGCTAAGCATGAGCTTGAGCAAACCAGCTAGCAGTGTTCTTCCATGGTTTCAACTTGGAGTTCCTGCCCAATTATGACCAGTAATGGGCATGACACAGCGAGGAGTTGTGGGCTCTAGAATGCTTCTATCCATCTGCTCATTTGCTTGATTTTTTTATAACAGTATTATATGGTGACAATGTTCATTAAGCCTATTGTTCAGAACAACCCCAAAAAGTAGAACATGGAAATTAAGTCATTCCAATGTCACAAAGCTGTTGTGGGGAAGAGCCTGACATCCCACCCAGTTCTTGCCATTGCAGAAGTCACTGACCTAATTTCGATGCCTTTCTCATGACCCATCAGTGAGCCAAGGTCACTCAAGGACCTTTCTGCCCATTCAGACCAATGGCCATCATTCTTAATAACCCAGTCAGCTTCTATCACCAACAATCATAAGCTAAGTAGCTTACAAATAACATAAACATACCTGTCACTGTTCTTGAAGGTGCTGTGAGATTCTGTCCAGCTAGAACTGCTTTCTGGTTCACAGCACATTCCTGCTGTGTCTTCATGTATTGGAAGGTGATAGGCATCTCTAGGTTCCCTCCTACTCTCTTTCTGATCCCTAGAGGCTCATGGCCTACACAACCCTGAAAGGACTTCCTAATACCATTGTTTTGGGGTCAGCAGCTAAACATATAAATTTGGAGGATTCTGAACACCCAGCCCCATTGGTACCTCAGAACCGACTGGGGCTCAAATTTACCGTCCACAGAAAACTCAAGGATGCATCGCACTAAGGCTGAATCGCCAGGGTGATTAGGGGTCCTGGCATCATCATGATGATGCTTTCCTTCTTCCCAAGCTGAAGCCACAGGATTCTATTAGCAAATGTGATACTGGAGGCAGAAGGGCTGAGAGACAGTGCCCAAGGGGCTGAGGAAGGTACTGCCAATTCTCCTCCTTGCACAGACCCAAATAGGCTTCCCATCTGTGCTGTACAGCCTCCCCCAAGCAAGAAAGTGAGTGTAGACTCTTCTGATTCCCATGGAGAAACAGAATGGATGGGAATCAAACCTGAGCTGAGCCCTGGTTTTCCTCCCCCGCCATTGTGATGCTCAGGTTATTTATCTTCCCTGGTCCACATATGTAGAGCATGAACAACCATGCCTCTTAAGAACAGGAACTAAGCCCTAGGGTCAGCACACGTAGCACATAGTGGGAGGGTGTCAGTATTTGACTTTGTCAAGTATCCGTGGGTCCATCCTGTTCCCAGTGCTTCCTCTGGGAAAATGACCAAGGCCCTTGACTTTCTGGTTATGGAACAACATGAGGCAGCCACCACCATGTGCAAAAGGACACCAGTCCACCAGTCAAGACTTAGAAAAAGCTATGTGCATGTAAATGCCTGTGTGTGTGCATGTGTATGTGTGCCTATGTGAATGGATATTATGCATGTGTGTACAAGCCTGCACATATGTGCATGAATGCGTATGCATGTATGTGTGCATTTGCATGTATACCTTTGTGCATCTATATATACATGGCCATGCACATAGATGTGTGCACATATGCATGTACATTGGCATGTGTGGCACTTGAAATCTTCTGAAATTGAACCAACATTTCTTTGTTTTCAAGTTTGTTGAGGTCTCATCTCTTACAGTGTCCCCAATGTGGTCCCTGTAAGCACTGTGGTTATTGAACACTCAAAATGGATCTGACCTACATTGAGGCTCTGGATGTATGTATTGCACACAGCCACTGGGTTCCCAAGATCTAAAAGAAAAAATGAAACGTTATATTTATATGATCATATGCTGAAATGAAAACATTTAGCTACAGGGTGAAATTGTATATAGCAATAAAAATAATTTCACCTGTTTATGTTTATATTTTTTCTACTTATATATGTGACTCACATTGAACAACACTGTCCCAAGAATATGTTTCTTGTGAAACAGAAATTGCATAAACAACTCTTGTATCTCACGTTTAAATTTCCAAGAAGGCAATTCTGATTAGCTCAGCTCTGACCTAAGAGTCTGTTTTGATTGGAACATCTTAACTGCAGGCCTAATGACCTGAGTTCTCTCCACAGGACCCACATGGTAAAAGGAGAGAACAGAGTCCTGCAACAAACACACACACACACACACACACACACACACACACACACACACGCACACGCACGCACACACACGCACACACACACACACCAATAAAAATACTTTAAAAAAATAAAATTCAATTCATGGGGCTTCAGTTTCTTGAAGAACCAACCAGATAGTCTGATATTATTGTTCATCCCCCAGCTTGGCCAACAGACAGTCATCTGAAAAATAGTTGTCGTATCCAAAGTTAAGCAGGCTAGTGGGTGCTGGTTGGTATCTTCTAGAAATATGTGTATATTCTCAATGAACAAGTAGCAGTGACATGTTTGTGTTAAGTCATAGGCCTTTTTTGGATGAAGAAATTTCAAACTTTTTAATGTATGTGGATATACCCACTTTTTAATGGACATGGATATAGCCACTTGCTCAGTCTCAGGACAGAATGCCAAATACACACTGTCCTATCACAACCACTTGAGAGGTCTGAAGAAAATGTGCTGCATCCACACCTCAGACACATGAGGACTGGGGTTAGAGCTGGAAAAAAAAAAGAAAAGAAAAGAAAAAGATTATCACCCAGTGTTTGCAAGGCCCTGGGCGTGACACCCAGTATAGCAACAAAAATAATCAAAATTTAAGAGATTGTTGTGCTCATCTGATTGCTCTTTGAGACCCCAAGAGGCTTAGAACCCTAATATGTAAGTTCCAAAACACTTCACCAAAATGCACAGTGTACAAAGAGATTCGAAGTGGGCTCCAGTAATTTAGTAAATACTGAAGAAAATCTGTTTTCCCAGGTGGCCAGCTATTAAGAGCACTTGCTTCTCTTACAGAAGACCCGACTTCAGTTTGCAGCACCCACCTAAGGAGGCTCAAGGGAATCTGTCACCCCCTTCTGGCCTCTAAAGGAATCTGCAAACACACACACACACACACACACACACACTTAAAAGTAAAAAAAAAAAAAATAGAGCTTAAGACAAAATACACCCTTACACCCTTACATCCTCAATAAAAAATACTACTACTCCACAGTGTAGTGGTCATTAATTTGAATATATCATTGAAGGTGGCCAGAAAAGTCTCTGTTGCCTTATGCCTAGTAAGGAGCAAGCATGTTTCCCTGTGTGCACTAAGGCAGAATCTGGACCATATGTGGAGATAATTTCCATTGCAACCAATACACTTTGGTAGCAGGGGTGGAGGCATAAAAGCCTTTCCACTCTCTTGATGCAAATATTCTCATCTCTCTGCTATGAAGTCACTCATTTCTGTTCATTCTAATTCTTTTTTTTTTCCTGGAGTGTTGCTCGTCTATTGTTAGATGTGAGTTTTACTGTTGCAGAGTGCCCGAGTTTTGAGGTGGTTATTAACATGGTACCGATATAAATTACCATAGCGACAAACACAAATTCATAGCCCAATTTATCCTGTGGGGGCTGAACTCCGCTACAGCTCTTGACAGTGCAAAGCATGGAGTGAACAGCTGCAGAGACACTCAAATATCCATCCCCGTGGACTGACATTAAGTCTTCAGTAGCAGTCTGCGATGGACCACACAGGCCATTTCTTTGGATGGACCCTCATCTTCAAAGAGCTGAGTGTGAGCGCAGCGTTGTCTTCACCTGCATGGCACAAGTCTTTGTTTCTCATGAGCAGGCTGCATCCTGATGACCATCGGCAAAAGTAGAGTCCCCAACACAGCAAAGGATGCTCTCTTTTATTTATAATTACATTATGTATGACTCACAGCCATGGGCTCTCTCCCCTAGTAATAGACATGAATGTAAATAGTATAAAGGATAGACACGAAAAGAAAGACATGTCACTTGCACCAGACAGCAAATACATAAACATAAATGATGGGAATATATGGGTTTGGGGTATAGGGGGGGCAGTATTCTCCATCTTGTCCTTGTTTGACAGGCACATAGATTTCTTGTTGCTCCCTCATCCAAATTCAAGAGTTAAAAATAAGAGTTAACACCTGTGTTCTTCAGCAGACTTCTATGCTGACAACGGCTTTCAAGGGAAGAGTGTATTTTTGGTTAGGCACACTGAGACATCCCTTCAGGAAAAAAAAAATAATACTTAGGAGGATTTAGATTTGATTCCAACAGGAGAGCATTCGAATTTTTCTCCTTCTTTGTATGTGACTGTGGACAAAGTTATAAGGTAGATTCATCCCCTGAATGTCCTTTTTCCCAAGACTTCATTTTCCACCTAAGGACCATATGCTCATAATATCAAGTGCTCATGGGTCTCAAAGCATGAAAAATCCCACTGATTTTCTAGGTATGAATTTAGAAGGAAAAGTTCATCTTGTTCCTATCAGTGTTTGAAAGAAAACATTATTTTTATTTATTTTTGTATGTGTATGTGATGTGTGTGCATGTGTGTGTGTGAACTCGTGTGTTTGTGTGTGTGTGTGTGTGTGTGTGTGTGTGTGTGCACATGTACATGTGTGGTTTATGTCAGGTATCTTTCTTGATCACTCTCCACCTTACAGATTGAAGGATGCTCTCTCCCTAAACCTGGAGCACACCATTTTGGCTCCTCTGGCAGCCAGCTTGCTCTGGAGACCCACTGTCTCCATTTCCATTGCACCAGGATTGCAGGTGGCTTTTAAATGGGTTCTAGGGACCCAGTCTTCTGTCCTCATACATACACAGTAAGTGCTTATCCATGGAGCCATCTTCCCAGTCCTAAAAGAAAAAAAAAATTAAGTGAAGTGTTACCTTTCTTGCATTGACTCAAAATAACTTTTGGTTCCTCATACATGTGGGCACACTTTCAAACACTAGAGATTCAGAATATAAACAAACAAACAAACATTTTTGGATGTTAGAGAGAAAAATGGCTCAGCAGTTAAGAGCACTGACTACTCTTTTGGAGAACCCACCACAAAGAGCAGAAGGTGGAGGGGAGGAAGAGGGGTGAAGCAAAACTGACATATATATACATTTGAAAAATAGGGGGAAATGTTTCATTCGTTTGGAGGGCTCCAATAAAGATTTTATCAAGCACACACATGGTGACTTTAAAAGGCTGTTGAATGATATTGAACGACTAGTTATAACATAGGCAGTTTTTTCAAACCAGATCTTTCCACCCCACCCCTTCAGTCTTGCTCTGAAAGGTGAAGAGGGAGATCTGGAATTAGAGCAAAGATAAAACAGGCGTCTCAGGGAAGCAACCCTGAAATAAGAGAGTCAGAGAGATAGGAGAGGGTCTTCAATCTGCATCCGCTGAAATCGGATGCTCCCGTCCCTCACCAGACATCTTGTAGGTTTTACATAAACCACAACACTTTCCCACCGAGTGATATTTTGGGGTGCATCCCTGGTCCGGGTAAGAAAAACAAGGCTTCAGTGCCCCTCCGTTATAACTCAACTCGACATGAAACACCTCAATAAGCAGAGACAACATCAGCCAGAGCATAATTCTCTTTCCTGTGTAGAAGTGCCAGCAGCCAGTCTCTTCAAGCACACGGGGAAAGCAGATGAAGAAAAAGAGAGTTGGGGAATCTCATGCAGGAGAATGCTGCTTTTGAGGGAACATTTATTTGCCTGCAGCTTGGAGGCAGGTAGAAATGTAAGTCTTTCTGGGAAAGAAAAAATCAGTCTTCTTGATGGAAAGATCCATGACTGTAGGCACTGGGGATATATCTCTATAGATAGAATTCTTGCCTAGCATTGAGGAAGCCCTGGGTTTGATCTCCAGCACCAATTATACACTTCAGGCACAGTGATATAATCCCAAGACTAGGGAGTGGATGCAAGAGAATCAGGCTGGGTATGGTGGTGCATGCCTTTAATCTTAGCAAAGGCAGGCAGATCTCTAGGAATTTGAGGCCAGCTTGGTATGCATAGTGAGCTCCAGGAAAGCCAGGGCTATGTAGAGAGACCCTGTCTTAAAACAATAACAAAAAGAATCAGGAGTTTTAAGGTTATCCTCAGCCCTACATTAAGTTTGAGGGCAGCCTGGGATACATAGATGTCTGTCTCAAAGAAGGAGAAGGAGGGAGAGGAAAAGGAAGAGGAGGAGGAGGGAGCCTTGAGACTTCTGAGATAGTAAAAGGCTTTCATTAGCTAGGGAAAGATGGAAAATAAGCTTGAGGGTCCAAGGACTGTGGGCTGGAGTATTTTAGCACACATTTTTCCCTTTCAATGTGGCATGAGGCAGGATTTCTCTCCTTGTTCTCATTCAGGGCCAATCTGTCACCTGAGGTATTATGTCATAATCCAATGGGGTGGCTCACCTTGATTTCAGCATGGAAAAAAAAAAAAAAAAGGCCTTTTCCATGCTGCCTCCCTAGAGGGGGAAATGGGTTTGAACTTATGACATGCAACAGAGTAGTCATCTTGCTGAGTGATGGAAGGTGGCAAAGGTTAGCAAGGGCAATAGGAGCCCGTGCTTGCATTGACTCTGCAGGGATTTTATGGTTCGTTCCAAACCTAGAGCATGGATATCCCCACCGGGTAAGAATCAATATTGCATTTAAAAAGCATCAGCTGTTTGGGAGTGAATGTAGGGAGACTGTACGTGCCGAAAGAGGGGCCCCTGCCTGGAAAAACATTATCCACCTCTTTCCCCGTTGGAGGGAGGAAAACATATCTTCAGTCTAGCAAGAGTTTGCAACTCTACATTGGAACTGTAACTAGGTTCCAGTTCATTAAGACTGATGCACAACAGTCACAATTGATTAACTAAGGGCAGACATTTACAGCTGTGTGGGCAATGCAAGAAACAGGGAGCATTCTGAGCTTCCTCTGGGCGACTTTTAGGATGTTTTATTGAACCGGGGTGCTTGGAGGTTCCTCCTCGGAGGCCCATTCTCCAGTTTTCCTGTCGAATTTGAGAACCAGCCACTTGGTATTCCTCCCATCCCCTTTCTCATTGCTTAAGAGAGCCATGCATGCTTTCTCTAGCTTGGGCCGAAGAAGCTTAATTCAGGCAGTGAGTACATCCATCATCTGGTCAAAGGAAATAGATGCCCCATTCTCAAAGCTCATTAGATGTTTCAAGGTCCAAAGGGGGAGGAACATCAGGGAAATGCATTATCAACATGCTGTAAAACTGGCCCTAAACCTTTGAAGAGCAAATCTGAACCAAAAAAGAGGCCATTTTACACCTGATATGATGATTTTTTTCTGCCCTGTTCTTCCCTCTTCTAATAAGAAGTATTGAGGCTGTTTGTTTTTGTTTTGTAATTTTATGGGAGTCCATTTCAGATTTTTAAAGAGATGTTCAACTTTCAAAGTGTTAGATTCTTCAAAGACTATCGAACTGTTAAGCTAGACAGTGTTTTATATCAGGATGAGACTCTGGGAAACCATGAAGGACGTGTTATGATGTAGCAGTGATGCATTAGGCTGGAGAGATGGCTCAGTGGTTAAGAACATGTGTCACCCTTGAAGAGGACCCATCAGTGGTTAAGAACACTGAGTCCCAACACCCACATTGGCTCACAACCTCCTGTAACCCCAACTCCAGGAGGATCTAACCCCTTACTTCCATGGGCAACAACTGGGGGGAATGGGAAGCTGGGGCATTGGCAGAAGGTCTCCAATAGAGTTCTCACTAGAGCATACCTGTGGATAACTCAGGAGGCCAGAGGAAAGGGGCCATCTGGGATGATTAGTGCAGCAACAACACCTGCTGCTCACATGCATCTGGGAATGGGATCCTTTGAGACTATAGAGTGGAAGTCACTGTGGGAAGCTGCCATTCACCCCAGTGGCATTATTTAAATGAATGTGGTCCCCCACTGTGTGCGAGTGGTGCACCCAACCTGGATGAAGCAAAGCCACACAAAGAACTTGACCCTTAATGGATGCCCTGGTCCAACACAGACCGAAGGGACCAAAGGCTAAAAGTCAGGCAGCATTGCCCATGTGCTTCTAATATCCAGCCAATGCGCAGACCCTCCGCTTCTGAAATTCATTTCCTGGACGGCTGATGTCTAAGCAGGTCAGGACACCCTAGGTCCAAACATTCTGCTTCTTGTTTACTGCTGAGTCCCAAATCCTCTGGATGGATAGGAGATCTGTGGCTTCTCCAAGTCTTCCATTTTTTACCTGCATTCATTCTTTGGATAAATAGCTGTATGAAATTTTTTATATTTTATTTTAATTTCCTCTGTGTGTGTATGTGTATGTGTGTGTGTGTGAAAGAGAGAGAGAGAGACAGACAGACAGAGAGAGAGAGAGAGAGAGAGAGAGAGAGAGAGAGAGAGAGAGTTTTAATACTCCATCATATAGTTTCCAGACTATGTTGTTATAAAAATGATCTATTCTGAAGAGTCATGAGTTATGAGACACCTTCCCTAGGTACACACACACACACACACACACACACACACACACACACACACACACATCTACTCACCCTGGAGAGGGAAGCCATGGCAAACCAAAGCAATAGTTGTACACAAGTCCAGCTTGGAGGACTGAATCTTTACCTGGGTTACCTACAGGCGCGGGGATGACACAGATACCGCCAGGCGAGCGAGCGTCTCCTCCCCCAGTGCACACTGACTACTACTAACACTGGAGCCAGTCCGCCGGACTCCTGTGGGGTTCAGCTTTCCCAGACAGTGAAGTTGGCGTGTCTCCCAAGGCTTGGGAGTCGCCCTGCTCCTTCCCGAAGGGGAGCGTTTCAGTCCAGAGGAAGCTGCTCCACAGCATGGAGCAAGGTGGTGTGCAAGACATCACACTCACTTCTCCCGGGTGTCAACCTCAGCACACTCACTGACATCACACTCACTTCTCCTGGGTGTCAACCTCAGAGCACACTCACTGACATCACACTCACTCCTCCTGGGTGCCAACCTCAGAGCACACTCACTGACATCACACTCACTTCTCCCAGGTGTCCACCTCAGCACACTCACTGACATCACACTCACTCCTCCTGGGTGCCAACCTCAGAGCACACTCGCTGGCATCACACTCACTTCTCCCAGGTGTCCACCTCAGCACACTCACTGACATCACACTTTCTCCCAGGCATCAACCTCGGCACACTCCCTGATTTATAACAGAAGGGTTGGTGTTTGTAGGTGCTGTTCAAAGCATCCTCCACTTCCAAAGCGGCTCCGTCCCACACACGGTTGACTTTAGCACAGCAAGCGTGCTTATTAGTTCCTCTGCCCTGACTTTAAGCTGCTGAGGTCATTGTTCTTAGTGAAATATTGTATATCGCAGCTATTATTCTTTGCTGACCATGGAGGAACAGGGGTGCCATCCATCCTGTGAATGTCAGGAGGAAACCCTGCCCATCCATCCTTCATCTCTTCCCCTCACTGGAGACGCTGGTCACCCTGCCCGAGGGATCGATCCTTTCCTCCTCACTTCCTTGTGGGCTCCTCACCCATGTCCACACCTCTCAGACATCTCTTCTCACAGTCTGTGGTGAGCTCCCGAGAATGAAACACCTTGAAGAAAACAAAACACAAAAAATAAGAAAAATCTATGCTGGGCTTTCCGTCTCCACAATTCCTGTGCTTCACAGAAAATAAAATTATATATATCACAACTCTAGTAGTCCCCTAAGGGGCCCAGGTTGGTGTGTCTGCCTTGTATTTCTCTCTCTCTCTCTCACTCTCTCTCTCTCTCACTGTGTGTGTGTGTGTGTGTGTGTGTGTGTGTGTGTGTGAATAGTGTCTGTGTCTGTCTGCGTATGTGTTTGTGTACATGTTTGTGGGTATGTTTGTGTGTCTATATGTGTGCATGTATGTGTATATATCTGTGTGCATGTTGAGTTTGTGTATATGCAGAATATGTGTGTATATGTGGGTATGCATGTGTGCATGTATGTCTGCATGTGTATGTGCATGTATGTGTGTTTGTGCATGTGTGTGAGGTATATATGTATGTGTGTATGTGTGTGCATGTATGTCTGTATGTGTTTGTGCATGTGTGTGTGTTTGCGTGGGTGCTGTGTATGTATGTGTAATGTGTATGCATGTGTGTGTGTGTGTGTGCTTGTATAGATGTGTTACACTCTGAGAATTTGTACTCTTAGGAGATTGTTCTCTGCATCACTGCAGGGGTGCATCCTGGGTAACGAGGCTCTCACCACTGCACTGTTGGCTGAAAACATGAAACCTACCGAGTCTAAAGCACCCCAATCAAAGCCCTGCTGGGCCTTTTATCTCCACATCAATCCATACAGGTTGACAGAAGTGTGGGCTGTTCCTGGGTTGTTCACAGAAAGTCCACATTCCTCCCCAGGAGCACAAGCTGGTGTTTACTCAAGACTCCAAGGAGAAAACAGACACTGTCTTTACAGAGAGTAAAGGATTGTCGATATTTTGAGCTTAACGGAAAGAACACTGCGGCGTGCCTGTCTGACCACATGACCTCAGCAGAGCCGGGCTGGCTGTGGGTTTGGCCCTGCTGAATTTAGTGCACAAGAAGACTGTCTCTGACAGCAGGGAGGCTGGGATGAAACTGTAGACCTAGGTTCACCGCACTTCTGAAAAAACAGAAATCACACGCGGGACCTCTGACTCCAAAGCTGTGGACTAGTCTCTCTGCTAGTCACCGCCTCCTACAGGCCCCTCCTAAGGTGTCAAAATGGTGGTTAAATAGAAATTCATTCGTTATCATTTCTCTCTTTCCCTCTTCTCTGTTACTCTCTCTCCTGTCTCGACCCTTCTGTATCTCTCTGTCTTTCTCTGACATTCCTCTTCTTCTCTCTCTCTCTCTCTCTCTCTCTCTCTCTCTCTCTCTCTATCTATCTATCTCTATCTCTATCTCTATCTCTCTATCTTTCTCTGACATTCCTCTTCTGTCTCTTCTCTCTCTCTCTCTGTCTCTCTCTGTCTCTCTCTCTCTCTCTCTCTCTCTCTCTCTCTCTCTCTCTCTCTCTCTCTCTCCTCTCTCTCTCTGACTCTCCCTTTTCTCTCTTCTCTCCTCCTCCCTGCCTCCTTATTTCTGCCAATCAAAATAGACAATAAGCCATGAGAAGATACTGAAATGTCACAGAGTGTGCGCTGGATGGCACTGAGCAACACATGTGTAGGTGGGACCCTGTTGGCTGCATACACTGCAGAGACATTGGGGAGGAAATGGAGAGGCAGATCTGATTGGACTAGAAGACTTTTCTGTGGGTGACATGTTCCTGTCTTTCTTGTTCCCCTGGCAGATGCCCTTGGTGACCCTCATGAGAATGCTGCAGGCTGATGGATGGGGCATGGACATCATGAGCTGCCAGAAAGAGAAGTAGAGGGGTTCTCTGAGGTCAGCACAGACTCTTGGCTGTCCATGCAGAGTGCAGTGCTTTGGGATGAAGGATTTTCCAAGGAGAGACTGATGGACAGAAATTAATATGGCTGCTGCAAGGTCAGCCTCTCGGGAGGGTGTCCCTTCTTGGCGGGATGAGTATTCCTGCTTTCCCTTAAAACATCAGCCCCACTGTTGCTGCAAGTGGCTTCCATCACATCAGGGATAAGGATGTTGTTAGCTCATCAGCCAGCATTTCTCTGCATCCACTGGGGACTCTGTGTGTGTGTGTGTGTGTGTGTGTGTGTGTGTGTGTGTGTGTGTGTGTGTGTGTGTTGTGTGTGTGTATTTGTGTGTGTGTATACTCATGCATACACATGTATGCGTACATGTAGCAGCTAGAAGAGGTGTTGGTTCCTTTATTGGTCACTGGGTTATTCCATTAAGGCAGGGTCTCTCCCAGAACAGAAGCACTTGCTGCTCTTGTAGAGGACCCAAGTTTGACTCCCAGCACTCACGTTGGGCAGCTCACAACCACCAGTACCTCTGGTTCTAGAGGGATGTGATGTGCTCTTCAGGCCTCCTCAGGCATCGCACTCATGTGGCACAAACATGGAGACACACATAAAGTTAAAAAAAATTAAATCAAAATATTTTTTAAAGAAGGGGGCATTTTTCCCTCTCTATTTTCTTTGTAAGCTGTAGGTTCAGGACCCCTCACCCATTCACTCACCCAAAATTTTCTTCCATCTATAAATTATTTGGGACAAAGATCTCTCTCTCTCTCTCTCTCTCTCTCTCTCTCTCTCTCTATATATATATATATATATATATATATATATATATATATATATATATATATATCTTGTTTTAATAACACTGCAGAGAGTTCTTGTTCTTGCAGCATGGCACACTGTGAGCAGACAACAAAATCAATATCTATATTCCAAAATGAAGAAATTGTTTATTGAACTGCTTCAACGCTCTATTTTTGTAATAGAACAAAATAGAACCAAGCCAACTATTTATCTGCCTATTTATGTGGATCCTGTGTCCTCCCTCCAGGACTCAAGCTTCTACAGCTTTCAGCCTGAGTCACAATGTGACCCCAAATTACCTCCCAATCTCATCTTCTATCCTCCATGTACGATGTACACTTGACTCTTCCTCCTGATTCAATTGCTTCTTAAAGTCCTACTGTATAATGATAGTCCCTTTCTTTCTCTCCAGATTCCTTTGGCTCCCTTGCAGTCCCATTTCTAAACCTAACCCATCAAGATGCCAGTACTTCTCATCATAATCACACCATGAGGACTAGAGACCAGCCTGGGTTGTGGACAGTCATCCTTCAGGCCTAACATGGCCATCACAAGATTGGGCCCATTAACATTCACCTATGGAAAGGAAGAGGGCCCACCAGTAGATCATACAGCCTTTTCCCCATTCTCCCAGATAACAGTTAATGGAGGGGCAGAATCTTTTCTGTTAAAGGCTTAACTGTAATATGTCCCCCATAGGCTTCTAGCAGGTGGCACTGTTTTGGAAAGGTTATGAAACCTTAAGGAGGTGGAGCCTCAGAGGAGTGAGATGTGTCTTTGGTCCTGAAGATCTGGCAGCTCTCCTGGAACTCTTCTTCCAACCACAGTCTTCAGGCTCTCCCCTGTTGCTCCTCATAAACTTCCATCAGCTTCCCAGTCTCTCTTTGTCTCTATTTCTACATCCTTTCTTCTTTTTACCTTTGCTGCCCTCAATCTCATCAGCTGCTTCCTCATTTCTCTGACCCCTTCCATAGCTCTGTGACTGCTGCCAAGACAACTTGGGGGTACCCAACTTGGAGGCTGGGATTGCTCAGGAGCTGAATTGTGAGCAGAGGCAGCCAGGAGCCAACTCATGGTGCTGTGTTTTATCCCAGCAACAGAAAAATAATCAATACAGCAGTCAACCACTGCCAGCTCTTCATCTCTCAAATGGTGGGTACCAACAACTGAACTTGCATGAGGGAATCTGATGTTTGGAGATCAGAAGCTAGGATGCCCAAGGTCCATGCTCCATCAAGCCAGATCATTGGCTCAGCACACAGAACCTGTACTGGCTGGTTTTATGTTAAATTGACACAAACTAGAATCAACAGAGAGGAAGGAGCCTCTGTTGAGAAAGTGCCCCTATAAGATCCAACTGTAAGGCATTTTCTCAATTACTGGTCAATGAGGGAGGGCCCAGCCCATTGTAGGTGGCACCATCCCTGGGTTGGTGGTCCTGATTCTATTTAAGAAAGTAGGCTGAGCAAGACATAAGGAGCAAGCCAGTAAGCAGCACCCCTCCATGGCCTCTGCATCAGCCCCTGACTCCAGCTTCCTACGTTGATTGAGTTCTTGTCCTGACTTCCTTTGGTGATGAGCAGCAATGTGGAAGTAAGTGTAAGCCACATAAACCCTTTCCTCCCCAATTTGCTTTTGGGTCCTGGTGTTTTGTTGCAGAAATAGAACCCCTAAGACAAATTGGCAGCAGGATTGGGGAATTGCAGTGACAGACTTGACCATGTTTGGGGGAGGATGGTGGAAGGACTTTGGATATTTGGACTAGAAAAGTCACTGAGGACTGAGAGCTCAGTGGGACGTTCTTGAGGAACTTGAAAGAGAAGACTGGAGAGCAGTGCAGAAGATGGAGGCCTGGATGGTGAAGTTTCAGAGGGAAAGTTTCAAGACTCTATCAGGGATGTTGGCTATTTTGATTTAAGATTCTGTAATTCTTGTCATCTGGGGCTCTAGAGTCAGCTACGATTAACAAGAGACCAGAACCATTGAAGTGAAACCTTTGTATTACTGGGGCAATTGATGCTGGCTGGCTGGAGCTAAGAAATTCGTGGTGATTAAGAAGAGATCAACATCACTGAGGTGAAATCTTCCAAAGGGAGTGTTTCCCAACAGTACAGAGAAGCTGTGTTCTAGGAGCAGCCAAAGTTGTGATGTGTAAGAGTCACCCAGGTGATACTAACTTTGAAGACATGAACGGGTCATGGAGAGCAGCTGAGGCCTGGCACTATGATTGGTCAGGAGGGGCCATTGGTAAAGGTGCAGCTTCTGTGTCGGTTGAAGGCCCAAGATTGAAGGGGTCGTGCAGAGAAGTTGAGGCTTGGCATCATGAAGAGAGCCTACGAGAGGTTATCCTCTCAGATAACTCTAGCTTGTGTCAAGCTGACATAAAACTAGCCAGCACAGACAGAGAAGGCAGAAGAGGCTATCACAACCCATAGAGCAGTTGTGAACCATCTGCCACAAGTGTGTGCTCTCAACCAACGTTTCCCTAGACCACTGTAGTTCATTTGAAACAATCACAGACACTTATTCTCACCACTCACAGCCCTGCCCCTTAGAACCAGCTGCCAAGGTAATCCCTCCAACTAGAGGAAGTTCACCCCCTACTGTCCAAGGTGGAAATGACTCACACAGGTTTGTGATCCAAAACAAGTCTAGTTGAGTTTCAGACGGTCTTAGCTGAGGCTGTAGCCCCAACAGCCAGCCCATGTCTTTGCACAATTGTTGGGACATCTGTGGTGTGTTCTGCTGCTGGTATAGAGTTAGTCCCTCTGGTTGGTAGATTGATAATCCTTTTGTCTCTAGGCAGGCCAGAGAGCAGCAACTGCCAATTAGAATCAAACTACCCTATCCTCTCTGTCCTTGCTTATTTACAGGAAAACAAACATCAGAAGAAATGCTTGAAAGTATTTTTAGGCCTTGTAGTTAATGCTAACAACAATTCAGCAGATTTCGACAATGCTTTCACAATTCTTGACACCTGCACAATGCTCTGGAGATGTGGGGTCCCCTCATCTGTCTACAGGGGGCAACAAGGCCAACAATGAAGCCAGAGGTTTTCTTTTCATACATTCAGGGGCCTAGTCACCTGCAACCAGAGGAGTCCTGATGGGTACCATCTTCTCTCATGCTGCCTCTATCCCCATGACCATCCCATTTTCTTCCTGCTCACACTCTCTCCTGGACCTGCCTCTTTTGGAATGCACCATGCCTATCAGAGAAAAGCAAATCTTCATCCATTCTCCAGGCCAAATGTTTGCTTTGTCACAGGTCCCCATGGAGAGGCCAGCAGATCCCACTCCTGGGATTCTGAGTCCTGGACAGACACCAGTGGATCATTTAAGGGATGGGAGTTGTCATTCATGACTGCAGACCCCACAACTTCCAACAACAGATTTGCTATATTGTACAGCTGCCATGTAACTTTCTGTAGGGACTTTGTTTCTTCCCAGACCTTAAAATGTCTGTAAAACACACTCCGCATCCCATCCTACCTCTGCTCCTTGCTTTTTCCTTTGCGACTCTGAATTATGAATTTGTCAAGGGGTGGGCAGAGTTCCCCTGTCTGCTGCCAGACCTGTGGGAAGATGAGCGGCAGAATCTTCAGTGCCTTGGCAGGAGGATCCAGAGAGAAAGACATGCCAAAGCTCCATCTGCTCTGACTTCACCACACTGAAATTTTAAGAGCCTTGATGTGACCTTCCCAGGTCTTAGAGGACAGCCATAGCTGAGGGGAAATTGGGGGACACTCATGGGTTTAAAAACACTTCCCATCACTGCTAGCCTGGAAGTACGGCATCATTGCATATATCGTTAATATCTAAGCAAGCCACGAGAAAGAGAAGGAGTTCTGGACACTCACTGCCTGTTATTCACAGGAAGCTGCTGATATGGTCCCCAGTGAAGTCACTTGGGTCAGACTGGAAGGAAGGATCTAAACATGGCTGTCAATGGGCCCTTAGATGATGGTGCTAAATTGTCTCTTGTGTGGGAGAAATAAAGTACCCTACATGCTAGGTATCCTAGGAAAAATCCTGGAACAGAAAGAGAAAATTAGACAAAAAACAAAGGAACAGGAGCTGGAGAGATGGCTCAGAGGTAAAGAACACTGGCTGCTCTTGAACCTGGGTTCAAATCCCAGTACCCATATGGCATCTCACAACCATCTACAACTCCAATTCCAGGGCATTCAATGGCCTCCATGAGCACCAGGCATGCTCATGGTACATACACCTGAATACTGGCAAAACACTCATACTCAATAAATGGTGTGTGTGTGTGTGTGTGTGTGTGTGTGTGTGTGTGAAAACAAAAGAACACGAATAAAAAATGGAGTGTGGCCACAGCAGTGTATCAATACTGGTTCATAATGACATACAATAATAATGCAGTAATCCCCCTTCTCAGTGAAGGACATCCTCCAATACCCCCAGTCGGTGCCTGAAACCACAGAAAGTATTGAACCCACATGCACCACTTTTCCTGAGTACATGTACCTCTGAGCAAGTTTAACTTATAAATCCCCACAGTATAAGATTAAGAATAGTAACCAGTGCTCACAATACAATACGAAACATGTTTTCCCCCTGACTGAGCTGATAATTTTTTTTTCTTTTATATTTTCACTTAAAGGAAGCACACTACACAGATGGCATGTGTGAGTCACTTTTGGATTTGGGAGATTCTTATTAAGCAACATGAGCTACTTTAGCCCAGCCATATGATAAATAAAATCACATTAATCTGATCCCCAAAATAGCTGCCAGATGATTAATGGGAAGGTAACATATACAGCCTAGTCACAGTGAACTTGGCCAAATTCTGATTGGGATGAAGGAGCACGAGGTGGAATTCCATCACACAACCAAGATGGTGCACTATTTAAAACTTACAAAGTTTTTTTTTTTTCCTGGAATGTTCTATTTAATACTTTTGGACTGTGGATAAGTGTATGAAAAACCAAAGAGAAGGGGTGACTGCTCCAAGAGGAAACTTCATGTGGATTGTATTACACAGGAACTTGCTGTATGACAAGAAGTTAAAAGAAACCTGTCCCAGTGACCTTAGGTAAGTTCCAACTCTTCCCCATCCCTGGGTCTGCAACATGAGTGGGTCACCTTTAATCACCTTACAGTAATAGGATGTTCATCAAAGTGCTCTTGGATGGTTTCTGCTGAGCTATTATCCCCTACCCCAGAGAAAGCTGGCAAAGTTTTCTTTCTGAAAATGACCGTTAGATTAGGTTTGTTTTCTTGGTGTTGTAACAAAATTTTTGACAAGAAACAAATTAAGAAAGCAAGGATTCGTATTGGCTTATAAACCAAGGGTGTGGTCCATCACGGCAGGGAGCATGGCTGCAGGAGCGTGAGGTGGCTGGTCATGTGGCATCCACAGTCAGGAAGCAGAGAGAGATGGATACTGGTGCTCAGCTCGATTTCTCCTTTTAATTCAGTCCAGGATCCCAGCCTAGGGAATGGCACTGCCCACATTCAAGGTGGGTCTTCCTTTCTAAACTGATCTAATCTAGAAACCCCCTCACAGACACACACAGAGGTATGTATCCTGGATGATTCAGTGTCCCCTGAAACTGACAAAGAAGATGAACCATTGTAACCATACAGCAAATATTGCCATTTTTAAAAACAACATGCCTGTCATCCATGCCCAACTCTGCCCTTGTACTGTGGAAGCATTTGTTAGGTTTGTGTGGCTGGGTCCCACTTCAGTTTTATTTACAAAACAACAGGTGACCCCATATTTGATCTGCAAGTCATAATTTCCTGATCCTCTGCTCCAGACTCCTGGTTTACAGTACCAGCTTTTAACGACTGGTCATTTGGGGGCTGGAGAGATGGCTCAGTAGTTAAGAGCACTGGCTGCTCTTGCAGAAGACCTGGGTTCAGTCCCCAGGACCCACATCTCACACCCTTTCTGACCTCCTTTTGAGCACATGTAGTACATAGACAAAAATGCAAACAGAAACACCCATTCACATAAAATAAAAACAAACAAATCATCTTTTTATGTTGGCAATAACATAATCTAAACATGATTTAATTTCTCTGGAGAGTCTCCTGAACATCCAATTTCTAAAATCCCCCAACAGAAGTCTAGTGTATGTACATTCATAGCTGAGCATCACATGTCCATTAGAAAGGGTTCAAGAGGATTTTTTTTTTTTTTTTTAGGTGTGGTGTAAGAACAGTAACTGAAGGTTAGATGAGGAGATTTTTGCTGTGGGTGAAATGGAAATAGAATTGGGATGCTGAGCATTCTAAAAATAGAATTCTATCTCTTCACATGTCCTCCCTCTGTTACTCAAGGCAAAAAACAGCCAGATCTAAAGATTCTATTCTAGGACCCATTGCACACATCCCCAAGGGGACAAAAACCTGAAGTGTATGTCACTGCCTTTGAATATAAGTTGAAATCTTCACAGGTATTATGATATGAAGATCTGTAGATGACCGTATCCACTGCACTTCCTAAGTTACACCTTTTTTTTCTTTTTTTTTTTTTTTTTGCAATGTTCTTGTCAGGCGCTTGTAGTATCCTTCCCATGTTTAATGTCCTGTTGTTAATAATTTTTATGTCTAGGTTTTTAAGGTCCTGTGTATCAGCCCCTCTGCAGCTAATAATCTCTATACCACAGATCTCTTTTAAAAAATACTTATTTGTATTTTATATGTATGAGCATTTGCCCGCATGTATGTGTGTGCACCACATGCATGCAGTATCCATGGAAGCCAGAAGAGGGCGTCTGACCTCCCGAAACTGGAGTTGCAATAGTTGTGAGCTACCATGTGGGTACTAGGAGTAAAACTTGGGTCCTCTAAAAGAGTAGCCAGCCCTCTTAACTGCTGGAGGTTCCATTGCATGGGCCAAGGTCTTGAGTTTTGTTAAAGGAGGAAACTGAGCTGAGTACCAGCTGCCTGAAGCCCCTGCCACCAAGGTTTCCACACCATGATGGTCTGAATGCTCTGGGAGTCCAAGACCAACCCTATCCCCTCGAAGTTTTTTTTCATCACAGTGTTTTATCACAGCAACAGGAGAGTAAAGGGCAAGATGCCCTCACAACCTGATTGTCATCCTGT
This sequence comes from Onychomys torridus, assembly GCF_903995425.1. Taxonomy (NCBI): domain Eukaryota; kingdom Metazoa; phylum Chordata; class Mammalia; order Rodentia; family Cricetidae; genus Onychomys; species Onychomys torridus. The sequence goes on from NC_050464.1 coordinate 27,209,530, forward strand.
TCAGTAAGTAAGTGGGGCACGGTGGCAGCTAGGTATCAAGACTTGACAGCCTTCGTCATGAACAAAAGGAAGTTGTTTTCTGGAAAGTTCTGACAAAATCATTACAGTGAGATAGGGTATCATGATAGCTACTATGGTTTACATGATGAGGTGGAAATTTATTATAATGGCAGTTATAATTTAACATGGTGAAATCACAATGTATTAGGATGTAATGTGATTCATCATGACGCAAGAGAAATTTGTTACGGTGCAATAACTACTTAGAATGTACTAGAAACTTATTGTCATGCAGAGATCTTGATAGACAATATGACCTAATCCTATAGTTCTGTATATATAGTAGTAGGTCATAGCAGATCTGATGGTTTTTCATGATGAAATGGAAATGCATGATAATGTAACACTTCACAACAGGTGCCATGGTTTATTGTGATGCCATGGCTCCATCCTTATCACATAAAAGGGAGGCGACTTCATCCTTATTCAACAAACTATTTTCTCCCTGTTCTAGAGAGGTAATTAGGTGAAGCGTCCTTGACCTGCAGAGCTCAGGCTTCCTGTCATTTTCAGTCAGACGTGAGGTAGTCACACACACTCAGAGGCTGGTGGCTTCTTCTAGCTCAGACACTGAACACATAGGACATTTCAAACCTACCACTCTCTCCATGCTGGAGAATGTCAGGCAGGAGAATACTTTGTGGAATTTCTGTAACAGAGAATGCTGCCTGAGGGGCGATGATCACACAGTGATGTCACCAAAATCCTCCCCCTGGCAAAAGTGAAAAGTTTGTGAGCCTTGTGAGAAATATTTAGCGTTTGGCTTTGGTTCCAACCTGGGGGCAGAACACAGAAAGCTACATTAGATTTTCCTGAGGCATTCAGTGGGAGCACTAGATGTCTGCCTGTCTATGGGCCCAGCTTCCTACTGCATTCCCAGACAGGTAACCCTTCAAAGATCACACGGCAGAATTAACCCCACTCCCAGACAACATTTAATCCAGACCAAAGCCTTAATGATTTTAACACTCCCCCCCAATACTAAACACAACCCCAAATCCCATAATTTGCCTTTGATAACACTTTCATGTTGAGAAAGATTTACAAGGCCCTGTGGCCTGTGTTCTCTCAGTTGATGCAAGTCAATAAACTCCAATCTGTTCAATAACAAGATCAAAGACCGGCCTCACTCTCCTGATCTCCAGGCTTTGTTCCTGGTGCTTAAATAAATTGGAAGCTCATTACTGGTTTTTATTTAGTTAGCCAGGCTGCGAATATTAAGTCATGTACATCTTTTCATCATTTAACTGGATTTCACGGAATCCTAGAGAAAGACCCTAGACAGCTGGACCACTCATTATTTTACTCATTATTGTCACAACCGCTCACAGATTAGGAGCAGTAAGTACTCACAGCAACTGCAACCCACCATGGAATAAATAGAAACAGAGAGGAGATCCAGAGATCGGTGTCTGAAGCTTTTCAATACCAAGAAATATAGGGACATATGAAGAGTGCTTGCTGCTCTTACAGAGGACTGGGGTTCCCTGAACCCACCTCAGGCTGGACCCAACCACCTGTAACTCCAGATCCAGGGACTCTGGCGCCCTCTCATGGTTTCTGCAGGTACCCACACTCACATGCACATACACTCATACATATAAGTGAAAAACAAAAGTAAAATATACATAAATTAGTAATAGGAGATGAATGAAGAGCTAGTAAGCCAGGATGGGAACCAAAAGCAATTGATGTCACAGTGAAGATTTTAAGAATAAAGAGTGAGCATCCTGCCCCGGTTTTTTCTCAGTGATCAAACGATAGGAATCATTGAGCCACACTGCCCTGTAGTCACCCACAAAGGACCATTGTGCCCAGTCTTGCTAAAGAAATGGGCTCCTCAGAAAATAAATATTAGAATGGGGAAAAAGCTCACCTTGATCTCCATCCACAAGCCCAGACACCACTACGCAGCCAGCCTCCTGGGATCTTCCCACAGAGAACATTCCAGGTGGCCTAACAGTCATGTCATTTCTTTCTATTGAGATAGAAGTCTGTCCTTCAAAAGAAGAAATGAGAATACACCCTGAGACTGAATTGGAATTTTTAAGGCCAACTGAGGAAATCCTACGTCCAGTCTTGGTCCAGCTCACAGTCCCTGGGTGAGCCATTCCATTCTGGTCCCAGAGTCTCCAGGTTCAAGGTGCCAGGGGTTTATTAGAGTGAAGGAGGGGACTATATAGTTTCTTTCTAATAAAATGAACAATCCTGAGCCCCACACCTGGTCTCTGGGCATCAATTTCCACTCAGAATTTAGCCCTGGGCTCAGAAGCTCTCATTTGTGACCAAGACTGAGACCAAGTAGATTTCATAATAATTATAACTTTTTGAAATAACTTAAATCTCCGGGGATGTCACAGGATCAGTAGCTGCATTGCAGGAAGCTCCAGGCTGGAGGGTTTTGCAAGGAAAGTCCTTCTTCATGCGAGAGTTCAGAGGTCATTCCTCCAGTGAAAGATGGACCTCTCCTACAGGTGAATAACAAACAGAGTTGACCACCATGAACAAGTGCCTGAGCAAACACATGCACACACAGGGACATATGTGAACACAAACACATGTATTGTGCATTTTGTACTTTAATGAAGATGAGTCTTCATGATGACATGGCTCTTTCTTTTGGAAGTGGGGGTGACAGGAAACAGGTAGTCACACGTAGAGTTTATGCTTAATGTGATCAGAACCAGCCAAGCCATTTCCCTCAGTGAGTCCCAGAATCCACACCCCACTGTCCGTGTGTCATGCTCTCTGTGGTAACCCTTGCTACTGTCAAATGTATCTTTTTCTTTTTGAAAACAGGCTTTTCCTTGTAGCCTAAGTTGACTTGAAACTAATGATCCTTCAGCCTCAGCCTCCTCAGTGCTGGGGTGACAGGTACACCATCATGACTGACCTTCAGTGTGGTGGTATTGTGTTCCCCAAAATATTGTGTGTTTCCTGAAATAAACATATCTGGGGTCAGAGAACAGATAGCCACTAGAACAAAGCCAAAAATGGTGGCTAGAAAATGGGAAGAGTAAGCCATAGCAGAAGTTTAATCCCAACACTTGGGATGCAGGCCAGGTGGATCTCTGTGTGTTCAAGGCCATTTTAGAAAAAGCTAAGCCTGGTGACCCATGCCTTTAATCCCAGAAACCCAGCCTTTAATCTCAGGGAGTGACAGGCAGAAAGGGAAAGATATATAAGGCATGAAAACCAGGCACCAGGGTGAGTAAAGCATGTAGTTAGTTAAGCATTTGGTTGGTTAAGCGTTCAGGCTTTGGAGCAACACAGTTCAGCTGAGATTCATGTGGATGAGGACTCAGAAGCTTCCAGCCTGAGGAAACAAGACCAGCTGGGGAACTGGCAAGGTGAGGAAACCGTGGCTTGTTCTGCTTCTCTGATCTTCCAGCATTCACCCCAATAACCTGCCTCAGGTTTGATTTTATTAATAAGACTCTTTAAGATTCATACTACACTTCAGTACAGTTAGTTTGTTGTTGTCTGGTGTATCTATATGTGTTGTACGCAGGCATACGTGTGTGCACCTTTGCATGGATATGGATACATATGGGGGCAGTGGTTTTGCACATGTCCCTGCTGGTAGAGGCCAAGGCTACTGGGCCTCCCCTACCATTCTCCACCCTTCTTCACTAAAGCAAGGTCTCTTAGTTGAATCCAGAGCTCACTGATCCAATAAGTCTAGGCAAACAGTCTCCTCTGTAGATTCCCTGTCTCTCCTCTTAAGGATGGGGAAGAGCCACTGTAAATGTGGTCAACACCATCCCACAGGCTGCAGTCCTAGACTGAGCAAAAAGAAGAAAGTGGGCTGAGCACTAGCCTTCATCTCTCTCTCTCTCTGCTTCCTGACTGAGGATACAATGCTCATCTTTTTTTGGTGAAGAATCTACTCAAATATCTTTCCCATTTTAAAAATATTTCATTGCTTCTTTTGAGAATTTTGTACAATGTATTCTTATCATAATTATTCTTCAATTCTCCCTCAACTCCTCCCGGATCCATCTGCACCTCCCACCCCAACAACACGCACTGAATTTGTGTCCTCATTTTTCATTTTTATAAATGCTGCCTGTACGCTCCCAGGTGGGAAGCCGTCCCCCAGAATGAGATAGGTTTACCAGAGCCACACCCTTAAAGAAAGCTAACTCCTTCTTTCAGAAGCTATCAACTGTCCACAGCTCCTCAGGTAGGGGTGGGGACTCATGGACCCCTTTCCCCACTCCATGCTAGAATGTTGACTGGCTTGATTGTGTTCAGGCAGCCACTATGTGTTCATGAGTGTCCCATCACATCCAGAAAACCGTGATTCTCTACTCAGAACCTACTCATTCTACTCAAAGCAAAAGCAGCCACCCTCCTTCCAGAAGCTCCTCAAGGCTCAGATCTTTCGTCCCCTCCCCAGCTTGACTTCTCTGGCTTCTCTCCTCCTCCTGCCCCAGGATGAGCCTGAAACATCTCCAGCAAGAACCAACCATCACATTTGCCCTTGTAGTGTGTGAGACCCTTCCTGGTGAGCCAGGACACAACACGCCTATCACATAAGCTAGGGAACCAGCTCACAACAGACCAAAGCATCGATTCTACCAAAGTCCAATGTGTGTGTGTGTGTGTGTGTGTGTGTGTGTGTGTGTGTGTGTGTGTGTGCAGTACCTGCAGAGAAGAGGGCAGCAGATTCTCCTGGAGCTGGAGTTATAGGCATTAGGAGGCACCATGTGGGTGCTGGGAACCGAACCCAAGTCCTCTGCATGGTAAGTAAACACTCTTAACTACTGAGCCATCTCTCCAGCCCCTCAATGAGTTTTACTTACTTACTTATGACATCATGGGTAAGTGGTTACTTATAGGAGCAGGATGGTTCAAAGACAGATGCATTGTCCAAACTCCAACCTGGGTGATGGCTCATAAAATCTTCACCCCCTGAGCTTTCCACTGGACTTGCAAGCAGATGCGCAGGTCAGAGTCTCCCCTCAGCACCTCAGCTGAAAGAGTCTCTTCCTTCAGCAGGCATTGGTTGCTTCCATAACCTTGGAGAGGAACCCCAGTGAATCTGGCATGCTTTTGAAGTTTGTATACCTCCCCCACCCTTAGTATCTTGAGTGCTGCCCCCACCTTGTTCCTAGAGGGGGTGCCTCTAACAGGAGGAAACTACTGGACACAGCTCTGGGTGTCTCCTGTGAGGGCTACCAGCTCCATCTCTTAGTACCGTCCTGTCTCTAAACAGAATATCAAGCACAGCCTGGGTTTCTCTACGCCCCACCCCCACCCCCCACAAATTGCTCTTCTCCTCCATTTTATAAATCAACAGAGACTGAGTCATCCTTAATCTCTGTATCTATTTCCTGTCCCCTCCGGAATGGAATCTTTCTGGGGGACAAGGACGTCTAATGTTCTCTAGGAACTAGGCCAGCTTCTGTCACTTGGGAAAGATCTGCTGACAGTTGGGGGACAGCTTGAATGGAACGGATGACGCGCAGTGGTGTGAATGGAGAAAAGCACAGCCACCTCAAGGCGCCCCCGAAGGGCGTGTGATGTGAGGGCAGCCCAAGGGCAGCCACTTTGTGATGGTTACATTATCTTTTTAATGAGATAATTAATTAATTCATCGGTGCCCATTAACCTCAGTGTCCAGCCCTGGCTTGAGCGAAGCTTGTGTAGAGGAAGAGGGCAGGAATAAAAAATGCACAAAGCCAATTGAAGCCAAGGTCAGTCTCAGAAGAGCTCTCACCCTGCTTACATGCTTACACACGCCAATGAGGAAAGAGAACAAATTAAGACGGTCAATGAGAGGTGGTGGCTGGGACAGTTCTGTAGGACCCACGGTAGCATCTGTGTGTGCAGGTGTACATACACATATGTGTGGAGGCCAGTGGACGTCCTTAGGGGTTGTTCCTTGGTTTGTTATATTCTGTTTTTGTTTGTGTTTTTGTTTTTGAGACAAGGTCTTTCCCTGGCCTGGAATCTGCCTACTAGGCTAGACCAGCTAGCCAGTGAGCCACAGGGGTCCCCATGTCTCTGCCTCCTTACCCCTGGGGTTAAAAGATCCAGTGTGGTGGCGCACACCTTTAGTCCCAGCACTCAGGAGGCAGAAGCAGGCAAATCTCTGAGTTTGAGGCCAGCCTGATCTGCAGAGCGAGCTCGGGGACAGCCAGGGCTACACAGAGAAATCCTATCTCAAAAAGAATAAAAGAAAAAACTCTACCCCGCAACCAGTTTTTTCCCCCATACTTCAGGGAGTGGGAAATCAGACTTAGGTGCTTGCACTTATAAGACAAGCCCTTCATCAGCTGAGCTATCCCCTCAGCCCTCAGGGAATTGTTTTTAGTTGGCATTAGACAGTATCAGGGTCTCCTTCAAGCACTGAGAATTGTTACACAGAAAATAAAACTGATCAAAAGTAACAAAAGTAAAAGAATTCTAGGACAAAGCCAGAGGACACCACACATTGGCGCCCACTTCTCTTTACAAAGCTACCCAGACGGGACCCGGTCCTTTCAACAGTGCCGATGACCACACATGGGGAGGATGCCGAGCAAGGAGGCTCCCCCGAGCCGTGGTGATGGGAGTTCTTATTAGGCTCAGCCACATCCCCACATACACCGTTGAGTCTTCCCAGCTCTTCCAAATGCCCAATTGATGCCCCGAGACACTAGCCATCTCGTATGATTCAAGGCTGACTGAAGACTGAGCCTCGCTTTGATATATGTGGCATTTGGACAGCTCAGACTTGCTGAGGTAATCCTTCACGGTACAAAAATACATGGTCATGATTTAAATTTAAAAAAAGAAGCGGAGACAGTTTGCATAAAGGCATGCACATTTCAGAACCAGGGAGATGGCTTGGCTAGGAAGAGGATTGCTACACAAGCATCTGAGTTCAGAGTCGCAGAAGCCACAGGAAAAGTAAGGCACAGCTGTGTGCACCCTATAACCCCAGCACTGAGGCAGGAGGGTCCCTGGTGCTCAGTGGCCAGCCAGGCTCCCTGTATCACCTCAGAAAAATGAGGTAAACAATGACTGAGGAAGACACTTAGCCCGAACATCTGGCCTACACCCATGTGCATGGACACACATCCACAAACACATCCACACATACACTGTTAAAGACAATGAATTAAAACTTGAAGACGTCCCGCTGAGTCCTCCATGAAAGGAGCTGGAACAAAGAAGGATAGCACATGGATGGCAGACAGCAGGGCTTCCTGTGTGAGGTAGAAGATGAGGGAGCATAGCCCTGTCTAGAGAGATGGAGAGGACCCAAATTTCAGACATCCTTTAGGTACAGGCACATCTGACATGGCCAGTTACAAAGCTAGCTTGCAACTCAGATACCTTCATAAAAGACTGGGAGTTTTTATTGTTCAAATACTCTCATTTCTAAGTTGCCTGCTGTCGGTGAATGAGAATTTCAAATCGGCTTAACAGCACGCTATACATTTTCATTGATTCCAGGGCCATATTGAGCCAAATTCCCTACTTAATTGGGCTCTAATATTATGAATCCACTTTTAAAGATTACTGAGTTGGCCTTGGTCATATAAGAAGATTACAGAGACGACACTCTGAGTAATGTTGCAACCTAAGGGCCAGGATGGGTATATTACACAACTGTCACCTGCATGAGAATCCACTCCATCCCTCTGAGCTCAGCAGCTCAGTTTTAGGATCCAGTCAGCCAAGGCTACTGGGTTTAATGAGAAGGAAAGAGTGTGTGAAAGTCTGGAGGAGGTAATGGACTAGAGTGCTGAGTCTCAGGACTCATAGACTGACAAGTACCCGGCTCGGGATGTGGACGTGTCTGCCACGCTCTGGATCATGAGTGTCTCTGTTGTGAAACATGGTCCTCTTCATCAGGTCTGCAGGGTCTGCTTGCAAATGACCATCATATTAGGGCTTCTTGATTACTGACCGATGTTACTCCAACAGAAGGAAGTGATGGGGAGGGTTACTGGACCCTCGCCCAAGATTCCAGCTGTGCCTCTGAGCCATCCGTGTGCAGTTCTGCCCTGACTGCAGGTGCTCTGGGGCCTCAGGCTTGTGTATGTATATAGGCTGGGGACAGGTGATTGAGCAACCCCTATCTGAATTGCTACCACACTGCATGCAGCTCTCCTAGTGTGGACACATTGGGATCCCTGTCCCCATACTCTGCAAACAAGCCCCATAAACTCACTGGTTCCCTAAGGTGGGCTTTGATAGAGTCATATTTCCGATTGCCAGTGGGACATAATGAGGAGGGTATAGTATTGTTTAAGCCTCCCCAGGAAAGGAATTCTTACTGCAGCCCCAAAAGCATGTGTGTTAAAGGGGTAGTCCTCAGCTTGGCATCACGGGAAGCTGTGGACTAGAGGAAGATGTCAGGCCATTGTGAGTTTGTCTCTTAAGAACAGTGGTTCTCAACCTTCCTAATGCTGTGATCCTTTAATACAGTCCCTCATGTTGTGGTGACCCCCAACCATAAAATTATTTTTTGTGTTATTTTGCTACTGTTATTAATTGTAATGTAAATATTTTTTTGAGTTAGAGGTTTGCCAAGGGGGTTGTGACCCACAGGTTGAGAACCACTGTTTAAGAGGGTCATGGGCAATTTCTTTCCCTTCCATCTTTTCTTTCTTGCTACCTTGAGGTGAGCAGCCCCCTCCACTATAGACTCCTGCCACAGTGAGCCTCACTACAAGTCTGAAAACAACCAGACTAAAACCTGTGGGACACAAATCAAAAATAAACCTTTCCTGTGTTAAATAGACTCTCTCTGGCATTTTGTGATAGTAACAGAAGGCTAGCACATTAAGTGTCCTTACCTATTAAAATCTGAGAAAGTCGGAGAGACAAGTCAGTAGTTAAGACTACTGACTGCTCTTGCAGAGGACACAGGATCCATTCCCAGAACCCACATGATGCCTCACAACAGTCTGTAACTCTAATCCAGAGGATTTGGCCCCCTCTTCTGGCCACCATGGACACAGCACACACATGCAGACAAAACACCCATACACCTAAAAGGAAAACCAACAAATCTTCTTCAAAAATCTAAGAAGGCTAACAAAACACGCAGTGTTTTACATTCCGACATTTAACAAATTACTATTTTTAAATATATGCTCCCAAATGTATCAACAGTGTTCTGAGACTGACAAAAACCCTGAGTTCTCACATGTTCCATAGTAAAATGTCAGCTCTCCCATCTTCCTCCCCACTTCCCACTCGGGACACTTAAGTTACACATCCAACATGTTATTTCCAACACATACATTTCATTTAAAAATTAATCATTGACAAACCGGGCATGATGGTGCACACACCTTTCATCCCAGCAGCACTTTGGAGGCAGAGGCTGGTGGATCACTGTGAGTCGGAGGCCTAGCCTGGTCTCCAGAATAAAGTTCCAGGACAGCCAGGACTACATAATGAAACCCTGTCTCAAAACTAACAAATAAGTCCTGGATAAAGAAATAAGTTGAAAATGCATATTGAAACCCTAACCTGAATAAAATGAATCATCATTAAATTAAAGCTACAGCATCTATACCTAGAGGGTGGAGGCTGTAGATGCCACAGAGCAGAGCACGTTGTTTGTCTCATTAAACACCTGCCCATGACTGATTCAGGAGTAACACAAACACAGTTTACTCCCACTCTTCATGATAACCTGCAGGGCAGGATGGTAATAAACTGTCGTGTTATCTCTCTTTCCCTTACTCCATTGGTGGGAGGGGGACACCCCACACCAATAAACAATGAACTGCTAATACTAACAGCTGATGTGGGGTGCGTGGCTGCTTCAGAGCAATATAAAATACTTTTCAGATTTTGCCCAAGGCCTGTGAAAAGGACCAAACTTACCGGTAACGTGAAGGGAATTACCCTTTCCATTTCTAAATGCAAAGCTATAGTTCCACAGGGTTCTTCCACATGGGAACTGAAATGTTGATTGTTGCTGTTCTCTTGACTGTGAGGTGACTGAGCAGGAAATCCACTGTCACATTCCTGTGCAATGCACGAATGCAAGAGAGGGTTTCCCACCTCCAGATGCAGGGCTCTGGGAGTCAGTTCCTGGGCAAAGCCACCATGGGACCTGAGAAGCTTCCCATGATTCTCCTTGGGTGCCAGATTGCTTTACTTCCTCTCTGAAGAGCTCCCTGGGGCTGTGAACTGGGTTATCTAGGAAGACCAAGTAGCATCCCCTTCCTAAGAAGACAATGGACATCATTTGGACCTTCAAAATGACTCCCCCACGAGTTAAAGAGCATCCATTCAGGGATGGAAAGGTGACTTGGTTGATGAAGTGCTTGCTTTGACAGCATGAATATTCACGTTCCATCCACATCATGCACATACACTCAGCCAGGTGTGCAGATGCATGACCATGCTGGGGAGTGGATACAGGTAGACATCTGGGGTTCCTAGACAGCCTCACCTAGCTGATGATTCCAACCCAGTGAGAGATCTGATCTCAAAAGAAACAAAATGATAGACAGCACCTGAAGTGTGACACCTGAGGTTGTCCTCAAGTCTCCATATTCATGCACACACACACACACACACACACACACACACACACACACACACACACACCAGTATCCATTCATAGTTTCTTTAAATTACTTTTTTTTTTTTTTTGAGACAGGGTTTCTCTGTGTAGCTTTGGTGCCTGTCCTGGATCTCACTCTGTAGACCAGGCTGGCCTTGAACTCACAGAGATGCACCTGGCTCTGCCTACCGAGTGCTGGAATTAAAGCTGTGCACCACCACCACCTGGCTCTTTAAGTTACATTTTAAAATATTTATTTGTGCCAGGTGGTGGTTGCACACACCTACCATAGAGGTCATGTGGAAATCATAGGTCATCTACAGAAGTCAGTTGTACCCCACCACCACCACCATGTGAGTCCTGAGGCTCGAACTCAGGTCATCGGTCTTAGCAGCAAGGGCCTTTACACCCTGAGCCATCTCATCTGAGCCTATTCAGCATATCTTAACCCCAAGTTCCCCCTTCTGGTCCCAAGATGACACCACAGAACAGAGAATGTTCTTTAGATACAACGCTCAGTCATTGAGCAGCTTGGCAGAGCGTGGCCAGGCTCTCCCCCTCACACTGGTGAGCATCCTCTGAGAACCGTGAAAAGGAACTCCAAAGGCCAGCCTTAGTGCCTGTCCCTAAAATATCCTTCTGTTGCCTGAAAGCTACAGGCAAGTAACAGCTGCCCCTCCCCCCCGGGTTCTTTGTTGGTGGTAACAAAGGCATCTCTCTTCAAACGTCATCGATTATTCTACCCACCTCCCCTGCCAGGTGAATTAGAGGGAAAGTCAGCAACTCCTGATGCTACTCCAACTTCCCTGGAGGTTTGAGACTCTGGCCGGTGCTCGTGTGCATTTCCCAGGAAGGTTCAAACACATGCTGACACCTGGGAACGCTCTGTGGCCCTGCCTGACTCCTGACACTCCACCTGCTGATCTCCATACTCTCCACTGCCCATGCCTCTACCATTAGCACAGAGTTGGGAAGCCAGCTCTCTCCTCCATCATCGGTGTAGACACAGAATGCTGTCAGCCATCGCCACTGGCTCAAGTCCTGGCGCTTCCTGTACCCTCTGTCTGGGACGAGCATCCACCCAGCATCTCGATAGGTTGCCTGTCCCCTCTTCTGTTCTGACACCTCTGTTTATTTTCCTCCTCCAGACTCAGTCACCTGACCCACCTCAAAGTACTTCAGCTTTTGCTTATTCTCGCTCCTGTCTTTGCAACCTAAATCCAAAGATAAAGGGAATTTTAACACTGCTGTGGCCCTGAGTCATACCACGCTCACAGACTTTGAACTTTTGGCAGGTCTCCAAAGCCCTCAGAAGCATTGATAAGACAGATATTACTGGAAGGTTGTTCTAGAAGGTCTGGGTGGGATCCAGGAGTTACACCTGTAGTAAGTATTCAGGGATGTTGATGCTCTCGTCCTAGGAACCACATCAAAAGCCACCACCTGGCACACAGGGTGTGTTCCGAAAATAACTGCAAAGTGAAAGGATGGATGGAGGCATCGTGGCATCTCCTGCTTACTCGTGGACTGGAGCGCCTAAGCATTTCTCCCTCAAATTCAGTACCATGAGCATCTCTACAGACTTGGTATCAGGAGTGTCTCCACATAGACTTCAGCACAGTTCACACCCAACTTCAGAAATTTGGGTTTGCATTCCCAATGATATCAAACCCTCTCCCCAACAAAGCCCATGTCATTGTGGAGACCATACCACAGATGGCACGGCTGTGTTTTGTCTTTTAACACCATCATCCTGGTTTCCCCTCCAGCAGGACTTTTCCATTCATATTTGGGGAGGAACATCACCACCCCATTCATAATAACAACAAAACCCAAAAAACAAAAAAACAAGAAACATCCTAAGCACCCAATACCCAATGATGGGAGATTAGTCAAGTCAATGACAGTATAGCTGTATCCTAGAATATCTTTCGGCCATAAAAAATCATGTTTACACAGATTGTTTTAATGGCATCAATAAAATGGCTTTTATATAATCCTATAAAGAATAATGCCAGAGTAACATTCTCTTTGGAACTTGCTCCAGCTGCTTGGGTACTCAAAGGAGACCTTGCTCTGTAGACTCACACATGGCAGCTGGTGGGTATGGCAGCCCTGTGCTGGTTAATAGGCATGCCTTGTGAGTTTGTTTTAATGGTGGGGAGGGCGATGTTTGGTTGGATGCAGGAGGATGGGAAGATGTGATGGAAATAGCTTGGCAAGTGCTTCCTGCCAGGCCCCCAGACTGGATTTAGCTTCTCTATTTAGAGAAGACAGCAACAACTTTATAATAACAGAGGGATGACGGTTAGCACTCTGGAGCAGTAACTATGCCCAGGGCACGTATTCTAAGCTATATGCGCATATCAGTTGCATTTCATTTATTCAGGAATCCAATTACTCAAAAAAAAAAAAAATGGAACAATTTTCATGACTCACTGTGTGCAGCCCCAAGAGAAATCAGGACTGCTTGTCCCTAAGGTAGCCTTTATAGAAACATGCTGGCTAAACACCAAATCCCTCTCTTATGAAATTAATACTCACTTTCATTTTGTGTTTAATTGTGTGCTTCCATGCGTCTGTTATGTATGTTTGTGCATGCGAGTGCTGGTGAGGTCAGAAGTGGTTGTTGGATCCCCTGGAGTTACAGGCAGTTGTGAGCCTCCTGACGTGGGAGCTGGGAACTGAACCTGGGTCCTCTAGAAGAGAAGTAAGCGTTTTCAAGAACATGGCCCACAGAATCAACTAGGAAGGACTCTCGCAGGGGGCTCACGGAGACCAAAGCAACAATCGGGGAGCCTGCATGGGACTGAGTTGGTCCTCTGCACACACTTTTCGGTTGTGTGGCTTGGCGTTCTCGTGGAACTCCTAATAGCAGGAGTGGGAGCTGTCTCTGACTCTTTTGCCTGCTCTTGGGACCCTCCTACTGGGCTGCCTCATCCAGCCTTGATATGAAGGTTTGTGCCTAGTCTTATTGTAACTTACGCCATTGGCATCCCTGGGAGGCCTGCTTCTCTCTGAAGGGAAATGGAGGAGGGGTGGATCTGGGGTGGGGGGAGGACTGGAATGAGAGGGGGGGGGGTGGGATGGCAGGGAAAATGCAGTCAGGGTGTAACATATGAAAAACAAACAAATAAATAATTTTTTTGAAAAAAGAGTGGCCAAGTGTTTTAAACCTCTGAGCCACCCCTCTAGCCTCTGAAGAAAAGGTTCTGATTCGGGGTCGATGAGCGAGCAAATCAGCAATCACAAACTGCCGAGCGCTACAGAGGAAGCAAGGTACAAGAACAGTCTGAACAACCATCAGGGAGCTTTAAGCAGCAGGTTGCAAGACCCCTAACATTGCAGACAAAAGTTCGCGTTTGTGGGCTTACCCCAAATTCCGTGTTCTAATACGACAACAGTTTCCTGAAGCTCTGGGACAAGTATGTGGTGTGTGTGTGGGGTGTGTGTGTGTGTGTGTGTGTGTACACAATATACAACAAAACACAATGCTCAACTTTCAACAACTGATTTCATCTGGATGACGAGGCAGTAAACACTTGAAACCTAATCTCAGCCATGGTGACAATCAATTCAACCTGCCAGTTTCTACTTAAGCTTGTGAAGAAGAGAAATTTATAGCCAATCAATAGTAATGGCAAACTGCTTCTGAGCTTTGCACCAAAATTGAGAAGTGATCACAAAACCCCCAATGTTGAAGACAACGAGAGGGAAGAGAGGTCAAGACTCCTCCGACTTCCTCTAAACCCAGGAGTGATTGAAGTTCCATTATGCAAATAATACCCATCTCTCAGAGACTTCCGTGCTCTGAATTGAAAGTAAAGATAAAAGAATAGGACCACACAGTTTGGGCTTTCTTGAGAGTTTATTTCTCCTTGTGGGTTCCTAACAACCTGTTCATTCTTTCCAGGTTTTTTTCCCCCAAAATGTCCAATTTCTTCCCTTAAAAGATGAAACTACACCATAACCCACTGAAATGCCTACTCTTCAAACTGTCCGACATTTGGTAGTTTACCCAATTCTATTGTGCACATTTATCACTCACTGTGGAACTGATTCAAAGACAGGCACCATGGTGTTTACAGAAGTACGCACCATGGCCTATATTGAAAGAATGCATAAGCGCACTGAAGAGAGAAAGTGGAAAGTTACACAAGACAGAAGTGAGCCAGAGTGTTTCGTGATTATTTTAGATTAATTTTTACTTATGTGTATGTGTCTGTGTGTCTGTATGAGTGTATGTACACCCATGTGCAGTTGCCCCTGGAGGCCAGAAGAGGGCATCAGATCTGGAGTTATGGGTAGTTGGGAGTAGGTGCTGGGAACTGAACCCAGGTCTTCTGCAAGGACAGCAAACACTCTTAACTGTTGAGTCATCTCTCCAGTTCAACAATTCTTGAATGGTATTATTTCAGTTTTGTATCATTTCAGTTAGGAACCATCTTACCATCCACTGTGCCCTATAATATGTGGTGTTTGTTTCTTAGTACTGTGCAAAACAATGTCTTTTGCCTCTTGCTAGTTTGTGTTGGCTTGTGTGAGGAATGTATAAGTAGGCAATTAAGCTTCTTGGTGCAGACTGAATGCTGAGTGAGCAGAAGGACAGCATGGGGTGGGGTGCTTAGATGCAGAGAAGTGGAGCATTTCCCTAAGTGCCTCCAGTCACTGTCTCTGCTGTCTCCACTCTGCACCATGTGCTTTCTGGGAAGCCTTAGCTGACAGACCCTTTAGCCTCCTCCAAGTCCACCTCTCTGCAGCCCCAGTAGATCATCCCGAATGAACCCCAGTCCCTGATGAAAATTCCCCAGTGCTCATTAGAGCCTGAGGAAGCCAGAATCCTGGGTGAGAAATAAAACCAGCCCTCAGTCAACCACTGCCTGATGTCAGCACCCCACCATTCTGCCTCCTGTTCAGCACTTTTATTCTGAAATGGTCAATGATCATATTGGATTAGGGGCCCAGCACACTCCAGTGTGACCTCATCTTAACTAGTTATATCTGCCATGACTCTACTTCCAAGAGATATCACATCCTGAGCAGCCAGGCATTTGGACCTTGGGGATGAGAGAGGCTGATGCATAAGCCAGACACTAGACCTGTCTGGGATATTGACTTACTTCATTTGATTTATGTTTTAAAAAATAGAAAATTAGAGAAGATTGCCCTGAGGATATATTAGCACTTTTATATCTATAATTCCCTCACATGCTTGTCTCTACATGAGCACCTACTACCTCCAGAGACTCAGATAAGCAAGAATTGATTCCCCATTTACACACTAGATAAAGCACAGATAATCCCTGTTGAAAAATGTTGAGGTGAGATATTAGGAAGCCTGTTGGAGACATCAGCTCTGGAAGTCAGAATCTCCAGCTGAGACCTTCAATACAGAGCCTCACGGAGATAGCAGATTTGGAAAGAAGACAAGGTTGAAGGCATAATGACAGTCTTGGTAATAAAAGAACTGAATATCTGCACTTTGGAGAGAAGAGGGTCTTCAAGCACCTCTCCCTGGTAGTGGTAGTGCTCCTGCAGGGTTTGGGGAGAGGGGGTGCAGCTGCATCTCAGCATCAGGGACTGGAGATGCTGAGGGTCCAGGACTTCATAAGCCTGCCCAAGTATGTAATAACTTAGGTAAGCCTGAAGAGTCATCTGCTTCCTCACTTTCAATTAGGCCAAGGAAGGATGCTTCACTCTGTCTCCCCACCTTGGTAAAAAAAAACAAAACAAAACACCTTCATTCACGTCACTGATGCACAAGGCTTCCTACGGTCCTCTTGTGTTTGGTCCTGATTCAGCTGAGGTGGGCAATATACCTTGTTTTGTGAGAGAGAAACCTTGGAAGTTCATTTCTTTAAGCAAAAGCTTTAATCCCTTCCTGAGAATTTAGCTTGGGTTTTTTGTTTGTTTGTTTGGTTGGTTGTTTGTTTGTTTGGTTGGTTGGTTGGTTGGTTGGTGTTTTTTATTGTTCTTGTTCTTTAACAAAATATGATCAGGAAGTCGATTTCTTGAGTGACTAATGTTTGCAGTCCTCTGAGGTCTGGGCCCAGGTAAATGAGATGAATAACAAGCAATATCTCACATACATAGATCTTAATGCCTATTTCCTTGGCTTTTGATGACACTTAAATTGTGGGGTTTGGGGGAAAGGAAAAACAAAATAGTAGCAATAATGGCCCATCATGTAGCCCTGTTAAGGTTTGTTTTATTCACAGTGACAAACGCTCCTCCCACGACTCCGTATTTAAGGAGATAAAGAGGTGAAGGAGGTCCATAAGATGATGCCCTTGGAACCGGAGAGTAACCCTAGTGGGTTCTCCAGTTCTCCAGTTCGCACTTCAACCATACCTTGTGACCACTTGTTCTTCTCCACCTGTGGGTGGCAACCCATTATCCCCAAAATATTTACATCAAAATTCTTAACAGTAGCAAAATTACAGCTACGTGGTAGCAATGGGAATAATTTTATGGATGGGGTCACCACAACATGAGAAACTGTGTTAAAGAGTCAAGGTGTTAGGAAGGTTGAGAACCAATGAGTTACAGTCCAAGAATGAGTGTCTAGTTATAGGCCAAGCAAATATCTGAAACAATAAACAGAATATCCTGAACGCCACTAAATATGGGGTAAGATGCAAGCTGGGGAGATGGCTGGGTAGGTAAGAGTGCCTGCTGTGAAATTCCCGGCACTCACAGAAAAAGCTGGACACATCTGCACACGCCTGTAACCCACCATTGAAGGGGTGGTGACAGGTGGATCCCAGAGCTTGCTGGGTGTCCGGGACAGGCAGAACAGTGAGCTTTGGACTCAGTGAGAGGCTTTGCCTCAAAAACTAAGGAAGAGGAGGATAAAGGAAGACACTTGGGGTCTCCCTCTGTCCTCAGGCACACACAGGAATACACACACACACACACACACACACACACACACACACACGAGAGAGAGAGAGAGAGAGAGAGAGAGAGAGAGAGAGAGAGACGCATTAGGACAAATAGCCAAAGAGTTTGGATTAGGACAAATAGCCAAAGAGTTTGGATTTTGAATTTGGGGTTCCTTTGGGCGTCTTCTTATCTCCCCCTTTTTCTTCCATAATTTTAGACATCAGACCCTACTCTCTCCATTTTGTTCCAATACAATGGAATCCCAGATGCAGAGTGAAGAAGTTTTGCTTTGCTTTGTTTTGTTTTGCTTTTCAAGAATCTGCCTCTCCTTGTTTTTGTGGGATGTGGTTGCTGTTGTTGTTGTTTGTTTGTTTGTTTGTTTGTTTTACCCCACTTCTGGTTTGAACTAGTGTGAGAATCGGCTTAATTCAGACAGAGCTTCTAAAAGGGATGTGGGTGGAGTAAGCTAAAGGGGACATTACTGGAGAGACATCACCAGGATTTTGATGCTAAATACAAGTTATTTATTGGCTTGATTTTCAGTCACACGGAACCCTGAGCCACACTGAGTCAAGCTAAAACTCCACATCCAACAGTTTGCTGAGAGGCAAAGGAACCTTAGAAACAAAATAGATCTGAAAAATGAAACCCTAAGGTGTAAGATCGATGGTCTAGAAAGACAGCCATTAGTTAAGCTTAAAAAAAAAAAAAAAACAAACAAAACAAAAAAACTCTCATTTGGATATTTTTGTTATTGTTTGACAGTTTCGTATATTTATATGAGCTTTAGTCATGACCACTCCCTATTCCCCCTCCCTCACCCCCCCATCCCCTCTTTCAATTCCCCCTTGCCCCCTCCCTGGGGCCCCCTCTGTCATGTCCCTCCCTATCCCACTGGCACCATTATTCTCAGTGAGTCCCCCCTCATACTTCATGTCTCCATTTTGTGTGTGACCCCTGAGTTTAATTAATTACATGAGTACAAGCGCATTCAATGGAGCAAGGGCAACTTACCTGTGGCTATATCAGTGAAGAGGACAGAATCCCTCCTCCAATAAATGCTGATTGACAAGTGGGAGGGGAGGGGCTTCATGGTCCCTCTCCCATCCATGATGAAAAGTTGAGGGGCCCAATCTTGTGCACATGACCAACAGACACCATGAGTTTACGAGTACAATGACTCATAAGATCCAGAAAACATCTTTTTTCTGCCCATCTCCCCATCTTCTGACTCTTACATTCTTTCTGCCCCCCTCTTCCACAGTGATCTCTGAGCCTTGGTGGAGGTGATCTAGCTGCCCTGTGTAGGTCTGAGCACACCACCATCACTGATCACTGGCACTTTATCCAATTGTGCATCTCTACCCATGGTGGTCAGCAATTTTTCTGATGAAAGCTGAGTGCACTAACCTATCGGTATAAATGTGAATATTTGGAAGGCAGTTTGCCAACATAACTATTTAGTATTGGGTCCTTTCATAGAGCCTACACCTCCCCAACCACAGGTTCTTGACCAGGTTTATAGAACCAGATGTGAAATAGGTCTCAGATCCATTGGTTACCCCATCTGGCCTGATATTTGAATGGTTCACAGATGAGTGAGCTTGTAACTGATTTTCTCCCCAGGCAGCCTAGATGCCACCTTCTTGGACCATGAAGGTTAGCCATTATGGAGGATATTTCCATCTCAGCTTCAGGTGGATCCTTCTAAGACCTGTGACCAAAGTATTGAGTGTCTTCAACAACTTGCTGCCAAGTGCTGGTGGGCAACCAAGAGCAATAGTAATATCCTGTATGGTTGTTGTTGTTGTTGTTGGGGGGGGGGGGTCTTTGGAATTTCCCTGGTCACAGACTTGTAGGAAGACAACTCACATCTGGCATTGAGAGCTTTGTTTAATAACTCTTCCAGTTTGCTTTTCTGTTGCTCTAATAAAAAAGCACTCACAGAAACCAACCTGAGAAGGAAAAGATGTATTGCATCTTACAGTCCATCATCAAGGGAAGCCAGATCAGGAGCTTGAAGCAGAAACCACAGAGAAATGCCACTCACTGGCTTGCTTCTACACTCACATCCAGGGACCTTTATACAGCCCAGACCCACCTGCAGAGGGCTGGTGCTGCCCACAGTGGGTTTGGCTCCCCTACATCAGTTAACAATCAAGGCACAGCCAAGGAAAATCTGATGGCATTAGCTCCTAAACTGAGGTTCTTTCTCCCAAGGTGTGTCAAGTTGACAACCAAGATAAGCCATCACAAGAAACCAATGGCTTCTGGGAGGAACATGACTCATCCATTGAGGGCACCTCCATTTGAACTCAATAGACTTATAGATATAGTCTGTGACACATCATCTTATAACCCCTCTCACCAAACCCATCCTAACCTCATCGTCTAAGAGGGAGATGAACGGGAAAGTAAATAAAAGAGAACTGGAGCAGAAAGAAATAATTATCAGAAATAAAAACAAGTGGGAGGCATTACTACATCCTAGATGCTCTCCTCACATTGTCTGTGCAATGATAATAAAACCATTATGTTCCAGGTACAATAATTTTCAGTGTTACCAATGATATAAATAATACTGCTTATCATTCATAAACCACATTTGTGCTAATCATTTTGATGTGCTTTCCTAGCTCGCTCCTAATGGAGAACTGATGAATTGGAATTGTTCATTTGCTCATTTACACACGAGGGAAGTGAGGTTTGGATGTTGAGCCAATTTCCCAATACTCTAAGCTAATAAGTGGCAGAGTAAGAAAGCCTCCCTTCTCCCTGACTCTGTGGCATGAGCTCATGAGAAATGGAATGCGGAGTTCTTTGCAGAGACTCCAATGCTCCATCTATGGCAGTTGAACATGGTCTTGGATCCAAGAATGGAAATCAGGCTCAATTCAGCTGAGCCCCAGTTCAAGATTCCTGCAACAGAACAGGAGAGGATGATAGACAGAGAGGAAACTGAGCTAAGCATATGTGCATCTCAACAGATTGTAGAGGCTGATGGGACAAATCCAGGGCAGAGGGTCTGTGTGTTGGTTTTTGTGGGGGAGGACAGACACACTTGCTGAATTGCCTACCTCACACTATATGCAACTCTGATGAAGGCAGGGCCTGGAGGTCTCTTTGAAGTCCAAGGTTTGTTTTGTTCCATTTTTCTTGTGTATGTGTGGGGAGAGAAGTGCACATCAGGTGTGCATATTTACATACATGAACATGTATGTGGGTGCTTGTGTTCCTGTGCATATGTATGTTTGTGTGAGTCTGTACATGCACGAGTGCAGATGTATAATGTAGGGACTCGTCCATTTGCTCTTCCACTTTATTCATTGAAGCAGTCTCCAGCCAAACCCAGAGTTCACCAGCATGACTAGTCAAACCCAGAGTTTACCAGTATGACTGGTCACACCCAGAGTTCAACAGTATGATGACTAGTCAAACCCAGAGTTCACCAGAATGACTAATCATGTTGGCCAACTTGCTCTAGGGACACCCCTGTCTCCACCTTCCCAGGACTGGAATTATTCGTAGGCCGCAAAGCCTACTCATCATTTACTTGGGGATCCAAATTCAGGTGCTCACACTTACACGGCAAGTGAGCCATCTCGTCAACCCATCAAGGTTCAAGTCTTGATATTGGAATGTGGACCCATCTAGTTTTTATTTTTCTTCCTTCCTTCCTTCCTTCCTTCCTTCCTTCCTTCCTTCCTTCCTTTCTTCTTCTCCTTCTTCTTCTTCTTCTTCTTCTTCTTCTTCTTCTTCTTCTTCTTCTTCTTCTTCTTCTCTCTCTCTCTCTCTCTCTCTCTCTCTCTCTCTCTCTCTCTCTCTTCTTTTGGTTGTAATATCAGAATCAGGTTAAGATACAGTCAGCTCAGCTTTTTGGAGCCCATTCCCTATGGTGGGACACCTTGCACAGCCTCCATGCAGGGGAGAGGGGCTTGGACCTGCCTCAACTGAATGTACCAAGCTTTGCTGAATCTCCATGGGAGGCCTTACCTTTTTGGAGGAGGGGATAGGTGGGTTGGGAGGGATGGCTGGGGCAAGGGGAGCGGGAGAAGATGAGAGGGGGAATCTATGGTTGGAATGTAAAATAAATAAACAAATTTCTTAATTAAAAAAAACTATATATGGTCAGCTCAAATCACCCCCACTTGTGTAGTCTAAGGGGAAGAAGAACTACTGAATTTTTGTCCTGTAAGGTAACTATCTTGACAGACGAGCTGAAGGATGCTGTGCTCCACTTCAGTGTGTGGCTGCTGTTGATGATGAGCGAGTCTGGCCAAAAAGGGGCTGCTGCTGAATTGCTTATAATGACAGATAAAAAGCTGAGCAGGGTGGCACACATCTACAATCTCAGTACTCAGGAAGTAAAAGGCAGGGAGATCACAAAACGCCTCCAGACAACCACAGCTTTTTGATTTTTTTCTTTTTGATTTTTGTTTTTCCTCCCTCTTCTAAAATGACACTGTCAATCTGGTTTGGGATGGCTGACTGGACTTTCACTGTGTCTGGTGGTCCAGGATCTCCAAAGCACCTTGGCAGGCCCAACAGTACAGCAGACAGTTCCGTTTTGTTTTTTTGTGTTTTTTTTTTTTTTTGAAGAAAATTATAACACAGCTAAGATGCTGTCTGAAGAGATGGTTCTAAGACACACCAAGAAAACAGAAAAGGTGTGGATCTCGTGGGCCACCCAAGCTAGTTTCCTTATGATAAAACAATGGTTGTTTTTTTTGTTGTTGTTGTTGTTGTTTTTTGTTTTTTGTTTTCCATCCAGGATCTGTGTTGGAAATACAACACTTTGTTTCCATTTCAACATTGCATAATTTCCATATGGCATGGCTGAGAATCTTTTCTGATATTAAAGAGATTATAGCAGTGACAAGTTGAGTAAACACTGGCATTAAAAAGGATTTTAATGATGAATAATTTTTTTTTTAATTTTTGTCTGTGGTGTTAAGTTCAGTGTTCTTCACAAACTCTAAAACATAGTAATTTCTTTTTAAAATCACCAGAGTGGACCGCATCTTTTCTCAATCTTGGTTTAACCAAAGCCACAAAATAACCATTCTTTGCTAAAATTAAAAAAAAAAACTGATGGTGTTTCATTGACTTTTTTTCTAATTAGTTTCTTATCTTTAATGTTATTGAGTTGGGGCTTGTTTTTAAGATGACTGTCTCTCATTGAATTAATTCTTTTCTTATTTTCTCATGTAGATAAGACCTTAGGTTGCTGGCCTGCGACCACTGAAACCACTGTTTGCTTCTAATATAAGAATTAGTGTTGGAAATAAAAATTCCCTCTTAGAACCTTTATAACTACACCCCACAAATTTTGATGTTATGTTTCCCCTTCATTTTCAACGTTGCATATTTTATTTATTTCATTCTTGACATATGTATTGTTTATTGATTTGGGAGATTCCCTGATGCCTTCTATTAATGACTTCTACTTTGATTCTTATTGTGTTAGTAAAACACATCCTGAGAGGCTGGAGATGCAGCTCAGTGGACAAGAGTGCTCACCTACCAGGCACAAAGCCCTGGGTTCCATTCCCAGCACCGCATAAGGCAGATGTGGTGGGTATATGCCTGCAATCCCAGCACCAAGAGGTAGAGGCAGGAGGATCAGGAGTTCAAGACCATCCCTGGCTCCATAATGAGTTGAAGGCCAGCCTGGGCTACGTGAAATCTGTGTAACTAGATCAACAAACATATCCTGTGGGACATCCTTTCTTTGATGTTTACCACATTTTGTTCTGTGATCCCTGAGAATCTGCCCATCTAGTTGAGCAGTCCATGGGTACTTCAAGAAAAAGAGAACACCCTGATGCTATTGGGAAGTGTCAGCCTTTCACATCCTAGCTGGCTTTCTGCCTACTTCTGTTGTTGATGAGCTAACCTAGATCCCCAACTTTAATTGTAGATTCCCTGTTTTTCTTTTCAACTCTATCCATTCTTGCTTCGTGCAGAGGCTGTGATGGGTAGTGCTATGAAGGATTGGGGTCTCCTCCTCGTCCATGGAGCTCAGTTTAATATTTCTCGGGAGAAATATTTACTCTGATGTCTACTTTATCAGAAATAAATATGGCGCTCTTTCTTTTTTCATTTTGTTTTGACACAGGGTTTTACTGTGTAGCTGTGGCTGGCCAGGAACTTGCTATATAAACCAAGCAGGCATTGAATTCACAGAGATAAACCTGTGTCTGAATGCTGGGATTAAAGGAGTGATCATTATGCCTGACTACTTATTTTTTATTTTTTAAAGATTTTAATTCTCTCTCTCTCTCTCTCTCTCTCTCTCTCTCTCTCTCTCTCTCTCTGTGTGTGTGTGTGTGTGTGTGTGTGTGTGTGTGTGTGTGTGTGCGTGCGCGCACGTGTGCATACACATGCACTCAAGTGCACCATATGTGAGTATGGTACCCAAAGAGGCCATCAGATCCATTGGTGCTGGGGACTGAACCCCAGTCTTCTGCAAGACCATACAGTGTTCTTAACCACTCTCCCGCCGTCTCTCCCACCTTTTCTGCCCCCTCTCCTATCTCCGCTTTACTGATGAACTTGCCTGGGCACTTTTCTTCAATCCCCCACTCTTACTGTTTTCATCAGTAATTCCCATTTGGCTCTTTCTTGTTTCTCCTATTCCACTGATGTTGAGTGTTTTCTTCTGTTTGGGGAGTTTCTCACCAATTCTTGAACCCTGGCTTTAGGACAGATGTTTAAAATCCTTGGATCATCTTGGTGTCACCATCAGGGAGATGGTTTTCCTCTTTTGTCTTTGAATTGGGGAATGACCCTGGCATGGCAGTGATTTCCATTTCAACCTTTATGATTTGTCAAAAAGATTGGTAGCCCTGGTCTTTTCCACATGTTTTTTCTTTTGGCAGGCAAGCGCCCTGCTAGGATTTAGCACGTCTTGGCTGTGGGTGCAAGGCTATTTAACTTTCATAACTTTATGGTGGCATTTTGATTTTTCTAGATTTGTCTAATTGAGAAAAGGGGATTATTCCTCCAGACCATGGCAGGCATGCTTCTGAGGGGTCTGGACATGTTGCGATGCCCTTACCAGTGTAGATGGGTCGTCCAGGGTTTCTGGGCGGAACAAGAGTCTCCAGCCCTTGAAGGCCAAGGGTCTTCCTAGATCAGCAGGCTTCTTCCTGGCCCTCACCTGTGTCTGCACCTTTACGCCATGTTAGCTGTCACTGCTGAGTCAGATGGCCACAGACCCTAGATTAGAGCGATGCAGTTTTCTTTTACACCCTACAAAGTGAGGGCTCTGAAAAGGGTTCCACTACCTAAAGGCAATGCCTGGAGCTCTTAGATCGGTGGTTTTATTGCCTTTCCCTTTCCCCACTGGCCCCCTCCATCTCCAAGGCCAACAGTGAATGGATGAGTCTCTCCCAGGCTGCACCTCTCTGACCGGCACTCTTCCTCTCTGCTGCCCTCTCCCATTTAGCACTCACGTGATCACACTGAGCCCTTCTCATCTCCATTCAGCAATAACAACAACCCAATTCATTCTGCCAGCCTTGCTTTCCCTGCCCTGTGACCTGCCTGCTCACTCTTCGCAGGCATTCTCAACCATGTTGCTTGATAAAACAGAGTAACACAGATTGGGTAGTCTATAATGAAGCGGATCTTACATGACTCCTGGTTCAAGATCTCGGGAGTCTGAGATCAAGGGACCATCAACAGAAGAAGACATGCTTGTTGGATGTTGCCATCGCAGAAGACATCCAGTGGGCTAAAGAGACAAGAAAGGGAGTCAAACTCCCGTTCATAATCCAGCTTTTCCCACAACAGCAGCGTTAATTGGTGTTTGAGGTCAAAGCCTACTTGACCTCCCAAATATGGTTCCACTGGGGATTAATCTTCAGAAAATTGCTTTGTGGGGGGAAACATACCCCACCACAGCTAAGGGTGAAGATCTGGACAGCTGTAACAGTAGGAGCATTAGTCTGCCTTTTCGTGTACCCTTAGGAGCTCTAGCTGCTTCCTCCTCCATGGTAACCCAGCAGCTCACTGAATGATGGGAGTTCTAGATGGTTGCCGTGATGTTCAAAGACTGAACCACTTGGCCATATCCTGTCATCTGTGCCAGGCCATTTGTGGGAATAAAAATACAAATAAAATTTAGAGTGTCTCTAAACTATAAATCCCCAATTTAATCAAAACATTGTTTAGAGTCTATTCCTTGATATCGATGGACCTTAAATGTAGAAATGAATGGGCTTTATTGTGACATTTTGCCCATGTTTATACTGCACTTTGATCACCTCCATTCTCCTTGTTACCCTCTTTGTCCACCTGAACACCCACCCGACTGGTCCCCTTTCTCTTCCTAAATATCCCCTTTTATTCCTTTTATTCATTGTCCTTTACTAAAACTCAAATTTCACAAATGTCTTTGAATTTGGCTTGTTTTATTTAACATAGTATACTTTGCTGTTCCATCCATTTTCTGAGATCAAAACCCTTCACTCTTATCCACAGATGAAAAATACGCTAATGTGTATATACCACATTTTCTTTAGCTATTCAGGCAGTGATTGGCAGCTATGGTTACCACATGGCTTGTCTATTGTGGGTAGTGTCTAGTGTGACCACCAACATGGATGTGCAGAGGTCTTAGTTAGTTGGTATTGTCGATATGACAGGACCTAGAGACATCTGGGAAGAAGGAACATCAAATGAAGAATTGCCTCATCACATTGGCTGTGAGGAATTATACACTTTTTGATGGTAGCTATGGGAGAGTCTAGCCCACTATAGGTAGAGTCATCCCCTAGGTAGGTGGCCCTGGGCTGTATGAAAAGGAAAGAAAGCTGAGTGAGCCATGGATTGCAAGCCAGTAAGCAGCATTCTTGATGCTTTCCACTTCAATTCCTGCCTTGTGTTTCTCTCAGTAACAGATTAGTACCTGGAAGTGTAAAGTAAGACAAATTCTTTCCCCTCCAAGTTGGTGGCTAGGATGAGCGTATTTTTTCTTATATTTATTGGTTATTTGTACTTCATCTTTTGAAAATTCTCTTGTTTGTTTATGGTTCTTATGGTTCTTAGAAAATATTAGATGTTTTCTCTCTTGGTGTGTGTGGGGGGGCGGGGGGGTACTCACGTGCTCTCCAGGTCAATTTTATTAGTCTTTAAAACATCCCTAGGGTATAAATCTCAGCAGTACCTGGAGGAGGAAGATGAAGGGGAGAAGAAGGGGAAATGTCATTTGAGTTAAAACCACATTGAGGTCAGCCCTATGGTGGACCAACATTCATATAATGGCAGGTGGCCACATAAGGGCAGAGAAAGAGTAAAATCAGAGTATGAGTGGGAACACACTTAAAGCAGAGAATGAAGAAAAAGAGAAGTTACCTTCAGGAAAGTGGTCAGACTTACAAAAGTACTGTAAGTCAGTAAGCTCTGAATATATATACACATTAAAAAATTTAAGACATTAAAGTAGAAGAGAATTATGTGGGAAGAGGAAGAGGATGGACAGGGCGCAGTGGGGACAGGGGAGGATGCTGGGAAGGATCCTTTTGAAGTTCTGAAGAACTATGTGGCATGAACAATTGAAGTGCCCTCTATAATTTGCAAGCAAATTTCATATTTACCTATATCCAGTATTCTGTCTGCCCATATTTCAAAAATGAAATTACCTCATCTATTTCATCCTGTTTTACTGCATTTGATCTAATAAATTCCTTGTAACCAGAAGTGCTGGTGAATTTTAAAGGCATTTAAAATATGACTGGTCGATATCAGATTTGTCACGAGTTTACCCCGACTTTGGAAGCAGGCCCAGGACCTAATTTTTCCTCGCTCTTTGCAAAGGATCCATAATTCATGATTGCCATTGACTTTAATACAAGGTATTTAATCCTGTCAAACTCCAGCTTTGTTTGAATAAAAATGGCCATCCTCTAATTATGGGTTTTGATAAAGCTAATTTTGGTGTGTTATCCAGTGGGCTGCCTCCGCGAGGCTGGCAACCTTTCTGGTACAAAGAATGGCTTAAGGATAAGCAAGGGAAAGATGAGAGCTAGGAAAATAACCATCAAGTGCGTTGGTGACTCAGAAACTGGAGACCTTTTTCAGGAAAAAATAAAAAGATACAGGGAGTGAGTTACTTGGGCAGAGTAACCCAAGTCATCAGAGTAGTTGGGTGGAGACTTTATTTGGGGTCTCCAGGCGGCTGTATGAGAAGCGTTTTTAGATCCGGGTGAGAAGCGTTTTTAGATCTGTGTGTAACTAGGGAAGAAACCGGGCAGTGAGGGGGTTCTATGATGTAAGCAGAGACTCGGTGATGTCACAGAGCAGCGGCGGAGGTTGCGCGTCCACTCCACTAGGGGCGCTAGACCCGTGGAGGCGGGTTCACTATCTTCCCAGCGGTGCGAGGAAGCCAGTTCCAGCTGCTTGAACCCCACAGTTCAAGAGGCTTTTGGCGCCTAAACGTTTTCAGAAGACAGAATCTGGACAACTAGGACATTTTCTTTGGGTAAATATGTTTATGAAGTAACTGGGACCTCTGTAGTCCCAAAAAGTTAAGAGTTTTCCTTGAAAACGCTTGTCCTTGTATGTGGTTACTGCCGCCCATGTTTGGTAGCTGAGGGAATGGTCAAGGGCAGTCCTTCATCCAAGTTTATTATCCTTGCTAACAATATCAGATTCATTATTCCGCTAAAATACCAAAGTTTCTCTTTGTCCGGATGTGTTTTAGAAGATACAAATTGTTTCTAAATGGCTGCTGTTGCCTAGACCAATGAGCCTTCCTTTGAATTGGGGCTCGTGGTACTGACTTCTAAAATCAGAGACTCTGAACAGCTTTATGTAACAAACCTGGGGCTGGATCAGGAGACACGACACAGAGGGCCAGTGGACAGGAGGCAGAGACAGGTATTTGTGGGTGCAGCCACCTAGCTCATGGCTTGAGGGAGAAGGAGAGGTGTGGCCACCCTTCTGGTTCCTTTGCTATCCTGCCTCCCTTCTGTTTGCTCACTTGGGGACAGGCATACCACCCCAACCCCAACCCCAACCCCAACCCCCGCCATAATCCTAGCCAGTCAGGGAAGAGGTTCCTCAGTAGAGACAAACTGCCTGCAGGCCGAAGAAACGTATCTCTGAGATTGTTATTTTAAGCTCTAGAGGATCATGTGTTAATTTTCCTATTCATTTCTTCTAACAAAATTACATTTAGATATCCAAACCTGTTTAGCGCTGCCTTCTTCACCTGCCCCAAAGTTCTCCTGGACAAGAGCCTTGGCCCAGCACCCTCCCTTTCCTATTCTTGCAGGCACTCCTATGGCAGAGGCAACAGTGTTGTGTCTGGTTTAAGCAGGCGAGTTCTTCAAAGCCAGACAGTGGGCAAGTATGAAGCCCAAGCGTAGAAAGATAGCCACAAGGCAATGGATCAGGAGTGCTGTGGCCCACCGCACGAGGTCTACAGCCATAAAGAAGATGATTCCGACGAAGAGGGACAGGCCACCTCTCCAGAATCAGAACAGAGACAGGCCTTCCCAGGATCTGGAGAACATTGTCGGCTGCAGAATTTCTCATGGATGGAAAGAAGGTAACGAGCCAGTCACCCACTGGAAGGCCATTGTTCTGGATCAACTGCCGACAAATCCCTCTCTCTATTTAGTGAAGTATGATGGGATTGATTGTGTCTACGGACTGGAGCTTCACAGCGACCAAAGGATTTCACAACTTAAGATCCTGCCTCAGAAAGTGTCATTCCCTCAAGTTAGAGGCACCCACCTCGCAAGCACCATCGTTGGCAGAGCAGTGGAACATGAATTTGAGGACAAAGATGGCTCTCAGAATGAGTGGAGGGGGGTGGTCCTAGCCCAGGTGCCCATCACCAAGACCTGGTTTTACATTACCTATGAGAGAGATCCGGTCTTGTACATATACCCACTCCTGGATGATTACATTAACGGTAACCTCCACATCATTCCTGAGTTTCCGCCGGCAGAGGTGAAGTCAGAAGCAGACAGAAATGTCTTACTAGGTCAGTGTGTGCGGTACACCAAAGGTGATGGAAGCAAAAAGATTGGCAAGGTCATTTACCAAGTTCTAGCCAAACCTCCCACGCATTTCATCAAGTTCGATGACGACACCCATATCTACGTCTATGATTTGGGGGAAAAAAATCCTTTAATAAGGAATTCACAACGTGTGGGAAGGTAGATGGATGACTTACAGAATTGGAGAGAAAAAAATGTTTGTTGTTGTGTTTACTTGTTTACTTGTTTGTTTTTCAGTGTGTTAGATACCTCAGGGTCTCTGATGCCCCCGGTATCTTTCCCAATGGAATTTGTTTTGCTCTAAGCATAAAAATTTGTGAACATGATATGTAGTGTGTAAACACTTTGTTGGGTGGAAGAGATGGGGTGTGTCTGGTGGATGGGACATCAAAGGAAGAAGTGTGTGTCAACTCAGGCTGTGAACAGTACATCTAAGTGTCATTAGGATGCTAAAAATGGAACAGGACTTAGCTGGTCTGCTCTGCTGGGAGAGAAACTGGAGATGGGGCGTGGGAGGGGGAGAGGACAAGATGGCTGTTTAGGAAGTAGTGGGAATGAGGCCAGAAAGGTAGACACTCTGGGGGAAGGGGGAAGGTTGAGGGAGAAACATGCAACTGGGAAAGGGGTGACAGATAACAGAGTGAGGTCTTGGTACTTAAGGGGAAACAGAATAAACTGATCAGAGAGGGATACAAACATAGACTCAGAATCAGAGAAAATTAGGTTTCATTTGACTAATGATTATAGAGTAAGTCATCTTGTCTCTTAAGATTTATTTTATTGTTTTTAATTATGCAGCGGGGGGGGGGGGGGGGGAGAGGGGGGTGCGGGGCAGGGTATGGGTATGTGAGGACAGATGACCACAAAGGCAAGAGGAGTTAGGTCCTTCAGAGCCGGAATTATAAGTGGTTGTGAGCACTTAGACGCAGATGCAGGGAAACAAGCCCAGGTCCTCTGCGAGAGCAGAAAGTGCTTTTAACCACCGAGGCATCTCTCCAGCCCCCTAAAGTCATCTTTTAAATAAATCCAACATTCACTCGTAGAGACGAGACCAGGATGAAGGTAAGAAAGGTTGATTTGCTGGTGATCTGCGGAGAGCCAAAGGACTCATAAAGATGGGACTAGAGTACACTGAGGACAAATGAACTCCACAAAGAAATGACTGAGGGAGTTCTCAAAGTGTGTGTGTGTGTGTGTGTGTGTGTGTGTGTGTGTGTGTGTGTGTGTAAAATGGGGTGGAGCATGAAACAGGACCCAGGAAAAACAGAAAGGTTCTGGAAAGAGTTGAACTTGGGCCATATCCATGTTGACTCTTTAACACAGAACCTGTCCATCACTATAGAGTGTGGGTGTGGGTGGGGGATTCCCACAAGGATGTTTTGACCAGAATAACTCAGACTAGTGAATCCAAAGCTAAGTTTATATCTACAAGACTCCTGAAAAAAATCATCAAACAAAACACTGTTTTGTAGATTACTGAAAATTAATTTAAAAGAGAAAATGAGTGCCTTGTGAACTACTTTCAGATGGTAAGTGGGTCTGGCATAACTTCTCGAAGCACCATTTGCCTCTGTTCCAGCCTGTGATCTTCCTGAGGTCTCTGATGGATGCCTCATTACCACCAAGCAGCTTCCATGCCAGCCAGTTCAGCCTCACTCTCCCCTGTCTCTGTGACTTACTACACATCTAGCTTAGGAAAGAGCTCAGCACATCTGCATCAGAGGCACCTTCAGTGTTTGCCAGTCTTCATGACTTTCAAATGCTTCAAGGTCGCTAATGTAGCTATCTCCTTCTGAGAAGCCCTGTGCCCCGTGGGGTCTTCCTGGGTCAGTGTAGTAAAAGGGAACTTCATGGAGCTAGATGGGGATTTGGTCCATCACCATCATGGCGGCAGGGACACTCATGGCACTGGAGGAGCAGCAGCTGAGAACTACATCTGGCTCCATGGGACTCTGGTGTGGCATGAGCTTTTGAAACCTCAAACCCCACCCCCAGTGACACACTTCCTCCAATAGAACCACACCCCCTCCTAATCCTGCTAATCCTTGAAAATACTGCCACTCCCTGGTTAATAAGCTTTAAAAGAGTCTATGAGGGCCCTTCTTATTGCAAACCACCACAGATACCATGGCTTGCTCAGCAACTTTTCTTATACAGCCCAGGCTCCCCTGACTAGTGATGGTCTTGCCCACTGTGGTGGGCCCTCCCACATCAATCATTAATCAAGAAAGTGTCAACTAGAGTTACCCAGAGGCCTATCTAGTGGAGGCAGTTCCTCAGTTGAGGTTCTTTCTTCTTGGGTGACTCTAGATTGTCAAGTTGACAAAAACCAACCAGCACAATAATGTTCATCTTACTCCATGTCACCCATTGCTGCACAGTCTCCACACACACTCTGTTCTGGCTATACATAGGCCCACTTCCCTCCATGTCAGAAGTGAGAATTAGCTACTGTTATCAATGTGAATATCCTATGGTGTGTGATAAGAAATGAATACACTCTACAGCCTCCCATCCCCTAGTGATAAACATTCTAGTGTATTCTATACTTCCTGAGAGACACCACAACACAACTAATTCCCATTTCACCACTGGGCATTTCATGGGTCATAGTAGACTGCAGAATCAAAAAGCCATGACCTATTTCATCTACTCTCAATAGGAGTCATGGACCTTTCCCAAAGCCTGTGACTCTGTCCCCATCTCACGCTTGGCCATGACATCACAAACTATATAAAGCAAGTCTTGCACAGGTTCTATACCTCAGCTCCATTTAGTCCTTGTAGCTTCTACAATTGCACTTTGTGAAACTTAACTGCACAGCCCTCAGTTATCCCAATAAACATTGAGAAGCACACACTCTCTCCATCTTTGTCCTCAGCCAATTGTCCAACTGCCAGTCAACTCAGCTATGACCAGCAAACCCTCATCAAGAAATCCAATACATTTGACTTGATATTTGGGGAACAGCGTGTCCTCCCTTCATGGCTACATTAGATTCTGACTCATCTGCAATAAAACCCACTACTGTTAAGAACAAAATTACAAGAGCTATGACAAATACCAAGTCACAAGACAACCATCACAGTTGGCCAAGCCTTTTCAGCAGGTTTATTGAAACATACTTTACATACTTAAAAAATCCATTTATTTAAGTGTGTGATTTAATGACTTTTAAAGCAAATTTACAGCTTCCTTCCTTTATATACTCATTTCCCACTAATTATTCATATGATATTGAGGTCTATTAAAATGCAGAAGTGAAGTCAAGGGACAGATCAGAGTAGGAAGCAACAAGGCTCTTGTTGTCTCTCAGACAACAAATAGATCAGCAGACTCTTCCTGATGTAACCACTTGAGAACATTGGGTCTGCTCTTCGCTCACAGCTTTTGAACAAAAAGTTTGAAAGAGTAAACCATGGTTCCTCCTATATCCAGTCCAGATGTGACCTGGTTTGGTCAGCATCACTAATGGCCAGGTTTATGTCAGTCACCCTTTTATCACTGTAACGAAATACCTGGCAACTTTAAAAAGAAGATAGACTTAATTTTGTTCACTGTTTCAGAGGTTTTGGCCCATGGTCACATGGACCATGGAAAGGGGCATGATGGAGCACAGCTGCTCACTTCATTAGGCACTTTCACTGCCAGGAAACATAAACACAGGAAGGGACCAAGGACAAGAAATACCCTCCAAAGCCACATCCCAAGTGACCAACTCCCTCAACAAGCCCCTATCTCCCAGTTTGCCCCAAACCTCCAAACATCATCAAGTCATGAATTCATCAATAAAGTAACTCATTGGTTAGAGCCCCACCTTTGAACATTGCACTGGAGACCAAACCTTCAACACATAAGCCTTTGGGGACATTTCAAACCTAAATCACAACAGTATCTGTCACATGCAACCCAGAGATGGGATCCCTCTGATCTCTGCAAAGGTGTCTCTCTCCAGAAGTTCTTAAAGGGCAGTCTCCAGGGCAATGGCATCAGAACCTCCCAGGAGCTTACAGAGATACAAGTTCAGGGTCTTGACCCCCATCCATGTATCAGAAACCTGTAGGGTGGACCAGCAGGTTGGCTTAGAGGTCTAAACTTTGCCTCCCACTGGAAGCAGCTGGGAAGATTTCCAACAAGCTCCTGTTTCTAGTGCTGAGTCACACCATGTCTGCATTACAGCCTACTGTCTGGGGTGAGACCCTGTCAGCAGTCAATTGTAAAGACCCACTATGTGTTGGTTTGAATGTGAAGCAGAACATCTACCACATGCACACGTGCACATGCGCAAATGCACACATACAAAGAGGCAGGAAGGGGAGGGGCTCAGTCTCAAGAACCATCAAGGAAGAGGGGGTAGAAAGACTGTAAGACCCAGAGGTCAGTGAGAACTGGTGATAAGCAGAGTCTTCTGGACACTACAGGACCATTGCACTCGTCAACTTATGGCAGCTGTGTTTGCCGGCACAAAATCAAGCCAGTCAACATGCCATCATGGAATGGGGAGGGTCTCACCATTCCTCATCCTTAGCTGAGGAGCTATGGACAGTTGATGGGAGAAGGGGATTTTTCCAAAGGTGTGGCTGATGCGAAGTTGACCATGCTCCAGTGGATAGATCAATGCCTGTGAGTTTGGGGGCAACACCCGTTACTCAGTGGGTTATTATGGAGGAGAGAAAAGAAGACATGGAGTTGGGAGGGGGCAGGTAGGTGGGAAGTGGATCTGGGAGGAGTTAGGAAGAGAAGTGAGGAGTGCATGCAATCCAAATCTATTGTATGAAGTCCTTAAGGAATTAATAAAATCAGTTTTTAAAATACTGCACCTGTACTGAAGATGTACAGACCTAAATAACAGCTCCTTGTATGGTAACTGCGTTGTATTAAATACAAAAGTAATCCAGTAATTATTTAAAATATAGGATGGACTGGGAGGATGACTCAGGAGTAAAGTGTTTACTGCACAAACATGAGGACCTGAGTTAAAATCCCTATCACCCCCATAAAAAAGCCAGGTGTGTAGTCACACGTGCACCTATAACTCCAGTGCTAAGGGAGGCAGAGACAGGAGGATCACAGGAGCCTGTTGGTAGCTAGTCTAGCTCCAAGTTCAGCAAGGGACCCTGTCACTGGGAAGTGTACAGTGGAGAGTGAAGGAATAAGACACATTATATTATGTTCTCCTCTGGCCTCTGCACTTACATGTACAAGTCTTTAGACATGCATGCACACACATAAATAAGTATAATAAAGTATACAAGAGGACTGCAGAGGTTATATGCAAGTATAATGTCATTTTAGCCAAGGGACCTGACGACTTGGATCATTGGGGGTCCTGATGCCAACCCTCCAGAGACACCAGAGGCAGGTGTATCTTCTTCCTGTACAAATGAAACCTTGGTGTGTCTGGTAGCTCCACAACAGTTTTCTCCTCCTCTAAGCTCTTGTTCACAACAGAAAGCACTCTGGAAATGCTGAAAGAATAAAAACTAAAGGCTTCATCAGGGTTTCTAGGCTTGTATTAAAATCATATTTATCACGTTTTATTAAATGGAAAGGAAATCTTCAGCCCCCAGCAACAATTGACTCAATCATGTTGGCTTCTGTTACATCCCACCATGAATAGCAATTAATTGCACATCAATAGTTTCCATGCTCTGAACTAAATTGGGATGAAGGGATATGTTTCTGTGCCGACAAGTAATGCCAATGTGGATAATCAAGTAGAAAATGGGGAGGGGTGTTAGGATTCCTTTGGCTTAAGCAAAGCTGATTGGAGACTTATGCAAATAACCCCAACCCCTGAGAGATGAAGTGTAACAATAAAAACGTACTACCAAATGGGATGGACAGTTGTTACTTGATTTCTTTTTTGCATAGTGTGGTGGTTTGAATAAGTGTGGCCCTGATAGGCTCTTATATTTGAATATGTTTTGGTTTCCAGTTAGTGGACTGTTTAGGAAGGATTAGGAGGTGTGGTCTTGTTGAAGGAGGTATGTCATTGGGGGTGGGTCTTGAGGTTTCAAAAGCCCACACCAGCCCCACCTCTCCCTTTCCTTCCCCCTTTTCCCCCCTTCTCTCCCTGCTGTCTGCGCATGAGGATGGGAGCTCTCAGATACTGCTCCAGTACCATGTCTGCCTGCCTGCTGCCATGCTATCTACCACGATGGTCATGGTCATGGACTCCACTCTGAAACTGTGAGCAAGCCCCTCAGTAAAATGCTTCTTTTTTGTTTAAGTTGCTTTGGTCATGGTGTCTCTTCACAGAAATAGAATAGAAACTAAGACATACACCTTCCTGCATTTTTCTAATAACTCTCTATTTCACTAAAGTTACCTTTTGTTCACTGAACAGTTTTGGGAATAAGTTCAAAGGCATTGGAGAGATGGCTCAGAGAATAAGGGAGCTTGCTGCTCTTACAATGGACCAGAGTTCAGCTCCCAGCTGTAACTCCAGCTCCAGAGTCTGGGATTCTTTTCTAACCTCTGCAAGCACCTGGGCGCTCATTCTCTCTCTCTCTCTCTCTCTCTCTCTCTCTCTCTCTCTCTCTCTCTCTCTCTCTCTCTCTCACACACACACACACACACACACACACACACACACACACACACATACACACAAGTAAATCCTTATTTATGAGGATTTTAGATTTAGCCAGGGATCCTGCAATTTCGTTTGGTCTGCCTGATACCTATGCTCATAGCAAATGCCTCTTCCTGCTTCTTGCTCTAGGGAGGATGTGTACAGCATCTGCAGACTCCCTGCACTTCACTTCATTCTCTACTTCATCTTGAGACATCTCAGTTGGCAGAGAGGGAGACACAAGGAACTTGTTTTAAATAATTCCTTTTGTATGTGGGTCACTTGCACCTTAAGTACAAATGGAAAATAAAACCACAACAAATAAATGCATGTCCACACGCCAATACCACACTCATATCCACTTCCCTTAATAAATGCTGGCTTTGGAAATTAGAATCCAGGAGGAGATGAGACTTTTGAAGAATTCTTATTCTCGGGCAGGATATGGTATTTCTAGTCTCCTGCAAAGGCACACCGATAGAAAAAGACAGAAAGTAGATTGCTTTTGTCCACAGGTCAAATCAGAAGCATTTGAAAATGATGGACATGGGGGGGTTCACCCCATGTCTACAAAAGAACAAAGAAATGTGGGGGGCAAGGAGGCATCTGATGGACAGTAGGTCCCTTATTAGTATTAAAAAATTCCTGAAGTCAGGAAATGACATTCAACAAAAGAAATATTACATTTTCATTAGACAGAACTGTTTTTAAAATAGCCTTCCTTTTAGCCATGGAATGAAGGGATTCAGACCAGCGGGGTCAGTTTGCGGATGACTAAAGTCATTCCCGTCAACATTTTAAGAATAATGTGGACTTTTTAAAAATGGACTTGAATAAAATTAGAAGTTTTACCTATTGAGGGGGGAAAGTGGTGCCCCAGAAAGAGACAAAGGAGTATCAGAACTCCAGGCTTGATTCTTTCAATAAATACCATACTTGTAACTCATGTGTATGTTGGTATCAGGAGAAAACCTGCAAGTTGGATTTCTTGATTTGGAGAGATTTTTAATGTGTGTGAATAGCCCGTGAAAAGAATGGTCCTCGGATTTTCAAAAGGCATGAAAAAGCCACCGTGGAGTTATTGCATTTTGCTTCAAAAAGCCTTGGTTCCCTGTCTGCAAGAACACAGAGCTTCAAGGGAAAGGCCTGAGACCTCCCAGAGATAACCTCCTATAACTTCTGAAACCACGCCCACAGGAGGAAGCGGCTTTTCTGGGAAGATGGAGCTAGGAGAGCTGCAAAGTGAAGGTCGTGTATTGATCAACAGCTGTAATAGAACAGCGGCAGCTGGTTCACAGAACGAGGCAGCCATCAGTGAGGCAGCCAAGAGCTAAGAGGGTTTGAAAAGATAATGACAACACAGACCTCATAGAAGCCGATATAGACTCGTGGGGCCTGAGAAATTAATCTCATGCACTTTGGGCAGGAAAAAAAAAATCAAACCCAGGGACCCCTCTGCCCAGCGCAATTGAACTCTGAGCCATGCTGCAGATGGCCCATGTCAAGACTCAAGGTAGATGATAGAAGACTGTGAGAAACCGGAACTAGATCCTGTCAGCACTGTGAACAGAACAGCATGGCACCAGAAATGGCTCAAGTCCACGCCATCAGTGGGAAAAAGAAAATCACCCAGCACTGGAAGTTATCCTCATCTGTGTGAGACCAGAAGTGAATGGTGCCGTGGCCAACCAATAACCACTGGCTATGGGTATCTGCTGAGCACATGGGATGTGGCTGACACAACTGAGGAAATGATTTTTAAATATAAAACACATTTCTATCTCAATTAATAGTTTCAAGTGTCTAATGGCTAGCACAAACTTCCAGATTATGTGGTTTCTCAGACAGAAAAACAGTGCCCAGGAAATGTTTTTGAAACCTCAAGAGTTCTAACACAAGACAGCAAGCTGAGATAAGAAAGGATCCCAGCAGTGGGGAGGCAGAGGCAGGCAGATCTCTGAGTTCGAGGCCAGCCTGGGCTACAGGCTACACAGAGAAACCCTGTCTCGAAAAATCAAAACCAGCGAAAAAGATAAGAAAAGCATGAAGGTGGAGTAGGGTAAAATGAACAAGAGGAAATCTGTAAAACAGAGAAAGGAGAACTCAAAAGACTTGTCCATAAAAGGCCAGCAATGTAGGGAAATGGCTCTGAAAATCATCTTTGTTTTCAGGGTTCCTCACAGCAAAATCACCAGTGCCCAGTAGTCCCTGTGGACAATCTCTGGAAAGTTTCCCTCTCTCTCTCTCTCTCTGTCACACACACACACACACACACACACACACACACACACACACACACCCCACAGCCTAATTAAGGAGACTTTACAGAAAGGTGCCCATTAAATGACCTGAAGATTTGGTGCTAAATTATAACATGAGCTTTGTGCAGGAATGAGCTCCAACCAAATTTCACAAGTTCTACAACCATCTGTGTGCTTCCTCTCCCCCCTTAGCTGTGGGGGTATCACATAGATGGCTGTCACTTCTGCCTTGGTTTTATTTTTACTGTGAATCTCCCTTTTTCCCCCCCGTTCAATGTGGCCAAGGTTTCCATGCGAAAGGGCTTTGCAGAGCATTTGTATCTAGTGAGGCAGGAAAAAAAATTAAAAAGAGTCTCAATACTATCTAAAACATCAAAGACAGAGCAGACTTAACCTCCACAGGCAGGGCTCAACGAATACAGGGGATCCCCTGGCAGGCACACAGATCCAAGCTTACAAAATGGCTCACGGCCTCCGTGAGAACCAACTGACATTCTTAGCATCCCAGCATGCTACTAGGGTCATTCTCATGTCTTGAGACCAGGGGAAGATGCATTTGGAAGATCCTCTCCCTAAAAGTAAATACTGTACCAAAACTCTAATGAAACTTCAGAACAATTTTGAATATGAAAATACACACACACACACACACACACACACACACACACACACACACACACACACACGTAGAGCAGGGGAGCTAAAGGATTAAAAGACACATTTCCAGAAGCAGATATCTGATGGGAAGAGGTCAACGTTCTACTAGCAAACCACAGCCAATGACCCCATCTGGAAGCTCAAGACACTGGTTTATTTCTGAGAACAAATCATTAACTACCTCATGAAACCATTATGGGAAACAAAACTAGCCTGGGAATGAGTTCAATGAAAACTCTTTAAAGTCTTTTGAAGAGTTTTGGAACCAAACTCCATAGACAAGTGCAGTGTAGAATGGGACCCAAGACTGCAGTTTGCATAACAGCATTCAACTTTCTGCAACATTTTTTACCCTCCTAAAGATCATGAAAGTGAGAAGGAACAAAGGCTGCCAGGGGAGCATACTTCAATTTCCATACGAAAAGTTCACTTTTCAATCAAACACCCACATGGCTGGCCTGCAGCTCACCAACCCTGGTCATGAGGGCATTGACAAATATGTAGACATCCCACATGGTAGAGCCACTGTTCCTGCCCTTCTGGAGGCTCCAGGGTCATCTCACCCTTAACCGGTCACCATCCTGTTGACAACTGTCTTGTCCTTATCTTTGGCTTAGGAATATTTTCTGTAGTCATTTGGGTCCTCCTCCTCCTCCTCCTTTTTTCTTTTTCTTCTTCTTCCTCCTCCTCCTCCTGCTCCTCCTCCTCCTCCTCCTCCTCCTCCACGTGTGTCTGTTGATAAACATTCTAAAAGTGAGAAAAAGTTTCTGGTTCCAGTAAAAAGCTAAAATAAAGTTACTTAAGAGAGAAATTTAGTGCCGGGACTGATGAAGATAGGCCCCCATTTAGGGCTGAGTAATCAGTCTCTTTTGATGACTGAGGCTCAGGAAACATCTTGGAAGAGAGAGTGGAAAGAGCCAGAGGATGGGGAGGGGAGCTGTGAAATGCTGTCTTCTAGACACCATGTGGATGTTGCACTCATGAGCTCACAGCAGCTGTGGTTACCTGCATAAGGCCTACACAGGATCACCAGTCTAATTCCAGCGCAGAGAGGGGGTGCTTTCCAGGCCTCGCCCCCTACTGCCAACTGCTTTAGGCAGTTGGTGGCTGCCTGGTAAGAGAATTTCCTCTGGGGATGTGGCCACTGGTAGAATCCCCATGCTCCTGTAGATGGCTCCCTCCCTATACATACCTATACACACATACGCTAACTGCACTTAGTGGTTATTGGTGGGGGAAGAGAACATGGAATTTGGAGGGTGGCTTCTTGGAGGTAGATTTGGGGAGAATGGGAGGGTGAAGTGGAAGTGGTTATGGTCCTGTTTCATTGTATACATGTATGACATAAATGCTCAAGGGTGAAGACAATTTACTATTTAAAAAAAAAGAAAATTTAGACTATTTACTTTAGGCGTATAATGAAAGGCTGTGTGACTTAAAGAAATTTAAATATAGAATATAAAATTAAACCCCATGACTGCCCTATGATTCAAGGGGTAA
This sequence comes from Onychomys torridus, assembly GCF_903995425.1. Lineage (NCBI taxonomy): Eukaryota > Metazoa > Chordata > Mammalia > Rodentia > Cricetidae > Onychomys > Onychomys torridus. The sequence continues at coordinate 27,250,012 of NC_050464.1, forward strand.
ATTATACACACTTAATGACTCTCCCTCTTTCTGTCTGTCTGTCTGTCTGTCTGTCTATTTCTGTGTCTATGTCTGTCTCCTCTATGTCTGTCTCCCCCCCCCCCCCCCCCCATACACAGTCACAAATGCATGCTTAGATTACTTTTATGTCCAAGGGTCAAAACTCCTGACACAATTGGTGTAAAGGAAGAGAGGCTTGTTCTAGGGTACAGAATCATGGGAAACAGACCATCGTGTCAGGGACAGCATGCTGGCAGAGTATGTTGATCTATGGCACTGAGAGCCTGCATGGGGTGTGTTCACATCTGGGTGGATCAGAGGGCTGAGAGGTAGGCCAGAACCATCAACCTCTACCCCTGGTGACCTACTTCTGCTAGGGCACAGTCCCAAAGGTTCCAGAACCCTCCTAGACAGTGCCACCAGTTGGGACAAAGAGTTAACACAACTGGGCCTGTGGGGGAAATTTCACATTCAAACCTTCACAATATTGAACCAGGCAAGTGAGAAATAGTTTTTGAACATAGTTTACTTTCAATTTTATAAGCAGAACAGAGATAAACCCTTTGGGATGGATTGATTTAGTCTTTGGCTTGCAAAGTGTACCCTAAATGCTACATGGGGTAGAAAATAAATAGTTTTCTATGTAGTGAGTGAAGCTGAAAACAATCATCCCCGTAATGAAGATAAAATGCAAAAAAAAACCCTCAGATATACATAATAATTCCAATTGTCAGTATGAAAGGCTCTTTTATTTATATATGTGAGCTGCTATTATTATTTCCCTACTGTGTTGATTTTATAAGAAAAAAAGTTGCAAGCTCTGCCTATCCTATCGACCATGGTGCCATTCATCATGGTGTTATGGGGCTGCAATGTAGGGATTAATCATCAGGGTTTGACACCAAATCCATTGGCTCAATACACAGACCGTAGTGAGGAAAGTGAAGTTACAAATATGTGATGCCCTATGGCATCTTCTCTCTGAGTCTGTTGTGTGGGTGCCTTGTTGTTACTGTTGTTGTTGTTGTTGCTGCTGCTGCGGCGGCGGCTGCTGCTGCTGCTGCTGCTGCTGCTGCTGTTGCTGTTGCTGCTGTTAAATTGAAACATTAAATGCAAAAGCAAACGGTAGCGGGGCTAATAGGACTTTTCCATTCTCACTTTCTCCTTCCCATCTTTTCTCTAACTCTCCCAGTCCTCCTCGGCTTTCATTCAACTATACCGAAACATGAAATAAAGTGAAAGCAAGACTGGTTCATCATCTCTGACTCCTGCTTGTTGACTGGAATTGCCCAGTTGGCATCAAACAGCAGATGATGGGACCAGGGAGAAGGACCAGAGCATGAGAGTGGAGCATGCAGATCTGAGTTCAGATCCCAGCAGCCAGGAAACAATGGGGTGAGCCTGTAATCCTGGTGAATAAGAAAGGGGATCAGGGCTTACTGGCTGCCAGCCCTAGATAAAAAATGTGGGTTCATGGTCAGGCAAAGACCCCACCTCAAAGAAACATGAGAGTCAGCGAGAGATACTGTATGGTTGCCTTCCTCTAGCTACAGGGTACTGCCTGCCTACCTGCACACACACACACACACACACACACACACACACACACACACACACATACATTTATCATTTTTACTTTGTTTTAAAGTTTTTGTTTAAGAAATTCACACATTCACATAATGGTTTTGTTTTGTTTTTACTTTTTATTTTATGTGCATTGGTGTTTTGCCTGCAGGTCAGATCTTTGAGTTACAGACAGTTGTGAGCTGCCATGTGGGTGCTGGGATTTGAGCCCCGGGTCCTTGAGGAGAGCAGTCAGTGCCCTTAACCACTGAGCCATCTTTGGAGCCCCCACCAAATCTACTCCTGCCCCCTCCCCTTCCTCCCTCAGCACTTTCTCCTCCTAATTCTGTGTGCTTTTTTCTTTTAAAAACCCCACCTAGTCCACTTAGTGCTGAATATGTGTGGTTAGGGACAAACATCCCCAGAGTGTGGGCATCCTCTCAGGGACCAAAACCTTAAAGAAAACTGACCCTCTCCCCCAGCAGCCGTCAGCCGCCAATGGCTTCTCCTGAGTCCCTCCCCTATGCATTCTGGGATTTGTGTAGACCTTGTGGATGGAGTCCTAGACACTGTGAGTTTTACATACACACACACACACACACACACACACACACACACACACACACACACACACAACTTAAAACCAAAGAATGGTTTTAAGTTGAATTCGTTGGTGCTTTGAATTTTGGACCAGATTATAATCCTATCTGTCTAAAATCAAATTATTCAAATGAATATTTAAAAATTCAGCGAATCTTTACCTGCTAAATATCACAGACTGAACAAAATCAGTTAGTGCCAACCTTTCCTAAGGCCACACCAGAAGAAGTATATAAATGGGTATTCAAAGGCATGAACCCATAGGACAAGGGGCTCTTCAGAGACCAAGGGTATACAGGATAGGATTTAGAAGCCCACTAGACCAAGAAAGATGGATCACTAGCAAAGAGCCCAGAAAATCAGGCGGCAGACGTTCATACCTTAAAAACTTCAAAGACCAGGGAAGGCTTAGGGCTAGTTCCCACCAAAAGTGGGAGTAGAAAACACTCAACTACTAAATACAGTGTGGGCGGGACTCTCAAGTGTGGAAAGGTGTAATAATGGCTATATCCATTTTTCTCTTTGCTGTGATAAAATTGTGTCATTTAGGGGCTAGAGAGATAGCTCAGCTTATCAAAAACCTTCAGCATCCTTGGCCCCTGGCTCACAATTGGCTCTAGGAGATCTGACTCCCTCTTCTGGCTTTTATAGGTACTGCACCCACGTGGCATACACAAAAAGACACGTGAATAAAAATTAAAATTTTAAATGTGTCATTTAGTTGATATTAATGCACCAAGGTTAATTTCTTCTGATTATTGTCGTTTGATTATGTAAGATGCTAATATATGGAAATCATGTGTAGGATGTATAGAAAATTACAACTATTCTAGAAAATTCTAAAATAAAATGTATTTTTTTTAAATGCAAAGTCAGTAATGGTATTTCTTTCCATTTCCATTTTTCCAGTTTCTGTA